>NC_141695.1:490660080-491408830 GCF_964263255.1 Lissotriton vulgaris | reverse complement strand
GCAATTTCGGCCTTGCTCAGGCTCCTTGATCAGCGCTCTCTTTTCAAGTCCCCTGTTGTGAATAGATTTCTCAAAGGCATTACTCACCTTTTCCCTCCTATTCCGTTTGTGATGCCGCAGTGGGACTTGAATCTGGTTCTTACCTATTTGATGTGTGCTCACTTTGAGCCGCTTCACAACTGTCCTCTTCGTTTATTGACTTTGAAGACTGCTTTCCTGGTTGCCATCATCTCCGGTAAGCGCGTGAGTGAGCTCCAGGCTCTTTGTAAATGTAAATGTAAATGTGTTTCGATTTATATAGCGCACTTTAACCCAGGGGCCTCAAGGCGCTTGCTTAGGGAACCCGTCCTGGTATTCCCCTGTGAGATACCCCTGCCGGGTATCCACAAGGTGAAAGCCAGGCATCCCGCCGCGAGGGGCCGTAGTGGAGATTAAGCAAGCTATTGCCCAGAGTCGCAGAGTGTGACCCCGTGAGTCGAGTAGGCACCAGAGTGAGAATTGTCGACTCCGTGGAATTTTTGAGCCCGAGACCCGCCGAGGCGGGGAATCGAACCCTGGTCCACGGCCGATCTCAGCTTCTGGGTCTGCCGCCTCTAACCACTGAGCCACGCTTCTCCACTTCTCCTCTTTCCTGTAAGCCTCCTTTTCTGTCGGTACATCCGGACAAGGTTGTGCTTCCCACTCGTCCTTCCTTCTTGCCAAAGGTTGTCACTGCCTTCCACATCGGGAAAACTATCACCTTGCCCACTTTGTTTCCGCCTCCGAACCCTTCCAGAGAGGAAGAGAGGCTCCACCTTCTGGACCCAAAACGTGCGCTCTCATTTTACCTGAATCTCACACAACAGTTCTGGGTGGATGACCAGCTCTTTGTTGGCTACGTGGGTGCCAAGAAAGGCCGGGCTGTACACAAGAGGACTATCTCCCGCTGGGTCGTCTTGTGTATCAAGGCCTGTTATTCTCTGGCTAAAAAGGAACTTCCGACTGGGTTGTGCGCCCATTCTACCAGGGCGACAGCAGCTACTACTGCATTGGAATGCTGTGTCCCCCTGCAAGACATCTGTTAGGCAGCCACGTGGGCCTCGCTGCACACTTTCACTAAGCATTATTGCCTTGACAGTGAAGTCCGGAGAAACGGCTTCTTTGGCCGTTCTGTTCTCCCTGACTTTCTGGTGTGATCTTTGTTTGCAGACCCACCACCGGGGTTGGTATTGCTGGGGTATCTATTCTAAGGTAAGGAATCTATCACTAACTTGTTTCTTTCAGATGAGCAATTTACTTACCTTTTGGTAACGATATATCTGTTCAAAACATTAGTTAGTGATAGATTCCTCACCACCCACCCATTCTGCGAACTGATTTCTAGGGTTAAGTTCATCCCTTTCAGGGCCTTGTTTCAAATGGACCAGTGGTCAGTATCTTGCATGGCTCTGCGTTCCGGGCATGGAATGTCGTGTACAGAACTGATGTCAGCGCGCGTGGGTGCGTTTAAGTAGCTCCAGCAACATCATCTCAGCGACTACGACGCCAGCGACATATGCAGAGCTGTACGACGACACCTACCGACGCGCAGGGGCACTGCTGACGAAAACTTTCCGGATCCAGTCTGACACCCGGGGGTAATTCTAAGGTAAGGAATCTGGCACTAACTAATGTTTCTTACAGATATATCGTGACCGAAGGTAAGTAACTTATTTAACAGGGGTATAGCAACCTCCCAACAATAAATGAACTCGTTCTGCGGAAAAAGGCTGGTGGACTCCTCTTTCGACAACTAGAGTTAAGCTATTACAAAAAAGTAAGTTTTAAGTTTGTACACTGTGCATAGAAGATTTGGAGCAAAATATGTAAGGTTCTGAACTTCCCCAAATATAGCAAGTACACTCCTCTGTGGCGCTCTTCTGTTTCCCCTGCAGTTCTATGATGTAATGGACAGACAATGGGAGCGCCATGGCTTTACAACAGTCGGGAATATATTATACTCAGGTCAACTACTTCCTTTTACCACTCTACTTCAAAGGTATGGCATCCCGGATACTCAGTATTTTAAATACGTACAAATTAAAGAGTTTCTGAATAAAATCGGGGACGGTATAAGTACGGATAATATACCTTTGATGGAGGCAATCATTGGTGGTGATAGTAAAATTAAACATATTTACAGTGGTATCTCAGAAAAACTCCCGAATGACCTCGAAACAACGGAGGTAAGCTGGGCTGGGAAGCTTAGCGACCCGGATGTCGATATAGATAATTCACTGGCACTATCTGCAAACATATTTTTATCAGCAAGTTTGAAAGCGCAGCATTTTAAAACAGTTTTTAATTTATATTACGCACCGGCTAAACTCTTTGAATGGGGAAAAAGAATAGATGACTAGTGCCCTAGATGTTTGGAAGGCCCAGCTACCCTGATCCATACGTTTTATGAATGTGTTAGGCTCATGCCCCTGAAAAATTGGATAGAACTATTTTGGGAAGGAATATTCGGGATCAGGATGAAAATGAGCCCAACACTTATGATTCTGGGGTATGATAACAGTATTCACTCAACACAGATTTATTTTATATTTGTTTCGGTAGCTGTTGCAAGGATACTAATTGCAGCTAGGTGGAAGGGTGTGGAGCCCCCTCCACCCTCTCTTTTCAGGTATGGTTAGCATTGCTGTTTCTGTATATACGCAGGAGATGCCTCTCTATGAATGTAAGGGCAGACGTGCTAAGAGGCTAGGTAAAAAAGATCTGGTCCCCTATCATAGATTGGAAAGATAAGATGAACCAATTAGCAGACCAATTAGGCTAATAGCTATAAAAGTACAATTGATGTTTAATAAAGGTAAAATACTCACCCTTAACAAGAATGAGTGGAGGACCTAAAAAAGAGTGGTAATTGTTTAGGATAAGGAATGGGTCAATGTCAGCGAACTGTATTGTAAAAATCACATCAAATGTATTTACTCAACTGTTCTTAACAATGTTAATTATTGTAAATTGTAGTTTGGAGAATTGAAATGTAGAACAGATAGTATTTATGCATAAGGATACATTGTAATGTTCTGGGTTTGAATAAAAAAAAAGAAAATGCTAGGCCAGTTTCCCGGGCTTCCATTAATGACTCTGTGGGTGATCCCAGGACTCCAGTAATGATTCAGTGGGGGTCCATTGGTTCCAGAAATGATTAAGTGGGGGCCCATAGAAGTCAAAGGTTAAGAAACGCTGCTCTAGCTTAAATTGTCAGAGGTTATGTTGTGGTGCGTTAACAGTTCCCACACCTTATTTCCATCACCTCTGCCTCATCCTGCAGGTTAATTTGACTAGGCTGTTTCACACATTGGTGTGTAAAATGTCTATTCTATTCTAATGACTTTTATTTTTTTATGTTAAAATTTCAGATGATATTCCCACTTTGCCAAACCTGATCCCGTTATTTATCACTATTGACCCTGAGCGGGACAGTCCCGAAGCTATTGCCAAGTATATCAAAGGTAAGTGTTTTATGACCTGTGTATTGTAATTAGATTGGCCTTCACAGGTGGAAAAACAATATTATGCATATCAATGGGACCACTCTTGCGTGTTCATATTGTGCAGAGTGTATTTAAGACACGTTTGGGGTGGGTTTTGTAATTATTCATCGATTTCTGTTCAAATGTTTTTTTGGGGGGTTTAAAACAGTTTTATAGCTGGTTCGAGCTTACTTGTTTTTTTTTTTTTACATTTTATTCATATTAGTTTATTGAGCCTAATACACTTGTACACAAATGGATAGCGGCAGTGAATTAGGTGTTTGAACCTAATAAAATCAGTTGACAAAGCAGCTGTCAACCACGTAAGTAGGAATTCCACATTTGCCATCCTGCAATTGTGTAGATTGCTGAAGAGTTCTTTACTATTTATTGTACAGTGTTCTTCAACTTTGAGAAATATATGTTTTGATGTTAATTAAATTAAGTTCCAAATTATGGAAAAAATTGAAATAATAGAGTCAGTAAATATTTGCTGTGCCCTTAAAGATTCCTAGATCAACAGGTGCTTTAATGGCTTGACATTTCTATAATTACTGATAACTACGATCTCCGTTGCCGTCACGTATTCCTATGTAGTCCGTTTTATACTTTATATTTTAGAATTTTCTCCAAAACTGATTGGATTGACTGGTTCATCAGAACAAATTGAACAGGTTTCCAAAGCTTTCAGAGTCTATTACAGCCCTGGGCCCAAGGATGAGGACAACGACTACATAGTGAGTGAATCCATTGTTGCATCTTTCCTTCTCTTATATTAACAAATTAATGTTTACAACCATTGGGCATTTTCAGTAAGGCAACAGGAAGTTACCTTGAATGACAAACGTTTTGGTTCTTTGTGTCACCAGTGCAAAATAAAAATTTAAAAAAAAAAAAAAAAATGTGTAAGCATTTGGAAGCTCCTTCACAAGTGTAACATCTGTGAGAGAAAGAATCTTAGTATTCACAGAAGAGCAAATGGCACAGCAAGTGGTAATGCTGGTTCACTACATTTAAAACGGTTCTTCTGGTTGGAACAGATGTCTGTGGTTGTGTACTGCTTCCAATTCGGGGGTTCTATCTCTTACAGTGCTCTGTAATCTTTGTTTTGTATCTTTTGTGTGACAGAATTCTGTGTGAGTGTTGTTTTGCTAAAGATTTTTTAACCTGCCTGTGATGAGCTCCAGTGAGGTGAAGTTGGAATGCTAATGTAGAGGTGATGTTGACCCCTGAAGAGTAGGGAGCTTGGAATGTGGGTGTTACACCTGTCATCATTAGGACGGTCTCCACCGTAGTTTTGCCTTATGCCTCCTGCTTTTTGCTGTATCTTTTTGCTGTCTTTAGGACTCTGAACACTTCACCACTGCTAACCAGTGCTAAAGTGCATGTACTTCTCCCCTAAACATGGTATCATTGGTGTATACCTGATTAGCATAATTAGTTTACCTTTAACTCCCTGTAAAGTGGTACCCCATGTACCCAGGACCTGTACTCTAAATGCTACTAGTAGGCCTGCAGCATTGGTTGTGCCACCCACACAAGTAGCCTTTCAAACCTGTCTCAGGCCTGCCATTGCAAGGCCTGTATGCACAGTTTACTACCACTTAGACCTGGCATTTAAAACCACTTGCCAATCCTTAAAACGACACTTTTATTACATATAAGTACGTTTAAGTTTAACATATCCTGATCGTGAAAAACCGCTAAATTAGTTTCTCACTGCAGTGAGGCCTACTCTTTCCCTAGGCTAGCATTGAAGATTTCTTAAGATACCTTTAAGCTGTAATAACTGATTGGAAAATAGTTGCTACTTCATGTTTAATATCTTTGAAATGCTGATGATAAATCCTCTTTAGTGGTAAAGTTGGATGTAACATAACATTCTAGAAATGCCACTTCTAGAAAGTGGACATTTCACTGCTCTTAACTTTGGTCAGTGTTCCTGCAGCCTGTCTTCAATTCACAGCTGAAAAGGATCCTTGTGCACTTCAGAGAGTTCCTTTCAACTCACCCCCTACATCAAAGGCACTTTTGGGTATAAGTATCAGGCCTCTGGCCCTATCAAATCTGTGTACAACTGGACCTGGAAGAAACTCTGCTGGGGTAAAGGCTGCTGTGCTGAAGGATTGCCACTCCTCTGTGCCTGACTGTTCTAAGGAACTGCTTCCCTGCTTTGTTGAGCTGCCCTGCTGCCTGCTGACCTCTGCCCTGCTAAGAGGACCAAGGACGAAGTCCCCGAGAGACTCCAAGGGCTTGCTGGATTGCTCCCTGTTCTCCCCGAAGTCTCAGGGACATCAGAGACATCATGATCTGTTTACTTCCGGCTCATTGTGCCATTCTGCAACACACAATTGCTCCATTTTGGGAGAGCCAAAACAGCTCATGTGGGGAACTATCACGCTGGGCTCGGTGCGCTGTGTTTTGGCTTAGCGGAGTTTCTGCTTGGTAGCCCTTCCTGCTCGTGACTGCCTTTCCCTCAGAGATGAGACTATCATCTCTGCTATTCTCCTTTAACCACCGCCGCATTGAGCGAACTCCCCTCAGCGTGGCCCCTTCAGCCGAGCGGGCGTGCTGCAATTAATGCTGAACCAAGGGAATCCCTTAGTGCGGCCCCTTAAGCTTGGCGGGCGTGTCGGAATTAACGCTGTACCAAGGGAATCCCTCAGTCAGCTCTTTCAGCCAAGCGTGCTTGCCGAGGGATGCCAGTTGAACCTGCGTCAACTACCAGCCCGAGAGGCCTGAGTGCGACGCCGTGTCCACGCCAAGTCCAGTTGCCCGTGAACGATGCTGGCATCTTTGTTATTTTGTTATTTGTTATTGCGGGTTTATATAGCGCCAAGTCACCTGCAGGTCTCAGGGCGCTTATACCACATGTCATAACAACCAAGGGACCGAGAGGGTAGAGGAAAGGACAGGAATTACGCTGAGTTGTATGCTGTTCTGAAAAGGTTGGTTTTCAGGGCTTTCCTGAAACAGAGCAGGTTACCCTCCTTACGGAGTGCCTCGGGCAGGGCGTTCCATAGGTTCGGTAGTACGACCGAGAAAGATCTCCCTCCCATTGTAGCCAGTTTGAAACGTGGGCAAACAAGGAGTTGGGCGTCTGAAGACCTGAGGTTTCTTTCCGGTCTATATATCTCAATCCGTTCCTTAATGTAGGTCGGGGCCTGCCCATAGATGGCTTTATGGGCTATACAGAGGCTTTTAAAGATGGACCTCTGCCCGATTGGCAGCCAGTGTAGACTCTTTAGTAATGGGGAGGCATGCGCTCTCCTCGGGAGATTAAAAATGAGCCTGGCGGCATCATTTAGGACTACTTGAAGTCTGTTAATTAGCGTCTTTGGCAGGCCTAAGTAGAGCGCATTTCCATAGTCGAGTCTTGACACTATGGTGGCAGAAACCACTGTGCGAAGCATCGGCTCGGAGAGGAGAGGGACTAGTTTGCGCAGCTGTCTTAAAAGACCAGTGCAGGTACCAACCACAGTGGAAACCTGGTTGGTCATCGAGAGAGCACTGTCTAACTTAATGCCAAGACTTTTGACTGTGGTAACTGGCTGTGGAGTTGGGCCCAACTCCTGGGGCCAGAACATGTCACTCCAAGAGGAACACTTGGATGGTACTATCAGCACCTCTGTTTTTTCCGGGTTAATTTTTAGGTCTCGCCTGTCGATGCGCATGCGCATCGAGCAAGCGAGACTATTGCGAGTTATCCACTCTTTATCCACACTGCAAGGAATCGTGGCGATTCCTTGCAGTGCCCGTGACTTTTAAGGTCAATGCGCATGCGCATTGAGCTTATGCGCATGCGCATTGACCTTAAAAGCGCGTGCGCGTGCACGTCCGTCTCCTAACAACACACACACACCCTCTCCCCCGCTCCGCCCCCTCCCGCCGTGTCGCATTTCTCTTTCTCCTCCCCCTCCCCTCTCTTCCTTCCGTCTAACGCCGTGTCGCACCTCTCCGCCCCCTCCCCGCTCCGCCCCATCCCCTTCCCTCCGTGTCGCATTTCTCCTCTCCCCTCTCCGCCCCCTCCCCTGCCCGCCGTGTTATTTGTTTATTTTACCCGCCGTGTCTCTGCTGCTTCCCCCTGTCCTGTCTCTCCTCCTCTCTCTCTCTATACCCTCCCCCTCCTCCCCACCACTCCCATCAAGTCCCTCTGGCCCTTCCCTCCACCCCGGACCCCTCCTCCCCTGCCCCCTCCACCCTTTCTTGTTCGGATTTGAGGTTGAACTGCGGTAAAGCACAGGGCTGAGTTGGTTTCTAAAGTCTCCTGCCACATTGCCGCCTCCTCCCCTCCCTGCAAGTGCATTTTTTTGTCCTTCGGACTCCTATGGGTTTTCGCTCTCCCTGTGTATACATACCAGTGCGAACCCCTCTGTGCGACACGCCCCTTCCCCACCTCCTCCCCCAGACCTATTGGACGATTCCACGTCACCTGGCCTCGCCCCCTCTCTACTTCCTTCCAGACATTTCTGGTCTCCCTGACTACGCCCGAGGCTCCTGACTGACCCGGAAGCACTCCATACACGTCCAGAGGTATGTGTATCATCAAGGCTGCTACTTTGGCTACTTGCGCTGGCCTCGCAGTCCTTTGACCAGTACCTCTCTCTCTCCCCTCAGATTCAGTATCGGCCATTTCGGTACCCCCGTGGATGTACCGTACTTTCAACCGGACAGAAGACATCGATTTTTGTCCGCCGGATCCACGTCCTTACCTACTACCCTGTTGCGAGTGGCTACAGAGACCAATCAGGTACACTGCCTCTAGCGCCCACCTCCCGTGATCACGCCTACCTGACCCAATGTCCTAAACCCCTGTTTCCCCACAGATCACAGCCCCCTCTGATGTGTGTTCGAGCCACCGCCGAGGACTTATTCACTACCGATGCCTCACAGGTATATTGCATGCAAGCGCCGCCATAATACCAACCACCCCCCTCCCCCCTATCAGCTTTCCACCTCCTCCCTTTGTTCCTCTACGCACGTGTCCCAAAGTTTTTTTTCTGCCTGTATTTCATAGCCTCACTTATGGCCCTATCTACTATTAGTTCTCCTACACGCGCTTTTAGTCTGCTCTGTAGCAGCTATCATTCCCCAACCTGCCATCAATTTCACAACGCGTGCTGCTTACACGCAGTTTAGTCCTGCCCATGTGCTACTCAGAGTACCAGTTGTTCCCGTACCTGTCATTTAACCATGCTACGTGCGCCGTAGACCTGTGCTTAGTCACGTTTATTCGCAATTTTTTTTGAAAGAGTATCGGGAACGACGCTCAACATCCTCTTGATTCTTGATGATGTCCTTTGGTGTCAGTCTATGGACCCAGTAGGGAGGCAAGTAGGAATCTATTTAGTTGTCAGTTTTATTTTTTATTCAGGGTTGTTTTCTGGGCGATTTTGACCGGGGTTTTACAAAATTGTTACAGGGCATTAACTTTTCTAGATTTTGAAAGTTGGCCGTTTTCACCAATTGCCGGGTTTGTTCAGCATTGCATAGTGACTGTTGGTATGTAATGTTTAAGAGTGAGGTTTAGAATATGCCAATGGCAAAGTTTGGAACTTTCTGTTTGGGGACACCCCTCACCCTCAAACCCTCACCCTCACTCACCCACCCTCACTCACCCACCCTCAACCCCTCACCCTCACTCACTCACCCTCAACCCCTCACCCTCACTCACTCACCCTCACCCACCCTCAACCCCTCCCACTCAACCCCTCACCCTCACTCACCCTCAACCCCTCACCCTCACTCACCCTCAACCCCTCACCCACAACCCCTCACCCTCAACCCCTCACCCTCAACCCCTCACCCTCAACCCCTCACCCTCAACCCCTCACCCTCAACCCCTCACCCTCAACCCCTCACCCTCAACCCCTCACCCTCAACCCCTCACCCTCAACCCCTCACCCTCAACCCCTCACCCTCAACCCCTCACCCTCACTCACCCTCACTCACTCACCCTCACTCACCCTCACTCACTCACCCTCACTCACTCACCCACTCACCCTCACTAACCCTCAAACCCTCACTCACCCTCAACCCCTCACCCTCACCCACCCTCAACCCCTCACCCTAACTCACACTCACTCTCACTCACCCTCAACCCCTCACTCACCCTCAACCCCTCACTCACCCTCAACCCCTCACTCACCCTCAACCCCTCACTCACCCTCAACCCCTCACTCACCCTCAACCCCTCACTCACCCTCAACCCCTCACTCACCCTCACTCACCCTCACCCTCACTCACCCTCAACCCCTCACCCTCACACAGTGCAATAGGTCTCGGAGCATTTGAGTTAGAGCTTTTAGAAATGTTTATGGCTTTTTTTTTAATTCTTTAGCATTGGCTACAGGGAACAAAAATGCTAAAGATTTACAAAAAAACCCATAAACAATTCTAAAAGCACTAACTCTAATGCTGCGAGACCTATTGCATTTCTAATGCTTGTTAGCTGGTTAGTAGCCATCCAGTGAACTGTATATCTAAGTATGTTCTGGGCGTGTGACTGGGCTTGTACGGTGTCATCTATGCCCAACAGCAGCTGTGTGTCGTCGGCATAGTTGAACACCCGACAGCCCATCTCCGCTAGTGTGTTAATCAGAGGCTGCAGATATAAGTTAAACAGGAGTGGGGATAGCGCTGAGCCCTGGGGGACACCACAGGTCAGACCTCCAACTCCTGATATGCTATCTCCCATCTGGATTCTCTGGGTTCTCCCAGATAAGAATGATTCCAGCCACCGAAGAGCTGAGCCCTGAATCCCAACCCCAGCCAGCCTGTCCAGTAGAAGGGTATGGCTGACAGTATCGAACGCCGCTGATAGGTCTAACAAAATCAGGGCGCTCGGTCTCTTATTGTCAGCCATCCTTCTGAGCTCATCCAGCACCGAAAGCATGACAAGTTCGGTGCTGTGATGTGCGCGGAAACCTGCCTGCCTCTCATGGAGTAGATGGTTAGACTCCAGGAAGCTAGACAGAGATTTAAGCACATCTTGCTCAAGAACTTTGGACAGGAAAGGCAGCTGGGATATGGGTCTGTAATTTTTTAAGGCGTTGGGATCTGCCCCCACTTTCTTTAGCAACGGTCTTACACAAGCTTCTTTGAAGCTAGTGGGGAGCCTGCCGGTGCTCAAGGATTTATTCAGTGTGGCTAGGATATGGTCCTCTAACATAGGTCGTGCCAAGCAGAAAATACTAGGGGGGCAAGGATCTGCTGGGGAACCTGATTTTGTCTTCCTCATCAGCGATTCAAGGGTTAGTGAGTCCATAGGGGGAAATGTTGCTAAGCAGCTGGCAGCTTGGTTTAGGATAGCCTGTTGCTCGATGAGGCCATGCCCCATATTTTTTATTTCGAGCATAATGGCATCTACTTTATCCAGGAAATATTTCTGGAAAGTATCACAGTTTATGCTGCTATTTACATCCTGAGCTTTTTTAGTTAATTCCTTCAGGTACTGGGTGCAGTGGGGGCCCACGGTTGATTGCTTCGGCTGAATTGCAGAATCACTAGTTCTAATGACCAACAGTAACTTGTTTGAGCTACGATTGTAGCGAGTATACTTTGTAATAACGCTCATAGTGACTGTGCATTCACTACAGCAGCAACGATACCCTGAACTACGTTATTTATGATCTTTAAAACACTGCTTTTGCATTGATTCTTTCAAAATCGATATCTAATGATGTTTGGAGTTTTTCGAGAGAAAGAACTTTCTTGCAGAATTTACACATATGTTCTACAAAAAATACTTAAAAAATTACATCATGAAGTAAGAGCAGATTATTTTCATTTGGTATTGCTTGTAGTCTGCACACTGCAATGTTGTTACGAAGGTGGCACATTGATACCATGATAAACTGGCCCTGCAAAAGAGACTACCCCTAGGTATGTTTCTTGGACCAAATGTCAAGGAGAAAGGCAGGGACTGAATTTAACCCCTTGCCTGCGGGGCTAATTCCCCCGCTGTGCTCGGTACGAGCTCAGCTCGTCATGAGCTACGGTGGCCGTGTGCTCATGACGAGCTGAGCTCGTCACGACCACACCCGTTCCAATGGGCAGGGGAAATATGGGCACAGCAGGGGAATTATCCCAGCGTGGGCGCGGTGCAACGGTCCTGACGAGCTGAGCTAGTCATGAGCACACGGCCACTGTGGCTCATGACGAGTTGAGCTCGTCATGAGTGGGGTTAATACATCTGCAGGCTGTCCTTTGTCATTGCAATTTCAATTTCATTTTTATTTATTATGATTTGGAGCTCCGAGGTGTTCCACATGAAAACATATATTCAATGTATCAAATCTGATAACACTTTTAAAAAAAGGTAATAAAACCACAATGCATCAGAAATTCAGTTTCATAAAATAATGCAAAATTCATAGTTGCGCGTTAATTGCAAAGAGGAGCAATATGAGCACAGAATCAATTTCGGAGTCCTTGCAAGTACAAAGCTAGCAAGGGCTGAACAAGGCAAACTATACCATTATATCTTTAGAAAACTTCGACTCTGCGTTTGCGAGGATGCAAAAAATATGCTTGTAATAATACAAGGATTAAAAATGATCTTATGAAGGAATTAAAAAATACTAAAATTCGGGATACAGTATGCAGTAACTACCAGCATAAAGGGACATAGAAAAGTGCAAATGCTCGAACATGATAAATACCTAAATCTTGGTTGATAGATATTAAATTGCACGGAACGTTATTCATAACAGCAAACATGGAAATAAGAGCGTAAGCGCAGAGCTGTTCCTTCTCTAAAATATATTTATAAATTATTTTACAAAGCTATACATTTTAAAACAGACTGGTTGAGAGGGGGAGGGGTCAGATGACAATTTGGGGCCTCCTCAGCAGTGGTAATATTATACTTTAGAAGAAAGATCTAAGAAATCAACGCCGTGAAGGGTGTAGTAGTGGACAGACAAATAGGACATGATTTAAGTCATGCACACAAGTGCCACATAGGTGACCTAGGGACATATGTAGGTAATCTCTATTTACCGATTCTTAAATACCGAATTTTACCGATTCGGTATTTAAGAATCGGTAAATAGTATGTAGGTAAAAATTCGGTACATTTTACCGAACTGGTAATATTCGGTATTTAAGAATCGGTTTTTACTGAGTAGGTAATTCCCATTCATTCCTATGGGCCTGGAGGCCCATAGGAATTAATGGGAAGCCATTCACCATTATCAATTCTGTAAATACCAAATCGGTAATAGGGGGAACATATTCAAGGGTGGCAGCGTGTCACATTGACACCCTGTTGCACCCCTGAATCGTGCATGTGTGCACATGTGGCACACATACATGCCCTAAGGGCATGTATGTCTGCCACATGGCACTTTTAAAAAAGCACAAAATTGCTTTTTTAAAGATTTTTGATATTTAAATAACGAATCCTTAAATCAAAAATGCGTTCACTTGAGTGCTCCCTACATAGAATTTTAGGATTCGGTAATTTACTGATTTGGTATTTTAAGGAATCAGTAATTTACTGAATCCTTAAATTACCGAATCGGTAAATTACCGAATCCTAAAATCATGCCACCTACATTAGAAAAAGCTAAATACCAGTCAGTAACGTCAAATTTACCGATTTTTGGCCGTTACCGACCGGTATTAAGCTACCTACATATGGCCCTAAGTCTTTACTGCATACGCAGACCCTCCAAAGCTCCTGTTACAATTCTTAACGGAAGTAAATTCAGCAGAAGCAACAAGATTGCTCTGCGCACTCCATGGGGGAGATTCCATATAACATAGGGTTGTGTCTTTTTATAAATACTACTCCCCACTATACAGTCATTATTGGGATGCGCTGCACACAGTGCCATATATCTTTTACGTGATACGTTGTAAATGGTTTTTTACAATTCTGGTTTTCAAAACTTGTTTGGGAAGAGTGCCTGTACAGCTATTTTCAAAGTCAAACAAATTTACGGCTTTCTGGTAATTCCTAAAGAGGACACATTTTCCCCTCAGGGTGTAAAAAATGTCCTCATACATTGCTACCCATAAAGGGTTTTCAGAACTGTTCAATAGTGCATTACTCCATCTTAAGCACGTAGTCATAGAGAATACATAAGTGGAAAGTAGCCCGATTTTGAGCGGAATCCCGCTATGGGTGCTGCACGATTCAGATTACACATTTGGCGCCAGATACGCCCCTCTACTTTCTCAAAATTATCCCACTGCTGTTCATCTACTGTTTCACAGGCATAACGCTGGAGGAATTCTAATTTTATAAACTGATAACACATGTGCAAAATGTATTTTCCCACAATGCATTTAAAGTCAACTAATTGCGGAAGCCTGAGAGATTGCTTTACCTCTGCATTGGTCAATATGATCGCTACTGGAGCACTTACTTGATGATCATTCCCCAGGATCTGTGCATATTTTTCCTAACTTGGCATCCCCTTTATCTAAAAAACATACTTTTACTTTTTGAAATATTTATTTTTAAGAAGTAATCTTCTGAATAACTTGCTAGCTCGGCAAGTCGCGTTTGTAGTCGGCTAATAAACTTATTGGATATAGGCGAAAAGGTGTTTTCAAAAGTAATTTTGGGTATACTAAAGGGCTGGGTGGACAACAAACAAATAGTACCGCCAGAACAAGGAGGATTCAAAGAAGGCCACTCAACTGTTGACCACTGTTTTGCCCTTTGGTCCATTGCACGGAAGTCGATCGATCAGGGGGGAAAATTATTCGCCTGTTTCGTGGATTTCCGTGCAGCTTTCGACCTGGTGGACCGGGATCAGCTGTGGTCATCATTGGTTGGTTATGAAATACAGGGTGACCTGCTAGCACTAATCCAAGAACTGCATACAGAAAATTGGGCACAGATAATCCTGGATAAGGAGGGAGGATTGACGAAGAGAATCCCAATTGGAAACGGATTAAGGCAGGGTTGTGTACTTGCCCCCCTATTGTTCTCCCTGTTCTTAGCAGACCTGCCTCAAAAGTTGAGAGAGGTTAGAGGGGCTAACCCAAAACTGGGAGGAAACCAGATATCATGCCTTCTCTATGCAGATGATTTGGTAATCATGGATCAGACGGAAATTGGGCTCCAAAGAAAATTAAATCGATTCAAAGAATACTGTACTACCAAAAAACTAGTAGTAAATATGGAGAAAACAAAAATTGTCTGTTTTGGCAGGAAGAAAACAAAGTTCTCTTGGTACCTGGGCACAGTATTGCTCGAGAGGGTAGCGGACTATAGATATCTGGGAATGTGGTTCTCTGGTACCCTGAAATGGCATACTCATGTACAAGCACTAAAAATGAGGGCATTGGCCTCTGTGAAAGGTTTAAAAAGATTTAACAATACATACGGAGAAATGTCAGACAGACCGGCCCTGAAAGCCTATCAAGCAATGGTGCCCCCTCAATTCTTGTATGGAGCCGAAGTTATTTACTTAAGCTGTAAGACCTCTTGGGATAGAGAGGAGGGAAATATATTAAAAAGCCTATTTGGACTGCCCAAATCTTCCATGGTACAGGCGGCCAGACTTGAGTTGGGAATTACCTCATGGGCGATAACCGCCTGTATGGCCCTTGTACGATTCTGGCAGCGATTGGGAACTGATGAGCTCCTCAAAATCTCTCAGTGGGCCAAAGAGGAAATTACAAAGAGCGACCTACCCTGGGCAAAAGAGGCTAGAACATCAATAAGGAATGCATACAGGGTGCTCGATCTGAAGGTCTGCCCGCTACAAGATCATATAATAATAGGTAAGAGAGAACTAAGGCTCCAAGGCACCGAGATGTCCCGCACTTATGACCGGGAGTACCTCTCACAAAAAAGCTCGGTAGCCCACATGACATCTGCCTGGGAGCTTGACCAGCACTTCCCATATGTAGACCGGCTACCAAGTCATAACTTAAGGCGAGAAGTCCTAAAAATGAGAATTGGAATAAACCCATGTTACGCGAATAATGGAGCCCGAAATCAAATGATAAGTTGTAACGGGTTCTGCACTTGCACTTTAGGCACTACCTGTAATATTATACACATTTTATTAGATTGTATGTGGTTTTTATATTTGCGGAAGGACATTTTATGTCCTATTTTTAAAAATTACAGTATTACAAATAGGATGCAAGCCGTAAAATTGTTGATGGAAATGGAGAACTTAGACATAGCCTGTGCCTTGGGGAAATATATGAAAAAAGTTAAGGCATTCCTCAGTTGCACAGAGTAAGATCTAATAATATAGGTCCCTGACATCAAATAATGTGAAACAAGTGTTTAAAATAGTGCTGTATGATTAAGAAGTTGATGTATAGATGTGAATTAAGTGTTTTTTAAATTAATTGTGATACCATTTCGATTTTAAAAATGATAGTTATGTATATGTATATTAAGATGTAATATGTTTATCGATACCGCCGTGCTAGGTATTTTCTGTTGCTTTTACTTTTCCTGTTTAGTAAGATAAGATGCAAATTGTACTTTTATGGTTGTAACAAACCAAATAAAGTTTGTTTTGACTGACTGAGTTAGGTCTAATGAAATGGCGGCGTCCGCATATAGCAGGGAGGTTAAATTCATATTTTCTAGTTTTGGGGGTCCCCTTTGCAAAGACCTCCCTTCTCGGAGGATCATTAATATAAAGAGAAAAGAGAAGAGGAGCCTGTAGGCACCCTTGCTTCAGCCCTTTGTGGGTCTCTATTTTACTTGACGGGCCCTAAGTTCCTCCCATTAGGACCTGGGTCCAGGTGGAGGAGTGCAAAGCGATAATTATCCTAAGCAGGTGCATGGGAATCCTTGAAGAGGAAGGCGTATGCTCTTAGCAAACAATTTTCCGGTCGCATCCTATAATGTGATCTGCTTAAAGCTAGCAGGGGAATTTTTTGGTCCTTTATTTATATTATTGGACCACAATACTTCCCTTCCAGGATGACCGAATAATCCAATGTGCATAACAATGAGAAAATACCAGGACAGAAATTGTGCCCATGCTGCGCGGTCCTGTTTAACTATTGCAATTGAAACATCATCAGGGTCCATCGCAATACCTTGCCCCTTTATTGAAACCCTCTGTTTCATTACACGAGGGGGGCCGTAATCTCTCCCCACAGGGGAGTCAAAGACAAAGTCTGTATGCTGCCCAGCCGAGGAATTTAGTGCATATAACTGAAAAATGTATATGGTCCATTCTACAGATATCAAAATGGGGTTTGCTTTGGTTCTCCCATCACACAATTTAGGTATTAAAGCCCAATATTTCCTTGTAACACTGGACTGTGCAACCTCTCTTAATTTTATCCAATTTGCATCTTCCACCCCTCTGCACTCCGATGCCGGTTTTCTTTTTCTTGCCTGTTTTAATCTATTAATTTCCCTTTGTCTGGACATTGAAGAGTTCTTAAATTGCTCCTTTATTAGGGTGTTAATCTTGCAATTTAGTTTCTTTACCTCCCGTGATTTGGCCACTAAAGGATTAGTGCTGCTAACTTGCTTTTTGCTTCTGCGCAATCTAATTCGGGCCAATGTCTTCTAGAACCTGGAGATGGGATTTTCCTGGCTAGGGCCAGGATACAAATTTTCGACAATCCTCCTAAAACATGGGAGACTATTATTGGACTAAAAAGTTCGACCACTAGAACTGTTGTATATAACGCTATCATCCCTTCGATTCCAAAGGTCCAGCAACTCGAGTTCCATGTTGACATCCACTGACAGAACTCCATGATCGCTTACGTTTGTAGGTAGTACCTTGAAAAGCGTACATGCACCAAAGAGTTGATAGGATACCACCATATAGTCAATCAGTGAGTGCCCACGCGGACCATGAAAGGTGAAAGAGGCAGGAGAATCATCTGGGAATCTGCCATTCAACAACATGAAATCACACATTCTCAGATTATGCAGGAAAGACAAGTCCTGTGTATCTGATCTAATGTGGCCTGGCAGCAAGGATTCTGGAATGGACCATACCTCCTCCAACTCATGGTTAGAAAAAGCCATAGAGGAACAGTTTGAGATTTTAGCGTTAAAATCCCCCACCATCCGTATCAAAGTGGACTCTTCTGAGATACTTGTCTTGTGCACAAAGGAAAAGATAGATTCAACCAGAGAATCAGTTGCTCTCCCTGGTGGAATGTATACATTTACAGAAAAAAGGATGCAGGCAGAACTCTAGTACTATTACCCAACCCAAGTTTCAAACCCATGCAAAACTTGGAAGGATGGAGAAAAACCACAGGATTCCAATTTATAGTGCAGCAGAGTAACAAAGCTAGGCCACCACTTGCATGACCTTTAGTTGAAGGTTTTGCTGCACAACAAAATACAAAAAGTTCTCAATTGAAATCTACACAGCTCCATGTTTCTTGGTGACAAATTATTTTAGGATCATGTTCTAATAAGGAGTTTAATTTAAGATTAGAATTTCCAACACCCGCTATGTTCCAAGGTAAGATTTTTCCTATTGGGCTACCTCCGCAGCATAGGGAGTTTTGTGTTTTTTTTAAGCCATTCAGCGAGCCAGCTACCCAACTCCACTGGGCCATCCACTAAGGGTTTGTTGGCTCTTAGAACCTCCGGTCCTGTGATGTTAATCTCTCTTTTTCCCGAGGAGCTACCCACCGAGATTTAAATATCTTTCGGATTCATGACACCTCTTGTTTTGGGAAACATACTACCTAACTCCTGGCAGTCTTTCCTGTGGGATTCAAGCGGCCCACCAAAGAGTCCACATATGGGAACAGATCTATCCCTCTTTTTCTAAAATAATCGGCGTTGGCCAACACTAGCATTGCAATTATCACTGAACTAAATGTGACTCTAGTATTTGGGGACCACTACTAAAATCTAGATAGACCAGCTCAATATCTTTGCTTATTACTAATCTTAAACCATCTATTTCTGATATCAACTGCAACAGTGAGCTTCTCTTGAACAAAGCTGATTCAGTATCAAACAGGAAAGCACAGATCAGAGTTTAAGTTGCATGCCCAGACCTATGTCCAGCACATGACTTATTGACCTTAGATCGGACCCCAACACTGACATCTGCCTTGAGTGAGAAGCAAGGAAGGGATATGCTTCCAGAAATATCCTTCGGCTGGGATCAATCCGTACTGGGAGAGTACCCCAGTCAGAAAGGATGGAGAGGACGTTATGCACTTCCTGACCTAAATCTGGCACAGCAGCATAGGTTTGTGCTGTTAGGTTCACCGGGTTATGGTCTTTACTAATTCCTCGGTGCACTATATCCAGATCAATATGTACTTTAAAATTCTCCCAGGTGTTTTCCACTCTCCACTCATTAAATTTGGGAACCCAGCTGTCTTGCTGCCCTTCCAAATCCCCTAATCCCTTCCATGAAGGGTCAACTACCATAGAAATGGGAGGGGGAGAGGTGTGGCGCCGCGGCCTGGGCGACTGACGCTGAAATCTGGGGATCACAGTTCGATCCCTGGTTCTGGCGGCAGGTTAGCCCAGCACCATGTGACTCTGGGCAATAGCTTGCTCAATCTTCCTGACGGCCCCCAGCGCCTAGACACCCTTACGGGTGATTGTTCGCGCTTTACAAATCTGGATCTCCAAACGCCCCAAATATTGCCCATCGTCAGAGACTGGAGACCAGGAATCATTCATACTTTGAGGTGGGTTTGAGATGTCCGGCTCCTCAGGTACCATAGGAAATCTCAATCATTTAGGCTTACACCTTGGAATGTGGCGAATCCTGTTCTTCTTCTCCCTCCGACCTTTTAATCTGTCACAAATGAAGTTCATCCACTCCTGTAGAAGTCAGCCAGCCAAATCAGATCACCACTCCGCTGATACTGCCAGGCTCAACCCCGATGAGATGGTGGCATAGAGAGCATAGGGGAGTGGGGGGAGAGTGAAGTAAACCTCTCCGCAGCGCAAGCTGCGCTGGCATAACGCCGACCGCCTCCGCACATGTGGGAGGAAGTGTGGCATGTGCCTGTCACACCCGATGTCACCAACTCTCATGCTCTGGGTCAGGCTCAGGCTCTCACGTTCATAACAAATGGAGGACTCCTATGCTCTCAGGAAGCCAGTCCTCCTCTGCCCGTCTTGCAGGTGCTCCTTTCACCTTTCAGTTTTTCAGTCTCACTAGAGTCCAGTGGCAATGTGGTAGTTTTGCCAGTGTATGTTTTAACAAAGTTTAACAGAATAAGAGGAGCCTGGGGCGGAAGCTGGGGCTTGAGCTTGAGGAGAGCGCTGGCAAGAAAAAAAGGAGCAATAGTGCCAGCTTACTGCTCTTCCCCCTCCTCCATGTGATTGGACCATACCGCCTGTCTCGTAGCTGTGGTCCGGTCTCTTGGACGTCTCTCGCGTCTCCTCCACTGCAGCAATTCAAACAATGCGGCTAGTTTTCCGTTTCAATGTGGAGGAGTGGGCGATGCCGCGGAATAATTTGAGTGCCAGCCCAGCCTGCTCTGTGTGTCTCTGTGGCTCGGTTAGGCAGTTTAGGCTGCGGTTAGGCAGTTTACGGCGAACACCCAACGGCGCTGCCACTCGCAGAAGACAAAGTCTGTGTCCTGCCTCCGTACGTCTGCGTCAGCCGGTACCTTTATCATTGCTAAAACATCAATGCAGTAGCATGGATGCCAAGCAAGGGCCCCTTGTGTTAACTGTGGGCTAGACAGCTCATTAAGTGGTCATCCATGGAGATGTTCTTATTTAGAAGGAATAGCTGGCGGCCTAGAAGGCGGAAGTTTGCTGTCTCTATTGACAACTTGTACGACCAATCATTGTAAGCCTCTGACCCTCACCACGAGGAAGGTGTCGACCAGAGGCAAATGGGCCTCAAGAACCCAGTCCATTTCATACCACAGTTGTTATTTACTCCCCCTTGTACTGAGGTCTTGTTTAATGTTAGCTTTTGGTTTACTCCGAGCAGTCTGCCACAAGTCATGGAGGGAGGGAATAAGTAAGAGGCTGCTGTATGTAGAACATGTTGAGATAAGGACAAGTCTTTAATATTCAGTTACTTTCTAGGCAGCGTTTTCTACCCAAGGTTCCAAATTAACTTCTAGTTTGGGACCCAATTGCTTAAAATTAGAATGTCTTTGTTTTTACCTTGGTGAATTCCGTACCTCTCTGTGCAGTTTGTAAAGACATGAGCAACATTGGACACCGCACTTTTGGAGTTTTAATGTTCGTCATACCAAAGCATATTGCCCAGTTGTAAATGGCTGACTCTTTTTAAAAAGCCAGTGCTCCTCCCGTCGCTTTACTTTCCACAAGGACTTTACATCATATTAAAAGTGGATCGTTGTAACCAGAATTCACTGAGAATGTAGTGTGAGGTTACTAATCCCTCAACATTCTTTTTCTTTTTTTTAATGATTGGTTTGTGAAAAAGTATTACAAAACAAAGTGTGTCTGTAAAAATTACAGAGCAGTTAATTCATTACAGCACAGTTATTCCAAGAGTCTTACAAAGTGTGTGAACATTTTCCAAAATATCTAAAAAAGGAAGTTAGGTAGGTGTTAGAGCAGAATGGGGACTAATGACAGTATAATGAACTTGCACATTTAGCATCTATGGCTGTAACAAAATAAGTGGCTTGTTTCTACTGTTATATTGTCTCTAGCACTGACTTAATTTGAAGAGATAGAAAAAAATATATTGTAAACTCCAGCAGCTTGCAGTAGACAGCAACTTGCTCTGGCTAATTAAAGGACTGCACACTCAAACATGATTCAGCGCAGTTCAGCTAAGCATTTAGTTATTTTTCAGCATGGACTCAAGCGGATGACAGACTGTGGCAAATCTGTAGAGCTACCTCCATGTTTAATCAACTTAGATTTATTAGATTTTCCGAGATGACCAGAAAAATAAGTTTCCCCCCTAGGCTAGTAGCGAGAACAATTAAAATGTTGGTACACACTGAAGATGTATTATACTCATATTGTTTTTAGCACCCTCTACCTGAGCTGAATAATTTTAACAGTTAATTTGACAAAAATGAAAACCAGCATTTGCAATGCAATAGGTCTTGCATTTGCAAAAGTGCCATTGTAACTGACAAACCCTTCATCCATGTGTTGGTTTTGAAAACAGATAAATAAATGGCATTATCATGTACATTGCCAATATCTTAAACTTTGGCATTGTAAATGACAATGCCTTTTATCCATGTTTTAAAAAAAGAAACATAATTAAAACGCATTTGCATTTACAATACCAATAGCTCAAACTCGTAAATACCAAAAATACTCTGAACAGCAATTGATGCTTCTGCTTTTCAAATTTAAAAACATATGTTGTATTAGAAGCACCTTAAACATCTTAAACAAATGTAATGCAAAAATGTCCCTTTTGAAAATATGTTGTCCATACATAAATAGTATTTTATAGGATAAGCAATTAATGCACACATATATGCACGGTCTGTGAAGCACTAGATATAAAGGGGCTTCCAGGGCAGAGAAAAACACACAGCCCTGTTTCCCCAGTCCGCAGCCTCTAACAACCACCAACATCAGACATAGAAGTACCAACGCTCCCCGATCCCACCTCCTGCTCGTACCTTTTGCCCTGTGGTATCGTTATTGTTGTGCTTATTTAATCTGCCATTGACTATACCGGCATCGCGTTTCTGTCTTACACTGTATCTGCACGATTTCAGAGCGCGAGTGTGTGTGAAGATTGGTATAGTTATTTGTTTGTGCTACATTTGCTGCCATTGATTTTGCCATTGAGTCTGCCATTGAAGATTGATATCGCTAATTGTTTAGGCTTCATTTGCTGCCATTGATTTTACCAGCATCGCATTCCTGTGCTGTGCTTTGATTGCTGCGTTTTACATTGTATCTGCCTGGTAACATAGCGCGAGTGTGGAAAATAGCTCCTCACCTTGACTTGCTCGCCCGCTCCGCTGTACATAGCGGCGTGACTCTTACTGAGGCATAATCAGGTTACTGGCACTTCCACTTTGCCCCCGGTCCTGGGTTGCATCTGCTGGCCCTGCCTGGCTTTCCCTTTGACCCTCCATTTTGTTTTGGTGCTCCCTGGCCCGCCCCTCCTCCCCTCTACCGCCTCCCAGCTTCCGCCTCTCCCACCCACTAATAGAGGGCTCTCCACCTCCTGTGACAAGCTGTGACCGCCAGGACCTTGTCCAGCACGGTCGCTCCACCAACGCTCCCCGATCCCACCTCCTGCTCGTACCTTTTGCCCTGTGGTATCGTTATTGTTGTGCTTATTTAATCTGCCATTGACTATACCGGCATCGCGTTTCTGTCTTACACTGTATCTGCACGATTTCAGAGCGCGAGTGTGTGTGAAGATTGGTATAGTTATTTGTTTGTGCTACATTTGCTGCCATTGATTTTGCCATTGAGTCTGCCATTGAAGATTGATATCGCTAATTGTTTAGGCTTCATTTGCTGCCATTGATTTTACCAGCATCGCATTCCTGTGCTGTGCTTTGATTGCTGCGTTTTACATTGAATCTGCCTGGTAACATAGCGCGAGTGTGGAAAATAGCTCCTCACCTTGACTTGCTCGCCTGCTCTGCTGTACATAGCGGCGCGACTCTTACTGAGGCATAATCAGGTTACTGGCACTTCGACTTTGCCCCCGGTCCTGGGTTGCATCTGCTGGCCCTGCCTGGCTTTCCCTTTGACCCTCCATTTTGTTTTGGTGCTCCCTGGCCCGCCCCTCCTCCCCGCTACCGCTTCCCAGCTGCTGCCCCTCCCACGCTCCGCCCCCTCCACTAGCTATTTAAAGCAGATGTCCCAACGCGCAGGGGCCACGCGCTGCGGCCGCGCCAACGCCAAAGGTAAGCCCGTCTACGCCCGTCCGCGCCTGGACCGCGCCCAGCGTCAGACCCCCTGGCCCCGTCCCACCCACCCCACCCGCATTACATACGACGCCTCCACCCTCTTAGCCCTAAATCCCGGCCGCCTCCCCAACTGCGCTCAAGCCGCTCCTGGACACACCCATGGACCCTTCACATGCAACTCCTGCAAGTATGACAGTACCAAGACCAACTCCACATCCACGAACACCAAACAGAGATCTGACACCAACCACCTTAAATGCATCCTGCTCAACACCCGCTCGGTCCACAGACACGCCATCGACCTTTGGAATCTACTAGACACATTCTCTCCGGACGTCGCCTTCCTAACAGAAACATGGATGAACGCCTCCTCAGCCCCAGACATCACCATTGCCATCCCGGAAGGATACAAGATCATCCGTAAGGACCGCACCAAGCAAACAGGAGGAGGCATCGCCATCGTCCATAAGAATTCCATCCCCATCTCAACCAGCTCAGACGTCAACCTCGCTAGCGCCGAACACCTTCACTTCCAGATCCACACCGACCCCAAGACCACACTCAAGGGCACCCTCCTATACAGGCCACCAGGACCCCGTGCACAATTCAGTGAAGACATCACAGACTTTATCACCCCACACGCCCTCCCCTCCGAGGACTACATTCTACTGGGAGACCTCAATTTTCATCTGGAAAAGAGCAACGACAGCAACGCCACGACCCTACTGGACAATCTCGCCAACCTTGGACTCAAACAACTTGTTAACACCCCCACTCACTACGCAGGTCACACACTCGACCCTATCTTCACCTCCAGCAAACATATCTCCTTCAGCCATACCACGGTTCTCCATTGGACGGACCACAGCTGCGTTCACTTTGTCTACAAAAAGACCACAACCAACAACCATCCTCAACCTACTCTGCAAAGAAACTGGAACAAAATCACCATCGACCAGATCTCCTCATCGCTTCTCCAAAACCCCCCTGCCCACTCTTCGAACCCCAACCAAGCAGCCATTAACTTCACTCAATGGCTAACCAACAGCGCCGACAACCTAGCACCTTTGAAAAAACGTCAAAACAAACTAGGCAGCAAAAACGCTCCCTGGTTCAACGATGATCTTAAGAAATCCAAGAAACTCTGTCGCTCCCTCGAGAAGGCCTGGAAAAAAGACCCAAACACCAGCACCAAGGACGCCTCCAAAAACGCCACTCGCACACACCACCAACTGATCCGGACTGCCTAGAAAGCTGCACTTAAAGACCGATTAGACAACAACGCCCACAACAGCAAGGAATTATTCAACATCGTCAAAGAATTTACCAACCCCTCAGCCAACTCAAACAACATCACTCCCTCTCAAACCCTTTGCGACTCCCTAGCCTCGTTCTTCCACGACAAAATCGCAGACATCCACAACAGCTTCGACAACCTACCCGGAGACCAACCCTCCCAACCTTCTGCCGTACCCTCACCCCCCTCGAACATCCTCAACGACTGGAACCCTATCTCCACCAAGGACACCATCCGCCTGATGAACTCCATTCACTCTGGATCCCCTACAGACCCATGCCCTCACCATATCTTCAACAAAGCAGACTCCATCATAGCACCACACCTCCGGGACATCATCAACTGCTCCCTCAACTCCGCCACCTTCCCGGAAAGCTGGAAACACGCCGAACTCAGCGCCCTTCTGAAAAAACCCACAGCTGACCCACCGAACTCAAAAACTACCGCCCCATCTCGCTCCTACCATTCCTGGCCAAAGTCATCGAGAAAGCTGTCAACAACCAGCTTGCCGCCTTCCTCGAAACCAACAAATCCCTCGACTCCTCACAGTCCGGCTTCCGAGCCAAACACAGCACTGAGACCGCCCTCATCGCAGCAACAGACGACATTCGAACTTTACTGGACAATGGAGACACAGTCGCCCTCATCCTCCTTGACCTCTCCGCAGCCTTCGACACAGTCTGTCATAGCACCCTCCTACAACGCCTCAGAAACATCGGAATCCAAGGAAAAGCACTGGAATGGATCACCTCGTTCCTTACCGGAAGAACTCAGAGAGTCCGCCTTCCACCATTCAAGTCAGAGGCCACTGAAGTCACCTGCGGCGTACCACAAGGATCTTCACTCAGCCCCACCCTCTTCAACGTATACATGAGCCCCCTCGCGACCATCGCACGCCAACACAACCTCAACATCATCTCCTACGCTGATGACACACAACTGATCCTCTCCCTCACCAAAGACCCAAACACCGCCAAAACCAACCTACATGAAGGAATGAAAGAAGTAGCCGAGTGGATGAAGCACAGCCGTCTGAAACTGAACTCAGACAAAACAGAAGTCCTCATCCTAGGCACCTCCCCCTCCGCCTGGGATGACTCTTGGTGGCCTGAGGCCCTTGGAAAAGCACCCATCCCGACGGACCACGCACGGAACCTAGGCGTCATCCTGGACCCCTCACTCTCGATGAACAGACAAGTCAACGCCGTTTCATCATCCTGCTTCAACATTATTTGCATGCTCAAAAAAACATTTCGCTGGATCCCCACCGAAACTAGAAAAACGGTCACCCACGCACTGGTCACGAGCCGCCTGGACTACGGTAACACCCTATACGCCGGTACCACCGCAAAACTTCAGAAAAAACTCCAACGCATCAGCCAGACTCATACTAGACATCCCGCGTAAAGACCACATTTCTAGCCACCTGAAAAACCTCCACTGGCTCCCCGTCAATAAGAGGATAACATTCCGCCTCCTAACCCACGCACACAAAGCACTTTACGAACTGGGACCCGAATGCCTCAACACTCGACTTTCCTTCTACACCCCCTCCCGCCAGCTACGCTCCTCCAACCAAGCCCTTGCCACTGTACCTCGCATCAACAAAACAACCATGGGAGGAAGATCCTTCACCTACCTGGCAGCTAAAACCTGGAACTCACTTCCCACTCACCTTCGCCTCACTCAGAACCACCTAGCATTCAGAAAGCAACTTAAAACTTGGATTCCCCACCCCTGTTCAAGCGCCTTGAGACCCTCTGGGTATGTAGCGCGCTATATAAATTATTTGACTTGACTTGACTTGACTTGACTCAGTGAAATATCTCACTGGATTAGGTAGGTCACTAAACAAGTGCTCCTTTAAATGTCCTGTAATTTACATGCGTGGATACAGCTGAAGTGCACTGTCCCATTGTACACAACCACTGCCCCTCAAGCTGTGGCAAGTAGAATGTGTGCATTTTTATATAACAGCAACTTTAAATGGGCATGCATGAAAAATTATGAGTGACACTATCCTACGAGCAAAATCAAGCAATATAGACAACAGAAACCTATATAAATAATAGAAAATAAATAATAGAAATTACACCTATTTGAGCAACAAGAAACTCTAAGATATTAGAACTGCTGTAAGCAAGCACCAGAAATGCAAGGGCATTAACCTTGGTGTAGAGAGTTGTGAGGTAGAGAGTTAAAAAAAGATGAGGTATAGAGAACTTTAAAGAGAAAGCGGCAGAGAGGTGAGGCAGAGAAAGGTGAGGTAGAGAAGAAGCGCTGAGATGAAGGGAAAAGGTAATGGTAGTTACAGCACAGAATGTAGCTGTAGAGAAAGAGATAAGATAGTAAATGAGATGAAGTAGAGGGAACAGTGGTAGAACGAGAGAGTGGGATAGTGGAAAGGTACAGATCTGTAATAATTAGAGAGAGAAGGCTGAGAGTGATTGATCCGAGGTACAGAGTTGAAATGGAAACAGAGCAGTGAGGTTCAGAGAGAGGGGTTGAGGTAGTAAGAGAGTTGAGGTAGAGAACGTAGTGGCAGGCTCATAGAGTGGTGGAGAGAGAGGCGAAGACCGAGGTCATAGAGTGGTATACTGAGATAGGTGCAGCTCTCAGATTGTACAAGAATGTGTATGGACTGTTACTGCTACAGTATTTCTGACTGTCCCAATCAGTGTACCAGGACACCCCTTGAAAGGTGGGGCCCTGGACACTTGCCCATGGCTCAAAATGGCTGCAACACTCCGCATCATTTCTGGAGTATTGTGGAGCACAGCACACTGTATGTGACCCTGAAGCTCAGTGGAGCACTGCACTCTGCACTGGTGCACTGGAACACAAGACTATTGGGTCTGGAAGCCTCTCCTTTCAGATTCCTACACAGATGCTGAGAGGAAATGTTTCCACGTCTGGGCATTCTCCTGTCTGCTGGATACGTTTCCAACAGGCTTACTCTTCACTACACAGCTCCCAAACACAAACACCAAATTGGGAAGATAGTATTACAAGACATAACCGGTGCCTTGCCATAGGCATGTCATGAGGAAATATAGATTGCACCTTGTGTCTTGCGCCCATGTCCCAACATTTACCCAATTGACTTGTTTGCCCGCTGGCCAGTCGCTCTGCATCCATTTGGCTATGCCCCAAGCAATGCTTCTTTTAAGTCCTATTTGAACTTTTTCAAACATTTTAAAGGCAGTACAATTGCAAAATAAAATCTCAATTGAAAAAGGAAGTAAACTAAATGACTGTGCTTTGAAAAAAGTAACTTTCAAGCAATGTGGCTCAATACATTTTCCGCTCCCGTGCCTCTCTGGGCAAGGCTGACGTGCAGTAAAAAGTAAGAAACATAAATATGTCAATTAGCAGAAATAAGCCTGGAGAAGAGGGTGTGAGGCGACAGAGCTTGAGGCAGGAAGCGTGCCCCTAAAAGCAGCTGCCAGGCCACGGCAGAGCGCTGACCCTCAGATAGGGTGAATGCCGTCTCTATGACATCATATGACTGATGGGTCCGTGGCGCGTATTTTAACTCACTTGGCGCAAGATGCAAGCCAGAGGTAATCCTGATGTCTGCCTTTAATGGATGCCCTGCTCATTTTAATTGGCTGTGTGAATTAAACACATCACTACCCGGCTGTCACATTGTAGGGGCCATGGTTTAAGGCAGGGCAGAGCATGGGAATAAAAAAAGCACCTTAGAAATCACGTCCGACGTATTTGCAAAGAGAAGTCCTCCCTGTCATGAAATTAGAACATTTCCTCTCAGGCCACTATCGCAGCAAGATCTGAGTGGCTGAGATAGTCCGTGACATGCGTCAGAAGCTGTTTGGTGGCCTGATCTACTGCGCAGCTGTTAGGGCTGGGGCAGTGTCAGTCACGTCTGTCTCAGTGGAGAGTAGTACGGCCTTCAAAATGGCTGTGAGTCATATGTAAGACCAGCCTGATGTGACGGGCTCTGTTCACGCCGTAATGCCCTTTCAGCAACTGCCTTGCCAGAGAGTTAGCCTGCATACCCAAAACAGCGGTGCTATCGCTCATGGTACAGGTCGGTGAATGGTACGTTTCGTCCTCATGCTAGTCGAGCCGCACTCTGCAACCAAAAAAAGCTTCCGGTTGTTGGTTCTCGTGTTTGACTTCCCATCTCGTAAAAAGTCCATTAGTACCGCCTGATGCTGCAGGTGCGGCGGGCTGTCGGGGGCAAACCACGCCGGCTGCTGCCAGGGCTGGGAGGGTTTGGGATCTCTAGGACAGGAGCGGCGGTGAAAGCTGATCTGAATCTGTTCAGAGGGACCCTGCGGCCCGCGCCTGCCTACCGTAAGGTTCAGCCACTAAGTGACGTCAGGCGGGCGCACGCACTTCCGCGCAGCCGCAGAGTGTTCTTGGCCGTTTCTCCGCTTGCTGATGGCGTACAAGAGGCGATGGACGGAGAAAGAGCGGGGACCGGTGAGTAGGGGGATGGGGGGGGGTGGGGTTACCCCTGATGGGGTACGGGGGAGGGTCAATGCCCACAAGGGGGGGTAGAGCAGAGAGAGGGAACAAAAGTGAAAACTTTGGGGGAAATTGAGAAACGTGTGAAAGTTGCGGGAGGTGTGTGTGTGTGTGTGTGTGTGGGTGTGTGCATGCATGCATGCGTGAGTGTGGCTGTGTGTGTGTGTTTGTGCACTTCAGGGAATCTGAGGCAGGAGATGTGCACGGCGCCGGCCTGGACGTGCGCGTCCACAGACACCTATCGCCGCGCGTGCCCGACCCCTGTCTCAGATTCCCAGGAGGCGGGTAACATTAGTTGTCGAGCTGGATGCAATGCTTCGCATTGCTTTCTCCAGCTCGACCTAAAAACATCATTCTATAAAGCAAATAAATCTGTTTAACGGAAAATTGCTAGGGACTTTAGTGTACGACTGTATCAGTAAAAATATCTGGAGATCGTTTATGATTGTTATTTGTGATGGAAGCGTCAAGTTACCAATCTGAAGTTGAAATGTTGAAGACACATTACGTTATGTGTATTTGTAAAGAAAATTGTACTTGAACGTTTTGTAGTTGTTGTTGAGATATTCTCATTTGTTAGTATTTAAAGTAAATTTTATTTTTATATTATGCTATTGGAATAAGGCATTTCGAGGTCATTGCAGTGAGCATCTCAGTAATCTAGAATTTAAAGATTAGGATCACTGATGGTGCTTGTTTTATAAAAACATATTTAATGCAGGTTTCAAGTAAACAATGCTACATCACCAAACATATAAAGCCAGGCTGCCGACATACATTCTAAACTGGGATAATAAAAATAAAGTGCATATCTCACGGATTCATAACATCGAGTTGAGGCTGGCACGGTAGTTCACAATGTCCCTTCACTGCAGTGCTGTAGAGGTGGAGGCACAATCACAGTTAATATCTCAGCATTCCCCCATCTCGCACACATCTAGCAAACGGGCACATACTCCTCACAAATGGGCACATACTCCTCACAGATCAGGGTCAGCACCATTTCAGACAACAGAAACGTGGTCGGGACTATCGGGGCACACATGCACCTGGCGAGGGAGCCACAGAAACCACCTCCTCGGCTAATATTTGTCCCTGGGCATCTATTCTGGGGAAAGCCACTAAAATCGCATTCCATGCAGGCAAAATAGGGACCCTGCGCACTCCTTATAACTCCTCTCTCTGGAGCGCCTCCCTTTCATGATCTGCCCATTCGGACAACTCCTGCCCCAATCAATTGCCTTCGGGGAAGTATGAGCGCTAGATCTGTTCTTCACCTTTCCAACTGCGCCTTAATTATGGAGGTCCACCAAGCCCAGTTGTTGGGAGCAGTTAAAGAGTCTGTTTATGGCCTGACAGATAACTTGTAAAACAGCATCCCAGCATGCAGCCAACACCGGGCATGTCTAAACCGTAGGATAGAAACCCAAGTCGTCGGCGTGCCATCAGGTGCAAGCTGACGAAGCCCCAGGGAACATGGTGTGAATACGTCGAGGAGTGAGGAATGCCAAGTGTAAGAAGTAAAACTGGATACGTTTAAATCTAGCATTATGGGACAACTTGTGGGCAAACGCCAAAGTTTTCTTCCTGGTCGAGTCTCCAAACATGTCCCAAACCAGCCTTCCAGCGATGGTGCAACTGAGTTAGATCAATCAGCGCCCCCTTCAAACGGCAGCATATAGCGAAGCGTGACTTCCCCCATTCTCCCCATTATGAGAGCCAGACAATGAAGACACCCATGTTCTCTCTGTGAGGCCATGATTGTATGTCTGCCCATGAAATATAAGGACCCTGTGCTGTAGATTCCTACCACTCCTTCTGACAAATAGGATTTTGCCACATGGGCGTGATTTGATACACCCTGATCAGACAGGTTTTATACCTACCCACAGTACCTTGCCTAATATCTGCCAGATGATCCACATTCTGGGCATGCACGCACGCCTTCTGTTAGACTCGCTCGCATTATCTGTTGACATTCGGCAGGCGTTTGATTCTCTTTGCTGGGAAGCCCAGTACATTCGAGGTGATCTATCGGATCCTGTCAGCCATCCTGATGAGCACTTGTGCAGTTCAGTGTGCCCCCTCAGCCCACACCAGCCACACAATAGAAGCACTAACCGACAGCCACACAAGACTGTCACCTCCGCCACACACCTACTAACAAAAAAGGAGAGCAAAAGAAGCAATCAAGAACATACAATAGAACTCCCTCAACCCCCACCCTGGACTGTGATCTAGATGCATCCTGCTCAAAGTAAGTCAAGTATCCTACAAACTAAGACCCTTCAGTGAGGGCCCAATACGTCCGTATCAGAAGGCTCAATAAGACAGAGACCAGCCAGCCTAGAAAGCAAACAGAGTGCAAAACAGTGAAAGAGTCACACACAGCACGGACTCCAAGTACTTCTCCAGCTCTCCTCAGCCAAGCACATTGAGGCACACGAGGATGCAATGCAGCCACCACAGAACAGTACCTCAATCGAGGCTTATGCCTCTCAGGACACACAGCTGCCATCCTGTCAGGGCTCAAATAATTTCATGTGCCATGCCCAGAGTGACTGCTCACAGGGTGTCCTAAAGTCCAGGCACCTCTGAGCGAGCCAAGCTCAAAGTGGACCCCCTGAGGGAGATTGACTTGGGATGTGATGAGCTCCCCCCAGATCTCAGTGAGGCTGCCATCTCCGCTGCTGTTGTCCGCTACTCGGCCATCTGCTGTTTGGTAGGCCGGTTCTGGCCTATTTGATGGGAGTGCTGTTGCCTTGGGCGTAGCAGCCAATGCTGGGCCACGGGCTGTGGTCACACTGACCCCTTATCATAAAGTTCCAGGCAGTCCCATTCTGCAGCCTGGGCCCGTGAAAATATTTTACTCGTCCTCTGTCTGTGTTCTCAGACGGGTCCAGAAAAAGCAAGGAATTGAGCAATCCCAGAACTGTTGCTGCTTGTTTAAAGTACTTTTTCCTACCACTTGGACAATTATTTCTATAAGAAGTATACTTTTGGATGAGATTATGATGATGAAAGTAGGTCCATATGCTTTATTCCTGAAAGGATTGAAAATGAAATATGTTGTACCACATGGGATGACCAAGTCGATTTAACCCAATTTTAAGTTTGCACTGCATGAATTGGGTCTTGTTTATTCTATTTACTTTAATGGAATATTAGTATGTTTACAAGCCCTAATACAGATTTGAGGAAGGGCTATAGTACTAAGGGTTTGATTCAGAATTTGGCGAACGAGTTACTCTGTCACAAATCTAACTGATATCCTGTCTGCTGTATTTCAAGTGCATTATGTCCAATGGCACTTGTAATTTGACAGACAGGATATCAGTAACCATACCCAAAACCCTGAATTATGAAAAATAACATCTACAACATATAAAGCAAAATCAATATATTAATTTAGCGCATGGGTTAAAAATGTACTCGCTGTTAAAAGGTGTAAAATGATATTGGTTGGGTTAGAAAAAGGGTGAGAGATAGAATATAAAGTGAAGAGGGTATGAAGGAGTAAATCCCTGCCCATAAAATGAAATACCTGGAGCAGGAAGGAGCCTCTGGATCATCATTTATCCCTGAAACCCCCCCCCCCCCCTGTCCCCACACAATATATAGTGGTCAAAGAACTCGAATATAAAACTCCCAGGCCCTTGTTCTAATGATGGTCCTATGAAGTCTGCTTTTAGTTTGTCGAACAATTCCTTAGCTGTGTGAACCCGAGTAAAAATAAATATCTTGTCTTCGCTATGTATTCATGGGCCACTTAAGTTCTAAAGCTGGAGATAGCCCCAAATCCAACAATTCATTTAGAATGTCCAGTAGGGCCCTACTTCTTGCATACGTTTTGACACCAGTGCCATGAAAAACTAGCATTGTTAGAGCAAATGGGTCTCGCCTTTGGGACCTTATAAGTGTTTAGTTATCCAGCACAATATCCTTGGTGCAACATCAACTGTTGCATGGCTAAACACTTATAAGGTCCCAAAGGCAAGACCTATTGGCTATGCCAATGTTTGTTTAGGACTTGTTCCCTGGGTGTAAGGATGCCCGTCAGGTGCATGATGTAAGGGTAAACTTCTGGAGCAGGATTGAAGCGGGCCCATCTGGTGCAGGGTCTAAGGGTGCACTGGGATCAGGATGAAAGTGGCGCGCAACAGAAGAGTTAGTTGGGCACCCCTGGCGCTTGAGCCCGGCCTTCCTCCAGTGTGGTCTACCGAGAGTTAATCAGCTCCTCCTTGTACATCGCCATTCGGATTGTGCTGTCGACATCAGCTCATCCCCCCTGCTGCCCTCATGATTGATGCACTCTCTGGAGTCGGTGATCCTGAGCAGACACGATTCCCCAGGGGTCGCTGAAGTGGAGTGAAATTAATCACTATTGAAAAGCGCCTTCTCTGCAGCACCTGTGGCTTCCCTCTATTGGAGGAGTAAGGAAGCGGCACGTGCCATCACCTGCGCGTGCACTCTACCTTCTCTCAGGCCTTGTGAACAGCTCGAGCTGACGAGATGCGCTCATTTACTTCCGAATATACTTGGTATTTCAGTTGGAAGCTGGAGTATCCTATCCAAATGTGCCTGATATGTTTGCCTGAGCGATTTCCACTCTTTAAACTCTACACCAATTCGCATGACAGACCTTGTGCGCTCCAAGTCTGGCTTCAGAATGGGGAGAAGGCGCTGCGTAACCTGCTGTTCCAATGCCAGAAATGGTGAATAATCAGGCCCTTCCCGAGGCCTTTTGCACCTCATGGTTTCAATATTTATCACCCTCAGAATCCCCTCTAACGGCTGCTCTGGAATCCTAATGAAAAAAGAACACCTCAGCAGAACAAGCCTTTGCAATGCAATACGGACCCCACGCTAGGTTTCTTTAGATATTTATTAACTTTAATACTAAGCGCGGTGTCATTGAAGCGGGCGCTGCGCTGAGTGTTAAAGTTATGACATTTGTAAATAAACCGAGCACGGCGTCCGTGAAGCGGCGCTGCGCTCAGTTTCGAAGGTAAAACAAGTCAGTGCGAGCTGGCAGAAGTGAAGAGGGGGAGAGAGACTGCATGTGAAACAATCGCGCCCATGCTGATTAAAAACAGATGGCCCCTGCGCGCTGCTGCTGGCGCCTGAGAGCAAAACTCTCTGGGAGTAAACCTTTCTAAAGAAGCTGGGACATCCACAGGCCTTTGGCCAGTTGCGGGCTGAAGCCAGACGCAAAGGCCAATCGAGCTTCTACTGAAACTGAAGTGATTCCAAGAGGTTGATTTCCTATGCAGTGCATGCACGCTGCCATAGGCTCGACCTAAAATGGATGTGCTTTTTTTCTGTTTCTTAGACCTAGTTTCTTCATAGTTGCTTCCCAAGTATATCCTTCCTTGTGCCTGGGTTGGTCAGCATCACCATTATGGTTCCTTTGTCAGGGTTCGTGAAGGACTTTGTGTATTTAGAGCAGAAACATAGTGGCTTCTTTATGAGAGCTGGTTCTTCCCAATTGGAGAAAAAATAAGTTTTGCAATATTTTGTTACTTTTAATTTATATTATTGTTCATGTGTGGGAACTTACATAATATGTGTCACACTTGGAGCATTTTATAATTGCCCGAATTTGTCTTCATGAATATCAAGGAGCTAGCTGTCTATTTTTTAACTTCCTGTATATGATAGGTGAATGTTCCTTACCGTACTCTAGTTTTTTCCTTGGTTTGCAGCACAAAACATGCATGCATTTTCATGCGGCGTTCGGATGTGTGCTTATGAGCTTCTTGTTCTACTTATTTTTGCTCAATCCACCCATGTGTGTCGCCGCAGAAGGATATCCTAGCCCAACAAGGACTTGGCAATCACCCGCAGAGCTCTTTTATACAGTCCCAAAGATACAGTTTGTCATACCCAGGCGCCCTTCCTCATCATTGAAATGCTACTGCAGTGCATTATCCCAAAATGTCACAAAGGCACAGCTAAGATGCTTTACAGAATTAACGCAACACTAGGCCTCAATGTTGGTCGTTTTGAGAAAGCGTTGAGCCTGTGAGTCGAAAGCCAGCGGAACAAGCATTTAGAAGAAAATAAACTGTTGCTCACCTCTCGACGTAGCTGGCACCTCCCACACTCCTGTCTAGTGACTGGATCGCTAAGGATAGTAGGTCTTCACTTTCTACGATTCCGCTACTGTGCCCCTATATCTGACGATACATACAGTTTTGAGCATGGTGATTGTTTATATGCTAAAGTTTATGAACTATGTACATTTGTATTGGGGTTTTAGTCGTGAGATAAACTGATCTGAGCACTGTCCAGTATTTAAATTGCTCAAAATACTGGTTTCACAACAGATCTGTTTATTGTATCGGTCATAATATAAATTTACTTTTATAAAACTGGCAATTAAGTTGATCAAGCATGCATATTCAATATTGATCTGTGTTATATAAGTTTGGCATATTCATAAGTGTTTCAAGTCTGAAACGTTGGAATTTTTCTCCCTTTACATTTTTTTTATGTTTCAGCTAATTTTGCATGAATTTTTGGGTCGACACTTGTCATTTCTATGTCTTTTCTTTTATCACCCCGTTGCTAAGCCTTTCTGTCCCTCTCCAAATCTCTTCATTTTGCATCCTTAATATGTTCCTGTGATTCTGGGTTCCATTCATGTAAACATTCAACATCCACCACCTTTACCCCAAATTTCTTATTTCCACCGGGAGTTTATAACTTCAGGTTGGGCTTCTTTGCAGATATCTCTCTAAGGACTCGTGTGTTGTTTAGGATCGTGCAATATTTTGTAAGACTCTTTTAATGCTGTTGTTAGCAATTTTGAATTCTTCCAAAGGTTCTGCTTTTTGTGTCTTCTTATAACATTGTTTTTACGGGAGACTCATTTCGATCATAGATTATCTGATTGCATCACTTAGGTTTGCAGTGGTCTTCTCTGGAATAAAAAATCTTATTCCATGGAAGTGATGGTGAAAATAGTAACTGCAAAAAAATGATTATGGATGTGTATAAAAATCTGTTTCAATCACCTTTTATATTTTCAATATTGTATCTATTTTATAGGTGGACCACACAATCATTATGTACTTGATTGGACCAGATGGTGAATTTCTTGATTACTACGGACAGAACAAGAAAAATACAGAAATATCTGCTTCAATTGCCGCACATATGAGAACATTCAAACAAAACAAATAAAATTTAAGAGTGCTGAGCCCTATTGCTGATCATGAACTTGATCCTGTTTTTCGAAATGACTTTTAGGTATGCAGAGAAAATTGAAGGAGATTGCTTCCGCTGCTTTTGGAGCTTTAACGTGCATTACCTGCGGAGTTAACAAGGTGTGCACAAATGTAATATTACAGCCTAAACACGCCCTTGTCCTCCGATCCTATGATCATTGGTAGTTCCCCATATAACTACCTACCAGCATCGGTGTTATAGTTCCATAATTTGGGACTACTTCTTGGGAAGAAGATCATGGTGTTGCTTTGAATTCCATTTTCAATAACCCCTGTAACACATAACTGGACAAGAATATTATAAACTGGAGGAGAATATTCTAAACACTTTTTTAAGTTTACCACCATAATGCGTGCTTATTTGGCATTGATTACCAATATGATTACATTTGTGTTGTTCCACAATACATATCTACTTTAATCTGTATGGTTATTTATTTGATTGCCTGGGAACCAAACAATAAAATGTTTTCGTATTATTAATTTCAGTGGATTAGTTATGTTTGTAAACTTAAACAAATGCTAAATGACAAATTCATATGTAACCTGTGCACGTGTACTGTAACTGACTGTGAGGCTCATTTACATAATCTATTTTGTGTATTTACCAAGTATGTTCAGTCCACATCCGTGGGATTTCGAAGACGTTCTTGTTTGAGAACATATAGTACATTTTTGTCGCTCATAATATAAGTCCAATCTGGGAGCATGTGTTACCCCTCCAATGCAAAGTCTGCTTCATTTTATAGATCCGAGGATTCCTGTTCGGATGAGAAATATCCCCTGCGTAGTTTACTGATGTCTACTTGTACATTGAGCAACTAGAGTACATGTGAAACTGGTATACTGATTTTCTTTAGGCTCCAACACACACTAAATCATGCAAGGTCTCTGAGGCATATGCCCAGGGGCCTGAGTCTGAGGTCAACAGAGGCACCAAAGCAATACTTGATAGCAGAAATTAGACTATCACCTGTGTCCTTTGAAAAGGGCTGTGAGTGTCCGTAAGGCTTACCGTTTTAGAATCCATAGTATTGGGCAGGCTTTTTTAACTGGTTAAAGTTGCTTGCTGTCCTACTTATGTAAAGTTTCACTTAAATGTCATTCTAACACCATGTGCTGTCATCCCTGCATGTATGTTGAGTCCTTGTGTATGTATGGTGAATGATAGCAGGACTCCATGTTGTGTGTGAATGCTGAAGCCATTCAGGTCCATTATGGATTCCTACTTGGAGCCATTGTCTTTTCTCAAACAGTGTATCTGCGCTGCAGGCACAAAACGAAATTCGAAAAAGTACTACACCAAACCAGTTCGTGCGCATAGACAGTGGAACCATATTGCCTAGTTGGGAATAGTATATAAAAGTGGGGCTCAATCTTTTCAACTTCCAGTTCCTGTTTGCTGAGAAGGGACAATTTGTATCACAAGAGCTGTCTGCCTGGGAAGGAGACACACAGCCACTGTGTCTAGGAAATGGACTGCTGTGAGAGTGAGCTCAGACTTGAGCCCATTGTGCCAGACAGTTTCCTGGCCTCAGCAAGCAGGTCATGTGTATTTGTAAAGTACACTATCGCCTGTGAGGGTATCCTGGCACTGAACAGGTATGTGTTCCTAATCCTACCTATGGTAGGTTGGTTAGTTGAAATTCCAGGACTTCAGCTTCTTTCAGAATTTAAGAAAAGAGCAGGAGACTTTGATGTGGAGTGGGTGGCCGTTCCATGGTTTAGGAGTGCTTTAAGAGAACATTCATCTTCTTTGATCTGGTTCTGTGTGTGTGGGATGTGTGCTAGTAGGAGTCCTGTAGAGTATAGGTTTCTGGATGGTGGTCGAAGGAGATGTGACTGTTCAGGTAGGTGGTGACTAAGTTGTGTAGTGCTTTGAATGTGTGTGGAGTTTGAAATTAGGGTATTTCTGTATTAGGAGCCAGTATAGCTCCCTGAGGTGTAGTATGATGTGAGTTCTATGTAGGAGATTGAGGAGGAATCTGGCTGCCGAGTTGCGGATGGTTTATTGTTATCTAATGAGTTGCTTGATTATTCCAGGATAGGGGGTGTTAGTCGTCCTTATGGCTGGGGACTAGGGAGTGAGTGACCATTTTTTTAGTGTTGCTTGGGAGACATTAGAAAATCTTCCTCTGCATCTTCAGGATGTGGAACCAGAATCCAGTGACGGTGCAGTTGCTGTCAAGGATTATTCTGAAGTTCCTGGCGTGGGTGCTGAGTGTGGATGTGGGTCTGAGTTTGGATGGCCACCAGTTGGAGTCCCATGGTGAAGTGTTCTTGCAGAAGACCAATATGTCTGTCTTGTTGGTGTAAGCGTGAGACCGTTGTCTTTATTCCAGTTAGTGATTTTGGTCATTCAGGCTGTGAACATGTTTCTTGTGTGGGGGTCTTCTGCAGGATGGAAAGTATGAGTTGCATGTCGTTGACATAGGAGAGGATGTAGATGTCGTTTGCGGGGATGAATTTGGCCAGAGGGATCATGTATGCGTTGAAGAGGGTGGGGCAGAGCTATAGACCTTGAGGCACTTCATAGATTTGTTTTTGGGCTTCCGAGGAGTAAGGTGTGTTCTATCCACTAAGAAAGAGCTGATGCAGCAGAGAGCAGGTCCTTGGATACAGTCTCATGCAGGCACCTGATGAGGATGAGGTGTGAGATCATGTCATGATTCAGAGAGGTCCAGGAGAATGAGGGCTGACATATATCCTCTGTCAAGGATCATGCGTATGTCATCTGTGGTGGTAATGATTGCTATTTCTGTAGTGTGATTGGGCCTGAATCTGTGCTGTGTGGAGCCTAGAAGCCGGTGGTTGGTGAGCTGGTCGGTGAGGTGTGGTTAATTAGTTTCTTGAAGACTTTTGAAATGAGGGAGATGAGACTCTAGTTGGAAAGCGTGACTGGGTCAGCAGATGGTTTCTTGAGCAGTGACATGGCAGTGGGTTGTTTGCAGGTGTCCAGGAATGTGGCTAGGTTGATAGAAGCGTTGACGATGGGTGTTAGTGATTCTCTGATTGGTAATAGTCCTTTGGTGAAGGCATGGTGGAGGCAAGGCTAAAATGGGGCTTCCGGTTGGATGTTGTTTGTTAGAACTGTTAGGCTTAGGGTGGTTAGCCTCCAAACTCTTTGCCTTCTCCCCTCCTGTGTTACTGAATTTGTTTTTTGATGGCATTAGGACTTTGTGCACTTTACCACCTGCTAACCAGTGCTAAAGTGCGTGTGCTCACTCCCTATAACATGGTCGAATGTATATATTTATTTTACTTACAAGTCCCTAGTAAAGTGGTATATCATATACCCAGGGCTGATAATTAAATACTACTAGGGAGCCTTCAGCACGAATTGTGCCACGCAATTAAGTAGCCCCTTAAAACCATTGCAGCCTTTGCGCAATTTTAAACTGCCACTTCTAATTGACAAAATAAACCATTTGTCAAGCATAAAACTACATATAAGTTATCACTAGGGTAGGCCCTGAACAGCCTATAGGGCAGGGTGCATTTCATTAAAAAAGGTGGACTGGTACTTTTAAGTTTTACGTGCTCTGGTAGTGAAAAGTCATAAATTAATGTTCGAGGCATATGGGCTGCAGACCACACACTATAGCATTAGATCACCGTCTGGTGGTGGGCCCGGATGATTACACTTTGTTGTTATCTTGGAAGAGTCTTTGTCTGTTGGATGACTCCTCCCTTATATCGAGGTGTGCATGGGCATCGACTCCATCCTTAGATTGTTTTTTTCCGCCATCGGGCTCGGATGTGTTCATTGTTCGGTCCTGATACCGATCTCTTTTCGAACACATAAAACAATCTACAACATCGACACCGTCTTCGACACTGATTCCGGTTAACCGTGTCGAAGAAAGGCTATACTTCTCGATTCCAGAGTTCGTCGGGCCCAACTGCGCCATTGGGCCTTTGGCTCATGGAAAGAACACCCTACAAGAAGTGCCCTCAGTGTGGACACAAATTTCCCCACACTGACCATCATGAGGTTTGCAACCTGTGCTTGTCTCCAGAGCATGAGAGTCGAGACTGTGAGGACTGCGCTTCATTCCGGTCCAAGAAAATAATCAGGGACCGTCGAGCTCGAAGATCCATGGAGCAGTCATCGTCGTTGACACCAGACCTCTTCATCAACGAGGCGCCGATCGAGGTAAACACCGAAGAACAGCAAGAAGACGTCGCTTCTGAAGCAGAGGATTCAGCTTCTGGAGACGAGAATCGATCCGAAGATGACGATCTTCTTCCAGCTGGTCAACAGGTCGTGAGTAAGAGCTTTGACCCTGTTCACCCCACCATACCGGGACAGGCTTTGGTTCCACTTCCACCTTCGGGTCAAGGTGCACAACGACCAACAGCTTCCGATCAGGCTCTGCAGCGAAGAGTACTGAAAAGCCTCCAGTCGACTCGGGCTCGAGTCAGTCTGTCGGTCCCAAAAAGCAGAAGGTTCTTAAGCCAAAGTCAACACCAGCACCGAAACATCCATCGGTACCGTAAACAGGCAAGCCGAAACCATGTTCGGCGCCCAAGGAGGTTCCCAAAGTTACCGAACCGAAAACTACCCCGCTTCTGAAAAAAGTGGACCCGAGGACAGTTCCGATACCGAAACATACTTCGGCTCCAAGGGCAGGCGAATCTAAACACCCGGGAACAAAGGCTTTGGATCCAAAAAGCACCGATCCAAAGAAAAAACAAGAAAAGTCTTCGGAACTGAAACCAAAAACCGTTCCAAAGACAATAGAAACTGCAAAGCCTAAACCTTTCGGCCCCAAACAAGATAAATCAATGCCGAAAAAGGATTTGCTAATAGAAGAGCTTTTCAAACCTGATGCAAGGCAAAAGACTCTTAAAATTCATCCAAAGACTGGACATGTATACACAGTGCCTGAAAAATGGACTATCCTAAACCACCACCAGTTCCTCTAAAAAAGCATGTTCAAACTTCCCCTATAAGAATTCCTTCACCAGAAGTAGAAATGTCAGTAGAGATCTCTCCTGTACATTCACCAGATAGTACACATAGCCTTATACCTCAAGATGAGGATTATTGGGATACCTACTCACTAGAGGTAGAGAGTGAGCATCAAATGGATGATATTAATGACCCATATGATATGACTGGGCCATCAAGTGACCCATGGGAAGATTATAATGCACCAGATCTACCACAAGACGAGGCATACCCGTCTAGGCCATCTCCCCCAGATGACACCATTGGGTTCAGGCAACTCATTCATAGAGCAGCCACTTTTCATGGAGTAGACTTACATACAGATCCAGTAGAAGAAGACTTTCTAATGGACACACTGTTAATGTCACTTGAAACCACAACCACACTGCCAATAATTAATGGAGTGGTAAGACACGCACCAGAAATAATTAAAGACCCAGTCAGAGACAGGGTAATTAATCCCAGACTAGAAAAGGAGTACAAAGCGGCTCCAACTGATCCAGCATATATTAAAGGACAGTTGCCACTGGACTCTCTGGTAGTGTCAAATGTGAGAAAGAGAGCTAACTCCAGACAAAAGGGGATGCTCCACCACCGGCAAAGAGTCTAAGCTTTTAGATGCGTCAGGAAAACGTACCATCTCACTAGCAGCCAACATATGGAGGATTGCTAACACTCAAGCCCTGTTAGCGAGATATGACAGAGCTCATTATGATGAGTTAGAGTCACTCATGCAACAGTTGCCAGAACAATATAAGACTAGGGCTTCTGATCTAATACAAGAAGGCAAGGTTATAACAAATACCTCCATAAGATGCGCACTAGACACTGCAGACACAGCATTTAGAGCAGTAAATACAGGGGTAATGCTCTGCAGACATGCATGGTTACACATCTCTGGGTTCAAACCAGACGTACAAGCTAGTATCTTAAACCAACCATTCGACCAACAACATCTTTTCGGTCCAGCAGTGGACAGTGCACTAGAAAAGATGAAGAAAATTACAAGTACGGCAAAATCAATGGGAGTTTTACAAACGCAAGTCCATAGACCTTCCTTTTGTCGCTCCTCATATAGGGGCGCCTCTAAAGGTTTCCAAACTGATAACACCCCCTCTTCTTACAAAGCGCACAACCAAACCGCACCCAGTAAGTGATATTATAGAGGCGGTTATAGAGGAAACAAACAATAAAGGCAGAAGCAGAAGCAACAACAATTGCAACGCCTCTACCCCCAATAAGTGACTTCCCTTCCATCCCCCCAGACCATTCCATTTCTGTCGGGGGAGATTACAACCGTTCTTACCTGTCTGGAACTCCATCACCACAGACTGGTGGGTGAGACAAATAATTCAGTCAGGTTATTGCCTCGAGCTCACTTACACTCCTCCAACAATACCACCCAGACAGCGTCCCATGTCACAGGAACACCTAATACTATTAAAACAAGAAGTGGAATCTCTACTGCAAAAGAATGCAATAGACCAGTCCCAAAACAGCATCAAAACACAGGTGTTTACTCAATCAGACCATTTTCATATGGTCACACTACAGCAGGTTCTACCGTTGCTAAAGAAAGGCGACTTCCTTGCCACATTAGACCTCAAGGACGCCTACTTCCACATTCCCATTCATCAATCTCACAGAAAGTACTTACGGTTCGTACTAGAGGGTCAACACTACCAATTCAAGGTACTCCCTTTCGGAGTAACTACAGCACCTCGAGTCTTCTCAAAGTGTCTAGCAGTAGTAGCAGCACACTTAAGAAGGGACAACATTCATGTCTTCCCATATCTGGACGACTGGTTAATAAAATCCAAGTCTCACAACCAATGTGTACAGCACACATATCAAACGATCTGCATGCTGCACAACTTAGGATTTACAGTAAGTCAAAAGAAGTCACATCGCCAACCGTCACTGTCTCAGCAGTATCTAGGTGCCACAATAGATACCTCCAAAGCAATAGCATACCCCAACCCAACAAGAATACAAAATATGTAGAATCTCATGAAAAGATTCCAGCCACAACACTCACTACAAGCTCGAGTGTTCATGCAACTAATAGGAATAATGGCATATTGCATTTTCATGGTACTGATAGAGCGCGCAGGTCACCCGACTCTGATTTACCAAATATGCACTACTGGGCCCATAACGTGTTATACCACTATTTCATAAATCAGGTAACCTACACACCGCTATCAGTAATTCGAGTTTCCTTTCTATTTATTTACGTGTACCTGACTTACCAATCCTCGAGAACAGGTACCTATGATCACCATGGATCAGGAGCTGAATTTGAGATTCAAGTAGATAAACACCAATATTATATACATTTAAAATTTTGTTTATACCTTGTAATAACCACACACTCGAAGTTTCAAAAACCTTTATCTATTAATTTTCGTTATCATATGCCATGAGAATAAGATTTACACAGATCAGACTATCAATGACTAAGATAAAAAATACAGTGTAGCTATGAATCAATGTAAGAAGCATTTAGATTTTAGGAAAAATATAAGGGACGGAAACTAGAAACACGCCATTATAGTAAATAGACCTTCAAAAAGTTCCTAAAGGCGGGTAAAGAAAGGGAACACACTAATCAAAGTAACTTTCCTAATATGCTATCAGTTAAAGGGAAAACGTCACGCATGAAAGTTTCTATATCAACAAGTACTTATTTCCTATAGGGAGGGTAAGACTGGGACATACTATATATGAAAAAAGTTTCAGTGGTTGGACTAAAGGTAGGGAGAAATATGGAACAGGCTAGAAAACCATTTGCATGAAAAGTCAATTTTATACAAAGACAGAGAAAGTAACATAGGCAAGTTTGCTTTATTTCAGAAGAGAGTTCAGAGTTGAGAGTTCAGAGTTGAGGGACAAACACCCACACAGACTATATTTACCTAGAACAGGACGGAGACTAACCCTGGCCACGGGTCAGTTGGGAAAGGTGGGAAAGGACCCTCAAGGATTTAGGATGCCAGTAGGCAAGCAGGTACAGCTCATGGACAGTCAGGACAGGATCACCCCAGGATTGGATCAGGACTGGGCTCATGGAAGGGTATGACCAACACCTGCAGCTTCGGATGCAACGCCTGTGCTACGCCCTCTCTGCAAGAAATCTTCCAAGAACCCCGATTGGGTTCTCGAATCTCCCAGCAAAGTGCTTTGCCAGCACTCAAAGATTTCTCCACCCCAGACTGAGTTTGTGGAAATTACGGACAGAGTGCTCCGCAGCTCTCTGTATCAATCACCTATAGAGTTCGTAGGGTCAGTGACAGGTCGGCTATTCGGACAAGTCGGACAATTTCTCTAGCTAAACCTAGGCTAATTATACTGTTTTCGGGTCAGTAGACCACCCACCAATGTTGCAAGTGAAAGGATCCCCAACTTCTGATTGGACAAGAGAGGTGGTTAGGTCATTGTCACCACCTAGAATTTGGTGTTCCCACAATTAATATTCAATTTCTTTAACACACCCCTTACATTCCAGTTCCCATGGCATACGGTTTATAGAATACAATAGAGCTCACAGTGGAATATCAAAATGTAACAATTTCAGGTGCAGTTCGGCTCTTCTCGCTGGGTCGTAGGTTGATTCCCAGGAGCATCTCAGCTTCGGCAGCCAGCTGGATAAGTTCCTCTACTGCGTGATTCAGTGTTCCTTCATCACGTGGTTAGGGCTACCCGGGCTTCAAAAATGGAGTGGCTCCCCGCTCCCAGGCCCACAATAAGCGATACATGAAAAGTAAGCGAAAACAAATTAGAAATACAGAAAAAATACCATGATAGGCTATACTGCACCCCTTACTTTATAATATCTATAGCATTAGGAGTTAAGCAGAATAAACAGCTGAGCAAAATCAGCGGTGGCAAGCGAAGAGCATGTTAGAACAAAGCGGTCATTTTTAGCAATATTGCGCATGAGCGAAAAAATCCCTCCAGAACTACGAGTGCGTCACATCACATGGGTATGACCGACGCATGCGCAGACTGAAATCCCGCATAGCAGCGACCATATTAGTTGCAAGCGTAGTTAGGATTAATAAACACATAGGCAAGCGTCTCTGGGACACCCGCGTGTAGTGTAAAAGTGCACGATTAATAAACAAATCAAATTGGTTATTACGTTAAACGTTATGCGAGGGTTTTGAATTCAAGCAAGTCGCGTAACGTGCAAATCCTTGCTCCATCAATCCCCTCTTTGATGATATTTACTATCATCACTATTAATGGAACCAGATGCCAACTTTTCTCTTTCACATCTCACGCATCTTTATTTCAACAAACTTTTTGTTGAGCCTTTTTTCTGCATCCTTATTAGGATGGTAATTCTTCATTTTTTTTAAATTTGATTATTCGGTTCTTCCAATTCAAGCTCCTCAACATTCCGTTTCACTCCTCTCTTATTCACAGCATACTTCTTTTTGCATTTCTGGCATTTAGAACAAATTATTATTATTCGCACAATTAAATTAATTCCTGCTATTGGCATCAGTATTTTACTCACAAGACTTTTACCTATGTTAGAAAACCAACTACCTACAGAGGAGAGACCATCAGTTAGTCTCTTCCAGGCACTGTCAACCTCCAGTGGTTTGAGTTCTTTTTCCAAATTAGTTCTGTTTCTCACATATTTCTTAATTTCAATACTTTTATCTGGAATGTAAGTGCAACAATGTTGCACTTTCAATATTCTACAGACTCCGCCCTCTTTTGCCAATAAGGTATCAAGAGCAAGTCTATTTTGTAAAACCATTGATCTGATCGCAACCATTTCAGTATTGACCAGCAGAAAACCAGCAGCAGTGTCAGTAGATAACCGATCCACCACTGTAGACAATTTGCAAATTCGATGTGTATTCAGAACCACTCCCACTCTAGGTATCAATGCACTAAATATATCACCTATAATTTCTCCTACACTTTCTCTTCTACTACGCACTAAACCATTAGTATTTTCATTGCTTCCAGCGGCGTCATTCACATGGTATATTTTCGGGAAGACAATGCCAAAATAGCCGCTTCCATACCAGTGATCCGGCAATTTGAAATAAGCCTTGTTTCCACATATATAATACATTCCGGGAAACACAGGTTCTGACCCATTTTTTAAACCCCAACCTCCAATTACCTTATAATTGTGTTTGCATTCACTGGAACCGATGAATACATTGTTATAATAACTAGTCTTTTCTCTATGAAGACAAAGTTTCCCCTTTCTTTCGAAATCCAGTAACAGTGCAGCGTTCTCTTCACCATTTGAGGTACTTTCCATGTTTTCTGCCCATTTAGGAGTTTTCTGTCTTTTGTCATTGGCCTTTCTTTGGAAACTCTCCCTTCTTTTCTCTGCCATATTTAAAAACATCTTTTCTTGTTCATGTAATGAACAGGTCAAATTATTTCTGTGTGCTTCACCTAAATCTATGTCACCTATAGTCAGAAAGTATTCTCCCATATAACGAGTCACGTCACTCTTGGTGTGAACAATGTTCAGGTTTCCCCGAATAGGAAGTTCAGAAAATATTACGTCAGAGTTAGATTAGTAATACTGTAAAGTTCCTCTATAGAATAGGCTTGCTAAAATACTACAGGAAATTCCATAGGTTAAGGGTAAATGGTGATAGGTCACACCTTCAGCTACTGAAGTGGGTAGCTTCATGCAGACATAGCAGTCTTCTATTTCCATGGCTACTACATAGTGAACCAAAAGATTTGCAAATACATTTAAATGTGTCCTGTTTTTGATTCTCTGATAATGTAGTCCTCTCTCATCTGATGCATCTAAATCCATTTTTGTCTGTCTAAGGCTAGATGTTTTCTCGCGTCTTTCTATACTTTGTGGTGTCTCTTCTGTCGGCAGAACATCTGAGTCCTTTGTCACTAGTTTAGTAGGGTACAGGTTAGAGTCTTTGCTTATCATGAAAGGTATTGAGATTGTTAATCCTATCCATATTATCAGTGCTATTGCTACACTACACAAACATATTTTACAGCATGTTTTACAGCAATTCTGTCTAGGTCTTCCATTCACATTTGAATCAGACATTTTGGCTTAGAAGAAGTTTTTTTCCAACCCCTCTATGTAACTTTACACAGGTGGCTTACGCAGGTTAAATTTCAGGTGGGGTCTTCTTCGGAACCCTGATCAGCAATCGATTCTTCGTCACTCCCGTCACTTATCTCGAGGTCTTCAAATTCCTCTAATACTAGGTAAGTCCATTCAGGACTCCGATATTTTTCGTTTTGTCTTTTTATTCTGTCACTTCTTCTTTTAGGCTTGGCTCCAGCCCTCTCCTTCTCACTGGCAGCCCTCTTTCTGTCTTCTAGCTTTTCCTCCACAGTTTATAATCTCAGTTTCAGTCTTTTTATGAATCTTGGTTCATTTTTCTTCTTTTTAAGTCTTTTAAATGGCACTGTAATTTGGCTTTCTTCACGTGCCCTTTTGTTTTCGTTCAGTAGTGGCACATTTATTTCTTCCCTTCCTGTCTGACTAATTCCAGGTCTTACTTCAGTTTCTTCCGCCTGGTTTCTAGGCTGGCCTGGTTCAGGTGTATGCTGATTTTGACTCTCGTTTGTCTCAGATTCTGTTTCCTGAACACGTTCGTCTATTTCTATCTGATCCTGTTCATGCACTTCGAACCCTTGATCTTCTTCCGCATGAACTTCTGCCCTAATTTCTAACTGTCCCTTTTCTGTTTCTGGAGTTGTAGGAGGTGTGTCGATGACCTGTCCTGTCCTTATCTGACCTCCTTCCTCATCAGATCTGTCATGGATTTCGATTATCTGATTTTCTCCTTCTAGTCCTGTCTCGTCCTCTCTATCCCACTCTCTATCTAGATAGGTGTAGCTCCTGGTTCTTATTTGATCAAGAGCCAGATCATCTGCTGGGTACCATTCGTCTTGACTGGTGCTCGGTTGTTCGTCCTCAGCTATTTCAGGCCCATCGTCTGGAGACCCTTCAGCTGTACAACCTTCAGCTTCAGCCGCTTCTTTTTCAGTCACTTTCTTGGTATGACTTGCATGGATCCACTTTGGCACTCCTGCACACTTCACCGCAGTTGTAGTGATAAGAATCACTTGCCTTGGCTTTCCCCACTTCAGTGCTAGGCAACTCTTTCGGGTGTGTTTCTTAAGCACAACCCAGTCCCCTAGGTTCAGATTATGGACTGGAGTTGTTGGCCTGGCGACGGCGTCTTCCCCAATCTGGTGAGAGATAGAACGCACTTGGTCACCCAGCTGCTTGCAGTATTCTAGTACCAAATCATCAGAAATACTTAGCAGTTTGTGTCCTGGTACCCATGCCTGCCGCATCACTCTTCCCATTAGTATCTCATGGGGACTCAGGCCTGTTTTTCGGTCTGGGATGCTTCTTAGTCCCATCAGGACAAGGGGTAAAGCGTCTATCCAATTCAATCCAGTAGAGTTACACATTTTTGCCAGTCTTGATTTTATAGTGCCATTCAGCTGTTCTACTACTCCAGAAGCCTCTGGATGATATGCACAGTGCAGTTTTTGGGTAATTTTAAATGCTTCGAAGAGCTGAGTTATCACTTCATTGGCAAAATGCCCACCTCTGTCTGATTCAACTGTGACTGGAAAACCGAACCTAGGTATCAGTTCCCTTAGTAACAATTTGGCTACAGTGATGGCATTATTTTTCTTAGCTGGGTAAGCTTCCACCCATTTTGAGAATAGGCAGACTATGACAAGAACATACTTATGTCCTCTGCAAATGGGTAACTGAATAAAGTCAACTTGTAGTCTGATAAAAAAGGACCCTCTGCTTTTCCAATTGTACTTGGTAACACCACTGTTTTCTTTCCAGGATTAAACTGCTGACAAGTTAAGCACCTCTGGCAAAGTGCCTCTGCAATGTTCCTGAACTTCGAATTGTACCATGTTTGTCTAAAAACACGAACCATCGCATCTCTCCCTATGTGCGAGTCTCCATGTATCAGTCTTGCCATAGAAGCAACCATGCTGTCTGGTAACACAGGCATACCATCCATTTAGACAATAACACCATCTCTATCCCTTGGTTGGCAGCCATCTTTCTCCCATCTTGCCTTTTCTTCTGGTTCTGCTGCTAGTTGCAACCCTTTCAGTTCCTCCCAAGTTGATACATCCTCAAACACCATAAGTTGGCAGCTGTTTCCGACTCCCCCCAAAGTGATGTTCAATGACATTTTGTTTCGGGCACAATATTGGGCTATTTGGTCAGCATAACGGTTACCAGCTGTCATATTGTCATTGCCAGATTTGTGAGCAGCACACGTGACCACAGCCAATTCTTTTGGTAACTGGATTGCTTCCAGTAGGTTCTGTACCACTTTTCCATTTCTGATAGGGGTACCTGAGGAAGTCATGAATTCTCTTTGCAGCCACAATTGGCCGAAGTCATGCACAACCCCGTAACCATACTGACTATCAGTGTATATGGTTACTCTTTTGTTTTTCCCATTTTTACACGCTCTTGTCAATGCAACCAATTCGGCTACTTGTGCAGACTTTACTCCAAATAGGTAGGATGCTTCTATTGTTTTTTCTTGAGTGACCACAGCATAGGCAGCACTTAGACCTCCATCTTCATGTCTTAAGCAAGAGCCATCTACAAACAATTCACAGTCTTCTATGGGCAAAGCTGTTTCCTTGATATCTGGGCGTGGTTTTGTGCTGTATTCAGTGAGATCAATGCAGTTATGCTCAACCTCCTCCCTGACTTCTGCAGCCAGTGTATTTGGTAATAGAGTTGCTGGGTTCAGTATATTGCATCTAGTGATAGTTACATTTGCAGCACCCACTAAAATCCTTTCATACTTAGTCAGCCGACTAGGTGTGAGGTCCTGAGTCTTTGTCCGGGTCAGAAGGATTACTACTGCATGTGGAACATACACAGTCACTGGATGTCCCATGACAATGGATTCACTTTGTTCAAGACTCGTGCAAGTTGCAGCTACTGCTTTCAGACACCCAGGCAATCCAGCAGTCACTGGATCTAAGGTAGCAGAAAAATATGCCACCGGACATCTAATTAGACCATGAATTTGAGTCAGGACTGAAAGTGCACAATTGTCTCGTGTGTCACAAAACAAGGCGAAGTCCTTTGAATAGTCAGGCATTCCCAATGCAGGAGCTGAGCACAGACAGTTTCGTAATTTTATCCAGGATGTCATGCTTTCATCATCCCACTCGACTGGATCCTTTGCTCCTTTCTTGGTCATTTTTATTAATAGTTTGGCTAGGACTGCAAATCCCACAATCCACTGTCTACAGTATCCTACTACTCCCAGGAACATTCTGATGTCTTTCTGAGTACGGGGTAATTCCATGTCTCAAATTATCCTAATCCTTTCTAAAGTAACTTTCCGGATACCTTTTTCTATCTGGTGCCCCAGATATTTCACAGAATTTTTGCAGAACTGTAATTTGTCTGGCGACACCTTATGCCCTCCTTTACCTAGATGGTTCAACAATGCAATGGTATCAGTAACACAGTCGTTCCGACTTTTAGACGCCACCAGGAGGTAGTCTATGTACTGGACCAAAACTGATTCTCCAGGTAAGACTAATGATTCAAGGCATCTTTTTAAAATCTGATTGAAAATAGAAGGACTCTCTGTGTACCCTTGAGGGACACGATTCCAGACGTAGACATGACTGTCGAATTCAAATGAGAAAAGAAATTTGCTGTCTGGATGCAATGGGATAGAAAAGAATGCATGGCACAAGTCAATGATGGTAAACCATCCAGCATTCCATGGAATTTGGTACAAAATCACTACGGGGTTTGGCACAATAGGACAACAAGGAACAAAAATCTTGTTTACCTTGCACAGGTCTTGCACTACCCTGTACTTCCCGCTAGGCTTTTTGATTCCAATTATGGGCGAATTACAAGGACTGCTCATTACTTCCTGTATGATGTTGGCTTCTAGCAATCTTTTTATTTCGAGGGCAACTCCGGCTTTCACTTCTGCGTTCATTTTATACTGCTTGGTATTTGGGTAAACTGCATTTGGTTTTATGGCTATTTGAATCAGGTCTACATTTGCCATTAATCCTACATCTTTTCCAGTGAAATTCCACACTTCGGGTATCACTGTCTGTTGGAGCTCTTCAGGTAAGTCTTGCATTGTCAATTTCTTAATTTCTGAGTCAGGCCTTAGCAACATTAATTTGTACAATCCGTCTTCAACTGGAGTCTGGATTTCAACGCCTTTTAGTGTGCAAAAGATTTGCACAGCAAATCACGTCCCAATAAGTTCACAGGACTAGAATCACAGACAACAAATCTGTGCATTTCTTTAAAATTTCCTATTGAGATCTCCATGGGTTCAGTTACTGGGGTTCTAATTATCTGATTTGACACGCCTACTACTTGGATAGCTTCTCCGGAGAGGGGTAGGTTAGGAACGTCTGCTGTTCTCACAGTAGAACGGGTAGCATCAGTGTCTAACAGAAAGGTGACGTCATTTCCTTCAACCTTTCCTTCAATGTATGGCCCTGTCTTGTCTACCGGCAAGGAGGCGCCAAGTACGCACTCCGCGTCCTCCCCCCTCAGGCCCCGTCAGTAAGGTTCATCACAGAGAAATGTATAATTCAACAGGAATTGCGAGGTTGCTGCATTTCTAGCCTCCCTTCCTTCCCATTCCTCGACCCCCTCATTCTGCTGAGCTTGGTTCTTATGGTTAGGTCTAGGAGCGCGAGGCAACTGATTCTGTTTTACCTGTTGCTGGGTCTTTCGTGGCCCCTCTTTCTGCACCTGTGGATTTAAACCATTATTTTGGACATTACTGTTTTGTAGCAGTGGACACTCATCACTCCAGTGCCCTATCTGACCGCACCTGTGGCAGGGAAATTTCTTCATGGCCTCTTCTCGACTCATTTTAACTCTGGGTTTCCCTCCTCCCCCAGAGCTTGTGTTCGGGGTATTATTATTCATTTTACTTAAATGTTTTTCTTGTTGTTCCGCCAATTTCACATGAGCCCACATGACCTTTTCTTTTAAGGCCTTCCGTTTATTCTCCAGCTCATCTTCACAGTACTTGGCGTACTTCAGGACCTCATCTATGGGTTTTCCCTGCCAACAGAATTTGTTATCTCTAATCCACTGGGAGATTTCAGGTCTCAATCCCAACACAAATCGATAAATGAAATGGGTCATATCCTTCATTTCAATGTTATCAATTCCACTGTAGGTTTTGAATACCTGCAACAGCCGTTCATAATAGGAGTGAACAGTTTCATCACGATTTTGGGTAGTTCTATCTATGCGGGTCCAATAAGTTTCTTCGGCTGGCACCTTCCCTTTCAAATATTGTATTACCTTATCATACTGCCTCATTACATTCGGAGTGGGAGCTCCTGTTCTTGAGTCTCTTTCATACTCCTCACTGGGCCAATCAACTGCAATTTTACATTCTGTCCATAAATCTACAGGAACTACAATGTCGAAGAACCAATCTAGGTCCTTCAGGAGGCACTTTTGGACTTTGACGAATCACTCGACCTGCCTATACCACTCAACAGGCTTCTCTCTTAACTTCGGGAAATCATTGGTAAAAGACACAATATCCTGTCGGGACCATGGTACATGTACATATTTTCCCCCTGGCACTTCTCTCATGGGATACAAAGTTTCTGGCTTATCGACTTCCTTTAGGACATATTCAGAAGTCTTCGGTCTGGCCTTATTGTCTTCCTTTTTCTTTGCCCATCTGGCTTTCCATTTGCGCAAGAATCACATACATCAGTAACTTACAATGCGCAGGGTGCATGTAGCACAACACTAGAACTTATCCCGCAGGCCAACTGGCCTCGAAAGGGGCTGAATGCCCTGAGTCTCAATGTCAGGGGGTCTGCGCAGGCAGCACAAACCACAAACCTAAACGTAGCAACTGTCCACTAAGTGCTGGACAGTTGTAAATCAAGATGAGCAACGTTGGAGCCTCGTGGGCTCAAGAACACAGGTGACTGGCACCTAAGAGCTTCAGCGCTCTACACAAATGAAATGCCCACAGAGCCTCTCTCAGGGCTCTAAATCGATGTGGCCAGGAGCCTCGTGGGCTCAAAGAATAGATGTTGCCAAGGAGCCTCTCTGGGCTCGTAAAACAACTGCCCCCTTGAGCCTCGGGGCTCGTACTGTAAGTAAGGCTTTGTTGGAGTCCCTCACGGGGGGCTCAGGAATCAAACAATGCCCCCAGGAGCCTCTCTGCTCCCACACAGAAATGCTGCAGCGTTGGAGCGGCCCTCTGCCAACTGGGGCCGCTCGAAGAATCCCAAGGACCCGCCCCCGCACTCACCGGGTGCTCGCTGGAGCTGCGAGGGCAGGGACACTGCTAGCTCACCTTCGCTGGGCAGCGCGGGGCTCCTCTTCACTCGGGGAGCCTCGCGGACGCGGCAGCCAGCTTCCTTCGTCTCCCGCCTGGCCTCGTCACGGTGCACTCTGCCTCACTTCCGCCGGGGCCGGCAATGGCAGTGCGGCCCTGGGGGTCAGGAGGCGGACCCGGCAGGGGCAACACACACTCCTGGGCTGCGGCGGTGATCTCGGGGCAATGCCGGGTGGGCACCGGCTTCGAAATAAATAAAATAACACAGGGCAATGCCGGGTAGGCACCGGCCTTCTAAAATGGCAATAATCCGAGGTGGGCACTCGAAGTAAAAAAAACGGCAAATCCAAACAGGCAGATGCCGGGTGGGCACCGGCTGCACAACGAGCGCTCCCCAGCGCTCAGGGACAAAGTACAGCGCTCTCAAGCGCCAAGAGAAGCGCGCTCAGCCCTAAAAGGAAAATAAAGCGCTCCTAGCGCTATAAGTCAAAATAAGAGCGCTTCCAGGTACAGCAAAGCTCCAGCAAGGTCTGGAGGCAGGCAGAGGGGCAAGGCAGGGCCAGAGCCAGCACACTGGGTCTCCAGGCAGGGAGACAGTCCAAGTGGCGGTCCTCCTGGCCCCAGCAGCAGCAGCAGCCCCCTCTGGCAAGGATCCACAACAAGATCCAAGGACCAATTGTATGGGGACACAGCCCCTTCTTATACTGTAAATGTCCTTTGTCTGTGGGTGCAGGGTGGGGGAAAACCAGTCGCAGCTGGTTTTGAAGTACTCTGTTTACCTCAACCACCCTCTCTATTCACTGGCAGGGCTAGGGACATCAGTCGCACTACAGGGGGTGGAGCCAGCATTGTGTGGGGAAAGTCCAGGCCCATCAGGGACCAGGTGCACTCCTCCCAAGCCATCAACATGCTAATCTCACACTCACCACCGGGCAGACCCATCCAGCCTTCCTGGAGCCAGGCTCACCAGCCAGCTACAGCCAATCACACGGCAGGCATATTTTCCATTAATATGCCAAGTCCTAGTAGTGGCATTTCTACACATAACACACACATGCCACATACACCATTCCGAAGCATTCACTCCCACGAGCTCGCACATACCAAATTCGTGCTTGCACTCCCCACGCATCAGGAACTACTAGGGACACAGACATTCCCCATGCATCCCTATGGGAGAGCAGGCCAGCCTAACTACATGCACGCACTTTACTCTGGGACACAGGGAAAAAGTGCGCACAGACCAGAAAATCATCCATACAGATCACAGATCTAAACCAAAAAGATTAGGGGTGAACCTGCCTTAAGGGCCAAGTCCAACACATATGAACAGTAATTCTTCCTCACTAAGAGTGTTCAGTCTGTCTAGTCCCACGTTTCCAGCCATTAGTTCTTCCAACTCTATTCTTAGCTTGTAAATATCTAATGGTTTTGGCTGGGGAGTTATCTTTTCTAATTCTCTGGTCCATCGATCTATTTCTTCCGGAGTCACCACTGTGGCACTTCGAGTACCTGAAGCTGTGTCTATCAGGACTTCCCTTGCACTAGTCTGTGTTCTCGTTCGAGGTACACTGCTCTCTGGTTCCCTTATGGGCAGATCCAACAGGGAGACCACAGATTCGCATTCACTTGCCTGATCGTCAACTATGAGAGGCTCTTTTCTGGGTTGTGCTACAGCTGGTGCAATAACTGGAGTTTTTGGACTAGCCTGTCTATCCCTATAAAGAGGAACAACGGGACCAATAGTTACTGGAATTGTCAAAGCTTCAGGGCTGGGATTTATCTGACCTATGGTCTGGATGAGTTCATTTCGCTGTTTGATTAAGGCTTCCTTTTCCCGTTCATGTAAAGCCTTGTCGATTGATGCGTCATGTAATACTTGTGGAACTAAAGGAGGATACAGACTCGGGGCAGTTGGGGCTGTCACACCTGATCTCTCATCACCGAACGGTCTATAATTTGGGACAGTAGGGTCAGGTCTGCAAAATCCGTCTTTATTTGTTTGCCTATTGCCTATACCTGCGGTATCTGTTTCACTAGCACTTCTCCTTCTAGGATGTCTGAAGAATGTGTTTTTCGAGCTCAAAGACCCTGACTCCTCATCATAAGGGGGTGGCTTTTTCTTAAACAAATCCTCCAAGTATTCATCTTCTGAATCACCTGCAGCCATTAGGTGTCTAGTTTTCTCTAGGCTTTTTTCTCCTACAGGTTCCTCTATACCAAATACTGGAACTAGTCCCTCGACCATAATATTCTGTCTCCACTGTTTCATCTTTTTCTCTTTCGTCTCCCCCTGTAATTTCGGGTACAATTTACTCACTCCCTTATCCATTCTGGGTCTGTCTCGCTCTAGTGCCTCAATCTCCCATTCTTCCAAAGCCTCATATTGCGTTAATCTTGGTCTGGGATGTAAGTCATTCATTCGAGTCCTCAAATTAAACAGAATTCTACTATTAAAGGTACCATCTAAGGGAAATGCTAGGATTCCATCGTCTTGGGTATACTTTACCCAATTCTCCGACCATACGCAGGTATGATAACCTTTGTCAAACATAAATGATGCGGGAGTATTAGGTGGTGGAATGATTACACCTTCTCTAGTTCTAATAGGCTTGTCTTTCTTGAAATAATTTCTGATTTTGTCAGCAAATGACATTTTCCTCTTGTTTCCGTACATATTGTAAGGTCTGCCTCTTAGCATCTGCTCCTTATGGAAACCTAGATTTTTCGGATCAGGTAAAAATTCGGGATACCACATACACCTCGTCAAGCTATCTTCAAGCTTTGAGTGCATAATTTTTGTTTACAAATGTGCTTCCAATGCTAGCGCGTCTTATAAATTTCACCAACCAACCAACACTGTGGTTGCAAATATCCTTGACCAATGGGTGCGTGGCCTTTTCGCGAGACACTGTCTCACGCTCCGGCACTCACCCCTCCTTTACAATACTAGCTTTGTTACACACCCGCTGCTTCGACCAATACCAGCGCGACACAGAGTGACGTCAGCGCTGCTCCGCGACCGACTCCCTCCTTCACAAGGTAACGGAAACTTTTGAATTTTCTTAAAGTGCAAGTGCTTAGTTTAATATACAACGTATAACATTCGCCACTGTACTCGAGTGTCTATAAAGAACGCTTTGTTTCACTGCAAGTAAACCTCTTCTGTCTACTTTTCATACACTACGGATAGACCCTTATGCCTACCCTTCACACAAGCATTAGAGAACTTGTTACTTCTTCTGACTCATCCACTCTATCCGGGATATATACTAAGTCTAAAGTTTCACCAGTGAACTCCTTTGCTATCACTCAAGCTTCGATGAACCTACTACTCCTTCCTCGTGTGACCCTTACTAGGTAATATCACAACTGAAGTTTCATTAGCGGACTCGTTGCTACCATTTATTCAACTGTTCATTCAGAAAAACCCTAATTAGCGCTTCCACTTCTGCCTAACCATGAACTAATCTTCCTCACAGCCAGTGACCTTGCTGCGGAGTAGATTCTACTCACCACCCGCTATTCTATCCCCCGGGGAATTTCCAGACAACATATAACAATCACTAACAATTTGTTAATAAACATTTAATATAGCAGCATTTTTATCACAACCTAAAAGAAAACATTTCATAGCATTTCAAAACAATATATTTACAGTCGATCGATCGTTTTTGCAAATAAAATATTTTTAGCAGCACATTTAAATTTCACGGTTTATCAACAATTGACCTATCTACTTGTCTCAACTAGTCCTAACCATAGCTCTGCTACCAGAAAATTACTGATAGAGCGTGCAGGTCACCCGACTCTGATTTACCAAATATGCACTACTGGGCCCATAACGTGTTTAACCACTATTTCATAAATCAGGTAACCTACACACCGCTATCAGTAATTCGAGTTTCCTTTCTATTTATTTACGTGTACCTGACTTACCAATCCTCAAGAACAGGTACCTATGATTACCATGGATCAGGAGCTGAATTTGAGATTCAAGTAGATAAACACCAATATTATATACATTTAAAATGTTGTTTATACCTTGTAATAACCACACACTCAAGAAGTTTCAAAAACCTTTATCTATTATTTTCGTTATCATATGCCATGAGAATAAGATTTACACAGATCAGACTATCAATGACTAAGATCAGAAATACAGTGTAGCTATGAATCAATGTAAGAAGCATTTAGATTTTAGGAAAAATATAAGGGACGGAAACTAGAAACACGCTATTATAGTAAATAGACCTTCAAAAAGTTACTAAAGGCGGGTAAAGAAAGGGAACACGCTAATCAAAGTAACTTTCCTAATATGCTATCAGTTAAAGAGAAAACGTCACTCATGAAAGTTTCTATATCAACAAGTACTTATTTCCTATAGGGAGGGTAAGACTGGGACATACTTTATATGAAAACAGTTTCAGTGGTTGGACTAAAGGTAGGGAGAAATATGGAACAGGCTAGAAAACCATTTGCATGAAAAGTCAATTTTATACAAAGATAGAGAAAGTAACATGGGCAAGTTTGCTTTATTTCAGAAGAGAGTTCAGAGTTCAAAGTTCAGAGTTGAGAGTTCAGAGTTGAGAGTTTAGAGTTGAGAGACAAACACCCACACAGACTATATTTACCTAGAACAGGACGGAGACTAACCCTGGCCACGGGTCAGTTGGGAAAGGCGGGAAATTACCCTCAAGGATTTAGGATGCCAGTAGGCAAGCAGGTACAGCTCATGGACAGTCAGGACAGGATCACCCCAGGATTGGCAAGCAAAACATAAGGGATAACTCTAGAAGGACCTATATTGCTTTTACAAGGAATAAATCCTGACAATATTCACAAATAGAAGGATGCTAAACAGGAAAGTCAGAACTTCAAAATATTATCAAAACATATTTTTATTTGTTTTTTCGTATATTTTAGTTTGAAATATTTGTGCATCTGTACATTTCATTTTATCATATAACATCATTGACAAAAGTTCATCAACATTCATAATACAATTTATATAAATAAAGTGCAAGTTAAGAGAATGAGAAAAAGGAACGTGCCCCTAACATTCTAATATAATCCTAGCATACATGCATACATACTTACCAGTCATATCTCTACAGTAGTTTAAAAAAACATACCTAACAACATAGATACAAAGACTAAACACAATAAGACAAAAACCCAAAGGTGTACTTGATGGTTTACAGTTAGAACCTAGAAATCATAGTTCTGCCAGTTGTTCATTGGTCTGTGTGTCATTGACCAATCTATATTCAGATTGTGGATGTACAGCCGACGTACTGTGCTGAAGTATATTCCACAACCCCACACCAATTTAGAAATAAAAGAACGACTAGCTTTGAAAAACTACAAGAAAATCCAGACATCATAATCAAGCCATGCGACAAAGCGGGAGGAATTGTCATTATGAACACCAACCACTATACGGATAAAATCAACCAGATGTTAAGAATAGAAGAGCAGTACAAAAGAACAAACAGACGAGCCCTAACTGCCCTAGCAGAAGAAATAAAGGAAACGGTCTCCAAAGCCTTCACTGAAGGATACATCTGCCAGAAAGAAATGGACTATCTCATCAACACCAATCCAGTGGTTCCCGCCATCTACGGTGTTCCAAAAACACACAAAAATATATCTGACCCCCCACTAAGACCTATTGTTGCCTCCATCAATTCCAGCACGGAACCTCTTTCGAAATACTTAGACTCCTTCTTATGTCCACTCACCACCACCTATGCCTCCTATATCAAAGATACTGGATACATGATTAGAGTCCTAGAGCACTCACCTTTCAACAATGTCACACAGTTGCTTGTCACATGTGACATTGAATCTCTATATACGAACATACCACAGGACAAAGCTGTTGAAGCAGTAGCAGCACTTCTAACTAGAACACCAGGACCCAGACCTAACACATTCATACTGGAGTGTCTTAGATTAGTCTTGCAAAACAATTTTTTTTAATTCAAAGATGACCTATATCACCAGGTCAAAGGTGTCAGCATGGGGGCCTCTTGTGCCCCCAGCATAGCCAATATTTATATGGGAGAATTCGAGCTCAAGAACATCTTCAATGAAATCGCACCATTCTTCGAAAACATCTCCAGATGGCACAGATTTATTGACGATGTCTTTTTCATCTGGTCGGGGACAGAAGACATGTTAAAAGAATTCATTGAATGGCTCAATCTGGCAGACACAAACTTAAAATTCACCTACAACTTCTCACCTGACAAGGTAGAATTCCTCGATATATGGATACGACACACAGAAGGAGAACTAATAGTCGATCTATATAGAAAACCGACAGCCAAAAACACCATTTTAGAACATGGAAGTTTTCACCCCAACTGTCAGAAGGATTCCATCCCGTTTGGGGAATTTTTACGGATAAAAAGAAATTGTACAACCATCAAAGATTTCATGACACATGCAAGCAAACTAACAGAACGCCTACTTGCAAGAGGGTATCCCAAACGCCTGATACGCAACTCCATGAAGAGAGCAAAATATTACAACAGAGACGCCCTGCTCAATTCAACACCAAAATCCCCAGATCAGAAGCTTGTCTGTGTTCTAAATCACTCAACCATCAACAGCAAGATAAGAAAGGTGATCAACAACAACTGGAAGATACTTAACACCAATGACCAAGAAGGAGAATTATGCAAACCAACTATAGCATTCAGACGAAATCAAAATCTACGTGACAAATTGGTACACAGCAGATGGAAAAACAAAGATGCCAACAAACAGAGCACAATTGATGGGAACCCACTACCCAAAGGAAATCACAAATGTGGTAACTGCCACGCATGCGACCAAATAATCCCAGGAGATAAATGGACATATGGCCAAAAAAAAGGAAATCTAAAAGAAATTACCAACTGCAGAACTGCAAATATCATATACCTCATCAAGTGCCCATGTGAGATAGGGTACATAGGAGAAACGTCCAGAGAATTTCGCACGAGATTCTCTGAACATAAATCTGCAGTTAGAACTCAAAAAATAAATTCTCCTATGGTACCACACTTTCAACAATATGGCCACACAGAGAAAGATATGAGATGGCAGATTTTAGAACGTGTCCATGTACCACCAGGCAAAGATTCGATGAGTGTCTGAAAGAAACGCGAGACATTCTGGATATACCATCTTGACACAGTCCGATATGGACACAACGGAGAAATTTCCTGGATAGTGACACTATAACAGCATGTATGGTCCAGCTCTAACATCCATCTGCCTACACCGAAGGAATTTACCTGTAAAAACTATCTTCATTTAAGCATTAAGCCCATGAGTGTCTTTTGAGAACCAATTCTGTATCACACAATTATGGACCTCCACAAATCCCACAGGCCCACAATCTATGTTTCGTTTTTATCTTTTTTCAGCATAAATACTTGTTAGTCATTAGACGTCCTTTCATCCGCTCATTTTTTATGTAAATAATTTTACTTTGAATATTTGTCTTTACCTCACAACAATTACAGATTAATCATGTCTCAGTAATTATTTCATTTCCCCTTCAGTTCCATTCACAGACCGATCATGGGGACTCACTCCAATATGGCCCCCCCGGACTGCTGCCCCTGTAGTCCCTCCTCTGTGTTCACCACAGCCCTATTAGAATTCAGGAGCTTCTCGACTAATCCTACGCCTATGTCTGTACTTCACTCAGCTGTAATCGATCCCTTTCAGCAACCGGCGCTCACTACATTATTTAAACTCGGCGTCTCCACCCTCAATAGCTATCTTCACTTCAGGATAGACCCGGAACCCCATGCCACGGCGTTAGCCCTTGCTTAAAAAGGTAAGACTCCTACTGCGCCACATACGCTTTCTTAGCATTAAACACAATGCGTCTTTACTATCTCTTGTAGCCTCTAAATCTTACCACACATGCTATCTACAAACTTCGGTGACTTACTGCGATAGCCTCACATAGTCACCTAATATTTTGACAGAGCGAATAACTTTGGTAATAATCGGCGCCTGACAAGGCTTTTTTACGGGTCCAACAACCGATCTCTGTTTATGCATTTGTCCTGCCAGCATGCATGCGCTGATATAGGTACACTAAGAAAAAACATGTTTTTCATTTAATGAGCGACAATTTGCCTATTATAACTCTACGCTCTCGATATATCGACAACCGTGATAGCTGCATTCCAACCTTTAGTCAGGCTCTCTTTTGCAAGTGTATGCACGCATCTTTTGATAACACTGCACTTAATGGCGCTAATATGTTAATGGCGGCTCCGCTCTTATAATTGTCAGCAAAGGTGCCCTATTAGCCCATATCTCATAGTTCCCCGCTGTGTTGCTTGCGGCCCCATTTGTATAATCGTTAGCATAAGCGCATAATACGCTCATGTCCCAGCGCCCGTCGCTCTATATCACTATCATTAAGTTTTAATTCCCATATGAGTAGGCGAAGAGAACCACAGGCTATAATCCACATATCTAAATCTTCTAAAAAACGCGAACCATTCAACATAGATTTATTTACAACGCCTCATTATTCTATTACAGATGTAGTGGCTGATCCACATGAAATTTCACACTTCGGGAGTGATATGTCAAAGGACCAGGTGTATCCAATACTTTCCACCTTTTAATTTTCACTCATCGCACTTATACTCATCTTAATGTATCTAAGGAATAAGAGCATTTATAGAAATTCCACCCTCTTTCATGCAGAATGAATAGATGAAATACTTCACCCATATACAAGCGCCAATCTGCATGATCACCTACCGGAGCAACTTTCTGCTATCTACCTGTGGATCCTGTTATGTTATGCACTTTATGCAGCACAGGTAACACGCCTCAGCACATCCCTCATTTACAGACTCAGCTCCTTCCCCAACATCCGCTTACTAGTCTCAATAAAAAAAATTTCAGAAATCTCTCTACCAACAACTGCTAGACGCAGTATCTACTGCTGTTTTTCTACATACACCCTACCAATGTGTATCTAAAAGAATCTCAAATAGGTAAAAATGCTTCCTTTTATACTCCCCTGCTCCACATCTTTGGGAAACAGAGCACTGCTTACTAGTATAGCAGAATTACCGCACTGGGTGCAATCTCGATGAAACTCTTTTGTCTAACTTTCTATCTTTTTGCCTTGCTTTCAAGTTACCCTTTCTCTGCTTTGCCTTTAAGTCTTCATCTTACTTAGACCCCATAGTAACAAGGTTATAGGTGCTACCTCTGAGCAGCCAGTGCAAATACTTCAGAAAATACTAATTTAATGTGACCATTGCATGTATAGGATGCTAAAGATTATTAATGTTTATGCAAACTTTATTGAATGATTATATATTTATAAATGTTTTCTTTATTTTCAGAAAAAGAATAAACTTTGCAATGCCCCTGTCCTTTTAACCCCTGTAGAGATTATATGTTAGCTTGTTACTTGTTTTCTTGGCCCTGAGGAAGGTGACATCATCACCGAAACGTACGTCGGCCGTACATCCACAATCTGGATATAGATTGGTCAATGACACACAGACCAATGAACAACTGGCAGAACTATGATTTCTAGGTTCTAACTGTAAACCATCAAGTACACCTTTGGGTTTTTGTCTTATTGTGTTTAGTCTTTGTATCTATGTTGTTAGGTATGTTTTTTTAAACTACTGTAGAGATATGACTGGTATGTAAGTATGTATGCATGTATGCTAGGATTATATTAGAATGTTAGGGGCACGTTTCTTTTTCTCATTCTCTTAACTTGCACTTTATTTAATTATATAAATTGTATTATGAATGTTGATGAACTTTTGTCAATGATGTTATATGACAAAATGAAATGTACCGATGCACAAATATTTCAAACTAAAATATACGAAAAAACAAATAAAAATATGTTTTGATAATATTTTGAAGTTCTGACTTTCCTGTTTAGCATCCTTCTATTTGTGAATATTGTCAGGATGTATTCCTTGTAAAAGCAATATAGGTCCTTCTAGAGGTATCCCTTATGTTTTGCTTGCCTTTGTCTCCCCCCCTCTGGACCTTAAATTAACTGGGAGAACTCTTCCTCTTCGTTCACCCCAGGATTGGATCAGGACTGGGCTCACGGAAGGGTATGACCAACACCTGCAGCTTCGGATGCAACGCCTGCGCTACGCTCTCTCTGCAAGGAATCTGCCAATAACCCTGATTAAATCAATGGGGTATCACCCACAGAATCAAAGGACTTGGGTATAAATGATATAAAAGAAGGTGGTCCTTGATATTACTTTAAACAAAGCTTGTATGAATATCACTTGTGTCTTGATAATGCGATTAAATCTGCATACATTGAGTCAAGCAAGAGGGGGAGATATACATTGAAATTGGTATTATTTATAGGCACATTAAATGCAATGAAAAAACAGTACCCAAAATTCAACAGTTATTAGACTGAAAACAAGAGTAATAGATTATAACCACACTCAAGGTTCTTGTTATACCAAAATTGACATTAAGATAGCATTTATAATATACAATATTAATATTTACACAACAAAAAGCGGGAAAACTTCTGCTGTCAGTTTTTTGGCCTGTCCGCAACAATTAAAAAAAGGGGGGGGGGATGAAATTGGACTGGGGGAGGTACAGGCAACCAAGAATGTGACCGTCGACGTTTCGACCCTGGTGCTCCTGGGGTATTTAGGACCTCGGCTGTGGGTCTTCTTCAGGACAATGATGGTTAGGTGGGGTAGGGGCGAGGGGGGTGGGGGGGAGGGAGGGAAGAGAGTGGCCGTGATCCAACGGATGGTCTGGATCAAACACCTACGGTACAAGGACGAGGTGGGTGTTAGATACTGCTTAGTGTAAAAGCACAAGAGTGTGGTTTAATGTAAATTGGCGGGTACAATACCAAAGATGCTGATCAGGTTGGACCTTCGTCCGAGCTTCTAAGAGACAGTTCACCTGACTGATGGGAAAAGAAAAATTCTGGGTCAGAGCCCATCTCCCAAGGGCCACTAACTCCAGATATCCAAACTGCTCCCAGCACCAGGGTCAAAACGTCAACGGTCACATTCTTGGTTGCCTGTACCTCCCCCAGTCCAATTTCATCCCCCCCCCCCCCCTTTTTGAATTGTTGCGGACAGGCCAAAAAACTGACAGCGGAAGTTTTCCTGCTTTTTGTTGTGTAAATAGTAATATTGTATATTATAAATGCTATCTTTCCTTCCTTCTTCTCTAAATCACGAGAGCACCCCTTTCCTTCTCACTGACTATACTGTGATAGTCCTCTTGCGCCGTTTATAATTATAATTACTTTGTGAAGATGTAAATAAATATGTCAATTTTGGTATAACAAGAACCCTGAGTGTGGTTATAATCTATTACTCTTGTTTTCAGTCTAATAACTGTTGAATTTTGGGTACTGTTTTTTCATTGAATTTAATGTGCCTATAAATAATACCAATTTCGATGTATATCTCCCCCTCTTGCTTGACTCAATGTATGCAGATTTTATCGCATTATCAAGACACAAGTGATATTCATACAAGCTTTGTTTAAAGTAATATCAAGAATAACCCTGATTGGGTTCTCGAATCTCCCAGCAAAGTGCTTTGCCAGCACTCAAAGGTTTCTCCACCCCAGACTGAGTTTGTGGAAATTACGGACAGAGTGCTCCGCAGCTCTCTGTATCAATCACCTATAGAGTTCGTAGGGTCAATCAATCAATCAATCAAAGACATTTATAGAGCGCACTACCTACCCGTAGGGTCTCAAGGCGCTTGGGGGCGGGGGGTGCCGCTACTGCTCGAACAGCCAGGTCTTGAGCTTCTTCCTGAAGGAGAGGTGGTCTTGGGTCAGGCGCAGGTCGGCCGGGAGGGAGTTCCAGGTCTTGGCGGCCAGGTAGGAGAAGGACCTTCCTCCTGTAGTGGCTCTGCGGATGCGTGGGACGGCGGCGAGGGCGTGGCTGGCAGATCGGAGGTGGCGTTTGGGAGCGTAGAAGTTGATGCGGTTGTTGAGGTAGCTCGGGCCTTGATCCTGGAGAGCTTTGTGTGCGTGGGTAAGGAGGCGGAAGGTGATTCTCTTGTTGACCGGGAGCCAGTGCAGGTCTCTTAGGTGTCCGGAGATGTGGCTGTGTCGTGGGATGTCGAGGATGAGTCTGGCTGAGGCGTTCTGGATGCGCTGGAGTCTCTTCAGGGTCTTGGCGGTGGTTCCGGCGTAGAGTGCGTTGCCGTAGTCCAGTCGGCTGGTGACGAGGGCCTGGGTGACGGTCTTCCTGGTCTCTGTGGGGATCCACCAGAAGATCTTCCGAAGCATGCGCAGGATGTTGAAGCACGACGAGGAGACGGCGTTGACTTGCCTGGTCATGGAGAGGGAGGAGTCCAGGATGAAACCCAGGTTGCGTGCGTGGTCCGTCGGTTTGGGTGCGGTGCCCAGGGCGGGGGGCCACCAGGAGTCGTCCCAGGCGGAGGGCGAGGAGCCCAGGATGAGGACCTCCGTCTTATCTGAGTTCAGTTTCAGGCGGCTCGTCGTCATCCACTCGGCTACCTCTTTCATCCCTTCGTGCAGGTTGGCTCTGGCGGCGGCGGGGTCGTTGGTCAGGGAGAGGATCAGCTGGGTGTCGTCGGCGTAGGAGATTATGTTGAGGTTGTGTTGGCGTGCGATGGCCGCGAGGGGGCTCATGTAGACGTTGAAGAGAGTAGGGCTCAGCGAGGATCCTTGAGGGACGCCACAGATGACTTCGGTGGCCTCTGACTTGTACGGTGGTAGGCGGACTCTTTGTGTTCTTCCGTCGAGGAAGGAGACGATCCATTCCAGTGCCTTCTCCTGGATTCCGACGTTGCTGAGGCGCTGCACTAGGGTGCGGTGGCAGACCGTGTCGAAAGCCACGGAGAGGTCTAGGAGGATGAGGGCCGCTGTTTCTCCGTTGTCCATCAGGGCTCGGATGTCGTCAGTGGCGGCGATGAGGGCGGTCTCGGTGCTGTGGTTGGCACGGAATCCGGACTGCGATGGGTCGAGGGATCCATTCGTCTCGAGGAAGGCGGCCAGCTGTTTGTTGACGGTCTTCTCGATGACTTTGGCTGGAAACGGGAGTAGAGAGATGGGGCGGTAATTCTTGAGTTCGGTGGGGTCTGCTGTAGGTTTCTTGAGTAGAGCGCTGAGTTCGGCGTGCTTCCAGCTCTCGGGGAAGGTGGCGGTGTCGAATGAGGTGCTGATGATGTCCCGCAGGTGGGGTGCGATGACAGCGTCGGCTTTGTTGAAGACGTGGTGAGGGCAGGGGTCGGTCGGAGATCCGGAGTGGACGGAGTTCATCATGTGGACGGTGTCTTCGGGTCAGTGACAGATCGGCTATTCGGACAAGTCGGACAATTTCTCTAGCTAAACCTAGGTTAGTTATACTGTTTTCGGGTCAGTAGACCACCCACCAATGTTGCAAGTGAAAGGATCCCCAACTTCTGATTGGACAAGAGAGATGGTTAGGTCATTGTCACCACCTAGAATGTGGTCTTCCCACAATTAATATTCAATTTCTTGAACCCACCCCTTACATTCCAGTTTTTATGGCATACGGTTCATAGAATACAATAGAGCTCACAGTGGAATATCAAAATGTAACAGTTTCAGGTGCAGTTCGGCTCTTCTCGCTGGGTCGTAGGTTGAATCCCAGGAGCATCTCAGCTACGGCAGCCAGCTGGCTAAGTTCCACTACTGCATGATTCAGTTTTCCTTCATCACGTGGTTAGGGCTACCCGGGATTCAAAGATGGAGTGGCTCCCCGCTCCCAGGCCCACAATAAGCGATACATGAAAAGTAAGCGAAAACAAATTAGAAATACAGAAAAAATGAATACACTGTATACCATGACTGTATACCATTACTTTCTAATATCTATAGCATTAGGAGTTAAGCAGAATAAACAGCTGAGCAAAAGCAGCGGTGGCAAGCGAAGAGCATGTTAGAACAAAGCGGCCATTTTTAGCAATATTGCGCATGAGCGAAAAAATCTCTCCAGAACTACGAGTGCGTCACATCACATGGGTATGACCGACGCATGCGCAGACTGAAATCCCGCATAGCAGCGACCATATTAGTTGCAAGCGTAGTTAGGATTAATAAACACATAGGCAAGCGTCTCTGGGACACCCGCGTGTAGTGTAAAAGTGCATGAAAAATAAACGAAACAAATTTGTTATTACGTTAAACGTTATGCGAGGGTTTTGAATTCAAGCAAGTCGTGTAACGTGCGAATACTTGCTCCATCAGTACCACATGCAAGACTACAAATGCACCCCATACAAGAATGCTTGGCAAGTCAATGGAATCTGGCTCAGCAACAAATAACAGATCTGGTGGTGGTAGACGACCGGACATATCGCTCTCTGCAATGGTGGAGCACCAAAAACCTTTCCAAGGGCCGGCCGTTTATAGAACCTGTTCCACAAATAATACTAACCACAGACGCATCTCTCACAGGATGGGGAATGCATTTACAAAGACACACAGTACAAGGTACATGTACCCTGCAACAAAAACGACTCCACATAAATCATCTGGAGTTACTAGCGATTTGTCTAGCTCTAAAATCGTTTCAACATTACCTATCAAAGAAAGCTGACTAGTCCGAACAGACAATATGACAGCAATGTACTACATTCAAAAGCAAGGAGGGACACCCTCCCTACAGCTCTCCCGGCTGGCGCAGAGCATATGGAGGTGGGCCATTCCTCAAAATATTTTTCTGTTAGCAGAACATCTACCAGGAGTTCACAATCAAGTGGCAGATCTGTTAAGTCGTCAGAGACAACAGATACACGAATGGGAAATTCATCCTCAAGTTCTTGAACCATTTTTTCAAAAGTGGGGTCAACCAGAGATAGATCTGTTTGCTACACACCACAACTCCAAATGCCCAAGCTTCACTGCCAGATACCCACACCCATTATCCAAAGGCAATGCAGTATGGATGAACTGGTCAAACAAATTTGCGTACGCTTTTCCACCTCTCCCACTAATTCCATTAGTGGTACGCAAGCTACATTCTCTCACATTGATTCTCATAGCACCAACGTGGGCAAGACAACCATGGTACACCACACTACTACAGCTCTCAGTAGTACCACATCACAAATTAAAACTCTCCCCACATCTACTACCACAGAACCATGGAGAGATTATGCATCCAGACCCAATGCAGCTCAATCTAGCGATTTGGCTCCTGAGGTCCACCTGATTGCATGAATGTCATTAAAGAAGCAAGACGTCCTACCACTACAGCTTGTTATGCAGCAAATTGGAAAAGGTTTGTTGTGTATTGTAAAATTACGTCAACCCCTTAGATGTTTCCATACAAAACATCATATGCTACCTGTTACATCTGCAAAGATCTAACTTAGCGTACTCCTCAATTAGGTTACATCTTGCTGCCATAGCAGCATATCTTCAAAACAGACAACATTTGTCATTGTTTAGAGTACCTGCAATCAAAGCGTTTATGGAAGGACTGAAAAGAATAATTCCTCCCAGAATACCACCATCTCCAGTATGCAATTTAAATATTGTCCTCACCAGACTTATGGGTCCTCCTTTCGAACGATCCGGATGATTTCTGAAGAAACAAAAAGAATAGTGGAGGAATTTGTTTAAGGTCCTGTTAGGACCATTCAAGGGAGTGCAACAGGGGGACACTAAGGACTTTCACTCAGTGCTATTTACATTTGTGAACTCACTCCCGGACTGGCCAGGAGACACCCCGTTAGCACCCATGAAGTTTCATTTTTTCAACAGACCTAATATTTGGAATACACTTGTGTGCCTCACTGTCATTATTATTTGATCATCTTCCTCCCGGACAGCCACACAATGGCAGGAAATTCCAGACAATTCTGTGGGTGTGACCTCCTGAAGTTTCTTCCACTAACGGCAGGTATCGGGTATAAAAATAGGACTGTCAGACCCACTCTTCAAATCAGTTCACTACCTGCAGAAGTACTCTGAGGATTGCCCTGCTGCCTGTAAATGTAAATGTACAGGAATTTATATAGCGCAAATCACCAACCGGTCTCTAAGCTCTTGCTTAGGGAACCCATCCTGGTATTCCCCTGTGAGATAACCCCGGCAGGGTATCCACAAGGTGAAAGCCAGGCATCCCGCCACGAGGGGCCATTGTGGAGATTAAGCAAGCTATTGCCCAGAGTCGCAGAGTGTGAACCCGTGAATCGAGTAGGCACCGGAGCGAGAATTGTCAAGTCCATGGACATTTTAGGACTCAAGACCACGCCGAGCCGGGAATTGAACCCTGGTCCCGGGCTGACCTCTGCTTCCAGGTCTGCCTCCTCTAACCAGTGAGCCACACTTCTCCACAAGCCTGCTGTGTATCTCAGAGGACTGCCGTGCTGCACCCAGAGGACTGCCTTGTTGCACCCCTAGAACTGCCTTGCTGCCTAAAGAGATATCCACCCTTGTGAAGTCCTTGTCAGCTACCGCCTGCAGCTTCGTCCCGCTGGTGATTTTCGACTTCCAAAAAAAGACATCCTAAGTTCAAATGTAGAAATTGTCAATGTGACTTAATCTAGAGACTCCCTGATGATGGCGCATCCTCCTCTGATTCCATGGGCTTCCTTGGCCCACTGAACTGTACCTTCTCGGAAATTTTTCTCAAAAACTTTTTCCAAGTCCGAAGTTAAGCAAAGACTGGGCCCAATACACCTGGTTTATGCAAACAGCGTTCCATTGCGGTCAGCCATAACTTTTGACTTTTCCCCTGTCTCGCACGACTAGATGTCAACGCTTGACACTTAGATCTTCTAGGCATTATTTTACACTTTCAAATTTAAAAATTCATAACTCTGGCTCTACCAATTGGATTCTTGTCATTTTAGTGTCAGAAGATTTAATAAAATGTACTCTATTTTTCTAAATTAGTGTGGGAGTTTTCTTGTGTTGTCTTTTCCTTTAATTACTATTTGATTACTGCACAAATACTTTACACATTGCCTCTAAGTTAAGCCTGACTGCTTTTTTGCCAAGCTACCACAGCGTTAAGCTTGATAGTTCCTTGCTGAGCTCTCCTCCAAAATGGTGTGTCATATACAGTCTCACTCCAAATCTCCAGTGATTTTTATCGGTGTTTTCCTTCTAATATGATCACCTAAGGACTATGTTTTTTCACGCAGATGGTGACTTGTCCAAGTGTAAATTTTTTTTTAAATTTGAACAGTCTTTTGTACAGTCTCCTATATTGCTAATACATCTTCTTGGCTTGCAGCTCTGAAGAAGTCGGTATGGCATGATATTAATGCCTGACGAAACACGTGTTGGCTGCTATAATTACTTTATACTGATTGGAAGGATTTTCAATAAACTGGAATTGTGAACTACGACGAGCCTTGGTGTCTTAGCTGAAGTGGCCATTGAACATTATTTAGATACTATTGGTTATATTTTGGACTACCTGATATTGTGGACTACTTGAATCACTGGAGATTTGGAGTGACACTGTATATGACACACCATTTTGGAGGAGAGCTCAGCAAGGAACTATCAAGCTTGTTGCACCTGGAACTATCGTTTTGGGATTGTGGGGAAGTGGGTGACCTTCCCTTTCTTGCTTTGAGAACTCTGTTACTGTGTGTGCTTTACTATTTGCCATACTTATGCTGTGCGCCTGAATTTTACCTGGTTACCTTCTTCCTTTGTGTCTACCACAGCGTTAAGCACAGATTAATTTGGTGCCTTTTTGTGGTTCACGCTGACTAGGATTGCTGCTGTTGCTTGAGTAAGGTTTCACCCCCCCTCAACTAACAACCCAATTTCTCACAGTCTTCATATTAGCAGCGATAATGATGGTGGCGATGGCATGCCACAAGGTCAGTGTCAGCTATTATGGGAAGTTGAGTTGCGATGGTGACGGGATGCAGTTGAGTATTGAAGTTGTATATGGAAGTCATTTTGTTACAGAAATATTTCAAAAGCTTCTTGCAACAGTCTTGTGAATGGGTGATGTTTCTGAATGCGGTAGAAGGCACAGTGAAATCGTTTATGATGGCAAAGTTTTCCTTGCTGCTGTTAGTGCTGGCATTGATGCAATATACAAGAACTGCGCACTTGATGTTACTTATTTGCTGGTGGTAGCTTCTTAGGGCTGATTTGAAGATGTCTTTATCAGTGGGGTCTTGACTTGATATGACTGCGCCAGGAAGCTTCGGCGTCAGTGCGCTTTACAAATAGCACCTAAGATAAGATAAGATAAGATCCATATGCGCTCCAGTTACTTGCAGTGGCGTTTCATGAGCCTGAGTTCCTCTGTGTACCAACTGACCTGTGATGGTTTTCCAGCTGTGGTGGTGCAGTATGTGTAGAATGAAACTGATGAGGGAGAGGTCTGTTTAGGTCATGGTTGCCCGCTTGCCAACTGTTAGGTTGTTGATTGAGGGGAATATCCGGTCCAATAGGTCCCCGGCGGTGCGGGTGGGTTCAGTAACTAGCTGGATAAAGCCAAGATTTCTGAGGTTTTTAAGAAGGGCTGTAAAGTTTGGATTGGTGTGGTCTTCTAGGTAAAATGAAAGTCTCCGAGGAGGTTGAAGGTGCTGGTGCTGATGATGAGGGGTGCGAGGATGCTTTAGGATGTTGCTGGTGAAAGTGGTGCAGGGTCTTGTTGGTCTGTGCATGAGGGTTCCCCCCAGAGAGAAGTTGGCTGTGATGCGTATCTTGAATGTAAGGTGTTCCATGTAGATGGTGCGGGTGTCTGTTTAGGTGATGCAACTGATGGGATCTTTGAATATGATAGCGACTCCTCCTCCGAGCTTGTGCGGACCTTGCCTGGTGATCCTGTAGCTGGTGGGGATGGCTGTAATGATGTCTGGTGCACAGGTTGGGTTTAGACGTGATTCTGTGAGGGAGTGTGGTCGTGTAGTAGGTCCAATATCTCTGTAGCGAGTTTGGTTAGTGAGCAGGTCTTGAGAAGCATGCATGTGAGTGTGACGTGTTGTGTGAGTGGTATTTGGTCTTGGCGTCAGTGTAAGCATATGGCTGTTTTATGAATGAGAGTGAGTGAGTGTAGTGCTGGGTGCTGTTGGTGTTGGTGTAGGAGTGGTGGGTGTAGGGTGTGGGACAGTGTATGAGAACTTTCAACAGGTGTATGTGAACACTTGCAGGAACTACATGCATTGTGTGGCAGCAGTATTGTGAGCAGTGGCCAGTGTTGTAAGCACAGAATTTCAGCAGGGTAGCGATGGGTACAGGTAGAATCGGGACAGTCGCAGACGGGCTTGCCTTTAGGGCGCATTTGGTGCGCCAGCAGCGCATCTGCTATACGTCTGCCCTGCAGCTGCCATTAAGTAAGTCCAGGTTGCAGCTGCTATTAAGTAGGTCCTAGCTCAGTGGAGAGAGCATGTGGTTTATCGACTCTGGATAGCGTACATACTAGTGCATTGATCCATTGGAATCTGATATTCTTCACACTGCAGTGCTCTCTTATCTGGTGGAGAAGGATTTATGCTGTGGGACAGTAAAGGGATATCTAACAGATACTTTTGCTGGTTTATTCACTCCTGATTGAAGCTCATTATTTAAATTCATATTTGATTCTCAATTCCTTAGATACCTCTAGGAAAGATTTACTACACTTCCTCTAAGTAGCACAATGAATTTGCCCTTTGAGCCTTACACTCGTCGATTGCATTTCTTCTGGACATTACATCAGGGTGTCAGCTGTCAGGGAAGATAGTTATAGGCCGTATCAGTCTTTTCTGACGTCCTTATGATACAAACTCATTTCTTCCCAAAGTCGCCACTGAATTGCATATGTCTCCGGTAACAATTTATTTGCTTTATTCTAGTGCTCTCAGGCAAAATGGATAAAATGCAAACAATATTTTCATAGCTTTTCCTCAAAGTACATCACTGCAGCGAGAGCAGTCAAACCAGCACTAGAAAGCTTGGGGTGTATTCTACGAGGTCGTGCGAGCCACCTATGCTTTGTTGATAGGGGCTCCTATATAAACAATATGTCATGCTGTCACTTGGTCCTCATTGCACCTGGCGTACCACAGGCTCTCACAGCCTCAGCACAGTACTCTGGCCAGAGAGCCTCTGATTAAGACCGGAGGGGGCCCCTCCACGTACTTTGCAGGGGCCCCCCTCAAGTTTCGTTACGTCAGTGCCCTTCTCTAGTCATTATTGTATGGTATATCAAAACAAGTCTTGATATGGTAGCGTTGTCCTTCGGTCTTCCAGAGAGTTGTGGTAGATTTACAACTAACCTCTTGCTGCAGCAGAGGTTAACTTAAGAGGTCTGCAAGGGCGAATAAACATTAGAACAAGTTACTCATCTGCAACATTTTTTTCTGAAGGATACACAAGGTCTCATACATTCCTTCATGCTACGCTTTTATAGCTTATTCGATTTACGTTATGTTCTCGTTGTAGGCCTCGTCCTTTATATTCTTGACCTCTTTGGTCCTCAGATAAGCTTGGATAGAGCTGCATTAACCCTGTGAGAGGACCGTCACGCTCTTTCCGACGTCACCTCCGGCGAAGCCGTGGGAAGCTAATGTGAAATCATCTGTGCTATTTTATCATAATTAAACACAAATATTCTCTATCTTGATTTTGATAACTGGCGGCTTAACGACCTAAGCTAAATTAAAAAGCGGCCTCTTTATCACAGATATAGTAATACGAAAAAGAGCTTTACTGTATGTATCATTCCTCGTTGCCAGTTTTTTTGGGGCAGGTTTTGTGAACAGTGGGTTACACGCTGCTCTTAATGATTCCACGCTCCCCGTTTACCCCCCACCCCGTATATATGCGAGTTCTCAAAGTAAAGCGTTTCCAAGTCCAGCACCGGAGTTCGTTGCTGACAGTCACAATTATTACAGTAGCTGTAAAATTGCCAAACTGCATTATAGGAATAGACCATTTAAATGCCTGGAGGAGAGAGTTTTCGAGTTTGTGATCTAAACAATGTTGGCATTACCCGTGTCCCTGGCTATAGCTTGGAACATAGTCTGTGTTGTGATTATGCGCTATATCATCAAGGCGCTGGGAAGTTTTAGGTTGTGTTAGATATTAGGCCCGAAGACCCTGAGAAAGGTGAGGACGCATTTCCCTTTGTAGGGAACGCCGGTCAATGGAGACTACTAAAGGTGCCACATATGCCTCAAAATCTATTTTTTTTTTTAAATAAGAGAGGTCTTGGCAAAAAGACGCGGCTGTTGTAAGAGAAAATGAAGGGACAGTACAATGTTTTCACACTGCGGTTTGCCCCCTCCTCTGTCGGCTCTTTAAGGGACAAGAACACAGGGGATCTGGTTGCATCAACGACATCTGTGACATTCTTAAGGGGGAAACTGACGCCCCTTGGCAGCCTGCGCCCCTTCTATAATAGCACTGCTTAAACCCGTAATGTCAAAGTCACATGGGAGACATTTCTTTCCGTGGATGCGAGGCATACCCCATAGCAATTGTAGGTGTCATCAGACGCTGCGCTCTGGAAAGAATGCGGCACAAAACAAAGCCAAGCCGGGCCTGTCTCGGCCTTACAGCAGCAGCTGGCTTCCAATGTTCTGCAAGTGAGACTACTGTACAGCTGCTTATTTGTTAATCTTTCTGGCTTGGTCTGCTCAGATTTTCAGTTGTATTAGATGATCCTTATGATAACTACGTGTTTTATTTTTATTTAGCAATCATTTCACAGTTTTGACGTCTCTTGACGTTACCCAGTTCACCGGTTCTCACGCTCTAGGCCTCCAAAAGATGAACGCCTGAAGTGGCCTCCCAGGATTCGTATTCGTCACCTGCATGTCACAGCAGCGCATGCGTGATCTGACAGATTTGAATAGCTTGTCACCAAACCAGCTTGCCTGTATATTGTTGTTATACACCCTACGTTCCTATTATTAATGCTATTAGGTTATTGTTTTGTAGGACCCCGCGCAGCACATTGAGATTTCGTGGTGCGCTCGGGTAAGTTGTACAGCATTGGAACCAGGAGACATGACTAATGGAGACGTGCTTTTGTTTTGTTTGGGTAACCCTTTCTGAGTCTCACGTGAATTTTGTTGTACGTAGATCATCGGACCCAGAACTGACCCCTGCTGTATCTGCAGCATGCAGTTCCGGGTTAGGACGTTCCTCGTAAATCAATGCAAAATCCAAGCACGGCTTCCCTAATAAATCCGCCCTGGTCTGCAAAAGGCTTTTTTTAAGTTTGGTCTAAAGACTGCCATAGATATGTTCTGCGTCATGTAATGAAAAATATCATGCATGCAAATCACACATGTATTTATTTATAAATACAAAGGTGTTTTGGACCAGCCCTCCTCATCCATTGGTCTATTCAACTGTCATTCAAATGTTGCTTTATCCCACCACAGCATACTGTATGGGGCAATGGGTGAGGAACCTTCAACCACTGGCTGTCTTCCACTGTGAGTGATGGCACTTAATTAGAAGAATGCACTTGCCTAAGAAGTGCACTTCATTTCCAAAACTGGAGGACTAATAATTGTGTCAGTGATTTTTTGTGTTTTTTTGTGTATTTTTGTGTGAATGTTGCTTTATCCCACCACAGCATACTGTATGGGGCAATAGGTGAGGAACCTTCAACCACTGGCTGTCTTCCACTGTGAGTGATGGCACTTAATTAGAAGAATGCACTTGCCTAAGAAGTGCACTTCATTTCCAAAACTGGAGGACTAATGATTGTGTCAGTGATTTTTTGTCTCTAGTTAGTCATCATACATGCAAATCACAGTTATCATACATGCAAATCACACATGTATTTATTTATAAATACAAAGGTGTTTTGGATCAGTCCTCCTCATCCATTGGTCTATTCAACTGTCATTCAAATGTTGCTTTATCCCACCACAGCATACTGTATGGGGCAATGGGTGAGGAACCTTCAACCACTGGCTGTCTTCCACTGTGAGTGATGGCACTTAATTAGAAGAATGCACTTGCCTAAGAAGTGCACTTCATTTTCAAAACTGGAGGACTAATAATTGTGTCAGTGATTTATTGTCTCTAGTTACAGTAAACCCTTTAGTGTGGTAATTCCTAGTTTTTCCTTTTTTAGGGGGACTCGCCTGCTGGTAATCTTGAGCTACAACACTGGGTCGCTGCTATCCGGTGATCCGGTATGTGATCTCGGACCCGTAAAACATGTCAACATTGGGTTAAAAGCTGATTGCCACATTTAACTTACCCAGAAAGCCAGAGTATATGGTGTAAAAATACACACTTGGCATGGATGGAAAGTTAAACGCCTCTTGTGGACTACAACACCTGCTGTACTACCCACTATAGTGTCAGACTCCAGGCCTACCCTGTGTAGCCTGACAGCAGCAACTTGAATCCTGCTACCGGCACAGATAAGTCAAATCCCTCTTTTGACAGATAGGAAAAACCTGATTTCAAATATTAGCTAAATCATCCTGAGGTGCACGTTGCACTTCACATGATAAGGGGCTTAATATTTAAGCTAGAGATGGCTTGGAACAGTTGAACGAGCCATATTTGGCAGTGTGCGCTCTAGCTTGTTTTTGTTTTTGCCACATGCATTTAAAGAGAGTTGCTGCATGGATGCGGGAGCATTAGGGCTATCTGCGATTTGCACGATTGATTTTACCTGTTTTTAAGCCAGTTTTCATGAAATTTTCTGTGTTGGCCCATTATAATCGAATCTGTGAGTTTAGCACCTCAGTAGGGAGGTTGGGAGCAGCTTAAAATTTCACTCATCTAAATCGGCCATTTTTCCCCCTTCAGGACAGCTAGTTGTGCCATTTTTGGAAGTGTGTGCTCTAGATTTTCTTTGGGCCACATGCATTAAAAAGACATTTTTTATTTATTTTTTATTTATTTATACAGAAACACATGAGTCGGTTGGTACAAAAACAGAAAAAGGAGAAAGAAGACCTTTTGTCGAGCACATGCAAATTCAAATCATATCATTTTAACACATATAGTTACAAGAATGATCTGGAAAAAAAGGAAGAAGAAAAAGACAGAGAAAAAGCAGACAAAAAACCCAGCTGTTAGGTATACATTCCATAAGGGCAACCACAATTAGGACCGAGATAAATTATAGACATTCCCCTTAAATCCCCCCTTACATCTCCAAATAATTTGTAACTAACCCCCATATCTGTTCCCCGATCTTCCTTCTGCGGGAGCCCTTTAAAACATACAAGCTGTGCTCCATGTTATGTACCGAAAAAAACCGGGACCGCCAAGCTTCAAAAGCAGGCGGTTCTTGTTGCAACCATGCAGATGCAATACACAGCCTATAGACTGCAGTCACTAAGAAGATTAACTTAACATGCTTCTTCGGAATGTTGGTGCTCGGTATGCCCATTTCAACACCAAATAATATCTGTGTTGCTGATAACTGTATCTGGCTACCCACAACTGCCGAAATAAAATTTTCTATCTGAGAGAACAAGGGAGCTAATACAGTGCATGTACAGAAAATGTGGACATCATCCGCTGAAGCAAGCCCACAACGAAAACATTTCCCTATTGCATTACCCGGCCATTTGGACACTTTGTCTGGGGTGTAATATAAATTGTAAATTGATTTAAAATGTTGCGCCGCCAACTTTGCAGACAGGAATAAGCCTTTAGCCGTACCTAATGAAATTTCTATTTGAATGTCCTGTCTGACAAGTTTAGCGCCCCATTTACTATTCTGTTGCTCTATATCATCTTCTTTAGTATTTAACATATGATTATATAGAACACCAATCCTTGCCCCTTTCATAATGTCCTCAATCACAGGATTCGGTTTAAAGTTACTCCCAGTGCACATTAAATAATTTCGAATCTGTAGATATTTCATAAAATGTTGTCTAGGGAGAAGATATTGTTCTCGTTGTTCAAAAGATTTAAAATAGCTAGCATCATACAGGTCACCCACCACTCCAATACCTTTCTCCCTCCAATTGTATACTACTCTATCCCACACATCTACAGGTAAGAAGAACGACGATGACAATGGAGTGTACCACGTTATTTTTTCCAGGCCCAGTAGCCCCCTAACTATACGCCAAACCCTATATGCAGCCTCCATTGTCTTAAAGCGCGTGCGTTTGTAATAGCTTTGTTCTAGATGCATAAATAGGCAATTTTTAACTTTTACCCCCAGCAACATTTGATAGATCGAAGGACAATCCGCAGGCCTTGCTGAACCTTTGCCGGTTAGTAAAATTCCCATTCCTTGTAACATACAAGCGTAGTAGTATAATGTAAAGTCTGGTACCGACCAGCCCCCCAAGTTTCTTGGCAGAATCATAAAGCGCCTAGCCCTTCGTGCTTTACCGCCGGACCACATAAAGCGCATACATATTGCCTGCAGTTGTTCTAAACTTGTCTTGGGAACTTCTAGGGGTACACATCGAAAGAAATATAAAATTTGAGGAAGAATCAGCATTTTTAATAGGTTACATTGTCCCACTAATGAGAGATATAAGCATTCTGCCTGGTCTAATTTTTTCCGTACACCAACCAGGAGTTGATCCCAATTAACTTTAACTAAAGAAGTTGTACATGCTCGTAACGTAACTCCCAAATATACCACCTCTTGGCATAGTCTTGAATCAGTATAGCTTGGTATATTTATACTGAGTAACTGGGTTTTGGCCGAATTCAACTTGTATCCTGACGATTTACCAAATTCTACGCCAGCTGCTTGATAGCTTGCATTGCCATGATGGGTTTGGACGTGACCACTGCCACGTCATCGGCATATGCCAACACCTTAACCAGACCCCCCAGGATATAGCGGCATGGATTAGCAAATTTAGCGGCACAAAAATGGAAATTTAGCGGCACAAATATGGAAATTTAGCGGCAATTTAGCGGCATTTTATTTAGCCATTTTTCCTACACAAACTGGTATACAAAACCAATGAAGTCCTTGAATGGGTTAGCAATAAACCATCCCACTGATACCTGTAGCTGGATATCAACCCCACATGCCTACCACCCACACCCGACTTGCAAATGGTGGTCCTGAAGAAATCCCACTGACCCCTTGTCAGCACACTCACCATTCAAATCAATGGGATGACGAAGCATCAATTCTGAACTTTGTTCTGCAAGGTAAAAATCCTATGGTGCGCCATCCACTAAAAGCAGGGCTGTACTTGCATGCAATCATCTACAGTTTCATTTTTTGACGTCACCTTTCTTACCAGCACAGGTGCACGTTGCTTTATGGAGCACTGTAAAATAAATGTCACATCAGCCTGTAAAGGTCTTTTTATTGAAGTGACGCTGTAGTGCTATTTGCTGGGTCCCTCCCTCGTCACCCCTCCTTCCACATCGTTCTCTGCCTAAGAATGTGTGACTGTGACGGTGTTCTTTCAGGGAACCACGCTTGTTGGCATGCTCAGTGTGTGTATGTGTGAAATAAATAGTTCTCTTATCAGTAGGCCGATTAGCCGTCAGCTTTTGCGGTTTCAGTCTTCAGTAAGCATCAGTGAGGAGAATAATGACTAAATAATTGGTCATTTCCGGCCCTGTCACAAGCTCGCTCAGCAACCACATGCGCTGTTATACAATGTGATCTGGGTCCTGGGCGGTCACTGCAACCTTTGCACCACTTCTTCCTCTCTCGGCGACACCCCCTTGATTTATTCGTCGCAGGAGCCGCGTCCAATCAGTAGATGGCAGTCCACTTTAAAAAGTGTGCCTTGGAAACACTTAATCGTTCTGGTTCTGCCTTTCTCGGACTAAAGGACGCCACGATTCAGGCCCCGGCCGTGCAGCCAGTAAAGGCGGCTACATCCAAACACACCGCAAATGCATGTTACAACTCGAAGTACGTGAGTAACCCCCTGCTCTGTCCAGCGAGGTCAAACTTTCAAACACGGGAGATGCGTTTTACTTTTTTTCGAAGGGGCCTGGAGGCCTGGGTTTTGCAGGGACCTACACACCAACGAAAGCAAACTTACAAGGCCAGCATCAGATCCCCCAGGATATAGCGGCTTTTGTGAAAATGCCGCGCGTTTTCTACAAAAGTGCCGATTTCGCGGGCACTTTTGTAAAAATCGCGGCATTTTTTCAAAAGTGCCGATTTCGCGGCAAACCGCGAAATCGCGAAATCCTGGAGGGTCTGCTTAACCTGATATATATGAACCTTTAACGGGGTTATATGCATATTAGTATCCAGCATTCTTAAAAAAGGCTCAATGTATGAAGAAAATAATAAGGGGGAGCAGGGACAACCCTGCCTAGTCCCCCTACAGATTTGTGCTACCGCCGATTCCAAACCCATGGTACTAATCCGGGCTACCGGATGATGATACAGGACGTGTACTGATTTAATAAACTCTGGACCGAATCCTCGACCCTTCAAAATAACCCACAGAAAAGACCATGCATCGCGGTCAAAGGCCTTCTCGGCGACTAATAAAATTAAACAAAAGGGTTCCCTAGTTGCCTTAGCATAGTCAAGTAAAGTTATCACTTGATTAACATGATTAGTAGTGCTCCGCTGCGGGATAAACCCATGCTGTGTTTTTGATACAAGACCCGAGATGACCATGGAAAGTCTATTCGCTAAAATCTTTGAATATATTTTTCCATCTACATTTAGGAGCGATATAGGGCGGTATGATCCCGGTAGATTCACTGGTTTACCCTTTTTATGAAATACCACTATACTTGCTTCTTGCCATGATTTGGAAGATTAGCCTTTCTGTGCTGCTAGCATTGTTGCTAAGAGATCCTTTTTTAAAAGTGTTTTTTAATGAAAAAATAGAAGCCATCATTCGCAACCTGAGCACCTCCCCTACACTGGTCTGCCCCCCTTGCTCTGGGGAAGGTATTATAGACATCGGAGTGGAGAACCCAGGATGGCAGCATGCGGATTGTCTGCTGGAGCTCCCCCCTATTACTGAGGTGGACTTCGACAGACTGGCTCACAGTATCTCATCTGGATCTCCTCTGGACCCTATCCCCCACAAAATCTGGAAGGCCTCCGGAGAGGAACTCTTCCCTACTCTGCAGGATCTGTAACCAATCTCTGCGTAGTGGCTCAGTCCCTGCTTCTTGGAAGCAAGCTCTTGTTTCGCCATTGCTAAAGAAAACCTCCCTAAACCCAGAGTGCCTACAGAATTACAGACCCATCTCCTTGCTACCATTCCCTGCAAAAATTGCTGAGCTTTGGGTGAGCTCATGTCTCTCCAAACATTTGGAGCAGCATCATTTCCTGGACGAAATACAATTCTGTTTCCGCCCTGCCCATGGCACCGAAACAGCCCTACTCACCGCCATGGAGGACCTTCGAATGCGTGCAGACAGGGGTCAGGCAGTAGCTCTGATTCTGCTGGACCTGTCTGCCGCATTCGATACGGTAAATCATGGGATTCTATTGAAGAGACTGAGGGAGGCCGGGGTGGGTGGCATTGCCCTGCACTTGTTTCGCTCCTTCCTGCGGGATAGGGAGCAGGCTGTGTCCCTTCCTCCGTTTCAATCAAACTTCTCCCCGGTATCTCACGGGGTGCCTCAAGGCTCGTCCATTAGCCCGATTTTATTTAACGTATATCTCAAACCACTGATCACGTTGATAAAATCTCATAGGCTAAAGGCGATCAATTACGCTGACGACACTCAACTCATCCTCTCTTGGGAGGGTGAGGAATCGATCCCTTTGGAATCCTTTCATGACTGTCTACAAGACACGGCTGGCTGGCTACACAACAAATCACTACAGTTCAACGCCTCCAAAACCGAGGTTTTGTTCTGTGCCGGAAGTCGGATCCCTCGCCCTTTCCCGGTGGATTTTTGGCCCCCTGAATCCTCGGAAAAACCCCAGCCGGTCACCACTGTTCGCAATCTGGGTGTTATGATGGACAACAAATTCAGCATGGAAGCCCAGGTTGCGAAAACAGTGTCCACCTTCATGGGCCCTCATTCGCTCCCTACGCAAGATCCTGCCACTACTTCCCTTACAGGCCCGGGCTTTAATAGTCAGGTGTACTATTCTTAGTCGCCTCGACTATTGCAATGCGTTGCTACTCGAGTCTCCAGCCATGCTGTTAGACAGACTCCAAAGAGTACAATCTGCCGCTGCTAAATTGGCCCTTGGTTGGCCTAGGAGATCATCGGTCACAGCGGCGATGGCCGAACTACACTGGCTCCCATTGAAACAGCGAGTGGCCTTCAAATCCCTCTGTCTCGTTTTCAAAGCCCTGCAGGGCCTTGGGCCCAGCTCTCTGCAAGCCATGTTTGACTGGTACATCCCAACCAGAGCCCTTCGCTCTACAACGGCATGCCTTGTAAAAGTACCGAGATTTAAAAAAGTCAGGACCGGAGGCAGATCCTTCAGAGTTGCGGCTGCTAAACTATGGAACAGCATGCCCCTAGACATCCGTCAAACGAAAGAACTCCTCCCTTTCAGGAAACGGGTCAAAACCTGGCTGTTTCCTAAATGTTAACTTGCTGGCCACTTTATTGCTGCCCCCCCCATGCTTCCCCCTCTGGAGATATTCTCAGCGCCAGGATGCCTGTAAGGTGACAGCAGCGCTATACAAATGTTTTAAATAAATGAATAAATAAAAAACGTTTTGTATATTTCCAATGGTAATTTATCTGGGCCTGCAGCCTTTCCCAGAGCCAATCCATTTACCGCTAGTTCTTCCAAAGTAATGGACCCCTCCAGCATTGCCCTATCATCTACCGAAAGATCCTTCAGACTTTATTGACTAATCAATAACGCAGCATTATCACCATTATACTCCTCACTCTGATATAACGTAAAACTGCCTGAATACCTCCAAGATACCCTGCTCGTCCTTGACAGAATCACCATTCTGATCTAGTACCTCATCAATGCGCTGGGCTGCAATTTTTGCTCTTAATTTTTGGGCGAGACATCTGCCACTTGCCTCGCCATATTCATAGTGGATTTGTTTTTTAGCAAAAAAATTCTTGGCTGCTTCCTGGGACCACCTCAGATTCACCCTTGCCTTCAGATGCGCTACTTCATTGATCTCATCATCTATATTAATCCCTGCCTGTATCGCCACCATGAGCGCCTCTTCGGCCCTAATCAACTCCTGGTAGAGTACCTTTATTTCAGCTGTCTGCTTTTTTTGATTATACAGACCCAAACTCAGTGTCTCCCCACGAAAGGCAGCCTTGAAACAGTCCCACACACAACCTTCATTACTACTCCCGCGATTAATGTTAAAAAAAGATACGATCCACTCATTCATATACTCAATGAAGAATTGTTCGGTCAATAATTTACGATCAAAGGAGAACTGTTGTGGACGCTCACTAGAAATGATGCTAGATAGAGTCATTGCAACTGGCCCATGGTCTGATGTCACTCTAGGATATACTTGAATTGCAGCCTGATTTAACAACAATACAGAAGTAAAGAAATAATCTAATCGAACCAAGGTCCGATGTGGAAAAGAAAAAAAAGTGTACCCAGGTGACCCACCCCTTAAAAACGACCACACATCCACCAATCCATGAGCTCCCATGAGGCCTGTAGGGCTTTAAATACTCTCGGCTTCCTGCCAGTATATCTCGACTTCTCATTATTTAACGCGTTGGGTGCTAGGTTTATATTAAAATCACCACACATGATCAATGGTGTGGGCCAAGCTGCTAATTCTACATTTAGAAAATTGAGAGTTTCCGCTTCATCTAGATTTGCCCCATATACCACACACACAGTAAATTTAGTGTGGCCCACAACACATTCTGCTATTGCCCAATATCCTAGCCCTTTGTACTAAGGGGGGGGTTCTACCCAAGGAATCCACATGGGACCTGGGTGCTATACGGTGTAGAAAAGAGGGGTCCCAGTAGAGATTAATGCATTTGTTTGGATTTATTGTAGAAAAATCAATCAAATATAATAACAACAAGCAATGTCAGTTAATCCCAATGCATGAGCCATATCATTTAGTAAAATAAAAGTGCCCCAAGAAAGGGAGGGGAGTGGGATAGCGTGATGCTGTGAAGGAAAAGGACAGTGAGGGAATAGAGTTGGTGACAAATTATATATTGCAAAGTTAATTCAAAATGCAATATGGTTTCATGGCTTCAGATCCCTGAGCCGTAGAATCGGGGGATTATAACATATCCCAAAGTTTTTAAACTGTTTCTGTTGACACCGAAGTACTCAAAATCATGGGGGAGTGTCAACCGAACAAGATATGGAAGTAGCCGTCGACGTTTCGACCCCACGCTACACTTGTAGGCGTATATATAGCCTTACATCGGGGTCTTCATCAGGACAGGGTAAACAGCAAGGGAGCACTACAATATCAGCTCAGATAGAGCAACTTGCATGGCTATGTCCACATTGTGCACGCTGGACCAACAGACAGGATCTATAAAGACCACGAAGGTTACGAGTATCCTGCTCTTCTAATTTTGCTTAGCAACGGCGGTGTTGCACTAAGGGTCACAACGGATATGCTGCATCTTGTTTTATAATTCACAAAGTTGTAATTCGAAGCCTTTCCGCGTTTATTGACTGCCGGATTTAAGCGTGGCTGGTTGAGGAGGTTAAGTCACGTTACTCGAACACACAGGAATCTATATAGCCCGTGAGAGTACGAGGTATGCCATCTCATAGATATGTCTCGGCGGAGCGTCGCTAACGATCGCTTCAAATTCGCCGCATCTTATATAAACGATCACGGAGCTCAAAACTTCAGCCTTCCCGGGGTTGCCGACTGCAACCAGCCACGCTTAAATCCGGTCCAGCGTGCACAATGTGGACATAGCCATGCAAGTTGCTCTATCTGAGCAGATATTGTAGTGCTCCCTTGCTGTTTACCCTGTCCTGATGAAGACCCCGATGTAAGGCTATATATACGCCTACAAGTGTAGCGTGGGGTCGAAACGTCAACGGCTACTTCCATATCTTGTTCGGTTGACACTCCCCCATGATTTTGAGTACTTCGGTGTCAACAGAAACAGTTTAAAAACTTTGGGATATGTTATAATCCCCCGATTCTACGGCTCAGGGATCTGAAGCCATGAAACCATATTGCATTTTGAATTAACTTTGCAATATATAATTTGCCACCAACTCTATTCCCTCACTGTCCTTTTCCTTCACAGCATCACGCTATCCCACTCCCCTCCCTTTCTTGGGGCACTTTTATTTTACTAAATGATATGGCTCATGCATTGTGATTAACTGACATTGCTTGTTGTTTTTATATTTGATTGATTTTTCTACAATAAATCCAAACAAATGCATTAAGCTCTACTGGGACCCCTCTTTTCTACACAATATCCTAGCCCATCAGATTGTATCCTCCCTGTAGTACCTATATAATTCTTGCCAAGAATTGCCACTCCTCTAGCCGCCCCTGAATATTTAGTGCATACAATTATATTAAACCGTAGTTCTGCTAAAAGTTGTCTCTTAGACCAAACCTTATGGGTCTCTTGTAGACATATGATATCACATTGCAAAGCCCGTATCTCCTGTGCAACTCTTTGTCTTTTCTCCACTGAGTTCAGCCCCCTAACATTCAGCGTGCCCACCCTTAGACCCCTACCTGCCATTTAGCCACTTCAAATTTTGCGCCTTTGATCAAACTAATTTTCGCAAAGTGCTCACCGACAGCAACAAAATACAAGTTTCTTCCCAACCTTAACTCATGTGTTATTTTCTTTTTCCACCCCACTTCCCCACACCCCCTTACCCCCTCCCTCCCCGCCCTCACCCACCCACCCTCGCCACCACCCTTCGCGAGGCTTAAGGACCATGTCCTCTGCGATGTAGAAGTGCCTTCACTGCATATCATGACTCCCCTTCTCCCCCCACAGATTCGGTCGCTCCACACCCTGAATCACCAGCCTTGCTTCAGGCTTATTATATCCTCTTCAGGATGTCCCCCATAAACGGATGTACCATGTTACAACGCATACTATTACAACACATAGCGATTTGAGGTGCTGGATAGTGGTAAGTATAATTTACTATTCTAACTCCAGTCCCCGTGGACCCTAGGGAAGGTGTTGGATAGTAAATTATACTTATTCCCTATCCTAGAGCGCCCCCCAGCGCAATGCGTTGTAATGGTATGCGTTGTAAAAGTCGCGTTGTAACAGTAGTGCGTTGTAACAAATGCGTTGTAACAGGTGTATACCCCCATAAACTCTAACTCAAGAGCCAGCATATCAAGCATTACATCATACATATAGTATTTCTCTGATCCACAGATAATCTAAGGGATCAGGCCTCTATCTACGACCAAGTCAAACATTACATCATGTTTGTAGTATTTCAGGCCCTTGTCCCCAGGGTACCAATTGCCTATCCAATATTCCTGCACTAAGTTTCCAATGCTGACTCCAGAATAAAATTTGCCTAAAAGAAAATTTAATGGGGGAAAACAAACCATTAAATGTGCAGAGCCTATAGTCTAAAAACAAAACGAAGTTACCTCCCCGACACCCCTGATCACCCTTAGTCACCCTCTTAGATTACACCTCAACTCAAACGCCCTCCCACAAGTGCAACATGTCCGTTATAGCTTTTAGGGCTAGTACTTGGAATTAAAATTTCGCCTGTTTGTCCATTTGATTCAAATATAGCTGAGTCTCAGACCCAGAAGTGAAATATCGAGTTTGTCCTTTAAATATAGTCTTCAGTTTAGCCGGGTTGAGTAGAAAGCATTGGGCGCCTTTTGCCTGGAACGGCGCAATTAATTTCTGCATTTGCCATCTTTCATTCACCGTTGTTGGGCAAAAGTCAGGGCGGACAAAAAACTCACTCCCACCCCCATTACTCCTTTTCTCTGGGCGTGCGAGATCATACAAAGCCTCCCTTAAAAGAAAGTTATTCAAACAGATCAGAATGGCCCTTTGCTATGCATTCTGACCATTGTCACGCCGCCGATGATTCGCAAACAGAAACCTATGTGCGTGAACAATTTCAATGTCCCAGTTCCAAGATTTTAGTTCCGGAAAGGCCTCCCTGAACGCCTGAATGATGAAACTACGGGGGTTCGACCCCTCTTTACCTTCGGGATGCCCAAGACACGTAGATTATTGCGCCTAGCGCAATTCTCAAGATCTGTGAGTTTCCAGTCTGTGTCCGACTTTGACTTTTGCAGTGTCTCAATGGCCGATTGATGTTTTCCCAGGCTGTCTTCAGTTGAGGAAACTCGCTGTTCCACCTCCGTCACCCAGGTGGTTATCTCGGTACAGGTTTTCACTAAGCGCCTTACTGTATTCTGGAGTTTCGTCACCGCTCCTTGTGTCCGCAGTCCTTCAGCTCTGGTCTCATTCCGGTGAGCCATTACGCTTTTGTATATCAGCCCTAAAGTGACTGCATCTTCGGTAATCTCCTCCTTATCCAGATTAAACTGGGCACATGGGTCGCCTTGGTTCTGGTCTAGGTTTCCTGCCACTTCTGCCACTTTCCTGACTGTCTCACAGGTTATGCCGTGTTCATAACCGTCATGTTCTTCCTCACCCGGCATTGTCCCCCAGTCACCAAGGTTACTTAGGCTGTCTTCATCATTTTCTTCATTTTCCTTATCTGATGGAGTGGTCAGATCTGACATTGAGTAAAATTTTCCATCTGAGCCTGCATATTCTGACCCGTTGCCTCTCTCGACCCCCAGATGGGTGTCTGTAGCTATAATATTATCCGCCCCTATGCTAGTGGTATTCACTGCACCATGTGTCTCCCTCAGTGTAAAAAAAAAAAAGAGACACTTAGTATATGCAACAGTATTGAGGTTCTTTTCGATTGGCACACGATTGATTTTCCCTGTTTTAAAGCCAGTTTTTATAACATTTTCCATGTTGCCATATTGTATTTGCAGCTGCAAGTTTTGCACATCGATAGGGAAGTTGGGAGTAGCTAAAACGTTACTCATCTAAGTCAGCCATTTTTCTCACTTAGGGACAGCTAGAGGCGCCATTTTTGGCAGTGTGTACTCTAGCTTTTCCTTGGGCCACATGCATTTAAGGAGAGACTCTGCGCAGAAGTCGCACCAAAGGCAAGCCCGGCTGCACCCATCTGCGTCCCAGAAGTGGCCTGTGCCAGCAACTCTGCCGTGGCTCCAGGAAATGTGCCTTTCTCTCTTAATGAAATCATACTACTGCACCTGCAGAGGAAAGACAAACATGGCAACTACAGAAAACTTTCACGTTGAAGATTAAACAGAAAATTCAAATGCTAAGGCCTTTGGTCAAATTAACATGGCAAGAATCTCAGTACACGTTTAAATACATGATTATAGATACATATTCAGTTTAAATGCAGATTACTATTCAAATCAATATGTGAATATATAAGAATTAACAATATGATTCAAATAATACAAGTCCAGATATAGATGAGAACTGCAATCTGATGACACTGAAAGGGAAACATTAGTGTGCACATTCATATATAGGTTGAGATTACATAGTAACTGCACTGTCTGTATCTGTATGGTCGAAACCTAAAAGGATGGAACCAAATGTACGCTTCTCCTCTTCGCTGAGTCCCAGACTTCTAATACAATCGGTTTTTGCTGAGAGACTCTTCACTCTGACCCTCAGGCACTGATTTATGAACTCAATCACCCTTTTCTGATTACCAAAGTTTACTCTTCAGAGTTCTAGGCACAAGCGCCTTTAGAGAGATGAGCAAGCGTCTTTCAAAGTACAAGAGCAGTGTCCTCAATCAGGAGGAATCCCTTTGCGGAGGCAAATGTTCTGCAACTCTCTTCCAGAAGCAGTTCTCAGAATAATGAGTTCCTTGTATTTAGCTGGGCCGTGTTTTTAACGGACTACCAGTATTGCCAACTTGATTATACTTGGACCACGGGTGATCACTCGAATCACTGACTGAAACAGTGACTCTCGGAGAACAGTTTTGTCCGAAATAAATCAAAAATGTTTTTATTTTTTATATATCACATCTACCATATCAATGGGCAATTTTTGTTTTTTAGATATACATTTGGATAACTCCACAGTAATATGTCAAAACAACAAATGAGAAAACGAATACAAAAAGACACTTTTTAACAGATTGACACCTTGCATTCAACATTCATACGGGACAACAAACATATAAATAGACATATATACACAATTGAACAGTTGTATTTACAGGATATATTTTGAAAAACAACGCATTGGAACAAACAACTAAACCATTGTCATATGTTTGGGAATAGATCAACAATTCCTAATGCTGGATAGAGAAGGTCTACGCGTTTCGATGACCCCTTGTTGTGGGGAAATCTCGTCAGGACCAAAAAAGCCTGTGAATGGAGAAACAAGATTGGGTCAGCTAAGGGGACCGGACTCTACCTCTCAACGTATCAGAAAGAATAAGTGGAACTAATCCTACCTTAGAGTTGCTGGGGGCTCATTTGAGATTTAAACTGTAACAAAAACGGAACCTGTGTTAACCCATGGTTAAAGACGCAGAGAAACCGCAATCGCATTTACATAACTATCTCATTCACTCGTGAGTACTTACATAGTGTGGCGCGGTGTGCGCTCTCAAAAGGTTTTGTTCTCATCCATACGTGGAAGTGGAGATCTAAAAAATGGAAGGACTGGTAAGAGATCTAATGGTTTGACTGGTGGTAGCAGCTGTCGGTGAACCGGGGACTACTTACATCAGGTTGAAGCGTGGAGACGGGGCTGTTTCCCGGATCCGCACGGTGAAACGCCTTGTAGGATTAGTTCCTGAAATGAAAGGGAATGCTACTGTCAGTATTGTTCGTGGAGACTACGTGGGCGGGATAACTGATCAATCACGGCTTCGTCAAGTTGTTCGGATCTACCTGAAGGTTTTTTGTATGATGAATATATCTGGGGGTCCACGTTCATCGGTCTCTGTCAAGTAAATGCAGGTACCGGCATCATCCAGTTCGGTGCTTCTTGTCTCGTGTGTCCTTGTATTTAACTCACTTCCTGGTCATAGGATTTGTGGGGATTGTAGTTTTTTTGATTCGTCGTCATGGAGACGTTGTTTCTATCAAATGACCTTAGGTGTTCTCATGTATCCTGGTATTGTGGGAATTGTAGTCATTGGTATTCGTCGTCATGGAGACGTTGTGTCTGTCATGTGACCTTGTGTAGTCGGGCTCACAGTCCGCGCAGGAGACGGTAACTCGAATCTTTCATTGTATAAATTTATAGACGGTAAATCTCAGAGAGTTCGTTAAGGCCATTGGTAGCTGTATTGAACTTGACAATAAGCATGGCTTCATGACGAGATAGTTTTGCCTCAATATCTCCTCCTCTGGGATCCTTTTCAACATAAACAACTTTTTTGGAAACACGAAAAGTTCACGAACTGCAAATCTAAATACGTCATCTACGGCATAAAATGTCCCTGTGACATGCTATATATTGGAAAAACAAGCCAAGAAATTAGATGCCGCATCACGCAACACAAATCTCGCATAAAAAAGAAAGTCGTTACTGCTCCCCTGGTCAATCATTGGATCAGTCACGAGCATACACTAGACGACTTGAAATGGACAGTCATCGCAAAAATTGAAAAGGATCCCAGAGGAGGAGATATTGAGGCAAAACTATCTCGTCATGAAGCCATGCTTATTGTCAAGTTCAATACAGCTACCAATGGCCTTAACGAACTCTCTGAGATTTACCGTCTATAAATTTATACAATGAAAGATTCGAGTTACCGTCTCCTGCGCGGACTGTGAGCCCGACTACACAAGGTCACATGACAGACACAACGTCTCCATGACGACGAATACCAATGACTACAATTCCCACAATACCAGGATACATGAGAACACCTAAGGTCATTTGATAGAAACAACGTCTCCATGACGACGAATCAAAAAAACTACAATCCCCACAAATCCTATGACCAGGAAGTGAGTTAAATACAAGGACACACGAGACAAGAAGCACCGAACTGGATGATGCCGGTACCTGCATTTACTTGACAGAGACCGATGAACGTGGACCCCCAGATATATTCATCATACAAAAAACCTTCAGGTAGATCCGAACAACTTGACGAAGCCGTGATTGATCAGTTATCCCGCCCACGTAGTCTCCACGAACAATACTGACAGTAGCATTCCCTTTCATTTCAGGAACTAATCCTACAAGGCGTTTCACCGTGCGGATCCGGGAAACAGCCCCGTCTCCACGCTTCAACCTGATGTAAGTAGTCCCCGGTTCACCGACAGCTGCTACCACCAGTCAAACCATTAGATCTCTTACCAGTCCTTCCATTTTTTAGATCTCCACTTCCACGTATGGATGAGAACAAAACCTTTTGAGAGCGCACACCGCGCCACACTATGTAAGTACTCACGAGTGAATGAGATAGTTATGTAAATGCGATTGCGGTTTCTCTGCGTCTTTAACCATGGGTTAACACAGGTTCCGTTTTTGTTACAGTTTAAATCTCAAATGAGCCCCCAGCAACTCTAAGGTAGGATTAGTTCCACTTATTCTTTCTGATACGTTGAGAGGTAGAGTCCGGTCCCCTTAGCTGACCCAATCTTGTTTCTCCATTCACAGGCTTTTTTGGTCCTGACGAGATTTCCCCACAACAAGGGGTCATCGAAACGCGTAGACCTTCTCTATCCAGCATTAGGAATTGTTGATCTATTCCCAAACATATGACAATGGTTTAGTTGTTTGTTCCAATGCGTTGTTTTTCAAAATATATCCTGTAAATACAACTGTTCAATTGTGTATATATGTCTATTTATATGTTTGTTGTCCCGTATGAATGTTGAATGCAAGGTGTCAATCTGTTAAAAAGTGTCTTTTTGTATTCGTTTTCTCATTTGTTGTTTTGACATATTACTGTGGAGTTATCCAAATGTATATCTAAAAAACAAAAATTGCCCATTGATATGGTAGATGTGATATATAAAAAATAAAAACATTTTTGATTTATTTCGGACAAAACTGTTCTCCGAGAGTCACTGTTTCAGTCAGTGATTCGAGTGATCACCCGTGGTCCAAGTATAATCAAGTTGGCAATACTGGTGTTATGTTTTGGTTTATAGTGTACTGATAGTGAGGCTTGTCCTTATTGCCAGTGAGCCCAGACCCTGTTTTGGTTTTGGTGTTTTTAACGGAACCACCCAGGATGGCCTCTGCGCCTGGAAAGCTGGGAACCTGCAGTTCCAAAAATGTTTTGGTATCACAACGAATTCTTACACACAGTTATGTGCACAACGGAGCCATCTTTGTCCCCACTTGCAAAAGCCATGTTGGGTTTGTATACCTTTGGTGTGTCCCTAGGAGTTGCCCTTGAAGCTCAACATGTGACCATGACACTTTTTTTCATTATAAAATGTATTTAACTTTGCATTTATTGACCTATCAAAGAGCATATGTGACTTAACTACTTAGTATATTCATAATTTAGCTCTCAGATGAATATTAGCAAGTAAGGTTCACAGGTACGGAACATTATGGAGCTCATACATTTTTTTAAGTGTTTGATAATGCCTTGGATTGATAACAATATTGTGAGTTGTATAGATTGCCTTCTCATGTTTTAAATGTTTTTCTTTTATGATGCACTCTTTTATGGCTGCAAGTCAGCCGAATAAAGATATTTTGACTGACTGACTGTATAGTTTGCCTACATACACAATTTCTACCTTATTGCTGTATTATTATTCAGCTCTCCAGTTCTTCGCCATGTTTCTTCCTTCAATAGTCTCCAAGAGGGCTTTGGGAGGGGCGGCCGACCGGAGGGAGGCCTGTTCCTCCCTGGGTTTTGGGGGCCCATTGGAGGGAGAGGGAGGGGGGAATAGCCAGCACCTTAAACGGGCTGGTTTTGGGCTTCTTGGCTTATTCTTGGGCTGGTTGGGCTTTGTCTTGGGCTTCATTTGGGCTCCATGGGAATATAACCGGCCATTTTAGGTCACTGAACACCATTTCGGTGGCAGTGACACAGCAGCTGGTTAGGGGGCTGTGGGCTTGGCGTTCTTTTTTCCCACTCGCCTGCCCCTGGTTGGTGTCTGGTAGGGGGAGCTGGTTAGGTTGTAACTAAGGGGATGGGAGTGGGGTTTAGTTGACAGGTTGGGGACGGTTTCTTGGGAGCTGGTGCATCAGGGGGGTTTGCTGTATGGGGTACTGTCACTGGAGCAGGTGCTGGTGTGTTGTTCGGTCGTCTAGGTGGCGGTTTTTACCTAAGGACTGGGAGAATTAGGAGGTCTGCTTTTGCCAGGTGGGGGGTAAGTGCAACTGTTTATTTAGTTAGGTAGAGAGGCAAGTTGAAATTGGCTAATTGGTCATGTTGATGTTGTTTGGGGGGAGCCATGTTTAGGGGAGGGGGGTTCGGCTAGGAACATGTTATTTAGCGAGGTGTAGTTTTGTGCGGCACAGGCCAAGGGATATTTTTGTGAGGTGCACCTGCTTCCAATAAAGTGGCCTTTGTCACACCTTAAAATGAGTCTGTGTCGGTGCTGTCTTCCCTGGTGGGCCCCAAACATTCAGTGTTTGTTTGTGTATTCTGACCTGTTGTCAATTGCTTAGCCTTTATCCTGTGGCACTCACAATGTCTTCCCAGCTTCATCACTCCGTTTCCTCAGAAGGCACCACTTAAGGAGAGTGGGGTAAATATCTTTAGGGCGTAAATAGCTGTCTAGATGCTGCAGTATACCATATCAATTAGCCAATGCTTTACAATCTGCAACCATATCTAAAGTAGATGTGCTTCATTCCAGACATTCACACTCTATGGCTCAGTCTCTCCAACCACCAGCAGTGCATGTCCAATAATTTGTGATGTGGAACCCACAGAAAACCAATTTTTTGTCGTCACACCTATACAAGTTCAGATCGGAGTCCCATGATAATACTCAAAATAGATAGCTTTTCCTCATCTCTGACCCTCTAAGGTTAGTCTGTTGGGTTTCAGTGCCGATACTACACCATACACACATAAAAAGTTTGCCCAAACAGCCAATTTACTTTCCCGCTCACTAAATAATCCAGCATCTTTTGACCTCAAGGCTTGTTTTAATGGGACGTCAATGTTTTGGCCCAACACAATGGAAGGGGCTACTGAATGCCTCAAATGGGGGTCTTCATCAGGACTAGACGGCAGAGCAACCTATGAGGAGGGGGACATAGTTAAAACATTATCTTGAATCTAACTTCATGTGTGTCTCGAGGAGCAAAACTCATAATGCCCTCATCTGGTTGGACGCGTCAACCAAGTATGAAAATGGATGCCAAAAGTATTCAATAAAACAGACCATAGGGTTCTGCCTTCTTAGGTGAATGAAATTCACCTGAAACATAAATATAGATCATCACTATGATGTGCGGAAAGACCGAAGGGATCACAACCTATGGCCCCTGTGAATTTTTACATTCTTTGAAAACTCAATTCTCACCTTGATGTCGTAGTCATCCAAGGTTTCCTCAAAGGGTAACCAACCCAAAAATGTTCCGCAAAAGGCCAAATTGACAGGTACCAGACTCAGGGGATACAGCTCCACATAGAGAGTTAAGAGAGGGCAAATGAACACTTATGTACCCACTCTAAGGCTAGGGAATGACACAAACCACTCACTTGTAAGGCTCACATTAATGCAAGAAAATGAGCACAACGGCTCCAAAGAGTTATTCTTGCTAATTCAATTATCGAGTGGCCTAAGAGAGAGTTCTTCATTAGAAGGGCTATCCGATCAAGAGTTCAGTGAATCAACACATATGTCCCCAAGTGGCACTAGTCTGCTGTGTTACCTTATGTCCAATCATCAGCTTCTCTTCTTGTCGCCGGCTGTGAATGCCTTGGTGCGAGCGCCAAAAGATGTAGTCTTCCCGAGCGTCAGAGTGCCCTTTACAGCAGATGCGGAATGGGGATGAGGGAACAGAGGACGCTCCATCTCCCCGTGAAGGTCCCCTAATGGCCATACATAGGCAGTTATTAGTGATCACTGGGTCTGTATTTAATCAACCGGTTCAAAATACATTATAAGCAAATTATAAAGAAATTTACCATTCCGATTGGTGAAGTGCAACAAAGGATTCCGATTCGTATTCAATAAGTCAATAATAAATGCCTAACCTGTCCGCAATTTTTACTCAGCATGAGAATCAAAGAATGGAAAAAATTATGTGTGGTCACATTTCATGAAAGATCTAAAATACTTTGAATAACAGTATGATTATATTCACACACAGTGGTACATGGAAAGGCACCACAAGTTACATATATAGACATTTACAATCCAGTTACAAGAAACATCACATATTTACAACAGTTCAAAGGTCAAGAGTATACCCGGGTGATTCAGCTGTATGAATATATGCAAATACACATACGTGTGTTCAAGGAAGGCAGATGATACTTATAACATTTTCAATAGGTTATGTGTATAAATGTATACTGTCAGAGTATGAATGTATATAAATACAGGTACATGTGCATACGGAAGGGCAATCAGATGTCCTATATTACAACATTTTCTTTTCTTATTTTTTTTTTTAATAGTTGTATTTGCTTTTGTAAAGTGCATAAACATAACAGGCATGGTACATATAACCATCCTCCATACCCCGTCTCCCCCCACCCTCCTCCCTCCTCCTGCCAGCCCATGCTCCCAATATCATCATGACAGGGCTATGTACTAATGTCCCATAACTCTGTAAAGTGCATAGGTCGTTCCGAAAGCCTTCCCTATGCAACCTGGTTAACCGGGTACCTCCTCCTCTCCAGTTCACAGTCCCCCGTCTAGGCCAGGATATCGTCTCCATTTCCCCCATACTCTATTGAATTTCTTAGGACAACCCCTCGCTTTGTATGTGACCCTCTCTGCTGCCATTTACATATCCATTCCACTTCTCCAATCGTCTATCCGAGGAGGCATTGGAGCACCCCACACCCGGGCCACATCCCTCTTAGCCACCACCGGAGCTAGTGCTACGAATATCAGGAGTGGGCGATTCAAGTCTACATCGTTTTTATGCCCAGCAGCACCAGTTTGGGGTCCACCGGAGGAACCACCTCCCGCACCTCACTCAATTTCTTCAGAATCTCTGCTCAGTATGTCTGAATTATAGGACACATCCAGACAATATGGTAAAAGTCCCCCTGCCCCTGACCACATCTAAGGCAATTAGTGTCACTAGCACGTCACATGCGGTGCAGCCGTAGTCTGTCATAATATACCTTATGCAGGATTTTATATTTGATGAGCCGGGACTTAATTGCGACTTCCATTGGATGCATCAAGGCTGTCTCCCAGTATTTGTATTTGTATTTGTATTTAATTTATTTATAGAACGCTAACAATCATCCTGAGTAGGATATCACGGCGCTAAAGTTGGATGCTGAGAGGTACAATAACCACACTGAGTGATGATTTATTCTGATTTAGGGAAGAGTAGTGTCTTTAGTTGTTTCCTAAAGGACAGAAGGTCATCTGTCAGTCTAAGACTGGGAGGAAGTTCATTCCACTTAGTAGCCGCCAGATGCGAGAAGGCTCGCTCTCCCATCCTGACAGTCTTCACCCGGGTGGTGGTGGCTCTTCCTAATGTACTTGATCGAAGGTTCCTCGGTGGTCTGTGGAATTCAACTTTATTATGTAAAATGGTAGGGCCTGCGTTATATAGCACCTTGTGTGTGATACATAGTAATTTAAAATTGGCTCTTTGTCGCATCGGGAGCCAATGAAGCTCTCGCATGCAGCTTTTAGCCGAATCAAATTTCTTTTTATTACAGACAGCCTTTGCCGCGGCATTTTGTACTATCTGCAGTTTGGAAAAGAGATAGTCTGCCATTCCGACAAACAGTGAGTTGCCATAGTCCAATCTGCTCATCAGCAATGACTGAACCAGAGTTTTCCTACATTCAGTCGGGATCCAGGGGAAAACTCGTCTGAGCATTTTCAGCAATGCAAAGCTTTTGCCGCAGACAGTGGAGACATGTGATTTCATGGACAGAACACTGTCCAATACCACTCCCAGGTTTTTTGCTTTTGGGGTGGGATTCGGAGGCAACCCCAGGTTGCTTGGCCACCAGCTGTTATCCCAGAGCTGGGGATTTTTGCCAAACAAGAGGATTTCTGACTTGTCTGCATTTAATCTCAGACAATGCTCTTGCATCCAGTTGGCCAGTTCAGTCAGGCAGTTTATCAGTCGGGTTTTAGGATCATCCTTTTCATCAATGGTAACCATTAACTGGGTGTCGTCAGCATAAGAACACATTTCGACACCCCACCGTCTTCCAATGGCTGCCAATGAGGAAACGAAAACATTAAACAAAGTTGGACTGAGTGAGGCCCCCTGGGGCACCCCATATTTAATGTTTCGCGGGGGAGAGATGAAGTCACCCAAACACACTGATTGTGTTCGATCCTCCAGAAAAGATTTTAGCCATCCCAATGCCTTGTCTCGTATACCTTTCCCTTCCAGGGCTTTCAGTAATTGGTCGTGTGGAACGGTATCAAAAGCCGCTGATAAATCAAGGAGTATCAGAACGACTGTCTTGCCTTGATCTACCTGGGCCCTAATGTTATCCGTCACCGCCAACAGTGTTGTTTCAGTACTGTTGTTCACCCTGAAACCCGTCTGGGAATCGTCCAACAGTTCATTAATTTCCAGATAGCTGGAAAGCCGTCTGTTGACCAATTTCTCCAGCACTTTAGAGAGGTAGGGTAACTGGGATATTGGCCGGTAGTTGGCAGGATTATTAACATCTAATCCTGCCTTTTTTACTAGCGGAGTAACTAGGGCCTGCTTCCAGGATCTTGGGAATGTAGCAGAGCACAAGGAAAGATTCAGAACTTTTGTTACGACAGGGCAAATTACAGGGGTTAGCTGAGAGTAAATGTGGTGTGGACATGGATCTAGTGGGGATCCTGACTTGACTTCAAGCATGGCTTTGCCCACCTCGGCTTCTGAGAAAGGGCCAAAACCTGTACAAGTAGCTTGAGTCGTAGTTAGTACATTGTTCTCAATAATTTCTGGCGTGCAATTAGAGAAGGAGGCGTAGATATTATCAATTTTCTCACAGAAGAAATCATTTAATTTATTGCAGTTCTCCTGTGATGGAGTAAGTTTTACTGAGAGATTTGTTGGATTGCATAGTTCCCCAACAATTTTGAAAAGTTCCTTAGAGGAATTTTTATTTTCAGTTATTCTGCGTGTAAAGTACTCCTTTTTTGCCTTCTTAATTGCTTTGTTGTAGAGTACTAGCGCTTGTTTATATGCGCTTCTAGTCTCGTCAGATTTGCCTAGTCTCCATTTATGTTCCAGAGAGGTGCATTTTCTCAGTCCACTGTATCCATCTCCCCCACATTTTGCTCCCATGTCTCTCTAAGTTTCACTAGCCCGTCTGGCGTATTATTGATCCGAGTTTTATAGGTCACGGAAACTACCTTGCAAGGGATGCATTCCTGCAGTAAATGACCCTCAAGCGGGGCATACTCTGGCAAGGAAGAAACGAGCGCCTTCTCCGCCCGCCAAGCGTGGCGCAGTTGCGCATACTTGAGAAACTGAGTGCGGTGCAGTCCGTATTCCGCTCTCAAGGCCTGAAATGACTTTAGGTCTCCCCTTTTCACCCGATCCCCCAGTACGGAATTTCCAATGTCATCCCATCTCTTAAACCCTCTCAGCTTATTCAATTCCTTTAACCACGCGCAGTGCCATATTGGGGTCTGTTTCGTTGGTAAGTCCATCTAATCGTTCTGGTCGCTCTCTCCCATACCTCTATCGTAACCCGTGTTGCTGAGTGCAGTCTTTCCTTCCCTCTACCCCGTATATATAATGTAAACAGGTGTGCTGTGCCATTGTCCTTCTCTCCAGGTTGTATGTGGTGTGGTCTGCTGGAGCGTGAAACCAATCGTTGATCAGTGATAAGTGTTCCACCCAGTAATAAGCTTCGATATTCGGCAGGGAGATCCCCCCATTGTACTGGTTCCTTTGCAAGGTACCTAGGGCTATCCTGGATTGTCTCCCCAACCAGAGCAATGACCTCAGCTCAGGATTTATGTCTTTAAAAACCTGCGGGGGAGTGGGAAATATTCATTTTGTATGGCATACAGGAACCGCGGTAACGTTATCATTTTGAACATTGCAGCACGCCCTAAAATCGTGAGGGGGAGTGTCCTCCACCTAGCAGCATCCTCAGCAATGTTTGCGAGCACCCGCTTGACGTTTCTCTGGTACGAGAGGTTTCTATCCAGTTATATATATCCCTAGATATGTAAACCCTTCGTCCGTGACCCTAAGAGCACCGTGCAAGAGGGACCAGCCCTGTCCCAGTCTGGGGGTATATAAGATCGACTTATGCCAGTTTATTTTGTAACCTGCATGGGTGCCATAGCGGCTCAACAGGGTAAATAGCACCATGATCGTAGTGGTTGGGTGGGTGACATACAAGAGGACGTCATCCACATACAGCGATATTTTTACCTCATACGTGTCCGCCTGCTCAATTTTAAACCCTCTTATTTCTTTTTCCTGCCTAATTTCACATGCCGCTATTTCTATAGTAAGGGCAAAGAGCAACAGGGACAGGGGACATCCCTGCCGGGTCCCTCTACTTATGGGGAAATCCTCCGACAGTACCCTATTTACTTTTACTCTGGCTCGTGGGTCTGTATAGAGGAGTCTCACCCACTTCCTTGGGGCCAAATCCAAACTTGATTAACACTCCCTCAGGGAAAGGCCAATGCACAGCGTCAAATGCCTTTTCGGCGTCCAAAGATAAAAACACATGGAGATCTTGGCAATTGTGCACGTTATGGGTTCTCCTGAGATTCAACCTAGTTGCCCTATCCGGCAGGTAACCTGTCTGATCCAAATGGACCAGGTTGGGAATTACCCGTCGTAGTCGAAGGGCCAAAATAGTCGCCAAGAGTTTAACCTCCACATTCAGGAGTGAGATGGGGCAATAAGACGTGCATTCTTCGGGGGGTTTACCCTGTTTATAGATCTGAACAATTGTGGCCATACAAAGATCAGGCGGTAAGATGCCCTCTTGGGCTGCCTCTTCGAACAGGGCCAACAGGTGGCCACCAAGGAGATCCGCAGTTTAAAAAAAAATTCAGCATGAAACCCGTTCAGGCCAGGAGATTTCCCCAGGCGGGGGAGTCTGGCCAAGGTCTCTTTAATCTCAGTGATTGTTATCTCTCCCTCAAGGCTCAACGGATCCTCTTCAAATAAAATGGGGGTCTCTATGGTGTCAATGTATGTCAGTGCATCTTCTAGCGCTCCCAGATCCCTAACTTTGTAAAAATCTTCATAATAGGCGGCGAATGCTTGAGCTATCTGGACGTCGTTCCGTCTGATTTGCCCCTGCATGTCAAGCACCTGTTCCACCCAGCGGGCATCCTGCTCTCTCCGGCTTAACCACGCAGGAGCTTTCCCGACTTATCCCCTACATCATATAGTCTTTGAAGGGTCGCCTGTGCCTGCGGTTTGGCTTCATCCGTCACTAGGGACTTGTATTGCTGTTGTTTGTCCACTAGAAGTCTAAGAATCTGTGTGTCCTGGTCAGCCACATGCATGCGCTCTAGCTCCAGGATATGCGTTTCCAAAGTATACAGCTCTTCCTACACTTTCCTTTTTTCCCAGGCTATTCTATTTTGGGCCCTGTCTCGCATAACTGTCTTAAAAGCTTCACAGATAACTACACCTGACGAAACCGATCCTATGTTTTCCACGGAGTATACCTTTACATCTGCCCTGAGTCCATTCACCAATTCCTTGTTCTGCAAGTCCCACGCTGGCAGACGCCATCCCCCTCCCCCTGATGCATGTCTCCTCACCAGCCACACCAGAAGAGGTGAATGGTTAGAGATACCTCAAGCTTGATATTCCGCCACATCCTCTACACTAAGGGCACGGCACAGCAGGAAGACATAATCCAATCTGGAATATACCCTATGAGCCCCGGAGAAATACGAGTAGGTGCTGGCATCCGGAAGCAGGCACCTCCAGACATCTATTAGACCAAGAGTAGAGATGGTCCTAGCTAGGGGAGTTATTGTGGAGTCACCAAGCCGATTCTCTGACCTGTCCCGCAGAGATGACATAACATCATTAAAGTCTCCTCCCACCACCTGTAATGTATCTGGTGTGTTCAGGAGGATATCAGTTACACCAGACAGGGTTCTAGCCTGCAGTTTCTGTGGTGCATATACTGAGATTATCGTGAGTCTCTGGCGTCCCCAGGTTCTTGTTACCCCCACGTAGGTCCCCAGTGGGTCCGTCCACGTCTGTGTAGCTACAAAGGAGGGTGATTTCTTAATCAGGATAGCAACCCCTCTGGAGCCTGTTGTGTAACCTTCATGTGCCAAAACTTTATACGGTCCCCTCGCCAGGAACCCACACCGAGTGCCCTGTAGGTGAGTTTCCTGCAATAGGACAATATCTGGCCCTACCCTCTTCACATATGCCAGGACAACCCCCTCTTCACTTTATTGCCCAGGCCGTTCACGTTCCATGTAAGGATCTTGGCACAGCCACTAACTTGGACAGCCGCCTGGGGTCTACCCGCCGCTGTAGAGGACATAAGGTGTTAAATATGTGTGTGTTAGCAGGAGTTGGGTGTTTAATACACTGGTGTATGTAGTGGTCCTAACTTTGACATGCCTAAAAAACTTAACAATCAGCCCTAACCAACATGTAGCCCCTCCCTTCCCGCTTCCTTTCCCTGAAAATATTCAACAATCTCCCCCCTCCCCACCTCCCTCTCCCCCGCTGTCCCATCTTCCACCAAAGGGCAGAGAATAAGCTGTTCGGGTGATGGAGGTCGTGGCCCACCCACTCCCAAACACCTAAAAGAAAAGAAGCCCGCTCTAAACCTTCAAAGTCACCACATGCAAAGGTGTGAACAAGATCAAGCTCAAACCAAAATATATAAAGACTAAATAAAAAATCTAATCGGGGGGGGGGTCCAGCTTGCACGCTCCTTGCGAGACATTATCTAGACTTGGGCAGCCACTTCAGTCCCCTCTTCATGAGTTAGAATCATGAGTTAGAGTCCTGGAGGTCCCCCGGAGACCCCCCAGGTTCTGGCATGGGCCCCTGTTCCATCTCATTGATTTCATCTGCCAAGGGATGCAGCTATTGTCCAACTCTTCCTCCTCCGATGAGGAACCCTGAGGCTCTCCCTCCAATTCTGAGCGCGACTTCTCCGCCAGGCAAGAAAATCGGGATCTCGACAGTCGACTAAGGCCAAGGGATCCGTCGCTTCGTCATCTTCGTCGTTCCGATCCACATTTGGGGTAAGGGGTTCCACCTGGAAGATGCTCTCCACGACCCTGTCTCGGGCTCTCCGCTTCAAATGATGTTTGAGCACCAGTAGTGGGTCGTGTCAACTGGGGTCGTACCTCCAGCCATTGCCAAGCCAATTCCGGGTTCAGAAAAATGTGTCTTGTCCTTGTAGATCACTTTTAATTTGGCAGGGAACAATAACATGTATTGAATTTGGAGGGTTCTCAATTTTGCTTTTACCGAGTCATAATAGCGTAGCTGCCTCTGCACTTCATGTCTGTAGTCCGGGAAAATCATTATTTGGGCATTGTCTAGCGGGATCTCCCCACGCTTTCTAGCTTCTCTGAGAATCATGTCTCTGTCCAATAAATTCAGGAAGCAAGCAATGACCGGCCTAGGTCTCGCTCCAGCCGGTGGTTTGGCCAGCAGCGCTCGGTGGGCCCTTTCTATGATGAAACAGGTAAAGAATGTATCCTTTGGGAAAGTACGCAAGAGCCAAGTGTGCAGGAACGCCGCCATGTTTGTGCCTTCAATTCCCTCCCTAAAACCTACGAATCGGAGGTTGTTGCTTCTAGCCCTGTTTTCTGTGTCGTCCACCTTCCATAGCAGCTGCTTATGCGACGACTGAAGCTCTGAAATGCCTTTTCTCACCTCCTGTATTGTGTCTTCGGCCTCCCCAGTCTCGTTTCCGATTCCTTCACTGAGTCTGCTAGATTTCTAAGATCCTGCCGTAGGAGTATTACTTCCGTGCCCACCATTCTGATCTTATTCTCAAGGGCTTCGCGGGAGGCCTGGATTGCGATCATCAGCAGGGCTGTGTCCGAACAAGTAGCCGCAGAGTCTTCATCCGGTGGGGGGGGGAGGGGCGACTTGGTGTAGCGGTCCAGTGTTCCCTGCTGGGGGGTTTTAGGGTCCCTGTCCTTTATCCTGCCCATAGTGCGCTGCGCCGTATCACACACCTTGAAGGACTGGACTTTCTGGACGTTGTCCAGCCAAATGCTCTGCTTCTCTTCCTCTAGAGCCCGCACCGGGCAGTCCCTCTGCTGCCACTTGTCAGTGTGCTCCTCCGCCTAACCTCCGTCCCCACCTCCAGTAAGCACTCCCCTCAGCGTTTCAGCCCCAGGAGGGGGCTAGGATGGAAAGGGTGGGGTGGGGGTAGGCCGGCCAGCCCGGGCACTCGGTCAATCAAATCCGCAGGGGTGGGACAAATCACGCCACACTGTCTCCATGCTCACTTGCCAAGTCTCTCACAACCCATGCTACCCCAGGTGGTTCTCTGTCAGGTTGACTTGCCGGAACAAGCCTGTTGCCACTACTGATGCCACTAGTCCGCGTTGCCCCGGGCGTCCCAGACCTCCAAGCAGTAGTCCACCAGCGTGCCCGGACCTCGCTTCCCTCCAAATCTGTGCCCCTCGTACCTTCCTCTGGCAGTGTCCCTGGACCGTCCTTCAAAGCACTCCACTCATCAAGGGCCCCAGCAGGGGTGGAGGGGGAGTGGTCCTACCCGGTCCCCGCAGGATGGAGAGGGGGACTCTGTCACTCCAGGCAGGCGGCCTCTCCAGGCCCTCTTTACCGAGGCCTCAGGGGGTCCTGTCTCAGCTTGCGTCGGGCTCAAGTCCGTCCCTCCGGTTACCGGCCGAGCGGAGGGCAGCCAGCGCACCCCTCATTCCTCCGCGAGTCAGGCGGCACTGCCCCTCTCCTTCCGATCCCCGCAGACTTTGGTGCCAGCCCCTGCCTCTCCCAGCTGCTTAGTCTGGGCCGTCAGCAGGACGTGAATCTCACCTACGCTCCGCCGCGGTGCCACCCCCCCTCCTCGGGGGCCGACGATAGGCGTCTCTGGGGCCCTCTGCATACCTCCAGGGCACTGGCGTCTAGGCGAGGAGGCTCTCCTGGGCACCCGCAGCTCCTGACGGGCTCCGAGGCCGCCAGTTGCGCCGCCTCCTTTCCTTTTTATCTCTTCTGAAGAACCCGATATATGCTTCCTGACAGAAACATGGCTAAAGCCCCCACTCAGTCCCTGCTATAACCTTAGGAATCCCAGCTAGGTATAAAATAGTTAGGTTAGACCGGCCTATTAAGACAGTAGGGGGAATAGCAATTGTTCATAAGCAGGAAATAGACATCTATGTGATTGAAGGACTATGTACCCCTGAGCTAGAACTTCTGATTTTTAAAATCAAAACTATGCCCAAAGGGAGCAGGAAAGGAGCTCTGGTATATCGCCCCCCTGGTCCATGTACCAATTTCTCCATTTCACTTGTAGAAGCATTAGCTCCTCATGTACATGAAAATAGTGACTTTCTGCTTCTAGGTGACTTCAATGTCCATAGTGAACAAGCAGAATGCAATGAGGCACAATCCCTATTAACGGATCTGTCCCTACTTGGACTGAAACAAGCGAATAGTGGCCATACACATCAGGCAGGACACACCCTGGACTTGGTCCTGTCTAACTCCCCTCTGATTAAATGCTTGCCTCCATCTCAAGTAGAGTGGACTGATCATTTAATTATTGAATGTTATACTCCTATTGTGAACACCCCTTCAAACTGTTGGATTCCCTTACCTAGTAAAAGGAGACAATGGCACAAAATGACTCAGGAGTCTTTTAAAGACAGATATGTAGAATCCAGCCTGATCCCTACTGAGAACATTGAGACTGCTCTGGGTAAATTTGAAGGGGCGATTGCTGCAGCAGTAAATGACATCGCACCGCTAAAACAATTTAAGTCTCGCCCAGCACATAAACAAGAACTCTGGTTCTCAGAGCATCTAAGATCGCTAAAACAAGCAGCTAGAAAACTTGAAAAGAAATGGAGAGCATCCCATTTGGCCAAGGACAAAAATTTTTATTGGAACTCCCTCTCAACATATCACAAAGCCATTCGCGCTGCACGGAAAAATCACATTGCATCCCAGCTCATGGCTGTGGGAAACACTCCAAGAGTACTATATCAAATCCTGCACTCTTTCGTGAAATCCATGGCTTGTGAGAGTTCTGAGCTGGCATCACAACAACTTTGCGACGAGATCTCGCTATTTTTTACCAAAAAAATACATGGGATATATGATAAAATCATTAGCTCAATTCAGTCTTTTAGTGGAGGAAAGTCGCCACCTCTGACAGCTATAGAACTCCCTTCTTCCACCCACTCCCTTGACCTGTTTCCCTCTATCTCTTTAGAAGAGGTAATATCGTTAACCTCTCAGATTAAGAGTGGATGACCAACTGACATCATATCGGCAAGATTAATGCCCATGCTTGCCAATGATCTAGGTCCTGGGATTCAAAAACTCGTTAACCTCTCTTTAAACACAGGGGAAGTCCCCAATGAGTGGAAAAAGGCTCTGATTAGACCAATCAGGAAAAACTCTGCAATCCCCTGGACAGAACTAGCCAATCTAAGGCCAATATCCCTGCTCCCTTTCTTAGGCAAGCTCATTGAGAAGCATGTCAATCGTCATCTGTCCAACTATATCGAACTAGCAGGAGGGCTGGACTATTCCCAATCGGGGTTTAGGCCAAAGCACAGTACAGAGACCACCTTGATGTCAGTCGCAGACGACCTACATATGTATCAGGACAAGGGTTTTTCCGTGATCCTGGTACTATTGGACCTGTCTGCAGCGTTTGACACTGTGTCACATAACATCTTGACAACTCGGCTGACCAACATTGGCTTGAGATATAAGGCACCCGCTTTGCTAAAGAGTTTCTTATCCAACCGCACCCAACGTGTGACCATGGGTGCCTATCGCTCAGAGGAGGATGAGAACTCAAAAGGGGTGCCACAGGGCTCTTGTTTGAGCCCCACCCTTTTCAACATCTATGTGGCACCCCTGGCCAATTTCATGCGAACATATGGCTTCATTCCGGTGTCTTACACCGTCGATACTCAGCTCCTCTTCCCTTTCAAATCCCTTACCACCGAGATTAAGAACTCTTTTTCCCAGGGTATGAAGGCTGTGGCACATTGGATGTCATCCAATTGCCTTCAATGCAATGTCGGGAAGACCGAAGTTATGCTGTTCAGAGAGGCTAAACTCCTGTGGACCCCGGACTGGTGGACCAAGACCTTGGACCAGTTCCAGAACCTAAACAGGTCGTAAAAAACCTAGGAATCCGATTGGATCAGGAGCTCTCACTGAAACAGCATAGCAATTACATTGTGGGTTCATGCTTCCACGTAATTGGCCTTCTACGAGAAGTGTTCCCACTACTCCCTGACTCAGTCAGAAAAATATTGTTGCAGGCTCTTGTCTTAAGTCGTATAGAATATTGCAATGGCCGGTTTCTGTCTGCTAACGAAGGAGTTCTGGCAAAACTCCAAGTGGTTCAGAACACTGCAGCTCGGCTGGTCCTAAACGGCCCTCCCCAAACTCCTTCCAAACCACTGCTGGCGAAACTTCATTGGCTGCCTGTTAAACAGAGAACCACATTCAAAGCATGCTGCATAATTCATAAAAGCCTTAATGGATTCGGCCCTGCATATCTAGTAAACAAATTCACTCCCTATATTCCCACACGCTCCCTCAGGCCCAGTGACCAAGGCCTACTATGTGTCCCCGCAAAGAAGGTTAGACACGGTGGCAGGGCTTTGTCTGTGGCTGGGCCCTCTTTATGGAACAGTCTCCCCAGAGCTCTCAGACAATGCTCAGAACATGTGGTGACTGCGGCATGACCCGTATTGGTGGTCTGCTGAAAACCGCAAGGGTAAATCCCATTGCTGGTATTAACCGCCTCCGGGCAGATAATGAATCCCGAACTTCTTGGGTGCCTCCAGTCTCACACAACCGACATTGCTTGCAATGCTGGCCTGAGAACCCTGAAGACTGGACTGGACCTGTTATACAACACAATTGTTATCTTTCACATGATAATATTGAATTGCTCTGAAATTTGCACTGCCAAACTTCTGAAACCTGAAAATTATTTTTAATAAAAACTTACTTTTTATAATGACCTGGGTCTTAAAATAAAGTGCAAACAAAGTATAATTTGATAAAATTGGTTGGGATTTCCTTCTTGGGTCATGTGTCCACTATTGATCATGTGTGTGCAATAAATGTCTTACACTCCTCTGAATTAAGCCTAAGGCTGCTCTACCACACTACCAATAATAGAGCAGTTTAGGTTTTACATTGAGCCCTGTACACTTTTGGGGAACCCCTAGACTCTGTGCAGGATATTACCACCTAGTGATAATATCACATACAGAGCCAGCTTCCTATAGTATACAATTATGTTTCAGGTGGATTTCAATCACCTAAGAATGCAGATCCCTCCGATCTGTTTTATTGCCCACCTTTGGCATTCATTGCATACTTTGTTGACACCCGCTTTCAGGTGAGGGCATTATGGGTGTTGCTCCTCGAGACACACATGTAGTTAGATTTAAGATAATGTTTTAACTAGGTCCCTCTCCCCATATGTCCACTCCGCTCTAAACCTTATGAAGACATGCATTTGAGGCATTCAGTGGCCCCTTCCATTGTTTTGGGTCGAAACGTCAATGCCCCATTAAAACAAGACTGGACAACGTTTTTTGAGTCCACATATGGCCAATTGTGGCTAAACAGTTGTGCCCTAGATGGAATGGAGCTAATGCCATATCTATGAATTTGACAGGCTTTTAGATGAAGATATCTAATTAAGACAAGCATATCCTCCTTTCCCTTTTACACCTTCACGAGCACCCTCCTTGAGCACTATTCAAAATGGTAGGGGGAAGATAGGTAGGTGGGAGTGGTAGCAAGCTGACAATGGAGAGTAGGGGTGAAGGGTCTTGTACAGCAGACCCTATGGCGAAATGGCCCTGTGTATGACATAGATCATGTGCAGTGGAGGTTGCTTGTATTTGAGTGTGCGGCGGGCCAATGCACAACTCTGCACTGCTGAACACCATGCGCAGCAGAGGATGTCTGCCTCCTGCAAAAATGGGTGCAGGGTCTGCAGCCAATCCTCTGGGTGTACGGAGTGAGGAGTTGGGCACTAGTGTGGGGTTGGGCTCTGGTACTGGAATCCAGCTAGGCCCTGCGACAAACTGATGCTTCGCACGGCCATTGGCTTCTTGGGTGGGGGTCCAGACCAACCGCTGCTGCTAATGGCTGAAGGCCATACACAGTGGTGTTTTGGTTGAATACAATTAAAAAAAAGGATAAAGAGACGTTACAATTAAGTATGCTAATATGATCTTCACTTATGTAAAAAAACTGAAATTCACTTAAATAATCTAAGGTTAAAGTGACTTTATAGTTAGGAATTATAATAAAAACTTAGCTTATATTAACAAAACTAGGAATTTACTAAAAACAACAAAGGTTAAAGTGAAGTTATAGTTATGTATTGGATTGAGATAAAAATCAAATTTAAAACATACCAAAAGCTCTGAAATTTCTCAGTTATAGTTAAATGAACTAACTATAAATAGTGCTCCTACTGTGCATTGCTTATGACCTCAAATAGTACAACACTCATGACATGTTAAATGACTTCAAGACATTTCAACTGACATCATTGATGACATCATCCCAGATGTGTGACAGTTTGCCATATGTTTTTCATACTGGACGGTATTCCCCCGAGCTGCACCTAGACCCAATTTTCTATCCCCTCTGTAGTGCTAATGGGTGTAAATTTTGCAGCATGCAGTACATGAATCATACCTGTGAAATCATCCACATATAGTAGATATTATGCTCATTTTTGCTGGTATTTGATGCATAGGAAACATAATGTCTCTTTAGACAGTAATGCAATCTGCAAGTTATTAAACCTTGAATACCGTTCAAAGGAGTGTTTGGCCATTTTTTATTTTCATGAGATGTACCTGTTAACCGCTTCGGCGCTTATGACGAGCTCAGCTTGTCATGAGGCACAGTGGAGCTGTGCTCATGACGAGCTGAGATCGTCATAACTGCCGCGGAACGCCCATGTGTGGCTAATTCCCCTCCTGTTCAGAAGTCCACGGGAGTGGGCGGAGTCGTGACGAGCTCAGCTCGTCATGAGCACAGCTCCACTGTGAAGCATGACAAGCTGGGCTCATCACGAGCACTGCGGTGGACTCCTCCCCCCTGCACCACGGTGGAATTAGCCCCGTGTGGAAGGGTTTAAATACCTTATCTGACATAGAATTTTAAGTCAACTGCTTCACATCTTTACATTAGTGACTGATGAGTCATGCTCAACCAGGTACTAGGTACAGCTCTCTGTAGTTTGTAAAAATACATTACACATATTCCTACAAGGAGAAGAATAGCGAACACCATTAGAAAAAAGCTTACAATTATACTGCGACTTGAACCACTTGTAAGTGTGTCAGCCATACATGATACACTCTTCAGCAATGTATAATCTCTCTGAAATTTCAAAGACCTTTTGGGAATACCTATCCGTATCTTCTAAATCTCTAATTAATAAAGAATTTGTCAATAGCAATACAACACAATTCTTTAACGTCTGTATGTGCACAGAAATCCACTGGTGAATAATATATTGTAAGGATAAGCTTGCATTTTTTCCACATATTTTGGCAACAAGACTTTGACTTAAGCCACAACCTATCTGGAACATACATCTGCAACTCATACTAGCTGGGCTCAGCCTCTACCTTGTTTAAATGAAGTACTGTTTGCACTTAAAATGTTAATTGTAGTTAAGCTGTGCACCATATTACTTTGACCATACTTACTTATCTCTAGGACTACACTATTTCTGTTTTGTACATGACCACATCTATACAGTCTAGCTATACTAAATATGTTTGTGGGCCTTTTACTACCCACATTGCTTTAAAAAATGATTTAGTGAATTCTGAGGAGCAGAACCTTGGATGATGCCATTAGTGATGTAATTTGAGATGTCATCAGTGATATTATTAATTATGTCATGTCCTGGGTAATGTAGTATGTGAAGTCATAAGAAGTGCATGACGGGGTGCAAGTTCTAGTTAACTCACTGAACTATAACTGGTGATTGTCTTTTTTATTTTTAAACATAGGTTTTTAGCTCATTTCAACACCTACCTATACGTAACTGAAAAAAACACAGGTTTCAGGGACGTTATAGTTAGTTGGACATTTCTCTCATACAAAACCAGTGAAATCGGACGTTATAGTTAGTTCAGCTAACTGTAACTCGCGCCCCCGCATGTAGGTTTATTCTTGAGTACAAGAACACAGCACCAAGGACCTTCACAAAGCAGCTCCCATTATCAGCCCACAGCCGTAACTGACTCCACTGGAGCTTCCAAGGAGCTGGCAGTCTAATCACCTAAGTAACAAGTGAGGCTGTGATGCAACATGCACCAAGAGCAGGAAACATAACATGGAGAACATAAGAACATAGGGATATAACAAAAACCCCATAAGAGGGCAGGATAGGAATACCCTGACTCCCAAAGCCCAGTGAACACAGCACCAAGGACCTTCACAAAGCAGCTCCCATTATCAGCCCACAGCCGTAACTGACTCCACTGGAGCTTCCAAGGAGCTGGCATTCTAATCACCTAAGTAACAAGTGAGGCTGTGATGCAACATGCACCAAGAGCAGGAAACATAACATGGAGAACATAAGAACATAGGGATATAACAAAAACCCCATAAGAGGGCAGGATAGGAATACCCTGACTCCCAAAGCCCAGTGAAGGGATCCCTCAGGGACCCCGCTGGGGGCTAAAACATATTTTTTTTCAATTTTACTGTTGATAGACCGATACAGAAATGGAAGTGCCAGGTGAAGGAGACTCCTTACAATGGTGCATTGCAGGGTGCATTACCTACCTCCAAACTAACAATAGCAGTGCAAAGATTGTGGGTGTGTTCGCTACTGGCAGAGTTGGGTCCCTGAGTGTTTGGATTTGGTAGCACTCTGTTGCAGCATAGGAAGGAGCTTGGTACACAGCAGTAGTCTCTTGTCACTGGTGCAGTGACTTCCCGGTGCCCCCGGCTGGCAGACGTGCACTGGTGCAGATAGCTGGCCCTCATGGTGCAGTAAAAGCTTGGTCTGGTCAATGGTGTCCTGCGATCAGCACGGGCACAGACAGCTGTTCACATAGCGGTGTAGCAGGGTATCTCTCTGGTCGCTGGTTTAGTAAGGGCTCTGTATGACTGCAGATATAGTGTGAGCTCCCTGGCCCTAAGACCTGTATTTTTGACATAGTGGTGGTGCAATATTAGCTATATCGGACCAGTGGCATATTATTGTCTGATTGGTGATGTTACTGACCATGTCATGAGTGAAGTAATATTTGAGGTAATAAGCAGAGCATTGCAGGGGCCGCGAGTTTTAATTACCACAGATAACTATAACTGCTTAATTTCACTGGTTTTGTAGGAGTGAAACCGAGCCTATCTATAAGGTCCCTGTAATCTTTGTTTTTTTTTAGTGAAAAAAAATATATATATATATTACCTACTGGCGGTCGCCAGTAGGTAGTTATAGTTAGGACCTATTTTCAATAGGAAATCTGCAACATTCTATTAGGAACAACTTTGGCGCCGTTTGACGAATCTTCACGAAATATTCAAAACAGGTGAAACGCTCCGGTCCGCTCCTATCCTGTAAGTCTTAGGGTGATTCATGGAGCCGGGGCTGAGAAAAAAGATGGGTCCCAAAACGTGTTTTCCCCATGCAATTTTTCATAGGTACTGTTCATCGCGGTTACAGCCTGAACGGCTGAACGGAATTACACCAAATTTGGCAAAGTTTTAGTCCTTGGTTTAGACTCGTGCCTTTTGCTTGTATGGTGTAAATCTGTTCAGTAGTTCCAAAGAAAATTACAATTAAAAGTACATATATATCTATGGCCTCGGTGGATCCGCGCATCTTGCGCAGATTATAAGCGCACCGTCCTGATCACGCGCAGAATGCTGATGTGGCTGTCAAGTGGTTGTCAACATTCGAAAGGAGGAAGTGTTGGCAGCCATTTTGTGCCTCGGTAGAAGCGAGGATTTAGAAATTAGTGGAACAAGTGTTCAAAACGTATAAAGGGGGCAGGTAAGAAATATTTTGACCCTTCTAGACCTGCTCAGGGGGTCCCACAAGGACCACTAGGGCCCAAAAAAGAATAATTATTTTTGTGAAAAAAATGGAGAAATGTGCACTGGGTGCATGGATCCACCGTAAAAAAAATAAAAGCGAAGCGCGGGCTCCTGTGCTTGTTTAAAAATTAGCTACGTGGGGAGGAGAAATCCCGGGGTCTAAAATATTGCATTTGAAGCGAGGGCAGAGAAAAAAGGGGGGTCCCAACCCATGTTTTCCCCATGCAATTTTCCATAGGAACCGTTCATCACAGCTACAGCCCGAATGGCTGAACAGGATTACACCAAATTTGGCAAAGTTGTAGCCTTTGGTTCAGACTCGTGCCTTTTACTTAAATGGTGTAAATCCGTTCCGTAGTTCCTGAGAAAATTACAATTAGAAGTTCATATATATCTATACCCTCGGTGGATCCGCGCATCTTGCGCGCACTCCAAGCACACTGTCCTGATCACGCGCTAATTGACTGACAAGTAGTTGTCAACATTCCAAACCAGGAAGTGTTGGCAGCCATTTTGTGCCTCGATGGAAGCGAGGATCTAGACAATGTTCAACACGTATAAAGGTGGCATGTAAGAAATATTTTGATTATCTAGACCTGCTTTTGGGGGGGGAGGAACGGAGAAATGTGCATTGGGTGCATGGATCCGCCGTAATAAAAATAAAAACGAAGCAGGGTTCCTGTGCTTTTTTAAAAATTAGCTACCTGGGAGGGTCAAATCCCGGGGGTCTAAAATATTACAATTGATGGGGGTCCAAAGGGGCCCTGGAGCCCGGGGACCGCCATTCCTCTGTGCTGCAAAATAAATGGGTAAGGGAGCTCAAAGGTCGGTCTAAGCCCCGGGGATTACCACCCTCCGGGGCTTTTTATAATTTGAGAGGGGGGCCGCGTGGTCTCCATTCTGGAGCAGTCGAAAGCCTTGGGGAACACCAACCCCCACGAGCGGCTCCTGCTGTATCTCGGGGTGTCTACCCCCGGGACACTGCTGTTTGCTATGGCAGGGTGGGAGTCGAGGTTCCCGCTGTGTCATAGCAAACTTAAGAGCATATTAACAAGTGCCATTTTGCCGCAATTTTTTTTAAATAGCCAAAAATGCGGTGAAAATTATATCGCCCTATTTACTAGGTGACGCTAAGATGCATTAATGCATGTTAGCAACCGGTTTGCTAAGGGTTCGCCTCGTATCTCCAATGAGTTGAAATGTAGGTGTTCTCAGTGTAAAGGTAGGTTTTTTCTATGAGAATATAAAAAGGAAGAGAGAGGTATGACAACAGCGTTGTATTTACAAGGCAACCTTGGATTTGAGGACCGATAGCAAAACTCTCGCTAATTGCGGTTTATGTTGGATCCTAACATCTGTTCTGAAGTAGAGTTAAGCATGTTTAATATGCGAGGTGGATTGCTATGTTAAGTCCACAGTCTTACATTAACAAGCTTTTCACTTGCGAACATAAATTATCACTGTATTTCTCGTGATATTGGGGGCATATTTACAAGGACAGCGTTAAAATTATCGTTGCTGTAGCGTTAGGAAAATGTCATTAAAGCACCCATAATGGCTTAATAATAGGCTTTTGGGAATTTCTGAGAATTCCAATAGAAGCCCAAGTTTACACCAGAACATTTTAACGCTGTCAAAGAGGGTGCACCACGTGTTGAAGCTGCCTTCTCAGACGTTGTTACGGTGGCCATGCATCATCACAGAATTCTCGAACGTTGAGCTTTGGAGGTGTTGGGGGGACGCCAATTTTTGAAACACAACCTATTAGATAAAAAGGAAGATAACATTGTGCGTCATTTCTTTATCAAAGGAGAGAGGAAGTGAGGGAGTGACTGAAAAGAATATTCGCAGCTCACCTTTCTGTCAACGGTGTGTCTTTCACCACGTGCTGGGACATAAAGCTCCCTGAAGCTCTACATCTAAAATATAGTAAAAGAAAGATGTTATGATTGGTAATTGTTACTATCTCAATGTGGAGTAGAATTACATCCTCTTTCACACACCTTCCCGCCCGCATTAAAAATACAACTATTTGTACAGTCCCAACTTGTTTAATAGACTTCGATTTATGAACAATTAGTATAGTAGTAATGGTTGTTTTCCAGTTGTGAAAGCAAGTGGTGCGCAGTGATACACGTTGTTTCAATCATCGTGAGCATTTTACCGATTATAAAAACTTTCCTGCTATTGGAAAAAAAATACAAATGCAATAAGATACGCTATATAGGACTGCGTACGCCTAAATCGTTGCGTCGCCTTTTTGTATGCAGTCTGCTGCACTCCATCTACTCCCTCCGCTGCACACCCAGGCCTCACTGCTTACCTTTTCGTAGACAGGGCACCTTCTACTTCATGCAGTCCCGCTCTACCGCCAAGAAGTCTCACATATGGTGCTGAGTCTTGATATCATTATGGCTAAGGACATACTCATGCTCCCATCATCATCGCAGGTTGCTCACACGCTGAGTCCTTGCGGTATCACTAACTCAGTGACCAAAGAGGCCACACACGTAGTGGTGGGCGCCCCTGCTCGGTGGTTCAGGCCTATATGAGATGTCCGAACTACTAGGACGGGCCATCACAGCGCTTGCGATGGGAGCAACTCTAAAATGACGTAGAGCACGTGCGCCCCGTCTTTTTTATTGGTAGGGTCACGTGTGTAGTGACATATGTCCTGGATGGGTGTGGTGTGGGTATATACCAGCCATGAGGGAGTGTGTGTGCTGTTCTGACAACTAGACCTGGAAGTAAGAAATAACTACAATGGAAATCTGGGCCATGTAGCGTTCTTGTGTTTTCCTGGAAGCGTAAGCGGAGTGGGCTGGACTGACGTATGCCAGTTCTGCGCGAGGCTGTGAACGATGACCCCGGAGCTATGGGTGTAGTTCCTTTGTGAGCTATATGAAAAATCAACTGATTTGGGTGTCCGTGTTGTAGTGCTGCTGTCACCCGGGTCTTAGACGCAAATGTGTCATTATGTCTGTAAAATCCCACAATATGGCTAACATGGAAGGTACGGGGAATCATTAACCTTATATTCATCCATAGTTGCACACATAAAAGATGGTGGACATGACGCATTTCTGCGAATATGAATGTTTGTTTACATTCAGTGGAGTGTTGTAGCTGTAGTAATACAGGACTGTGAAAGGTTTAGGTTGCAGTTTTTGGCACATGAAAGGCAGATAATATATATACGTATGTGGTCATTCAGGTATACTGTCGAACTTGGTGCTGGAAATCAGTGTTCGAGGCTCGGAGTCGCGTCCACATCCTGTTATTGTAGAGTAATGACGTAATCTATGCGTGCCTGAAAATGTACTGTAAGTACGGTGCTCATGTAAAATGTTGATATCGTTTTGTGTCGACTTCCCGTTATATAAATATGCTAACAAAAAACAAGAAATAGCACACACTTATAAATTGACTATGGAGTTTCTTTGCAGTATTGTAATGATCCACTTTGTACTTTCGTATTTGTAGAATGAGCGAGAGGAAATTATATAATCGAAGTTTTTGTTACTGGCAGAGGTAAGATGGTTGCATAGGCTGTTTAGAGTACAATATAATGTGGTAGGGCACAGGAGCAGCATTTTACAAACATAATAAGTACACAGACACAGATAGATAGTTGAAGTGGGTACGGGCACGTGTGCTCGACTCCATTTTATTACGTTGCTGTTGGTAACGAGTAGAATAGTAATCATGATATCATACACAGATATTCAATCATAAACGGTTTATGACCTCTGCTGTACAAAGGTTGGAGCACTGTATGTGAAATAATCCGCAGAAGATTCTATCGTAAAGGGTTCATGAGTTGTGGTGCACTAAGGTAGGATCGGTTTGTGTGGAGCCTGCGATGATGCATGGTTCAGGCAGAGCGCACTGGTAAGAATGACTTTTGGCAACTGAATTTTGCCTTAATAAGGCCATGTGGCAATTATTTATGATGCACTGAGTTAGTGGTACGTATGGTGCTCAGCGTGTTGCCTACTGGACTGCATCATTTGTAATCACGATTGAAATAAAAGATGAAACATGTATGGAATACATTGTCGAAATATGTATGTTTCAGGGACATTAGAGTTCAAGTTGTGACCTGTGGTGTCCGCAGTGTAGACTACCATTGAGTGTGCCTTTGCACTTGCAGTGTGAATTTGGTTTTTCAACCAAACCTAGGACTGATATAAAAGAAGTTTTTGAAGAAAGGTTACTAAAGGGATATTGTGTAGGTTTAAGGGACGTTATACTTTGTTTAGTACTGCACTGTCTAAATAATGAATGAAGAGTCAGTTGAATTCTGCTTAAATGTCATGTGGCGATAATTTATGGTGCACTGAGTCAGTGGTACCTTTGGGACTGAGCGTGTACAAAACCTGTGATGATGCGTGGTCCGGGCAGGCCGCACTGGGGGTAATGTTTTTTGACTACTGAATTTTGCCTTAATAAAGCATTGTGGCGATTATTTATGGTGTACTGAGTTAGTGGTACATCAGGTGTTTAGCGTGTGCTCACCCTGCAATGATGCCTGGTCTGAACGGGCTGCACTCAAAGCATTGACTGTTGCATACCGGACTGCATGTACTTTGAGGGGGGGAAAAAGTACAATCGATGTTTATCAATTCTTCAGCAACAAAATGATCAGAATCAGATGATTCTTCCAGTAGTGTAGCTGTTTTTGTCTCCAAAAAAGAAATTTAGGTTTCCAATGAAGAAAGTGAGGTTCAAATTGTGATCTGTGCTGTCTGCAGTGTAGATTGCCATTAAGTGTTCCTTTGCACTTGCAGCGTGAATTTTATTATTCAACTAAATCTATAACTGATATAAAAGAAGTTTTTGAAGGAAGCATACTAAAGGGATATTGTATAGGTTTGATAGGTGTTATACTTAGTTTGGTATTGTACTCTGCAAATAATGAATCAATAGTGTATTTAATTGTGAGTTCTGATGACTGCAGTGTAGGCAGGAGGCAGCAGTTAGAAAGATCCCACCGCCACGTTGCATTGAGTAGAGCTGCACAGTATTGGTAATTTAGCGTGTGTGCAATAAGCAATGATAAGTGTTACACAGAGTTAGTGGCACCTGAAACAACATTGTTAATAAAGTCAAGTTTTCTTATCAATACATTTTGTCCTTTTATGGGACTAAGATGCAGTAGATCTCAAAAAACTATGATATGTCTTTCTTTAAATAAGACATCTGAGTCAATACGGCTATAGTATAGGTTCAAAGCTGAACTGAAGTTGTGAACCCTGCTGTCCGCACTGTGGATTGAAGGCAGTAGTCAGCAGAGATATCAACAAATTATTTTTGTCACTTATTTTAACAAAAACTAGAACACATACAGTACAATTGTCTCTGCCTTAAATAAATCAAGGTTGTAATCCCTACTGTCCGTAGTGTACATGCAAAGCTGAATTCAAGTTGTGAACCCTGATGTCCGCAGTGTAGATTGAAGGCAGTAGTTGACACAGACATCGATGAATGCTTTTTTGTCACATACTTTAACAAAATCTGAGGACACACTACAATTGTCTCTGCCTTAAATAAATCGAGACTGAATTAAATGTTGTCTGTAGTGCTGATGCGCCACTGGTGTCAAGTGGTAAGCTCTGTTGATCGCAAGGTACATTTGAAGGCAGTAGTCAGTTTAGCTATTGAGGAATGTTTTTTGTGGCATCCTTTAACAAAATTGTCTCTGCCTTACATAAATTAAGGCTAACTTGAATGCTGTCAATAGTGCAGATGGAAAGCTGAATGCAAGTTGTGAACCCTGCTGTCCGCAGTGTAGATCGAAGGTAGTAGTCGATACAGACATAAGTCTGCGGTGCTGTGGCGCTGAGTTTGCAATGGGCCTGTATCGAGGAGGCACTTGGTCATGGCGGCAGCCACGTGGCGGGGTAAGGACCTTCGCTGTCGCGGAGTCTCTTTTCTTTGCAGAAGTGAACTACGCCCAATTATTTATAGTTTTTTGTGATGTTGCGTACGGTGGACCAGCTTACTCTGCTTCTGCTTCAAGGGGGGGAGACAACACAACTACATGACCAAAGTATTCCCCAGTGTCTGAGATAATAAGGTTGCATCCACTATGCAGTACACTACACATATCAATAGTATATCTGCACACGGAAAAGTTTTTGGTTTGTGTAGTGAGTTGTGTATAGCATATCACCGGTAGCGTTCGCATTGTGTACATTATTGTTGATGTGAGAGTTCCTTTCCTTATACATAGTTGGTTGCCACATCTCTGAACATTGAGCTAGTGTGCTGTTGAGGGGATATATTATTTTGGGAAGGTCAGTTGTCCTGTTTTGCGCTGCCTCTGAGGTAGTAGAGGGGGAGGGTTCAGGAGGGGTGGTTGTACTGGTGGTGGCGCTGGTAATTGTGATTTTGTTGGGTGTCGGAAGTGTATAATTAGTACCTCTCTCACATATTCCTCTTTAAATATGGGTGTGAATAGGATGTAATTCACACAGTACATAGTCGACGTCCGTAAACTAGTTAAATGTTGATGTTAATTTGTTAGTGGTAAGTGGAACTATAGCCTGTTTTTTTAGGTCGCATTGCAGATTTAGCTTCTTGTTGTAAATATGGGGAAGTGGTGAACATTATAATTAGGAATTGTCATTTAAAAAAAGTTGAAATTCCCTGAAATAACCATAGGTTTCAGACAGGTTATAGTTAGGAATTATCATTTAAAAAACCTTTGAAATTCACTAAAAAAAACATAGGTTTCAAGCAGGTTTTAGTTCAGAATTATCCTTTAAAAAACCTTAGAAATTCATTGAAAAAACCATAGGTTTCAGGGGTGTTATAGTTAGCTGGACATTTCACTCATACAAAACCATTGAAATTCCTCCGTTATAGTTGGTTGTACTAACTGTAACTCTGGTGATGATGCCACATATTACATCATTCATGACATGGTCAGTGACATCACTGATAACATCACTGATGAAAAAGTGAAAGGTTACAGAGACGTTATAGTTAGGTTGATCATCTGAGAACGTCTGTGTTATATTTGATCCCCAAAGTTAATAACGATAAGAAAAACCCCCAAGGATGTCCTATAATTTCAGTGTTAGGCAGTGCCCGGGAAAATATTTCAAAATACACTGATTCCTTTTTGAATGACTTTGTGAAGAACTTACCCTCATATACCCAAGACATGGGTGACTTTCTACGCAAAATCTATGCCTTACCAAGGGAACTGGATTATCTCCTTATTACTATTGATGTGACCACATTTTACACTTACATACAGCATACGGATGGGTTGAGGGCACTAAGACACTTCCTAGGAGCTAGACCCGTTTCCCTTTGGAAGCATACAGAAATATTTCTGTGTATGATCCAGAGGTGCCTGGAATGTAACTTCTTTCTCTTTAACAAAGTTCACGTTACAGCGATGGGCATCTGGTTTGCCCTGAGCTATGCAAATCTGTATATGAGCTGGTAGGAGGAGCAAGTGATCCAGAGGGGCCACTAAAATGACTTGGCCAACCATGTGATACACTAGAGCTGGTATATAGATGACCTGTTCCTTGTATGGAAAGGTCCAGAAAGCTCTGTGACAGAATTCCTTAGTACGATCGAGAGGTACAACCTCAATCTACATTACACACGTCATTAGCAACTCTGAGGTCAACTTTCTTGGCTAGACTGTCTATATCAAGAACAGAAGGCTGGAGACACAATTATTTTGTAAACCCACTGCTGACAATACGCTGCTCCATGCCTCTAGCTTTTACCCACACAGTTAAATTAACAGCATACCATATGGTGAAAGCGTATGGGTAAAACGTAACTACAGTGAGGCAAGTGAAGAGGATAAGGCGTTGGATGACCTATCAGGGAGGTTCACTGAGAGATGGTACTCCAAGGGAATCATTGACCAAGCTAAAGAGAAAGCAAAGTCCAAACCAGGGAACAGCTCCTATTTGATAAAAATAGAACTAAAAGAACTATTGAGACAGACTCTCACTTTGGACTGATCACCACATTCACCAAACAAGGGAGAGCCTTTTTCAAATTGAGCAAAGAAATTCAGGGAAGTTATCATTTTAAAACAGAATATATAGTTTACATCTTAGGGTGCCTGTATAAGCTGCTTTATGTGGGTAGCACAATACTTTCAGGGCACAGATCGATTCTACAGCGTTTTAGGGCCATCAAACATAACAACAAGGCATATCCTGTCGCAAGTCAGTTTAGCAAGCAACATCAAAGTGACCCCAGAGTCCTCGAATACTTTGTGGTAGATTTAATTCCAACCAGTTTCAGAGATGGTGACCGGGAGAATGCTTTGAGAACTCGATATATAACTGATTTAAATTCAAAAACTCTGCATGAGTTTAACATGGAGGAAGACCACCATACACACTTATAGTTCTCAGTCTCCACACATGACCTTGAGGTTTCGTATAGTATTTTAATTGCACTGGGGTCTTTAGGTGGCATTCAGGTGTGTTAGATTTTGACACAATATGAGATAGACGGAAGCATACACAATACAATGGAAATTAGTGGTACGAGATAGAGCACATTTCCCCCAGTAGTACGACAACACGTAGTGGCAAAACTAATGATTAAAACCTCAGTATTTCATTCATTGTGCTGTAACACCAATAAACAGTTAGGAAATGCAGTAATTATGAATTTGAAGAGGCTGAAATAGGCATAAACCCCCAGTCCTCTTTGTCTCAGCCCACATGGACAAATATATAGTCTCTATGCATTGAGTAGTTGAGTGACAGAATGTTTTTAATAAATCTGCAGAATGATATTGTCTAATGTGGTAGCCTTTTATTCCAGTGAATTAAGAAATGTAAAAACCATTTCAAATTGGCGGGATAGAATTGAGGTGTGAAGCTTCATAACTTAGCTTTTAAGTTGGAAATTGTATACAAACTACCCAATGCATTGTTAAAAGTTACACTTTGGCAATGAGTCCCTTAAATGGCTACCCATTGAAGGCAGATCCACATTTAAGATTGCATGCATTACGCACAAAGCCCTTCATCATGAGAACCCGCTGTATATCACTTGTAAACTCAACAAAGCTGACTGCTCTCGATCATTGAGAAGCACCAACTCTCTCCTTATCCCACCAAAAAGAAAACTAAGCAATCCCGATCCTTCTCCGGAAATGCCCCCCACCATCTGGAACGCCCTCCCTAAAGACCTGCGCTGCAACCCCTCATACCTCAGCTTCAATAAAGACCTCAAACTACACCTGCTCAACAAATATTTGGGTCCTTAATATTTTCCTCTCCCCTATCTTTTCCTTCCCTCTCCATTTACCTTCCCTCCCCAGGCCTCCGCCTTGCTCACCCACCTTCCATTTTCCCTCCTCTCAGGCAATAATTTCCTTCCTTTGCCTCTGTTCACCCATCCACCCTATCAACGCATCCCCTCCCACCACCCCTGTTCCCTTATCCCCCCTCCATCTACCTGTTACTGCATATAACCTTACCATTTGTATACATTGCATTTTCATGCATTTTCATGTTATTATTTCTCACCAGACTTGACTCTTCATTGTTTTATTTTAACTGTACTTTGTAACCTAACCTGTGTAAAATCCACGTTTTGTACTACTATTTATATCTGTAACTACACTTACTTTTTAAAGCGCTCTGATACCTGGTCCAGCCAGCGCTATATAAAACCTATAAAATAAATAAAATAACTTTCCTGTTCTCCATCCAGTCTCCACTACCAGGCGTCACCTCCTTCTCAGTCTCACCCATCCACCATCCCTCTGCTTTTCCCCAGCCAAGATCAACATCACTTCTATAAGCAGTCCTCCTACTTTGCAACTAGTATAACGAGTAGAAGTGGGCAAGCCACTGAAAGCTCGAGCCAGGCTCGAGGAAAAGTCTGGTTCTGGCTCAGCTCAAGGTCCTCTTGGAACCTCGAGACCAAAACTATCCGAGCTTTCATGTGGCTCTGTCTGACACCCTTCATTTCTCCTTAACCATAAGGCAAGCTCGTCTGCGCTCGTCCGCGCCATGGCAGCGACGGCAGCGCTCCCCGATGCTCCTGCCCTCTTGCCCACCACCAGCCCTCCGTATCTGACACGTGAGTCTCTACTCTCCCTTAGAGACTTTGCTCATGAAGGCCAACTCTCCTTCACGGACACTGCCTTCCCCCTACAGGACTTCGCCTGCAAAGGTCTACTGATGGGCGGCCTGCTGAATGTAAGGTAACTGCCCAAACACGCCAATGAAATTTCTCAGCTTATTGAGAATCACCACCTCGACGTGTTGTTCATGACTGAGACCTGGACCCACTCTGACTGCAATATAGATCTAGACTGGGCATGCCCACAAGATTATAAAATCTTGCATCTCCCTAGACCCAAGGGTCGGGGTGGTGGAGTTGGCATAATTTACAGAGCCTCCTGGTCCATAAAAACACTTGTTATGGACCCAGTGGCCGGTACGGAAATACTTGGTCTCTCTATCAACTGTCTCTCCGGAATAACCTTCACGGCTGTAATTTGTTACCGCCCGCCGGGAGCTTTTAATTCCACACAGCAGCAGTCGCTCCTTACGACTATTACCAATATGGCCACTTCCCACAACAAGTTGATTGTTCTGGGTGATTTTAATCTTTGGCCCAATGGCAGTCTGGACTCTGCTCTAAACAATCTCTTACTCTCCTGCGAAGGCATGGGACTCTCGCAACTGGTCAATAAACCCACACACTCGGCTGGAAACCAGCTCGACCTAATTTTCTCCTCCCCCCAGCTAGCTCTCCTGAGCGACATCCTGCCTTTGTGCTGGACCGACCATGCACTTATCAAATTTCACATAGCCAGCGGCAGAGCTAACAAACCGTCACTCAGTATCGCACCTGACCCTCTGTATAGAGATTAGAAAGCCCTAGATAAACATAGACTGACCGGCCCCGTATTCGAGGTGGAAGACAGCTTCTCCACAGCCCGGTCGGTGGAGGACAACTACATGTCCTTCTGCACCAACATCGTCAATACCTCAGAGCGTCTCGTCCCTCTGAAAAAATGCAAGCCAAGGAGAAGAGCAGCCGCCCCTTGGTTTAACGACTCATTGAGAGCCCTTAAGCTGGCCTGCAGACAATCAGAGAGAAAGTGGAGGCAAGGCTATCTCGACTCCAATAAAACTCTTTGGAAAGACAATCTTCGGGCGTACAAAACTGCCATTGTCCAGGAAAAGGCTAATTATTACTGTTCTACGATTACCAACGCCACCAACAGTTCAAAAAGTATTTTCCAGATACTCAGAAATCTAACCCACCCAGATTGTGCTACGTCGACGCAGCCTCCCACCCAAGCCCTTTGTGATAATTTGGCAACGTTTTTCATTAATAAAATTAATACCATTATTCAAAATTTGAAGACCCCCCCCTTACTGGGAGTTGCCAATACTCAGGGAGCCAGTACTAGCCCCCATGATTTGTCGCCTCGATCTCCCAGCTTGACGGCTAGACTGAGAGAATTTCCCATGATCTCTGAACCCGAGTTTGTAAAACTGGCGTTCAGTATCACCTCAGGTTCCCCGCTCGACCCACTGCCTCCAAAAACTTGGAAAAGCTCTGGAATAGAACTTTTTGGCATTATGCGCCAAATATGCAACCAGTCTCTGCAATGTGGCTATGTTCCAACTCCGTGGAAACAGGCACTTGTCACTCCGCTCCTGAAGAAACCCTCCCTGAGCCCAGATTGTCTCTCCAACTACCGACCCATCTCCCTGCTGCCTTTCCCTGTGAAGGTAGTGGAACGATGGGTCAGTTCCTGCCTTTCTACCCATCTTGAGCAGAACAACCTTCTAGATGATCTCCAGTTCGGGTTCCGCCCTGCCCACGGTACCGAAACTGCGGTTTTAACAGCCATGGAGGATCTTCGCATGCGTGCAGACAGGGGCCAGCCAGTGGCACTGATATTGCTGGACCTGTCTGTCGCATTCGATACGGTCAACCATAGGACGCTGCTGTTGAGACTCGGGGAAGCTGGTGTGGAAGGCACAGCTTTGCTTTGGTTTCACTCTTACCTGCAGGACAGGAGACAGGCGGTCTCCCTCCCCCCATTCCAATCTGCTTTCTCACCTGTGCCACAGGGAGTTCCCCAGGGATCTTCCATTAGCCCCATCCTTTTTAATGTGTACCTTAAACCACTGATCACATTAATTAAGTCATTTGGGTTAAAAACAATTAATTACGCAGATGACACCCAGCTCATCCTCTCCTGGGAAGGAGAAGACTCCATCTCTCTGACCTCCTTCCATGAGTGTCTTAGAGAAACGGCTGGCTGGCTTCATAGGAACTCCCTTCAATTTAACGCCTCCAAAACAGAGGTTCTGTTTTGTGCTGGCACCACTCTATCTCACCAGTTCCCGAATGACTTCTGGCCTCCTGAGACAAGGGAGAAACCTAAACCTGTCTCCTCGGTCCGCAACCTGGGGGTCATGCTCGATAACAAGCTGAGTATGGAAACCCAGGTGGCAAAAACAGTGGGGATCTGCACGGCTTTGCTACGCTCCCTGCGTAAAATTATGCCACTTCTCCCTGCACAAGCCCGGGCGCTGGTAGTCAGGTGTACGATTCTGAGTCGCCTGGACTACTGCAACGCCCTACTCCTTGAGTCCCCTGTCACGTTACTGGACCGGCTGCAACGAATTCAATCAGCCGCGGCCAAGTTGGCTCTCGGCTGGTCGAGAAGGTCTTCGGCCACTGCGGCACTGGCCGAATTGCACTGGCTACCCCTAAAGCAGTGGGTGGCTTTTAAGTCCCTCTGCATTGTATTCAAGGCTCTGCACGGACTCGGGCCGAGGCCCCTGCAAACCTTGTTTCAGTGGTACACCCCCACTAGAGATCTGCGTTCATCCTCGGCGTATCTGGTAAGGGTGCCCAGATACAGTAAAGCCAGAACCGGGGGCAGATCTTTTAGGGTCGCAGCTGCCAAATTATGGAACAGCCTGCCCATTAAAATACGTCAGACCTTTCAACTTCTTCCTTTTAGGAAGTGCATCAAGACCTGGCTCTTCCCTTAGACCTCCACTGCCTTTACACACTCGCGCTCCTCCTCAGTATAGTATTTTGTCCAGCGCCAGGAAGCCTGCAAGGTATCAGCTGCGCTATATAAATAATTAAAATAAAATAAAATAAAAAATAAATTAACCTAGATGTGGCATTACGGCCAGAGCTGCCCACTTTAGAACGGGCGAACCAAGTACGAGTCTTGCATTTGTTCAACATCATGTAATTGTAGCCAAATCACATAACCTCCCTTTTTCTATAAACAATGCAACTGGTGCTCATGTAAAGCACTCTCATGCCTTTTGGTCAAGTTCACGCTATTAAACACTACGGAAAATGTACAAAACAGGTAAAAACAAAGCCTTGCCATAAGAAAAGACAAATTGATACCCATTTCCTGGCTGCTTTGTACAAAGTGAAACCAGAAAACCTAGATAAATCACATCTTCCCTGACTAAATTGTGTTATTTAGGCAAACATTTTATTTCGCCAAAACAATTTTTTCTTCATTATGAAAACACTTTCAAATATGTTAGTTCAGAATACCAGTTCTACAAAAACCTGTTGTAATAGACTATAAGGTTGCTCTATAATAATCTCGGCCATATACAGGAATCACATGACAGTTGTCTCGCCTCTTAGTGCACCAATGCTTTATGTTAATATGCATACTTTTTGATAAGTACTTCTCAGCTGCAGTGCTATAACGTGACGTATTAATGTCAACGCTGTACATGTTAAAGAAATATACTTTTTTTTAACTTTGAAGCAACTTTATCATATTTTACGTGGTTTGTTGTGTGATTTACATAGCAAAGATTTTCAGAGCTCGACTCGTACCCGGGCTCAAAGATGCGAGCCAGACCCTTGACTCGGCTCTGGCTTGGCCCTCCCTGTAGGTTTGTTGGCTCGCCCACTTCTAATAATGACTACCTAGTGGCACAAGTAATTTGGGCCCTCGGTTGCAAAGAAAACGCCACACCATTCGAAAACAGTGTAATATAACACTGAGTTCAATAGAGTAGGAGTAAAAATGTACTTGTTTTAGTTTATTTTCCCAACGTGAATGATTTCCACCACAAAAACGTTTTTGCGCCTCCGGGAGAAATGTAAGAAACATACTTATTTTAAAGTATAACTTAAAGGTAGTGTGGCCTAGCTCTAGAACTGCCTCCTTCTAACTCATGAACTAGGTTCGAATCTCGTCCTCGGCTCAACTTATTGTGGTTCTTTTCAAATCATTAAATTTTCCCGGGCCTAAAAACGAGTGACCAGTCTGGTTGTTTTTTGCAATAGAACTTCAAAAACAGAACAAAATCTGTGTAAGGAACAGCCCAGAGCATGAGAGGCTAAGCTTGTGTGTTTCTCCTAGGCAAGCCTTTGTCCCTTCGTTTTGCTCTCATAGCAGGTGCCAGTGTCGACAGAATGCCCATGCCGAGCCTGCCTGTGTAGTCCTTCACAGCGGCCCATGCCTATATATGAGGCATAAAGAGATCGCCGTAATTAAACACCTCTATTTTTTCCTTCCGGAATGTTCCTCGGACAACAACTGCCAGCTGAGCTCATTCTTGGTATGCTGCTCCGAGGTCCAGGCCCTCGGCTTGAGGACAATGCTGGCATTCAAAGATGAAGATCAGAGGCTGCAGTAGGTCACTGGCCACCTAAAAGGAAAGGTGACTCCGAATCACAAGCGGGGGGCGATATTTAGCCTTGGACAAAATCTCAAGGGCATGCATGCTCTGCGCTCTGAATCGCAGCAATTAAGCCTTTGATTGTTGGCCAAAAAAAGGCACCCTTACAGTAGGGAACTTGAGGGCATGGTAGCAGTGAATGAGTTTAGCAGCAGTTATGTATGTCGAATATAAAGTTAATTTAATACAGTTGGTTCTTGATTTCTTGATTTCTTAAAATTGTTGTTATGATTTAGAATACGAATTGTGCATGTTTTTGTGCTGATACGAGGCTGTTACACACAAAAAGAGGAAAAGGAGGAAGTATGAATGTTGTGTATAAACAGAAATATCACATAGGAAAAACGCAGGGTTTCTTAAACATGCCACTATTCAATCAATCAATAAATCACAGGCTTCTAAAGTGCAACTACTCACTCGTAAGGCTCTTGGGGGGAAGCTGCAGGTCCATCGAGGCACTGGGGTTCAGCCGAAGAGCCAGGTCTTGAGGTCTTCCGGCTATGGTCTTGCAGATATGTGCAGCGGTAGGTAGCCAGGACCAGTTGGGCGGAGGGTATGTCTCTGAGAGAATGCGAGGTGGTGGTTGAGGTATGGAGGTCCAGCGTCATGTAGGGCTTTGTAGGAATGTGTGATGAACCTGAAAGTGATTCTTTTGTTGACTCGGAGCCAGTGGTGGTCTCTTAGGTGGCAGGTGATGTGGTTGCGGCAGGGGATGTTGAGGACAAGTCTGGTGAAGGCGTTTTGGATGTTTTGCAGTTTCTTGGTGATGCTGGCGTAGAATGCATTGCTATACTCGATTCTGCTGCTGACAAGTGCTTGGGTGACCGTCTTTCTGGGCTCGGTGGGGATTCATTTGAAGACCTTTCAGAGCTGGTGTAGAGTGTTGAACCAGGATGATGAGACAGCATTGATCTGGCGGCTCATGGTCAACTAGGAGTCCTAGATGATGCTGAGGTTCTGCGCATGGGCTTTGGGTGTGGGGAAGATTCCAAGTGCAGTGGGCTACCAGGCATCATCGTAGGCAGAGGGGGTAGAGCCCAGGATGAGGACTTTGGTCTTCTCTGAGTAGAGCTTGTGGCAACTGTACTTCATCCAGGCCCGACAGCCTTAATTCCATCATGAAAGTTGTTCTTGGCGACTGTTGGTTCGTTGGTTAGGGAGAGAATCAGCTGGGTGTCGTTGGCGTAGGAGACGATGTTGAGTCCGTAGATCCTGACAATGGCTGCGAGTGGGGCAATGTAGATGTTGAAAAGCTTAGGGCTCAGGTAGGAGCCCTGAGGCACTCCGCAGCTGATATCTGTAGGTTCTGAGGAGAACGGTGGGAGCCTGTCTCTCTGGATTCGGCCAGTAAGGCAGGAGCGGATCCACCCTAAAGCGTTGCCACGGATGCCAGCGTCATGAAGTTTTCTGTAGAGGGTGTGGTGGGAGATGGTGTTAAAGGCAGCAGATAGGTCCAGGAGGATGAGGGCTGCAGATTTGCTTCAGTTGAGGAGAGTAAGGATGTCATTAGTTGCTGCAATTAGTGCAGTCTTGGTGCTGTGGTTGCTCCAAAGCCAGATTGGGCTGGGTCCAGGGTGTGGTTTGTTTCGATAAATTCTGTGGGTTGGGAGTTGATGGACTTCTCGATGAAAACGAAGGGGAGCGGAGAGATAGGTCTGTAGTTGTTGAGGTCCGTCAGGTCGGCAGAGGGTTTCTTCATCAGGGAGTGATCTCTGGATTTTTTCAGTCTTCAGGGAAGGTGGCGGATTCGATGGAGCTGTTGATGGCACGGCACAGTTCGGAAGCGATGGTAGTGCCGGTTCGGTTGAAAATGTGGTGATGCAGGGGTCCGAGGGGGCTCCAGAGTGGACGGTTGTCATGTTCCTTAGGGTGTCATCAGCAGTGAGGGTGGTCCAGTTGAGCAGAGTCGGCTGGGATCTGGAGTTGTTTCATTCTGATGGTGGCATGATCCTCCAGTCGGGATGATGTGTTTTGGTTATTGATGTTGTCCAGATGGAAGCTGAGGTTGCTGAGTAGGTTTTAGTTCTTTGAGGTGAGAGCAGGGTGTGCGATGAAGTCTGCTATGGATTCCCTGAAAGGGGGAGAGGGTCCGGGAGGTCAGTAGACAAGGGACCCATGTCCCCCAAGTGTTTTCCGTGTGGCACGGCCGCTATTGGAAGCTCGGATTATCTCTCTCCTCAATAGGTCCCTAGAAACAGGGTATTTACCAGGTGATCTGAAGGAGGCGCGAGTTAGACCCCTGCTGAAGAAACCAGGCGCAGACCCGGCTGTCCTGAAGAACTACAGGCCGATTTCCCAGTTGCCTTTCCTTGCAAAGGTCCTAGAGCAGCACGTGCTGAAGTCCCTGTCCCTGTACCTCGAATCCCATGGCTTACTGCATGAGCGACAGGCGGCGTTTCGAGCACACCATAGCACCGAGCTAGTGATGCTCTCGGTGTTAGACGAACTGAGAGGCATGGCTGACAGCAAAGAACCGAGCGCCCTGATCTTATTAGACCTGTCAGCGGCGTTCGATACCGTCAGCCATGACCTACTCCTGGGAAGACTGGAGGCCTTTGGGATCAAAGGCTTGGCCTTTAAGTGGCTGCAATCCTTCCTTTCGGGAAGGACACAGAGGATACAACTGGGGGATTCAATATCTGAGGTGGGGTTCTTAGAGTGCGGGGTACCACAGGGCTCCGCACTGTCCCCACTTCTGTTTAATCTTTACCTGCAGCCTCTGATTGCATCCTTGGCCGAGATGGGCTGTAGAGTCTTCAACTATGCTGACGATACTCAGCTTGTGCTGAGTATCGATAACACAGGGACAGCACAAATCCAAGCTCAAAACATCTTGAGGTATACCATAGGGTGGATGACGGAAAACCTACTAAAGATCAACCCGGATAAGACCGAGGTATTGGTAATTCCATCTACCACCTCACCGTGGAGTGATCTGTACTGGCCTGCAGAGCTTGGATTAGCCCCAAAGCCTAGTGCCAACGTAAAGAGCTTGGGGATTAAACTAGATTGTGATCTGTCAATGTGCAGCCAAATTTCCACCGTTGTTGGAACCTGCACGAACATCATCAGACAACTGAGAAAGCTAGCCCCCTTCCTCTCTCATTCTATGATGCGCTCAATTGTAGCAGCAACCGTCATCTCACGGATCGATTATGGGAATGCCCTGTATCTTGGCCTCCCAAAAATACTGACAAACAGACTCCAGGTCGTAATGAATGACGCCGCACGACTGATCTTCGGATTGCCCAGACGAACAAAGGCCTCCCCTCTACTCCAAAACCTTCATTGGCTCCCTGTTAAAGAGAGGGTTGAGTTTAAGAGCCTCTGTATAGCGCACAAGGCGATCTACGGCCATGCTCCGGCCTACATCAAAGCTCGCCTGGAAGTATACAACCCAAAGAGAATACTTAGATCATCGGATTCTCAACTACTGGTCTGCCCCCGCTACAAATTAGTGACTAAGGGAGGGAGAGCCTTCTCTGTTCTGGCCCCCCAGTTATGGAACAAGCTGCCTGAGGGGCTACGCAGGGAGGTGAATCTCCTACGGTTCAGGAAATCACTGAAAACACTGCTGTTCGGAAGAGCCCTGATCGCAATGTAGTCTTGTAGCTGTGTTTCTCTGAGGAGTTGAGCCAAGTTATTGTAATAACATCGATTTCCAAGCGCTTAGAGACCTGCAGGTGATTGGGCGCGCTATAAATCTAAAATAACATAACATAACAAAATAACATGGGGGTGGTGTTCAGGTTGGTCTGCATCTGGAAGTGGAGATTCATGTTAGGTGAGTGGTCGTCATAGCCAGTTGTGAGGCAGAGGGTGTTTTGGTGTATTATGGTGATGCCTCCTCCCGGCCAGCTGGTGCGGTCCTTGTGGATGATTTTGTAGCCGTCAGGGATGGCGGTTGAGATGTCTGTGACTGAGGTGGGGTTCATCCAGGTTTCCGCGAAGAAGGCGATGTCGGGGATATGGAGCTCAGGAGGTCCCAGATCGCCACATCTTGTTTGTTGCGATAGCGTGTGTTGAATAGGATGCAGCTGAGGTGGTCGGATCCAGTTCTTGTGGCCCGTGGAGCCCGTGGGTCTGGTGTGTGGGGCAGGAGAAGTTGCAGTAGTGGCAGGTGAATGGGTCTTGAGTGTCCTTTGGTGACGTGGCAGGTGGTGGAAAGCCTGGTGTTGTGTGCATGGAGGATGCTGGTGTCGTAGCGGTGAAAGACGTGGGGACCAGGGTCCGTGGCATTGGGCCCGGCCAGGCAGGGATGGCCGCAGACAGGCTGCCTTTGGTGCACCAGCAGCATGCCAGTGGCACGCCTGCACCTTGGCTGCTATTAAGTAATGTTGGGGAGGAGAGAGGGCTGGTCAGCTGGGAGGCGGGAAGTGGAGCCGGAAGGGGGCAGGGCTGCAGGGAACGAGCAGTGGAAGGGCTGGAAGACGGGCACATCATGAGGGAAATAAGTGAAATACAGAGCAAAAAAGAAAAAGACAAAAAGGCTAGAAAAACAGAACAAGAGAAAGGAGGAAACAGGAAAGCAGAGTCAGAATCACCACTGGGCCACCAGGAATGAGGTGCAGGCAGGAGTCTGCGTCAGGGGAGGGCCTCGAACACTAGACTTGGAGCACAGCGGGCAAAAGCTACCAGGTGGAGCTGCGTGGCGGCGAGCAACGCACGCTGGCAAAGTCAATGAGGTCGCTCTGTAAAATTTGCTGTGTACTTATGTACGATATCAAAAGTCATCAAAACACATACACCTTGTAAACGCATCTAAACCAAGCGAAGGTTTAGTTAATTAACATATCTCTGTTTTCAGTGGTCGCTTGCCAAGAGCATAGTGTATACTTCATGCATATACTTAACAACGAAATGTCAGCATCATGCACATGCACTGGAATATGCAAACTGCAACTGACTCTGGGCGTCGCTATCAAAAGTAGACATTGTTCTGCATTTTGTCCATCAACTGTGTTTTTTGCAATTTCCCCCCCGAGTGGGCTGGGTATGCTCAGACGTGAGTCCCAGGCTCTCCACATCACTGGAGTCAAGCTATGCAGGCCGAAGAAGACTGACAGCCAGAAACCGGTCCTTGGATGCTTGATTCCGGTCTAGGAAAGACATGGCTTGGTAGTTCGGGCTGGACTGTTCCCATGAGGCACAGGGTCAAGGCTGATTTGCATATAGCCAGTGTCTGACCTAGGGTGGTGTGGAATGCAAAAAAACGATGGATTTAGGCCCAGATCTTTGTACTGGGGTGAATGTAAGACATTGTTCTGCATTCTGTCCATCAACTGTGTTTTTTGCGCTATCAAAAGTGCAGCAAATGCAGTGGCTCGGGCCCCAGGTGTGTGAGGGATCCACTGCACCCCAATTAGCTGCTATTTTTTGCTACTATGCCCCGGTACCTTTCTTGCATTTGGGCCCACTGCACCTTTGCGACGCCACTGCTATCTTAGGAGGCGTTTTAACTTATATACGCCACCCAGGCTTCTCCGATCAACAGGTCAGTGCCTTGCTGCCATCCCTCGCTATGGCCTTGCCAGAACGGGAGGTAGCTCCCTTTCCGTAAGGGCGGCCAGGGCCTGGAACAGTTCGCCCTTTGAGATTAGAAATAATGATGATCTGAGGATATTTAAGAAGCAATTGAAAACCTTACTTTTTAATTAGATGGCGTAGCTTCTACTTTCCCTCCTGCTCACCCCGCATTGGTCTATCGCGCCGGGACACTTCCGGGTAGCTGAGCAAGTTATAAATTTGCGGTAACATAACATAACACTGTGCAAGAGCAGATGGAGCAGTGGGCTGACTTTTCACTATGAAGGGATTTATGATTTGAAATATGTTTCTGTTTCGGGAATCAGTGGATGATGACACAGCATTTTTCTAGGCCTGCTTGTTTACCATTGGCCCTCCAATGGACCTTTTTAATGCGCCTGAAAGATGATGGGAGTTAGTATTTTCATCCAATCAAATTTCAATTAACAGTGCAACCCATTCGGCTACATAATGAGGACAAGGAATCGGTAGCCAAGTTCAAAAGGTTTATAACCAAGTTCAAATGCTCTACTATTTAGACCATGCTGTAAAGATACAAAATAACACCTGGAATTCACAGCCGCCTAAAGAAATTGAGTCAAACTAGTATTAAACAAACAAGCAATTCTGTGACTGCAATATAGAATAGTAGCAGCAGAATTTGGTACTCAGAAAATAATCTAAGGATATGGTCCTTATTACGAGTTTCACGGTCCCTGGACTGTGGTACCCGTGGTCGAGGTCTGACCGCCGCAAGCTCAGCAGTCAGACCACCATGTTACGAGATGGACAGATTGGCTTAGCAAAGACCATGGCTGACACCGCCAGCCAACTATGACCTCGGCATAAGAGCCTTGGCCAATGAGGCTGTGGGGGGCTCGGTCCGCCAGTGAAACCTCCAGCCCAATTACGAGATGCTTTACAGCCGGCGTAGCCATGGTGGTCCAACCACCACATCTGAGATGGCGGAAAGGGAGGGACATAAAGATGAAACTCACCTCTACTCATCTACTACCTTGATGGAGCCCATCAGACACGTCCTGCCGCTGCTGTACCTGCTCGACCATGTTTAAAATCTGCTCCATTCGCAGACTAAATCGGCGGTAAGTCATACAACGACCAGGTTCCATAGACTCCTCTGCAAAATGATGCCATACCATGGACCAGGTAAGGGAGTTCAATCAATCAATCAATCACTGCATTTCTAAAGCACGTGAGGGTCTCAAGGTGCTGGGGGGCTGCTACTGATCGAAGAGCCAGGTCTTGAGAAGTCTTCTGAAGGCCAGCAGGTCCTGGGTCTGTCGTAGGCTGTTGGGGAGAGTGTTCCAGGTCTTGGCGGCGAGGTAGGAGAAGGATCTGCCGCCGGCAGTGGATTTCCAGATGTGAGGAAGTGTGGCGAGGGCGAGGTTGGCTGAGCGGAGGCTTTGGGTGGGGGTGTGGAAGCTGAGTCGGTTGTTGAGGTAAGTAGGTCTGGTGTTGTGTAGTGCCTTGTGTGCGTGGATGAGGATCTTGAAGGTGATCCTCTTGTTGACGGGGAGCCAGTGTAGGCCTCTCAGGTGGGGTGTGATGTTGCTGCGTCGGGGAACGTCGAGGATCAGTCATGCCGAGGCGTTCTGGATTCGTTGTAGTCGTCTCAGGAGCTTGGTTGTTGTTCCTGAGTAGAGGGCGTTCCCATAGTCGAGTCTGCTGGTGACGAGGGCGTGTGTGACGGTTTTTCTCATGTCGGGGGTATCCATTTGAAGATCCTGCGGAGCATTCGGAGGGTGTTGAAGCAGGATGCAGAGACGGCGTTGACTTTCCTGGTCATGGAAAGGGTGGAGTCGAGGATGACCCCCAGGTTGCGTGAGTGGTCTGTGGGTTCTGGGGCTGCGCCTAGCGATGTGGGCCACCAAGAGTCATCCCAGGCTGATGGGGTGGGTCCGAGAATGAGGACCTTCGTCTTGTCTGAGTTCGGCTTCAGTCTGCTGGCCTTCATCCAGTCGGCTACAGCCTTCATTCCTCTGTGGCGGTTGGCTTTGGCGGTGTGGGGGTCTTCGGTGAGGGATATGATCAGCTGGCTGTCGTCGATGTAGGAGATGATGTTGAGGTTATGTTGACGAGCGACGTGGGCTAGCGGTGCCATGTAGATATTGAACAGCGTCGGGCTGAGGGAGGATCCCTGTGGGACTCCGCAGATGATCTCGGTGGTTTTTGAGCGGAAGGGTGGGAGGCGGACGCTCTGGGTTCTGCCGGAGAGGAAGGATGTGGTCAAGGTCAGGGCCTTCTCTTGAATTCCGACGTCATAGAGGCGTGCTGATAGGGTTCGGTGGCAGACTGTGTTGAAGGCTGCTGATAGGTCCGGGAGGATGAGGGCGGCTGTTTCTCCTTTGTCCATCAGTGTCCTGATGTCATCAGTGGCGGCGATGACGGAGGTCTCGGTGCTGTGGTTGCTGCGAAAACCGGATTGGGAAGGGTCCAGGATGTTGTTGTCTTCGAGGTAGCAGGTTAGCTGTTTGTTGACAACCTTCTCTATCACTTTTGCCGGGAACGGGAGCAGGGAGATGGGCCGGAAGTTCTTGAGGTTTTTGGGGTCCGCCTTGGGCTTCTTCAGAAGGGAGTTGATCTCTGCGTGCTTCCATGTTTCCGGGAAAGTTGCTGTCTAGAACGAGCTGTTGATTGTATTCCGGAGGTGGGGTGCGATGGTTGTGCTGGCTTTGTTGAAGATGTGGTGAGGGCAAGGGTCGGATGGGGATCCGGAGTGGATGGAGTACATGGTTTTGATGGTGTCTTGGTCGCTGACGTGGTACCAGGCGGTCAGGCGGCTGGTGCGGGTGGTGATTGCAGGGGTGATGGTCTCGGTGGTGGGTGCAGGGGTGTCGGAGTTGAAGCTGTCGTGGATGTCGGTGATCTTGCAGTGAAAGAAGGTAGCCAGAGAGTCACACAAGTCTTGCAATGGTGAGATGTCGTTGGTGTTGGAGCTGGGGTTGGAGAGTTCTTTCACGATGCTGAAGAGCTCTTTGGTGTTATGGGCGTTGTTGTCGAAGCGGTCCTTGAAGGCGGTCCTCGTGGCGGTCCTGATGAGTTGGTGGTGTCTGTGGGTGGCGCTTTTGTGGGCTGTGTGGCTGTCTGGTGTTCGTTCGAGGAGCCATTTCTTTTCCTGCTTCCGACAGGTGTGCTTGGAGATCCGGAGGTCTTCGGTGAACCAGGCGGCTTTCTTGTTGGTGTGGTTGGTTGTGGAGGTCTTGAGAGGGGTGAGGGTGTTGGCGCAGTCGTTGATCCATTGTTTGAAGTTGGTCGCGGCGGTGTCTGGGTCGGTGGGGTCGGCGGGTGGTCTCAGGGCGAGGGTGGTAGTCAGTTGGTCCTTGGTAATCTTGCCCCAGCAGCGACGTGGTAGCTGTTGGGTGCGGTGGTGTGTGGTGGGTTTCCTGAAGGTGAAGTGGACGTATCTGTGGTCGGTCCAGTGGGGTTCGGTGGTGTGGTTGAAGGAGACGTGGGGGCTTGTGGAGAAGATGGGGTCAAGCGTGTGTCCAGCGGCGTGGGTGTGTGTCGTCACGAGCTGTTTGAGTCCGAGGTTGGCGAGGTTGTCGATCAGAGTGGTGGACTTGGCGTTGTTGTTGTTCTCGAGGTGGAAGTTCAGGTCCCCCAGGAGGATGTAGTCCGTGGAAGCGAGGGCGTTGGCACTGACGAGGTCGGCGATGGTGTCGCAGAACTGTGGTTGTGGTCTGGGTGGTATGTAGATGAGCGTTCCTCGGAGGGTGGTGTTGGGGTCGGTGTGGATCTGGAAGTGCATGTGCTCGGCGGTGGTGAGTGTGTCGTCGGTGTTGGTCGAGACTCTGGGGGTGTCCTTGTGGATGATGGCGATTCCCCCTCCAATTCCGTTGGTGCGGTGTCTGTGGGAGATCTTGTAGCCCTGTGGGATGGCTATGGCGATGTCCGGTGCTAAGGTGGCGTTCCGCCAGGTCTCCGTCAGGAAGGCGACGTCGGGAGCGGTAAAGTCTAGGAGGTCCCAGAGTTCGATGGCGTGCTTGCGAGCAGAGCGGGTGTTGAGGAGGATGCAGCGGAGGTGGTTGGGTTCTCTGGCTGGTGGTTTGAAGGGCTGGATGCTGGTGAATCTGCAGTTCCGGCAGGTGAAGGGCCCTTAGGTGCGCTTCGGGGTGGCCCGGTAGCAGGGGTGGTCCCGTCCGGTGTTGAGTGCATGGAGGGTGCTGGAGTCATAGTGCAGTCTGGCGTTGCGGGGGCGTGGGGTCCAGGGGTCCTGGAGCTGGGCGCGGTCCAGGCGCGGACAAGCGCAGACGGGCTTGCCTTTTGCGCACCGCGCGCGTCCGCTGCACTTCCGTGCGGCGCCCTCCAAAAGAGGCGAAGTGGGAGGGAGGAGCAGCTGGGAGGCCGGAGCGGGCGGCCAATGGGCGAGGGCACAGGGCACATAAGGAAAAAGGGGGCGGGCCGCGGGGAGCAGGGGCGGGGAGCGGGGGGGCACAGAGGGCAAAGGCGCAGGAACGGCAATCAGAGAAACAAAGAAACAAAATAAGCAGCCAGGTATGGGGAAGAACAGCAAACAGAGGAACAAAATACAAAATAAACAGTCAGGTAGGGGAATAAAAACGGAACAGAACCAATGAACAGGTCCCAGGGGCACACCAGCGGCGAACCCTTGGCAGCAGCAGCAGAGGGGCAGTCACGGGCAACCAGGAGGAGCCGTGCGGCGTGGGGAGTGACCAGAGGTCAGGTCACGCTCACTGCCGCGCTGCGCCCTCCATAAGAGGCCAAGTGGGAGGGAGGAGCAGCTGGGAGGCGGGAGCGGGGCGGCCAATGGGCGAGGGCACAGGGCACAGAAGGAAAAAGGGGGCAGGGCCATGGGGAGAAGCAGCGGGAAGTGGGGGGGCACAGAGGGCAAGGGCACAGGAACAGCAATCAGAGGAACAAAGAAAGAAAATAAGCAGCCAGGTATAGGGAAGAACGGCAAACAGAGGAACACAATACAAAATAAACAGTCAGGTAGGGGAAGAAAAACGGAACAGAACCAACGAGCAGGTCCCAGGGGCACACCAGCGGCGAACCCTTGGCAGCAGCAGCACTGGGGCAGTCACGGGCAACCAGGAGGAGTCGTGCGGCGTGGGGAGTGACCAGAGGTCAGGTCCCTAAGTCATTTGCATGTAATCAGAGACACTGTCTGGGATTGTTTCATAACAATAATCAAAAATATATCTGTAGGATGCCCTCCTAGTTCAAAACACTGGTACTGCACAGGCACACTGTACACAAATGGACATGTGTTCACAAATTATATTCAGTGATAGTGATGTGTGCATTAATTTGTGTTCCACAACAGCACCTCTCCACCAATACCACGCCTATTAATGTCTGTTACATAGTTCTTTTACTCTTTATCACTTATCGGCCTATGTTACTACTGATCTTCACTGTTCATGTAGCTTACCATTTCTCAAGTATTGGTAAAGTGACATTGAAGTGACTACAACTACCATGAGGCCCTGTGACTAGAACTCTCACCAAGCTGCTAGACTCCTTCTGTACCTTCTCACTTTTCTGCCATGTTACTACTGATCTTCACTGTTCATGCAGTTTACCATTTCTCAAGTGTTGATAAAGTGACATTGAAGTGACTACAAATACCATGAGGCCCTGTGACTGGAACTCTAACCAAGCTGCCAGACTACGTTTGCCCCATCTCATTTGTCTGCCATGTTACTACTGATCTTTACTGTTCATGTGGCTTAACATTTCTCATGTGTTGGTAAAGTGTGACTTCAACTACCAAGAGGCACTGTGACTGAAATCTAGCTACGCTGTTAGACTTCTTTTGCCCCTTTTCATTTGTCTGCCATGTTACTACTGATCTTCACTGTTCATGCAGCTTACCATTTCTCAAGTGTTGGTAAAGTGACATTGAGGTGACTACAACTCCAAACAAGATGCTGTAGTGAACGTGACACGCTTACATTGCACACTTCCCAGGTTCTGTTTTGATGTAATGAAACATCTGAACGGATGTGTCATTAAAGTGAAACACACCTCCTCTGGTACAACTGTGGATTGTATTATCATCCATCATCCACATGAAAAGGGTGTCAGCCTATGGGATTAGATAGAATCAGTGTGAGAAGCATTCTGAGGGCACAATGGAAACATTCTCTGCGGGATAGCTAGTCCTCTATTGGCGCGAAACCTAAAAGGCTAGGGCCCTGGAGCGCAGTACTTTCTGTTCATGTCTGACAAATTCTATGTACACTGGACCTGGTAACTGAAGTATATCAGGGACAACCAATAGCATAACCAAGTGCCATGCATGTGTAGGCAATGGGCAAATGCAACTTTTGAAAGCAAACACAGTACGAACAGCATGTGGCACACACCTAGATGAAGTCGCTGTAAGGTACACACTGAAAAATGGACACATGTCCATGCAGAACTCTATAATGTTATGACAAGTTGACACCCTCCATGTGTGGATACTCAAATATCTAAATTTAACACATTAACCACATATCAAACCTACATCATAGGGAGTAGTGCAACCTAAATGACGTTGACAGTGGCCAGGCCAAGCTGAAATACTTACCATATAACATGTCACCTAATGCAACGTCTGCCATATTTTAATGTCATCCCACATCAATCCATCCAGCATTTCCCCTTGTCCTGTGTAACTCCAGTACTGGCTCCAAGGTCACATCATACAAACCACTTCAACTGGATCAGCAATCAGCGATGAAACAAACACAACTGTACTCACACTTCACTAATTATACAATAACATCAAATAGTCAGAAATGTAATGGCAGGACCAATGCTTTCCAAACTGTGAACATTTTTAATGTATGGGTAAAAAAAAATCATCAAATTAACCATGGGCGAATGGCCAGCCCATATTTTACAATTTCTGCCACAGTATAAAGCTGTGCAAACACACTTGCCCTTTTTGACACTGCCATGGAACCTCCTAACAAAGGGGTATCAATAGGCATAGCAGGCACCTCGAAGATACTTGGAAAGAGGGGGCAGAGGTTAAAGGAAGGGTGGGTTTAGTGTTGGTAATGTCTTCTTGGGTTTGGGATCTTTTGGACTGAGATTAGGGCAGTGGGGAGGGTGTTTTTCTGGAGTGGAATGAGAGGTGGAAGGGACAGGTTTACTCTTAGGAGTTCTTTTTCCTTTTTTGCCTGGGTTCAAGGGGATGGGAAGGCCGTTTTTCAGGGGTTAAGTAATAAGTGGAATGGATGGGTTTGGGAGAGGTTTTTGGGACTTTCTGGTTTTAGAAGGGTAATGGCAAAAGCACACATGACATCCTCATGGGGAAAATGGATAGAGTGTTTATGATGGAGTTTGGGTTGGGTGGAAGAGGGAGTGGAAGTGTGAGATGGATCTGTTGTCTGCACTGTGTGTTGTATTGGTGTCTGTTGTGTGGGTGACTGAGCATTTGCAACTTTTTGGTGGGAGTGATGCAGATGTGCTGGGTGTTGTAGAGGGGTCAGTGAGTATTGCTGTATTGTCTGTGGGTATGGCTGTGTCTGTGGCCATGTCAGTGTCCGTCTGCAGGTATGGGTGTGTATTTGGAGGTGGCAATATTTGTTAGTGGGGTGTCTGCGGGATCGGTGTGTCTGAGGAGGAGTCAGTGTGAGTTAGTGTGGTGTCTGTGGGTATGGTTGTATCTGTAGAGGGGTCAGTGTGTTTTGCTATGTTGTCTGTGGGTATAGGTGTTTCTGTTTACGACTCTGCATGTGTTTCTGTATTGCTTGAGGGTATGCTGGGGATGGTGGTGGTGCTGAGAGGGGTGAGTGTCTGCTGTGTGCGTACATATTTGAGTTTTTTAGATGTCTTCTGTTTGAGTGTGGTGCTTGTGTCTTGTAAAGTGCGTGCATGCTTATGTGTGCATGTGCTTTGGATAGGAACGGGGAAAAGGGAATGTGTAGGACTTGGCCTTTTGGTTAAAGTCCCCTAAACGTTTTGCTTTCCCCCTAGACCGTTTTCCTGACCTAGAGATGCCAATTTGGATGCTTTGGGTACTTTGCCTTTGCTGATCAGTGTTAAAGTACATGAGTGCCCATTGTAAAATGTAATGGTGATTGGTTGGCCATGATTGGTATGTTGCCTTACTAGTAAAAGTCCCTAGTGAAGTTCTCTGGGTGCAAGGGTTAGTAATGCAAGGGCACGCCAAAAAGGGAAATCAGGCCTTCAGTGTAGGGCCTGCACGCAGGATGCTAAGTTAGCATGTAGTCCTGACACATGTAACCACTTGTCAGGCCTGACTTTCCCTTTCACATACACATGGGGCACCCCTGTGGTAGGTACCAGGTAACCCCTGGGCAGGGTGCAGTGTAGGTAAAAGGCAGAACATAAACTGAGGTGTGTGTTATGTTCTGACAGTGAAAAACTTTCCATTTCGTTTTTCACTGCTGAAAGGCCATTCTGCCCATAGTAAAGAATTGGGAGGCTGGGTGTTGTGTTTGTTAGCCTAGTTTCATGTCAGTTTATAATGGAGGGGTGAAGTTTGGTATGTATGAACTCACAGTGTCATAATGCATCTTTCTGTGTAGGTGGTTTTGTCACTGTGTGTTTATAAACCACTCTTTAAGAAAGTGGCTGAGTTCTGTGCTCTGAGCATTTCTGTGTGTCTCTGAAATGTGGATTGTCTGTCTGGAACTGAAAGGTGAGAGGAGCTGGGAGAGGTCTTTGACCCAGGGAGGGGTTGAGATGGCACCAGGCGGCCCTGCATCTGGAGAGTAGGGTTAGGAGAAGCCCGGGAGGTGAAAAGGCCTGGGCTGGTGCTGTGAACCAATTGACCCATCTCCTGCTGAGTGATTAAGGATCCAGACCCCCAGTATCAAAGGGAGAGAGATGATTCTGGGAGGGAGACACCCAGAACTGATTTACGGAGGGGTCAGTGACCCCATAGCACATACAAACTTCAAAGACGTTGAGGGGTATGACTATGAGAGCTGAAGATCCTGAATGGGGGAATGAAACAGAAATGGATTGAGACTGAAAAGGCTTGGACCCATTCTGTGGTCTAGAGGAACCTCTGCTAAAGAAGGAGCAACTGAAGAGACTGCTGTGGATAGACCAATCCTTGCTTCGTGATCTGGGGCTGGTCTGCAGTTTGCTGTTCTAACTAAAGAAGAGGCTGTTGGGACTGTGCTGGGAGGCGCTGGGTCCCCCTGCTTGAAAAAGACTATTCTTAGTGCTCTGTCTTGTAACCCCAAGGACCGAGGTTCGCTGGCTCCCTGTTTTGGAAACACAGGAACATAAATGTTTCTAGAGAAGACTCTCAGATACGTCATGGGTGCGTGTGCTCTGTCTAGCCTGAGACCTTCTCAAGTTGTGCCATGTGATCTTGGGCACCAGGAGTTTCAAGGGAAACTCGGCTGGGAGCATGTCGTGGTGCAGCCCAGGTGTTGGTGAAGAGCGCCTGGGCCTCGTGTGCACCAAAGGAAGAAGCGCGATACTCGGACGTGCTGGTTGCGTGTCATGTTGCAGCCCATGTGTTGCTGAGGAGTGCCGGGGCCTCGTAGGCACCAAAAGAAGAAGTGAGTCCCTGACGTGCAAGACTGCGTGTCGTGGGGCAGCCAGGGCTTTAGGGAAGAATTCCTGGACATCGTGTGCACTGGGAGAAGAGGTGAGACTCGGACGCGCAAGTGTGCGTGTCGTGGTGCAAGCGGAGCATTGTTGAAGAGCGCTGGATCGTGGTGAGCAGCGGAGAGGACGTGAGTCTCGGTTATGTGGTGTGCGTGTCGAAGTGCAACCTGAGGTGCTGGTGATTAGTACCTGGGTTGGGTGCACACTGAATTGAAATAAAGTATCCACAGTGTTGAGGGGGGCCTTAGTGTGGACTGAGACCGCCGGAATGAGGGCCAAGTCATTGGGGCCCTCGGAGTCAATCAGCAGCGGCCCTGACCGGCAGACACGGAAGAGCTAAGCCGCAGGCTAAAGTCCGCCACAGCCCGTTATGGAGTTCTGATTAAAGGCCCAAGATGCTGACGTCGGGGAGGAGAGTGGGATCGCGTCCCGCCAGGTAACATGGATCAACACTAGGGGTGGGGTGCGGGTCTGGAGGGACACTCTCTCGGTCTCCCGCTTCAGTCAGCTGCGCGAGCCGTTGCTTTGGCTCGGATCCCGGCCCGTGCTGACCCAAGACAGGGCAGTTCAGGAGCTGGAGTGGGAAGCTGTACTTTTTGTGTCATCATTGGCTGCTAACGAACTATCGAACTGACCTCATTTGTGCCTGACAAACTTTATGATGGGTGCGCTATGCACTGCGTTATTTTCTTCCTTGCCTATTACCTGATTGTAACGTGGCGCATTGCATTATTTCTTCAGTGCACAGTATCTAAGTATAACATGGCACAGTGTATTATTACTTCATTGTACTGTACAGGATTGTAGCGTGAAGCATTGCTTTGTTTCCTTCCTGGTACAGGGCATGCTGGTGGTGATACGCATTGCGTTATTCCTTTAATTGCAAAGTAAATGACAGTGGCGCTAAGTATGGCATTGTTTCTCTGTTGCACAGTATAAGAGAATATTGTTACGCATTGCAGTATTGTTTCCTTTTGCAACGTGTGATTCTAGCAATGCGACTTGCTTAACCTTTTTTGAAATGGTTAGAAGTGAGCTTAACTGTTGGTTAGAAGCGGTGGTTAAACCTATCAACCCACTGGAAAGAATACTACCCATTCTTATATGTTGATTTTGTCTCGTGTTGTCGTATTGTATAATTGCTTATATAAAAATTATACTCATTTTATCAATACTCGTGTGGAGTCTATTTATGATGACATCATGTGATTGCTGTGAGCGTGGTTGCACATACTGAACACTCATGCCTTGGAGATAAGCCTGGCTGCTCGTGCCAAGCTACTAAGGGGGTGAGCAGGGCTATCTAAGACGGTGTCCTTACTTAGTCTAACATTGAAACGAGGGGTCGGGGATGCAAGCCTCAAGCATTTGGTGGTGGCGGTAAGCGACAGGAACCTCCATCTCCAACAGAATGTGGACAGGGATGGGCAAGAGGGGGGTGGAATGGTGGATGGGTGGAGGGCTGCCATGAGGGATGTGGCCAGAGCCTGGAAAAAATCTCTGTAGGGCAGACATGGCAGTGTGAATGCCTTCCAGGTAGGCAAACATCTGCATCAGCAGTCTCAGTGGTGTAGCTAGAGCTTTTGCCACCCTTGGTGGTACTTGGGTTCGCTGCCCAGTGTCTGCCGGTGCAGGTAAGAGCAGGGAGAATCAACAGATGATGAGGGAAAATAAAAGATAAAAAAAGAAAACCACTTACCTTGCGCTCGCTGAAATTGCTTACCTCACCATCCGGCTCCCAAAAAGTGCCGCCTGGTGCAGACCGCTTCCCCACCCTCCCTAGCTACACCACTGTGCAGTCTAACCCACAGGGATGCTCTTCAGGAGGTCAATAGCCTCCTCACTCAGGGCAGAGGGTCTAAGAGAGGCAGGGGCTGAGGTGATTAGAAAGAAGGAGGGTACTCCACTCTTAAGGGAGTGGAAACAGCCAACTTGTGGGGGAACAACACAGAGGGTGGTGAAGGAACTAGGGGTGGCGGACAAGGATAAAGGTGGAACTTATCCTGTTGCGTTCACCACCACTCGGGATTGTCAACCGGAGGATGACTCAGATGATGATGAGCTTAAGCTGCTGTCCTCATGGGCACTCCTCACACCCTCATGGTCACTGGGTCCCTCCGTGTCTGACATCTCACATACAGAACTGCTGTAAACAGCTTTCGCCCCATCGACTTTGGCTCCTTCTCCTCCGCTTGCCCTAGATGTATCTAAAATGACATGTAATATGGGTTTATTGCAACAACGTTTCCACACCTGACTACCACAAAACACTGAAGAAGACAATATATCACACCATCATCATGGTTCACTCCATAGTCTTCAAATTTAGCATCCTACATGCATGCATGCTACATAACTAGGGCTCCAGGTTTTATGGTATTTATTTTTCTGCCATTTCCATCTGTATTTATCCATATTTATTTTTGCTAATTTTATCTGTATTTATCCATATTTATTTTGGGTTTTGAGGAAAATGTAAGCTAAAATTAGCATATTTCCACATTTATTGAACCGATAAATATGCACTTATCCTTGAAGGTCTGCCAGGTTTCAGTGCTGTGAGCACCGGCAGAAGATAAATCAGTGTACTTATATGAAAAAATGCAAATTTCACTGTCAACCTTGTGCATATCTCCTGCTGTTAAAGCCTCATTACTAAAATTCCATTCTTTTTTACACTACTTATCTATCAATCCACACATCTATTGGCCTAGCAGTCAGGGTAGACAGTATTTAGAATTACTCAAAAAGCAACCCAATTTCCGTTTTTATCCACATTTTAAAATAAATACAGACAAGAAAATTAATGTTTTCTGTGTGTATTCATCGGTAAGAATCAGTAAAGACGGAAAACAGGGAGCCTTATACATAACCTATAAACAGTTTAGTCCATAACCCCAGACAGACCAAAATGCATTGATGGAATTGTCTACACTCCATCCTTATGTTCATACTAGGATAGTTGATCATATTGCATACGTTGGCACTTGTATACCATTGTAAAAAATGAAAATAAATAGGATGGATTCTGCTAGAAATGGGGGTCTCTAGTTGGTCTCTTTGTTCAAATAGGGACCCTTGCTTCTAGTCAGGGTATGGGGGATATACTTCTAAAGTAACCCCTGCTTACCACCTTGGTAGCTTGGCACGAGCAGACAGGCTTATCTCAGAGGCAGTGTGTAAAGCATTTGTGAACATATACAATAATACAGGGAAATCACTACAAATGGACACCACACCAGTTTAGAAAAGTAAGTGATCGTTATCTAAACCAAAACAAGACCAAACAACAAAAATTCCTAATACAGTAATAAAAATATGACTTTCAGATGGTAGAAATAGTTCAGTTCAAAGCAAATTGCTGATGCAACGCACATGGGATGCGTCACGCAAACAAACCAAACGGGCCGCAGGGAAGGTGATGCATTGGTACCTTATACTCAGTGAAGGTGAGGCGTTGGTTCCTTGCTCCGGGGGAGGTGATGCATTGGTGCCTTACAATCCTTGATGTAATGTCCAGGCTTCCCACAATACATACATAGCCTTTGGCTACGTCTCCGATTCCTTTCTATGGCACTCAGTGGTCCACGTATGCCACTTATTTGCATAGGTTTTGACCCATCAGAAGTCTGTGAGTGTTCTGCTGTGGAAGTGATGGGTCGGGTAAGCAGAAATCTGGTATCCGAACGTTGTCTATCGCCCTTCCTTTCCTGAAGAAGATGGTCCAGTTGCACAGACAAGTCTATTAATTCATCACAATTGGATGGCATATGAACTGCCTGAGCCAATACATCCTTAAGTTCACCTCGTAGTCCTTGGTAAAATAGGGAGGTTCTTTTTTCTACAGGCCACTCTGTTTTAATGACTAACCTGTTGAAAGTGGTTATGTATGTCAAGAGATCTTGTGAGCCTTGTTTCAGGGTAATAAGTTCTCTGTCTAATGAAAGCTGGTGTGCCTTTCTATCAAAGAGCTTACGCATTTCCTCACAGAAGGCAGGGAAGTTGAGTAATATAGGGTCATTCCTCTCTATGAAGGGGAAAGACCAGCTAGCTGCGTTCCCCCCCAAATATTACATGACCAACGCCGTTTTCGACTGGTCATCTAGAAACACAGCAGGTTTGCACATGAAGTGCAACTTACACTGACCCAAAAATATTCCATACTTTTTTGGATCTCCAAAGAACCATTCGGGTGGGATGAGCGGCAACTGGAGGGGTTGAATGATTTGGATGGTGGGTGAGCCTGCTACACCTCCCTGGGCCTGTGCAGTGTCATGTGAGGCGGGAGGTGGCAGAGTCCAATTCCTTATATACGAAGCCCCATGTGTGCTTGTGGGACTACCGCGAGACAACCCGGCTACCTCTCTCCTCATAGTGCCCAGCTCATTTTTCAACTCCAAGCTCTCCCCCCTGAAAGCGTCCACTTCCATACGTAACGCTATTAATGCCTCTAACACTGATGTGAGAACAGGGTTGGTATCCATCGCTCAGGCTGTACTGTACCGTGGGCTCATTGTCTAAATAAAGTATTATTACATTGAATTGAATTGAATTGAAGCAGCAAAAATAGTGATTAGCGATTGATGGGCAGGGCCGCTTTTATCTGGGGAAACCGCACCCAGAACACACCCAATATGGCAGCTCCCCAGGGCACCTGGGAAATGTAGTCTTTGTAGTGGAAGCATCCTGCAAGAAGGGAATAAAGGTATAAATGCTGTTAGTAGGTAATGAAGTCCTATTAGTAGAAAAAAAACACATGGACCTTGCATGTCAACACACCTGTGCAAGCATAGTACGCATAGGACAGAGCAACCACTAATAAGCAAAGCTTGCATAATGCTGCTTTCCACAGTGGCACTGAGTGGCACTGCTGGAACAGGAAGCAACTTCCCACAAGGTGCACAGTTTTGTTGGGGCGGGCCCTAGAACACAGGTCGCCATAGCACTGACAGGAGTTGAAGTTGGCTACCATACAATTGAAGGCATTCAATAGATGTAGTAGATTTCATCAGCTCATTAGATGAGCAGATATGTGAAATTTTGGCTTTAGGGATAGACATGGCATCTCCAAAATGCTGCTACAAACACAGAGTAGTCATAACATGTGTGTTTGTCCATTCCAAGGTCTAGTTGTATCTAATACAGGCAAACACCCAGCTTGGTTGTATATTTAGCATTGTTCATCATGTGAGAAGTCCAGAGTCAAGGGGTCACCTGCCACTGCTCATCAGCTGAGTTTCCTTAATGGCTCACATATATTAGGGGCACACTGTTGTTATGGTGTCACTCATGCCATCAGCAGTTTCAGTTGATGAGACCAAGACACCATCAAGCAAAGTATTCAGACGTATATCTGAGAGGAGCATTGTATGTATATTGTTAAGTCAATGACTAATGAAGATCAGTAGTGACATGGCAGACAAGTTAGAGCGAGTAAAAAGAGTATAGCATCTTGCTTATAGTTTTAGTCACATGGCCTCGTGGTAGTTGTAGTCCCTTCAATCTCACTTACCAACACTTGACAAAAGGTAATATGCATGATGAGTGTAGATCAGTTGTAACATGGAAGACAAGGGGGGAGATGCAAAAGGAGTCTAGTAGCTTGGTTAGAGTTGGCGGTGAGAGGGTCTCAAGTTAATTGTAGTCACTTCAATGTCACTTTAACAACCCTTGAGAAATGGTAAGCTGCATGATATGTGAATATCATTAGTGAAATGACAGACAGGCCCAAATCCTCACCGCTGACCACCAATGTTAGAACTGGGGGTCTCTAGTTGGCAATGGTATTCACCTTTGTCCAAATAGGGACCCTTACTTCTAAGTCAGGATAAGGGGATTACACTCCTTTATAATCCCTGCTCACACCCTTCGTAGCTTGGCACGAGCTGACAGGCTTACCTCAGAGGCAGTGTGTTAAGCATTTGTGAATATACACAGTAATACAGTGAACACGCTACAGTTGGACACAACACAGATTTTTATAAAAATAAGTATTCTTTACATAGGCTTAAACACAAGACCACAAACGACAAAAATCCACAATACTACACTTAAGATTACTTACAAGATTATTAAAGTCTCTTAGTTCAAGTTGTTGGTAAATGTGACAAAATTCTCAACAAAGTACCTGGATGCGTAACGCAAAGTGAACAAAAGGCTCGGAAAAGGGGAGATGCGTCGGTTCCGTGAGCCAGGGGAACGTTTGCGTCCTGCCTCAATGCTTGTGCAGAGCGTGGGACTCGTTGTGAGCCTTACCAGTGCAGAGGTGATGCGCAGATTCTCCGCCTGCGGGCCCGGTGCGGTGCGCAAGATGGCGCCTTGATGCGATGCGACAATCCGGTTGCGATGCGAGAAGATGGCTCCCTTGATGCGGCGCTGCGATGACGATGCGATGACGCCCTGGCAGCCTTGCAACGACTCTGTACTTTGGAGCTGTGACAGGCCCTGCGACATGCTTCTCCGATGATGCAATCGCGACTCACACAATGGTGTCACGCTTCTCCGGTGATGCGACAGCAGGCAGCTTCGATGAACACACGCTTCCAGGGAGATGCGACGAAGGCTCGCTTCTCCGGCGTTGCGAGGATTTCAGCTGCGGTGGCGCACGCTTCTTCACGATACATCCAGCTTCCAGCTCCCGGCGGCATGCAAGTGTCTGGAGTCAGAATTCCCAGCAAGGAAATTCAATGGGGAGCTGGAGGTTAAGTCTTTTGTCCCTGAGACTTCAGCAGGAGGCAAGCACAGTTCAAGCCCTTGGAGAATATTCTGTAGATGAAAGTCCTTACAAAGTTCCTACTCCTGTTCCTTGGCAATGAAGTGACCACTGAAGGCCAACCCAGCAAACAGCACACAGGCAGAGGGGCAGCACAACTCCTGCAGGTTCCTTGGTTCTTCTCCTTGGCAGAAAGGTTTCTTATCCAGAAGTGATCTCATTTTTTGGGACCAGGGTCCCAAAATCCTTTGTTCTCTGAAGGCAGAGAGGCCTCTGCCTAGTCCAAACCAGTTCCTGAGAACTTTGTTTACATGACTCTCTTCTTCCTTTCACTGTGCAGAGCAGAGACATCAGCCGCCCCACAGGAGGTGGAGCCAGCACAGGGAAGGGAAGATACAGCTCTAGAGCACTCTGTTGACATGATTCCTCCTCTCCTTTCACAGTGCAGGGCAGAGACATCAGACAAGCCACAGGAGGTGGAGCCAGCATTGTAAAGGGAAGGCCAAGCCCTATTCAGGTCCCAGGTGCAACTCCTCCCTCCCATATAGATGCAGATCTCTCTATTCACCACCGGGCTGCCCCAGCCTGTCTCCTGGAGTCCCCCAGCCCTGTCACTCACAAATCCAGACAAGGAATACACAACCTAGCAGAGGCATGCCTGGACAGTTAGGCAAGAAAATACCTACTTTCTAAAAGTGGTGTTTTCAAACACAGAATATTAAAACCAACTTTACTAAAAGATGTATTTTATTATTCTGCGTTCAGGCATACTAAATTAGATTTTCTACCATGTTCCCTGAGTCAGTTAGGATTATAAGAATGTAATAATCTAACTGCACATTCTGGCCAATGGAGAACAGGTAGCCTTCAATAGTGGAAAGCAAAAATGGCTGTAATTCACTATTAGAACATGCTATGCACATCAGAGCATGTCCTACCTTATACTTACAATGCACCCTGCCCTTGGGCCTACCATAGGGGTGTCTTATATGAAGCAAAGGGAAGGTTTAGGGACTGGCAAATGGGTGCACTTGGCCAAGTCGACATGGCAGTGCTAGACTGCATACAGGCCTTGCAATGGCAGGCCTGAGACACATTTTATAAGCTGCTTCTGTGGGTGGCACAACCAGTGCTGCAAGCCCACCAGCAGCATTTGATTTACAAGCCCTGGGCACACATGGTGCACTGTACTAGGGGCTAACAGATAAATCAAATAACCCAATCAGGGAATAACCAATTAGTACATAAATTTACCATCGGGAGCACTTGCACTGTGGTACTGATTAGCAGTGGCACCATGCCCAAAGCATATAACCAGCTAAAAAATATAAAAACAGAGGAGGCAATCCATGAAAAATGGAAGGGAGACTCACACCAATGATGTCAGGTCTAACAGCCAGGTTATCTGTCATTCGGCAAGCCTGCAACTTCTAGTATTTAAGGACGTCCATCTGGTGGTCTAACAATATGGGTTAGACAACAGGCGGTTTTTCCAGGTTGAAGACATAGCAATCGATAACCCAGATATTCAGACCATTAGAATAACCTCCAAACATGAACCTGAGTGTATATTCATAAACGTCTATGCCAGAGGGCAGGCAGGTGGAAAGGCTTCACCGACCATTTCTTGTTTGGACTCTTTTCTAAAATCCCTAAATGGGCCGTGTAATAAGATCATTGCGGGGAATTTTAACTTCACGTTGGAGCCTCTTGGTTTAAAAGACGGGAATCTTACCAGCGATGAAGATGCTGCTTGGGGGGTCCCGTCATTATTGCTTGCCCCAATTCAGAAATGGACTGAAGCTGTGCTGCAGCTTAAAAGTCTAACAATGGAGAGGGGGCTAAGTGCAGTCAATGGAAGATCTAAATCAGACATCCAAGGAAATTTTACTTTTAGCAGTGGGCCAAGGAAAAGTAGGATTGACTACTTTTCATTAATTTAGAATTCTAGCAAAGAGTGAGGGACATGGAGGTCGTGAATAGAACTGAGAGCGACCATAAGCCTCTTTTTCTGACAATAGATGGGAATTACACCCAGAATCGTAGTGGCAGCCCGGACATCGAAACATCAGATGTGATTATGTCTAATGATTCTCGCAGGTTAAAATGGGCACAGGTTTCCGCGGATGAGGCTACTGTAACTCAAATCAAGCTCACACTTGCTGACACTCTTGCTGCCCTCTCGAAATTTGATCCTAATGAGGATACCTTATCACCCCTCACAGTACATCATGAGGCCCTGTTTGCCAAGCTGAAATCGTATCTTAACCCAGAGTGAAAAGCAACAGGTGCCTAGGTTATAAGGCAGCAAAGTGGTATGATGGGGCATGTAGAAATGCTTATAGGGCTCTGTCCAATGCAATAAGGGCATGTTCTGTCCAGGAGATAAGGAGTAGGTGATCTGAATATAAGGTTATCCAACTACGGGCAAAAAAGGCCCGTGATGAAAATAGATGGCAGGACCTGCTGGTCGCATGTAATGGGAAAAACTGATGCCGATTTTGGCTTTTTTATCAAGAGGGGAGGTGACCATGCCGGTCCGGTACCTGCTAACAATGTTCCCCCAGAAGCCTGGGTCACATATTTTCAGACCCAATTTTCTTTTCACACAAGTGACTCAGGACAGTATCAATGTCCACTAGAAATAGAATGTGCTTTTGATGGGGTGGCTGCAGGCAGAGCTCAGGGAAAGGATGGCATCCCGGCGGATATATTTAAATTTGACCGGGAGAATTGGCTGAAATATATTCTTATACTTGCCTATGGTCTAGCCAGAGGAGCCCCCATTCCGGAATCCTGGCATGAGGCGGAAATTATCCCCATATATAAAAAGGGAGATCGAGCCTGCCCATCCAATTACCGGCCCATCAGTCTAATAGATACTATGCAAAGGTTGGTGGCTAGACTAGTGCTATCTAGGGTAAATAGGTGGATTGATGATAATGAGATACTATCCACCTATGAAGCAGGATTTCGGTCCCACGTTAGCACTATTGATCACGTTTTTAGATTTATGATGTTATATTGGAATACCGTGGTCTTAGCTCGGGGCACCCTTTATGCAGCATTCATGAATCTTAAGTCTGTATTTGATCTAATGCCCCGTAATAAACTTTGGGACACTCTTAAAGCCGGGATGCCCACAGAGATCCTATCATTCATCATAAAACTATATGATTCTACTTATGCCCAAATTAGATGGGGACAGCAGGGGGAGACAACAGAACGTTTTTTGGTGAACAAGGGAGTGCGGCAGGGGTGTGTGCTAGCCCTATCCTCTTCTCTTTGTTCATCAATAATGTTGTCTCATATTACTTCAACAATCCCACGGATGCTCCGACTCTTGCTGGTTCGCGAGTTCCTTTATTAATGTTTGCAGACGATACCCTAATTATTTTCAAAAACACAAGTTGGTCTACAAAGAGCCCTCTACCGATTTAGCCTTTTTTGTAATGACCATGACCTTGTAGTCAACGTTGACAAGGCCAAGTTCATGGTCTTGCACAAAAAAAATAAAACAGTGAAAGCCAGAGTAGGAATGAATAATGTGCCCCTTGAGCAAACTGGTTCATTTACTAATTTAGGGGTTACATTGGGCAAAATATTGAATTGGAAGCCACAGATGGATTTGCTGGTTTTAAAGCATAATCAACTAGCGGGGGCCCTCCTAAACGAAAACCGTTTATCTCAAATTAAACCAGTGGCTCCGGTTATGGCTATTTATCAAGGAAAGGTTAAAGCCTCAATTATTTATGGAGCTGAACTCTGGGGATTCGAAAAAGTACTTCCTTTAGTCCAAGCACAGAATAGGTTTTTGAGGACATTGACTGATCTCACGCTTTCTACACAACTTAGACCATTGTTGATGGACCTTGGGTGTTTTTCCTTTGAGGAGGCAGCGGGTTTTAGACCTCTTGCCTATCGGCGACGGCTTTGGACTAACCCAGAGCTAGCTCCTTACGTGCAAGCACTTAAGCACATTAGAGAAGCTCACAAAATTTCATGGTTACACAAGATTAGGGCTACTTTATTGGATATGGGCCTCAACCACTTGTGGTTGGACCCAGAAGGGAATTCTTTCCCCTTGAAAACAGAATTTAAAGCCTTACATAGGGAGATAGTCTGGCAGAAGTCCTTCTCTCAGGTGAGTGGTGATTGCCTAACAGGCCTTTTTCTGGATCATAAAATCGAGTACAGAATGGAGGCCTATTGGGACACCATTACCAGCTTTGGTAATAGGAAGCTCTACCACCAATTTAGAGTGGGAAGCCTCCCTATAAAATCGTTCAAAAAAAACTGGGGGGCTGAGTTAGATTTACACTGCAATTCCTGTCCATTTGAGGAAGAGACCTTGCCGCATAACCTTTTTGTTTGCCCCGCATATAAGACGCCTCGCCATAAATGGCTTAAGCCAGTTTGTGTCAAAATAGGAACAAGATCTTGCCAAACGGCTCTGCGTGTTTTAAAATCTGATACCAGCGAAGTCATAGTTGTTGCTATGGCTAAATTTTGGAGCTGGGCTTGGGCCATAAGAAGGAACAGGATGCAGGGCACTATGTAACTATGTAATTATGCAATTATTTAAATACCTGACTTCTCATCATGCAATAGATGTTAATGAGTTTTGGTGTTTTTAGCATTCTCTAAATGAAATATGTTTATATGCCTATATGACTGTGAACTTCTGTTACATGTATTTATGGTTTTACCTTTTCGTCATGATTTTATTTATGACAAAAGTTCCATCATAGGTATATGAATTTAGATATGTTTAATTCGATTTTATCAAGTTTTATCTTGTGAAATTTTATATGTTTTAGTAAGTCATTCCTGGTTTTTATTGTTCTCATGTATATGTGTCGTTTATGATTGTTTATAATCGAATAAAGACTAATTGAATTGAAGTAGAGCACAAGCACTTTAGCACTGGTTAGCGTTGGGAAAGTTCTAAGTATCTTAAAATTCAACAAAACAGGTTCAGAACACAGCAGGGTGAAGGCAAAATCTTTGGGTATGACACTGCAGAAAGGTCAAGTCCAACTGTCATAGATTGAAGTCACTCATAATAGACGTCTGTATCAGCTGAAAAAGTCTGACATTTGAGCTAGAAACACTTGTTCAAAGTCTCCTGCTGCATGCAGTCTGTTTATGATGGCAGTATGTATATGGTAGTGTGCAGGCACTAGATCTTATAGACAATAGTTACATTTGATATGACTGCTAGCTGATATGACTACAAGCTGCATTTTTTAAGTTTTATTCAGATGGAGGTTTCTTTTCTTTTTTTTCTTATCAAAAAGTGTATTTATACTATAAATAGGAACAATGTGTACTTCTTCACTTATAGCATGTGTAATAGCAACTCCAAAGAATATATAAGCATCACAGATGCTATCATTTCTGAGCATTACTCAAACTTGTAAACTTGTTTTGTAAATATAAAGCCAACATAATTCTATTGCCAGTGCTTGTTTTCTCAAAATGTTAAGTCAAGGTTCTATGCAAGAACGTTAATGGAAGTGTAATATGAAATAAAAAATATATATATTTGCCTAATTGCATAAAGAAAAGAAAATGTCTCTTTACCAGGGCCTAGACAAAAGTTTGTGATGACTAAGATACTGACTTAGGTTTCATTATCTTTCATTGATTGCTTTTACCTGCCTCAATCTTCCTCGGTCTTTCTGTCCATGTTCCCTTTTTTTAATATTTCTTTTTTGATTTTTTAATGCAGAGCAAACAATACAAAACAATAGCATGAGTAAATAATATTACAATTAAGGAATCTAGAGTGAACAGACATTTACAATCTGTGCATTCCTGAAGAGAAAAAAAAACACAGTGATAAGCATGTAGAAATAAATAAATATCGCCGATAAAGAAGGAATGAGAATAGGACAGCGACCAATGGAATAGGGAGCATCAAATATAACAAAAGGAACAGCAAATATCTGGAAAGCAAACTCAGTCGAAGGGACTGTTTACATTAGGGACTCTGGTCATATGTACAGTAGTGAGACCATGCATTTTCATTGTATAATTATAGGTACATGTCTAAGGGCAAAGTGTGCCTCAATCACCGTCAGGTCCCTCAACATCAGGCGAAAAGAGTAATAAGTAGTTTAGCAGTGGTTGCAATATGTTGTTAGGCCTGGAAGTGGGTGGTTGTAAAGCCGTGTAGGTATCACTCGTAGTGGCACAGCACACTAGACCTCAAATCCATCTTTTAAACGCTAGAACTGATGTGTCACCCCAGTGTAAAGACATCTCTCGCTTCGCTAACAAGAGTGCATTAGCGAAATACCGCCGAACTCCCACAAGGAGCCGCCTAAGGTAGCTTAACAACGCCCTTAATGGAGATGGAACAAGCTCAGTCTCGCTCAGGCGCGCAACACCCATTGGGCTCATGGGGCTTCAGCCCCCCGGTCGTGTGTGTCAGCCCGGCTGACACAGCTTTGCGAGCTGGCGACCGTTCAATTGCAGCAGCACCCGAGTACTTTAACAGGTCTTTAGAAGACCATTTACTTGTAAATTAGGCTTTTGATGTGTTGTCGCCCCTTCGTACAGCCACTCTGTTTATGGGTGGAAGAATTAGCCCCCCCCGAAATATTTTTCAGCCCCCCCGCACCCCCTCCCCCCCCCCCCGAAATTTGGCTCTAGTTGCCCGCCTGGTCTCGACATACGTGATAGAGTGTGAACACCTCCTCCCAACAGGCACGTATCGGCACGCAGTTCCATGACAGATGTGAGAAATCAGCGTGTTCCTTGGCGCATCTTGGGCAGCAGTGCGATTTAGTGGAATCCAATTTGGCTATCAAATGAGGGGTAGTGTAGGCACGTGCAGGTATTTAAAATGTAGTAATTAGTGCCGATGATTATTAGAAACCATCTGGTCTGCTACCAGCAAAAGTACCGTGTCTGGTCTGGTATTGGGCTTCCCAGATCTCTCTCCCACGCCACATGTGCCCTCCTTTCCACAACAGGCTTCAGCAAGAGAGCTGCATGATATGGCTGAGAGACCAAGTGGGCACCATCTAGGACTGTAATGACATGGGATAATGGCGGAAAGTCAGGAGGTTCAGGCTGGGAGTCAGGATCGTGGTGCAATATGAATTGTATAGTTGATGTAAAATGAATCTGTCCATGTATGACACATTGTGCTCCTCCGCCGCAAACGTGACAGAGCATATTTCAGCATCTGCAAAGGTGTCACCCAGCCTATGCAATCGGCAAGTGGATAAAGCTTGTTTGGTGAGTGTTTCTGTGGTCATGGGTAGACAGGGATTGTCATCAAGACGGATATGAGGAGAGTACAAGTGGCTAAAACTAAGGTACCATTGGAGTCTGGCCCAAGCCCAGCATGTAGTTGGGAGTGTCTGTATTTCTGAAGCATTTATAGGCAAACCTCGTTGCATGATTGTGGAAAGTGGCTATGGGTGGGCCTGTGATCATTCTGGCTTCAGAATTTGTAGGCGTGCATCGTAATTTAACCAGTGGTATGCAAAGTGCGTCTGCACCTCTAAATATTAGAGGTAGAAATCAGGGACACTAAACCCACTGTGCTCATATGGTAGAATCGATGTTTGCCAGGTGATACTAGGTTGTTTGCCTGCCCACACCAAGTTCGTGAACATACCATGTAAAGTGTCAAAGAAGATATTAGTCAAAATTATAGGGATGTTTAAGAATAAGTATAAACAAGCATTTTCAATGCAACAGGTCTCGCATTTGCGAGAGTTTGAGCTATTGGCATTGTAAATGACAATGCTTTCTATTTATGTGTTTTGAAAACCTGCAAGCGGTATGTAAACTTGCAATGTGTACTCACAGTTGTTGCTTATGATAAGCAAGGCTGGCAATAACTGTACTTCTTTTACTGCCTGCCTTGCTTCTCGTATGCAAGGTTCATATGTATAAAGTGCGTGTTTATGCACGGCTTGCAGGTTTTCAAAACAAATAAATAAAAGGTGTTGTCATTTACAATGCCAATAGCTCAAACGCTAGCAAATGCGGGACCTATTGCATTGCAAGTGCTTGTTTATTATCTAGTACAGAGATAGTGTCCTATGTTAAGCTCCATATTAATAATGCGTCCAAATGATCATTATTATTCCCTTGACCCGGTCACTCTACTACTGCACGGACCTCGTGTGCCCGGATTCTGCTGCCTCTGCCTGCTTGGCCCTCTTTCTGCCGCCTCTTCTTAGGGCCCCTGCTCTCCAGGCTTGCCCTCGCTCCCCAGGCTTGCCCTCGCTCTCCAGGCTTGCCCAGGCTTGCCCTCGCTCTCTCCCGCTCCGCTTTCCCGCTCTTTTCAACCCCCCCTCTGCTCCCCGCCGCTGCTCTCCTGCAGCCCCGCCCCCTTCTCCAGTCTCCCGCTCCCCATTCGCTGCCCGCCTCCCAGCTGCTCCTCCCTCCCACTTTGCCAAAGATGGCGGAGACCGCGCGTACGCGTAGCGGCCATGCGCAGCAGGCACGCCGATTGCGCGCCGAAGACACGCCAAAGGCAAGCCCGTCTATGCCCGTCCGAGCCTGGACCGGGCCCAGCACCAGAACCACGGGACCCCGCCAGAGCCAGCCAACCCGACTGAGTTACGACGCCGCCACCCTCCACGCACTTAACACCGGCCGACATCCAGCCTGCTGCCAAGCCACCCAGAAACGCACCCACGGAGCCTTCACCTGCCACGCCTGCTACTTCACCTGCACTCGGTCCTGCACCACGCCAGCCAAAACACCCGCCAACAACAACCACCTCAAGTGCATCCTGCTCAACACCTGCTCCATCCACAGGCACGCCGTCGAACTATGGGACCTCCTGGACAAAACGGCACCAGACGTCGCCTTCTTCACGGAAACCTGGATGAACGCCTCCTCAGCCCCCGACATCGCAATTACCATCCCGGACGGCTATAAGATCATCCCGAGGGACCGCATCAACCAGACCGGAGGAAGCATCGCCATCGCCCACAGAAACACGATCCGCATCACGATCAACACCGACAACACCCTCGCCACCGCAGAGCACCTGCACTTCCAGATTCACACCGACCTCAAGACCACCCTCAGAGGAACCCTCATCTATAGACCCCCGGGACCACGCTCACACTTCAGCGAGGCCATCGCAGACTTCATCAGCCCTCTCGCCCTCGCCTCCCCCAACTACATCCTCCTAGGAGACCTCAATTTCCACCTGGAGAACGACCAGGACAACAACACCACCGCCCTACTAGACAACCTCGCCAACCTCGGATTCAAGCAACTGGTCAACACCCCCACCCATTACGCCGGCCACACGCTCGACCCTGCCTTCTCCTCCAGCAAACAAATCTCCTTCAGCCACACCACCGAGCTCCACTGGACCGACCACAGCTGTGTACACTTCAACTTCAGGAAAACAACGACCCACCACCGACCTCAACAAACCCCCCAAAGATGCTGGAGAAAGATCACCACCGACCAACTCACCACCTCCTTGCACCTAAACCCTCCCACCAACACCACAGACCCCAACGAAGGAGCCCGCAACCTCACACAGTTGATCACCGACTGCGCCAACACCCTTGCTCCACTGAAAAACCCTCCCAGCAACCTCAACAGCAAGAAAGCTGCGTGGTTCACCAACGATCTCAAAGACTCCAAGAAATCCTGCCTTGACCTCGAGAAAGCCTGGCGCCACAACCAGTCAACGGACAACATGACAGCCCTCAAGAACGCCACCCGCAAACACCACCAGCTGATCCGCACCACCAAAAGGTCATCCTTCAGAAAACGACTGGACAACAACACCCACAACAGCAAGGAACTCTTCAATGTCGTGAAAGAGCTCTCCAACCCCAACGCCAGCAACAACGACATCACGCCTTCTCAAGACCCCTGCAACTCTTTGGCCACCTTTTTTCACCGTAAGATCGTCGACATACACAACAGCTTCGGCACTCAGAACACGTACCCCACCACCGAACCTACACCCCCCACCACCACCATGTGCGCCTGGACTCATGTCAGCACGGAAGATACCACCCACACGATGAACACCATCCACTCGGGCTCCCCAGCCGATCCCTGCCCACACCACATCTTCAACAAAGCCGACTCCATTATCGCACCCAAACTTCGGGACATCATCAACAACTCCTTCATATACGCCACCTTCCCGGAGAGCTGGAAGCACGCAGAGATCAGCGCCCTCCTGAAGAAACCCACCGCAGACCCCTCAGACCTCAAGAACTTCCGCCCCATCTTGCTCCTCCCCTTCCCTGCAAAAGTCATCGAGAAAACCGTCAACAAACAGCTGACAGCCTTCCTGGAGACGAACGGCTCCCTCGACCCATCGCAGTCCGGATTCCGAGCGAACCACAGCACCGAGACCGCCCTCATCGCGTCCACCGTCGACATCTGGACCCTGCTGGACAACGAAGAAACCGCCGCCCTCATCCTGCTCGACCTTTCGGCTGCGTTCAACGCGGTCTGCCATCGCACCCTGGCAACCCGCCTCCGCCACGCCGGGATCCAAGGAAAGGCCCTGGAATGGATCACCTCCTTCCTCTCCGACAGAACCCAAAGAGTCCGTCTCCCGCCCTTCCTCGCAGAAGCCACCAAGATCATCTGCGGAGTACCTCAAGGCGCCTCGCTCAGCCCCACCCTCTTCAACCTCTACATGAGCCCCCTCGCAGCCATCGCGCGCAAGCACAACCTCAACATCATCTTCCACGCCAACGATACCCAACTGATCCTCTCCCTCACCAACGACCCCACCTCCGCCAAAGCCAGCTTCCAGGACGGAATGAAAGACCTCGCAGACTGGATGAAGCTCAGTTGCCTGAAACTGAACTCAGACAAGACGGAAGTCCTCATCCTCGCCCCATCCATCTCCGCCTGGGACGACTCCTGGTGGCCCCCTGCTCTGGGCCCCCCACCTAAGCCCACGGACCACGCACGCAACCTGGGCTTCATCCTTGACTCCTCCCTCATGACGGCCAAGCAAGTTAACGCCGTTACCTCCTCCTGCTTCAACACTCTCCGCATGCTCCGTAAGATCTTCCGCTGGATCACGGTCACCCAAGCCCTCGTCACCAGCCGTCTGGACTACAGGAACGCCCTCTACGCTGGGACCACCGCCAAACTACAGAAAAGACTGCAGCGCATCCAGAACGCCTCAGCACGACTCGTCTTGGGCATCCCCAGACACAGCCACATCTCCGCCCACCTGAGGGACCTGTACTGGCTCCCCGTCACCAAAAAAGGATCACGTTCAGACTCCTCACCCATGCATACAATGCTCTCCACAACTTGGGCCCCGAATACCTCCACAACCGCCTCACATTCTACACGCCAACCCGCCATCTCCGCTCCGCCAGCCTCGCCCTCGCCACCGTCCCACGGATCCGCAGAACCACCACCGGAGGAAGATCCTTCACCTACCTGGCGGCCAAGACCTGGAACAACCTCCCCACCCACCTACGACTCACCCAGGAACATCTCTCCTTCAGGAAGCAACTCAAGACCTGGCTTTTCGAGCAGTAGCAGCCCCCCCCCCAGCGCCTTGAGACCCTAGCGGGTGAGTAGCACGCTTTACAAATACTCTTGATTGATTGATTGATTTAAGATCCCTTTGAGCATTATTCCTTTTTCGATCACGTTTTTGAAATGTGCACTCTTTCAGGTCAGCACAAATAATAAATTGTGATCCCAAGGCGAATGCTTTTACCAAAATCTTACTGCCAGGGCCGGACAGGCTACTGGGCGTTTTGGTGTGCTGCAAAGCTGGGGGCTGATTTCACGGCGGTGGGGGCTGATTTCATTGATGGGGACCTGCGTGTGCTCCTTAATAAACAAAGCAAAACAAATGGTTTTAAGCACACACAGGTCCCCATCAACAAAACCAGCCCCCAACTTGGCAGCACACCAAAACGCACGGTAGCCAGTCCGGCCCTGCTTACTGATTTATGCATTATTCACTCAAAGGTATAAAGGTTTATATACAGAGAGCAAGACAATTATTTAGATGCTTCTGGTAATATTATTAATGTCTTCATTTTTTTTTTTGTAAATATCTTTTTATTGCAGCAAGATCAGAAATGCAGACAGTAAATTTAAGCCATTCCCCTTGGTGCTCAGTGAAAGCGCCGCTCCCTCACCCCTGTATCACACAGCCATTCAGCTCGCACCCCGGAGGTCGAGCGGCAAAGTCATAGGTACAAAGAAACTGCGCTGGATCGTTCTGTACATGGCTGTAGCCACCAAGTGGGTGGGAAATGGCGGAGCTGCTTTTGGGTCCTAACACTCCCTCTCCCATGTCCCAAGTCCAGTTTGAGCCAGGAGTCCCCGTACATCCTTCATGAACAAAACCCCCTCCCCTTCCCTGTAACCCCCTCAACCATTCCTACCCCGCCACCCTTGTCTAGGATCCCCCCCCAGCTTCTCCCCACCCCTGCCTAGTCCCCCCACCCCCCCAGGCGTGCCAGAGTATCACCTAACCGAGCTCTCAACCCCTTCACCAAGATCAGCTCCGAAACAAGGCCCCAGGATTTATCAGCAATCATTCGTAAATCATCACAATGGGACGCAAGGGTAGTGAAATAGCAGAGCGGGCTTATGCTGTCCCCCTGTCAGGCGGGTGTCCCGCAGGAGCCGGGCTATGCACCGGGGAGTCCTCCTCCTCCACATCCAGGAGCGTGAGATCTAGGACCAGCTCCTCCCACGCCCTGGCTCTCTCCGTGCCATGTCATTGTCTATCCTAAGCGCCGCTCGCAGGCGAAGCTCACCCTCACATCTGGCCCATTTAAGCAGCTCAGCCTTCCAGCGCTCTACTACGGGGCCCCGGGACGCCTTCAACTGGGACGTAATGGCCCGCTTCGCCAGGAGAAGCCCCAAGTCCAGGAACTTGCTAGTGACTTTATTCTTTGACGTGTGTGGGAACAATCGCTACCTGCTTAGGCAATGTAAGTGCATCCAAAAGATCATTCATAAGTTGTCCATGCTGAATCTTCGTACCATGCGACGTCATAAAACCTCTCTCTCGCAACAATCGTCCAAAGCTATGCGCAACGCCAAAAGCGTATTGACTATCAGTAAACACATTCACCCATTTCCCTTTAGACAACACACACCCTCTAGTCAAAGCTATCAGCTCCGCAGCCTGAGCAGAGTTCTGATTCAATCTCGCAGCTTCCACAACAGTATTCAAAGTTACCACAGCATACGCAGTCGTGACATCACCATTCGGCAATTTAAAACATGAACCATCCACATACAAAGTCCCATCGGGATCATCCAAAGGAGTGTTTTTAAGGTCCACGCGACCTTTTGTTTCTTCCTCAGTCCGCAAATAACAGTCATGAGCTGCTACTTCCTCTGACTCTGTACTAATTGGCAATAAAGTCGCCGGGTTTAGGACATTACAACGTTTTATCTGAATGTGACTTGCCAAGAGCGTCAACTCGTACCCAGACAACCTTGCACTCGTCAAGTGCTGAGTCTTCGTACGATTTAAGAGGGTGTCAACTGCATGCGGAACCATCACCGTAAGCATATTATCCATGACCAATCCTGCTGATTGTCGGATGGACACCGCAGCTGCCGCTGTTGCTCTCAAACAACTCGGCAATGCTCTAGCTACCGGTCCAAGGTCGAGGAAAAATATGCACATGGACGTTGCTTGCCACCAAAAGGTTGCGTCAAAACACTCAACGCACAACCTTCTCTCTCGTGCACGTATAACGTGAACGGCTTACTGTAGTCAGGGGTACCTAACACAGGAGCCAAACACAACGCGTCACGCAATTCAGAAAAACTTTTCTGACATTCTTCCATCCATGGTAAAGGAGTTGGAACGTCCTTACACGTAAGAGCCACCAATGGTTTCGCTAACAGTGAAAAATTCGGGATCCACTGTCTGCAGTATGATGTGATGCCCAAAAAGGCACGCACATCTCTCTGAGTTGTTGGCACAGTCATCCGAGCAATCGCAGCAATTCTCTCTGGGGTCAACCTTCTTCCCTCCTTTGACAATAAGTGACCTAGATAGGTTACTTCTTGACAACAATATTGAAGTTTAGAAGGAGACACCTTGTGATGTAAGTCACAGAGATGTTGCAACAACGATACCGTAGCAATTTTGCAAATGTCCTGAGTGTCTGCAGCCACCAATAAGTCGTCAACATATTGGATCAAGGCTGCACCGGCCGGCAACACGAACGCATCTAGTTGACCCTTCAAGGCTTGACTGTATATCGATGGACTTTCACAGTAGCCCTGAGGAGCACGCTTAAACCGGAAGCTGCGTCCACCAAGAGAGAAACCGAAAAGGTCTCTGCTTTCCTCGGCAATCGGAATACTGAAGAACGCATTCTTCAGATCGATCACCGAAAACCAAGATGCCGATGCTGGAATTAGAGTCAGTAGCGCCGTGATGTCGGGCACAACAGGGAACTGAGGAATCACAATTTTATTTACCTCCCGTAAATCGATAACAAAACGATAAACAGGTGGTTTCGAAGGATCGGTACGTTTTAGAATGGGCAACACAGGACTGTTGCACACGTTTCCCCGAGTCTCCTCAATAACATCTTTTTCGATCAAATCATAGATGATCGCCAACAATGCTCGTTCACCGTTAAGAGAGATACGATACTGGGGAATACGTGGCAACCGCACATTAGATTTCAAATGGACAACATAAGGGGAGATGTCAAGCAGGCCCACATCATTGGGCCCTGTTGCCCACAAAGATGCAGGAAGAGAACTCAATTCCGGTGGAAGCTTATCGAGAGACAAGTACATTGGAGAGATAACTCTCTCACCCAAAGTAAGCTTCACTCCCGCAGGAGAACAGTACAAAGTCGCATATAAACGTTTTAGCAAATCCAGGCCCAAAAGATTTTCACCACAACCAGTGGTTAAAATCAACGGAGCTTCAAGCTCACGTGGCCCAATTGTAAGAGGCAAAGGGCGTGAAACTGGATTGCTAAAAGGGGCGCCAGGGAATCCAACGGAAACATTTGTTAAGCCAGACAAAGGTGCGCCAGGGAGTTTCGAATGTATGATAGAACTTTTCGCTGCACCAGTGTCCAACAGAAAAGGCTCAACGACGCCCGAGGTGGCAACTGCGACGTAAGGCCCTCTCTGATCAACCGGAACTGATACCACTCCCTCTCCTTGTCCATGGCTGTCCTAGTAGTTACCGTTGTCAGTTCCCTGATCGACGTAATAATCATCTACATTGTACTGAGCAGATCGCCCTTGCGACGATCCACGCTGATCAAAACAATTATTGGAGTCAGAAGTGTTAGTGGAACGATCGTTCTGAGCACCGCGACCCCTACCACGTGATGTCTGTTGAGAACCACCACAACCTCCTCTAGTCGAATTACCACTATTACGCTCATTAAGGACTGGACAATCAAATTTCAAATGACCCTCCTGTCTACAATAGGCACACTGATTGTACCCTAACGACGATCTTTGTGAGGAGGAATCATTTCGCGATTGTGACCTATTTGATTGAAACTGTGATCGATTACGTTGCTGCGAATCATTCTGATTCGAACGCGGAGGATACGCCTGTTGCAACAGCACTTTAGTTTTGAGTTCTTTCGTTTTCTTGTCAGCACGATCGTTCTCCTCTTTCTCTCTATTCTCATAATATTGAGCCGTAGCCAATATTTGAGCAGAAGTAGAAACAGCCCACGCACTTTCAGAATTTTTTAATTTGTTGCTCAAATCGGGCAATAAATTGGAAACAAATTTGTCCACGAACAACCTTTGACCACCTTCGGTACCCATATCTTGACCACTGTGGTCGATGAAAGCCTCCTCAAATCTCGTGAAGAAATCAGAGACGCTCTCATCCTTCTTTTGCTTGCAAGCGGACAGTTTGTCCCAATTTACCTTCATGGCTGGCATAAGTGTTTTCATTAGAGCTATAATTCTCTGAGGGAGATTAGCAATCAACTGTTCAGGTTTCGCACCACCAACTTGCAAACCATCAGCTGCTATAAGCGCAGCCCAATCGCCACCTAATTAGTTCGCATGATTTTCCTGACGAATCTTTGTCCATACCGGTTGCGGTACAACATTGCCAAACAGCATATCGATATCGGCAAGATTCATTATCGTAGCGTCAACGAGCTGCGATAATTCTTTGTAGTACCCTGCAGGATTTTTGCGAGGGTCAGGCAAAGATTGCTTTACCTGCAAAACTTCCGATCGTGTCCATGGAAGGTGTATCCATACTCTCTGGAAATGTGGAAGGATCGGCGGAGCGTGATTAGCATCACCTGGCATCCACACTGGTGGAACTTCACGCATGGGAAACTGACCAGGCACATCTGACGGTCCCTCAATGTCTTCTACAAACAATGCTCGAGGCATCATAGAAGGACGAAGGGACAGTAATTGCTCGACTGCACGTCGAACATTGGTACCTACTATCATTCCGCTCGAGAACTGAAGCTGTAGATTAGTCAAAGCAGTCATTACATCATCGGGTGCGTCAGCCGATATTAGGTCACGCAAAGCCTTGCACATTTCTTCAAAAACATATCTTTGTGTCGGTATATTGAATTGCTCAAACGTTTTCAATACCGCACGTGGAGGATTCCTAGCGGGGCATCTCATCCAACCCATAGCCATATTACACAAGGAGTCACGCTCCCTACCGCCAGGAAGCTGACTACGTCTTTGAGGAACGTCCGAACCAGCGGACTCAAGAATAGGACCAAGAGAATTTAGCAGCTACAAAAGGAGTACGACGTCGAACAGACGTAGACAAAGAATAGCCCAGAGGGGTAACAAGAGAAGTACCAGAAACAGAAGGAACGGCAGGAGAAACCAGAACAGTAGAGGCAGCGGGAGCAGGAGTATGAGGAAGTACAAGCGGAGGAGCAGTAGGGACAGAAACAGGCAGAGGAGCGGGAACAGCGGGAAGTGCAGGGACAGGAGCTGGTTGAGGAGCAGGTACAGGAGGAACCACAGGAACTGCGGTATCCTGTGCGTACGGAGGTGGTGACTTCATGAGATAAGACATTAAGGGGTCCTTGGTACCATCCTCCTTTTTGTCCGTATCCGCCGGTAAAGCAGGATAGCACTTATCTACAGACATACGTTGCAATCTATCGAAGTCTTCCTTTTCCTTTTCCTCCTTATCTCGCTGAAACTGCTCTGCTTTCTTTACAATGGTAGCAACTCCATCTCTCTGACTACGTTTTAACAGTCTGATTTCTCTCTGTTTGGCTTCTTTACGCCACAACTGAAAAGCATCAAACATGGTCGGCCTTGATTTTTTCTTAAACAATTTAGTCTCGAGATTATCTAAGATCGGGGTCTCGAAACTACCATGAGGTGGCCAACTAAGGACACCATCTTTTTGGTATAGCGGATCCAATATTCATTAAAAGTAATCGGACCTAGTCCGTGCTTGCTGTAAAGCTCATACGTTGGAGTTCCAACCGGAGGTATCGGACATGAATCCTCCAATCGGGAATCCGTACCACGACAACGAAAACAACTGAACAAAGTACTACGGCTAGGCATCTCGCACACTAGCTGAGTTTCACAAACTTCAAGGGTTACGGGATTTACCAAGTCCCAGCAATGAACAAAACCCTCGGTTTTTGGCGTCTGCAGGCGTCAAATATTACAACAAAGAACCAAGTACCAAAAACCACAAATGCAATGGACCATGCAACGACTAAGCAACCACAACTAAGGACTCTGGGAGCGACCCACAAATACTTAACTCAAAGATCGATGGCGTCACCAGGAAGGCCCGTCAATCGTCTCGCTGTACCAAGGTCTACGCCAGGCGCCAAAACAGGTCTACAGTCAGGGCAGCAGTCCGTCGCAGCCGTCAGGAGGCGGGAATCTTCGCGGGAAAAGTCGTCGGGCCACTTATTTCGACAACAGGATCGATGAAGCGGGGTGCACCTTCCCTTGGAGATTTCACACGAAGTTCCTCACGATCGTCGGGCTTGGACCGGTACCACTGATGCAGCCCCACGTTGGGCGCCAACTGAAGGACTGGGTTTTTCTAAGACCCAGCGGTGCCAGGGGACAATACCTGAAACCTTCGTGGGTAACCTGTTCCGGCGTACAAATGACAGAGACACGGGACACTTCCTTCGGCGTCAAAGATTCGAGGTTTATTTACTGCAGGGAACACAGAAGTAACGTGAAGTATACAGCATGTAGGTTCGCGGGATCTGATTCGAATTGCTACTGTGGGTCGCTCCTTTTATACACATTTCTCTCATAGGTTAACATGGTGCACAAAGGTTTACAGCTTGGTTCCCAACATTATCCCCGAGAGGGGTCGCTTTGATGTATTCAGGGTCCGGAACATAAGTACAGAAACATTTGGTGGTTCCCAACTGCGAAAACCCATCTTCCCACCATTAGTACATTCCAATCAGCAATAAACAGATCGAAGGAGGAACAAGGACAGGTGCAGAGGAAGACAGGACAGTGGGGAGATCGGAAAGAGTGTAAAAGGGGTGGTCTCGGGAACCACGAGCTACAGGCATCAAAGGGACGCGCCTAATGAGATGCACGGCTAGGACAATAGACCGGCACGGCAAGATGTGCCTCAAGCGAGGCCATCTGCCTTACAGTATCATCCCCCTCATCATAAAGACACTTTCGAAGGAAACGTGTCTTCCGAAAGAGTCTTGGGAATCCCAGGGTCGCGAAGCGGACAGCGTCCGTTCGCTGGCTACTTGAGGGCAAGAGACAAAATGGATGCCGTATCTAAGATGGAACCCGTGGGCTCGGATGAAGAAACCCACGAAACAAACGAACGGTTTAGGTTAGCACAGCAAAACTGCGCACACCCACTAAACTCGTCATTTGCGGTTCATAGATACCAGACTCGACCACATTCGTACGAGTCAAAAACACCACTTACAATTGTCACGGAACCTCAAATGTGCCATGGTAACTTGCAGGTCCCTCTCCGTCACCTCCCTCAGAACCTCCACTACTTCCTCCCAAAAGGACCCCAGCTCAGGACAGGACCAGAACATGTGTTGGAAGTCTGCGGGATCAGCCGGGCAGCGCGGACAGGACGCCGGGTGGGCCGGGAAGTACTTATGTAATTTATCAGGGGTCAGATACGCCCTATGTAGGACATAAAAGTGCACCAGCTGGAACCTTGCGTTGCGCGTGCTATTCCGGGCCCCCTCCAGTATGCCATCCCATGCCTCCTCGGGGATCTCAGTCGCCAAGTCGGCCTCCCATTTCGCCTTCAAGGTCAGCAGCGGAGCGGTGGACTCCGAGACCATGCGTCGAGTCAGGCACGTGACCGCCTTGACCGTACCCGCCATCATCACGACGTACTGACAGCCCAGAGACAGTGGCGGCTCCGATATGCCTGCCCCCCAGTGCTTGCGGATCGCTGCCGTTAAAGCCGCATGAAGGAGGAAGTCCCCACCCGCCAGCTCAAAACGGTCCTGCAGGAGGTCGAAGGGCAACATCGCCCCGTTTTCGTACAGATCACCCATGGATGACAGCCCCTGCTGATCCCAACCGTCCAGCCCGCGCCACGAGCCTCCGTGCGGGAGCGCCCCGCAGAGTCTAAGTGGGATCTCAGGCGCGTACGGAACCGCAACACCGCATCTCCGGCGATATCTGTTCCAGCATTTCTGGGCCGTCGCAAACTCCTGAGTGAGGTGGAAATCCCCCATCGGAAGCCCCAGGACTATCCGGGACAACACTTGAACCGGACCCGCCGGCTCTCCCGCTCCGTCCTCCCCTCTCCGGGCCCGCGCCACCCACTGTGTCAGCCACTGCAGCTGCGCCGCCAAGTAGTAGAGCTCATAGTCCGGCACCGCTAGACCTCCGTCCGCCCTTGGGCGGAGAAGTGTGGCATGGGCCACCCTGCGCCTGCCCGCCCCCCACAGGAAGCCGATGACCATCGATCGCAGCCGTCGAAAGTAGCTCGCCGGGATCCAGATCGGGAGGGTCCCGAAGAAGTAAAGCAGCCGCGGCAAGGTTACCATCTTGAGTAGCGCCACCCTTCCCATGAGTGACAATGGGAGCGTGCCCCAAAAGTCGAAGTTCCCTTTGGTGTGCCTGATCGCCGTACCGATATTCCCCTCTGTCATGGAAGATCGAGGTGCCAAGGTACCGCAGGCTCCTCTCCTCCCAAGTCACTCCCTCTGTAGTTTGCGGGCATGCTCTCCGTGGGCGGGCCGGGAATAGGTGGGACTTCTCCCAGTTCACTCGGAGGCCCGATATTCTACTCAGCGATTGCAGGAGGGTCTTAGCTCCACGCAGGGAGTCCGCCGAGTCCGCCAGGAACATCAGCAGATCGTCTGCGTATAGTGCAATGTGGTGTTCTTGGCCATAGACGTCCAGACCCCGATACGCCTGGCCCAGCCGGGCCCGTGCCGCAAGGGGCTCGACGGCCAAGGCAAACAGCAGGGGGGAGAGAGGGCAACCCTGGCGGGTGCCCCTGCCCACCCCGCACATCTCAGAGATAACCCTCCCCGTCCTGACCCTCGCCGTCACGTTTGTATAGAGCAGCCTCGTCCAATCTACGAAGCCTTCGCCAAGGCCCAGTTCTCGTAAAACATGGAAGAGATAAGGCCATTCCAGGCTGTCGAAGGCCTTCTCCATGTCGACAGCAAACACCACTGCCTCGTCGCCGTCATAAGTGTCGGCCTCTAGTATATGTAGGAGTCGCCGTACGTTAAGTGCCGTATTGCGGGCCGGGATGAAACCCGATTGGTCCGCATGTACCAGCATGGGCATGTGAGGGAGCAAACGCGTCGCCAAGATCTTGCTCAGAATCTTGTAGTCCAGGTTGAGCATGGACAGTGGGCGATACGCTGATCTGTCCCATGGTTGCTTACCCGGCTTCAGTAGGGGGACAATCAGCGCCTCTCTCGTGGTCGCAGGGAGGCAGCCCAGCCGCTTCGATTCGTTGTACACCCATGTCAGCCGGGGCGCTAGGAGATCCGCGTAGGTGAGGTAGAATTCCGTAGGGAATCCATCGGTGCCCGGCGTCTTATTCCTTGCCATGCTCTTGATGGCGACCCGCACCTCTCTCTCCTCGATCTTGTCCCCGAGTCGTTTCGCGACCTCCTCTTGCAGTACCGGCAGGTCAAGACCCTCCAGAAAGGCCCGGAACTCCTCCGTCGAAGGGAGGACCCTGCTGCGGTAGAGCTCTGTGTAGTAGTCGTAAAACAGCGCGTTAATTCCCTGTTGATCAAATCTCGCCGCCCCCGCATGGTCTCTGAGCTCGAGGATGACCGAGCTCCGGCGGGTCGGGTTGGCCAGCCAGGCCAGGAGAGCCCCCGATTTGTCACGTTCCGAGTGCGCTCGCGTGAGGTAGGCCTTGTAATCAAAGCACCGGAGACGTTCCACTGTCGCCGCCACCGCCTCCCGCGCCCCTAGCAGGGCCTCGTGAGTGTCCGGCCGCTCAGGCCTCGCTCTCTCTAGCCTCCGCAGGGTCTCGTCCTCTTTCTCAATTTCTTCCAGTAGCGTTCTTCGCACTCCCGAAGACGTTGCGATGCACTGGCCCCGTATTACCGATTTAAAGGCGTCCCATTCCGTCGCGGCCGAACCCGCCGTGCCCGCATTCATCTGGAAATATGCCTCGATGCCCGAGGCAATCGTGGCACGGAAGAGCTGATCGTCCAGTGCCTCAGGGCGGAGTTTCCAAGCCGGGATCCTCGGGCGGATCTGCGACCAGCGCAGTCGCACGAGGAGCGGGTTGTGGTCCGAGATCGAGCGCGTGAGATATTCACTGTGGCACACCTCCGCGTGCACGTCTTGCGAGCATAGGAGGGCGTCAATACGGACATGTAATTCGTGGAGAGCGGAGAAGAAAGAGTAGTCCCTGTCCGATGGGTGGTTAGCCCTCCAGGAGTCGACCAGTCCCCACTGGCGTTGCCAGGCCGAGCGCGCGAGTGCAAGTTTACCAGCTGGTGCGTTCGGAAGGGGGGGGTGGGATCTATCCAGGGCAACATCGGCTACGCTGTTAAAGTCGCCGCCCAGGAGCAAGGGCTCCACCACAAACTGAGCTAGTTTGTTGGATAGTAGTGCGAGGAATGCAGGTTGGTCCACATTTGGGGCGTACAGGCAACCCAGGTCAAGGTCCCTCCCGTCCAACTTGCCACGCACCATTATGTATCTCCCCTCTGGGTCAATTACCTGTTGTGTGCACTGGTAGGGTACCCCCGCCCGTATCCAGATGGCCACCCCCCTAGCATAAGCGGAGTAACCAGTGTGGAAGACCTGCCCCTCCAGCGCCGCTGCAGTGCCCTCCCCTCTTTATCCAGCAGATGAGTTTCCTGAAGGAAGGCGATGTGTATGCCCCGCCTGACCAGATAGGAGTGGATCTTATGACGCCTATGCATCGAGTGCAGTCCCCTTACGTTCCATGTGAGACATTTATAGCCTAAGTCGGATCCCATGGTGAAGTCTTCCAAGCCCCATCCACTCTCTCGGCAACCCCCCCAGCACGCCTAGGTCCCACCCCCGTTCCCCCCCCAACTTGCATGTTCAAACTACCCCAACTCCCACACCCCCGGACAGACAACCCCAAGCTAAATTAGAGAGACCTTGGTCCCGTATTCTTAAAACCTCCCCCCTGCCGAACATCTTAGATAAGGACTTTAAGCTTGGCACTACAGCCGAGGAGAGCTATGCTCGCTTCTGTCAATCAATTTCGAGCTCCTTGGATAAGCTGGCACCCCTTCGGAAGTCACGGGGTAGGGTGAATCGAGCTAGCCCTTGGTATACGAGCGAACTTCGTCAGCTCAAACTCGACTGCAAACGTGCCGAAAGGACGTGGAGGAAACAATACTTAGACTCGGAGAAAACTGTGTTCCGGTCTGCCATACAAAATTACAAGGCTCAGATCAAGTTGGCTAAAGCGTCCTATCTTGAATCCACCTTGACTCATGCCCCTAACAAGGCACAGGCCCTTTTCAAAATTGTCAGAGACCTTGCCCATCCCACATGTGTGGCCAGTTCCGTCCCTGCATCGCAGGACCTCTGTGATTCTATTGCCGAGGCCTTTGAGGAGAAAATCCGCAGAATCCTGGAGGGTCTGCAGGACCCAGTCGATTCTCCTACTGGTTCGGGAGCTCCGGAGCTGATGGCTAGTCGACCCTTGCAGGGGATTTCTCACCCCTGTTTAGAAGCTCCAGCCTCAACTACCAGTCGACCCCGACCAGAGGACCAGGCATACAACTTGGGAGCTCCGGCAATCGAGGCCAGTCGACCCCAGTTGAGTGGCTTTCCCCTCTTCCCCGTGGATCAGGCTCTTAGTTTGGGAGCTCCGGCAAGGGAGGCCAGTCGACCCCAGCTGAGTAGCTTCTCCTCGCCCTCCCCGGACCAAGTCCTCAGTCTGGGAGCTCCGGCAAGTGAGGCCAGTCGACCCCAGCTGAGTAGCTCTCCCCCACCCCCCTTGGTCCGGGCCCTCAGTCTGGGAGCTCCGGCGACGAAGGCCAGTCGACCCCAGCTGAGTAGCTCTTCTCTGCCTCCTGCGGACCAAACTCTCAGTCTGGAAGCTCCGGCGCTTGAGGCCAGTCGACCCCGGCTGAGCAGTTCTCCCCTGCCCTTTTTGGACCAGGCCCTCAGTTTGGGAGCTCCGGCAAGTGAAGCCAGTCGACCCCAACTGAGTAGCTTTCCTTTGCCTTCCTTGGAGGAGTTTAGCAACCTAGCCCTCACGATCTCATCTGGTTCGCCTCTTGACCCTCTTCCGCCAAAACTCTGGAGGTTGTTCCAGGAGGAACTTTTCCAGCCTTTACATTCCATCTGCTGCCAGTCATTGGAAACAGGGACTGTACCGGGTTGTTGGAAGAAGGCAGTGGTATCTCCGCTTTTAAAAAAACCTACGCTGGACCCTGCCTGTCTCTCCAATTACCGGCCGATCTCTCTGTTGCCTTTTCCAGTGAAAATCTTGGAAAAGTTGGTTACCCGCACTCTATCCGGCTTCTTGGAAGAAAACACCTGGCTGGATGAGACGCAATTCGGCTTCCGCCCAGCTCATGGGACGGAATCCGCGTTAGTGACCGTGCTTGACAATCTGCGGGCGCGAGTCGACAGTGGTCGGGCAGCCTTTCTTGTGCTGCTCGACATGTCGGCCGCGTTCGACACGGTCAGCCATCCAACCTTGATAGCGAGGCTGGAGGAGTGTGGAGTTAAAGACAAGGCTAGGGACTGGCTAATTTCCTACTTGGATAATCGTCAACAACGTGTGTCGCTCCCTCCCTTCAGCTCAGAGGAGCGGAGAGTAGGACAAGGAGTACCGCAGGGCTCAGCCATCAGCCCTATACTCTTTAACATTTACCTCCGCCCACTAGTCCAGCTTATTAAATCCTTTGGGATCTCTGCATTTAATTATGCAGATGATACCCAGCTGGTCTTTTCGCTGGAGGGACAGGATGCGGTCCCACTGGAGACTTTTCACCGATGTATGCAGGCCACAGCGGATTGGCTCCGTTTGAACTCGTTACAGTTCAACGGTACCAAAACTGAGGTTCTGCATTGTTCCGGTGATCGAATTCCCAGGAACCTCCCAGACGACTTCTGGCCCCCGTCCTTCTCTGAGACGGTGTCTGCCACACATTCGGCGCGTAATCTGGGGGTCACCTTTGGGCCCAATTTACAGCTGGACCTGCACGTAAACAAGATCACTTCTACGTGCATGATGCTTATCCGGATGTTGCGCAAGGTTCTACCTCTCCTTCCTGAGCAAGCCAGGTCCGAAGTAGTGCGGAGCACAATTCTAAGTCGACTCGACTGCTGCAACGCACTACTATTGGATGCCCCTGTAACACTACTGGGCAAGCTCCAAAGGGTACAGAATCTGGCGGCTAAACTCGCTCTGTCCCGCCCCTATTACAGCTCGGCTACAGCAGCACTACAGGAACTCCACTGGCTGCCGATTCACCTTCGTGTTCGCTACAAAGCCGCATGCATAGTGTTCAGAGCTATTCATGGCTTGGGCCCAGTCCCGTTGCAGAGAATGTTTGCTTGGTATCTTCCAGCTCGAGCACTACGCTCCTCGTCATCCAAGCTGTTAGTGGTCCCGCGCTTCCAGAGAGTGAGGATGGGTGGCCGATCGTTCAGAATAGCGGCGGCCAAACTCTGGAACTCCCTACCACTATCCCTCAGGAGCCTTGAGGCTCTCCCAGCCTTTAGAAAGGCGTTGAAAACCCACCTATTCCCGAGGATAGGCTAGTTGCTGAAGCTGCTGTTAGATCAAGGTTCAAAGCGCCAGGATGCCCTTGGTGGTGACAGGCTGCGCTCTATAAGTATACCACAATTACAATTACAATTACAACCAACGTGGAAACCCCATCCAAACTGAAGTATCAAAGAGCGTATCACTACAAAATAGGGCTGGAGTGGCAGCGATGCCGGCCCCAGACAGGCCCGAAGCCCCCCGCCCCCGCCCCACCTCCCCTAACAACAATCAGGAGAGACTCCCCGACTCTCCCCGTCCCCGAGGTTTCAGTAATAAGTCCCGGGGGGGCATCCGCACCCCACTGCATAGCGTCCAGAAGCGGTCCCCCCCCCGCCTGCGTGCCCCAGTACCTTACTTGTGTGGCCAGTGTCTCACAAACCGTCTCAGCCAAGGATACCATCCGCTGTCTGGGGAGTCACCACCGGCAGGTCCGTCTTTGAAAGTTCATGCCCACTGCTGGAGCCAGGGCTGGGAGTGCTGGCCTTCGACTGCTCCGACGCGCTGCTGGAGGGGCTGGCGTCCCCCTGGCTGATGGCCGCCACCGCCTGCACCGCCTTGGCTCGCTCCTGCTGCCAGCCCGATGGGGAACCAGATCGTCGCGTCGGCGTCGCTTCCGTGGAGTGCCTCCTGGGGGGGGTCTGAGGCGTGGGGCCTGTGCCCGGCTCCCCCCTCACGTCCAACCAGCTCCAAGCCTCCAGCGGCGTCAGGAAAAAGTGGGTGCGCTCCCCATCGACCACCCGCAGCCGCGCCGGGAACAGCATAGCGTAGGGCAGATGCAGCGATCTCAATTTCCGCTTGACCGCCAGGAAGGAGGCCCGCTGCTTTTGCACATCTCTGGTGAAGTCCGGAAAGACCATGACCCTGCTGTTGTCGATTCTCAGGTCCGGGATGTCCCTCACCCTCCGCAGTATATGGTCTCTGTCTCTGAAGTGCAGGAGCCGCAGTATAATCGGGGGCGGAGGCGCCCCCGGCTTGGGGGGACGCGCAGGGACCCTGTGCGCGCGTTCAATGGCGAAGAACGGCGAGAGTCCCTCCGGGGCCACCTCGGATCGTAACCAGCCCTCCAGGTAGGTGACCGCATCACGCCCCTCCGTGTTTTCAGGGACCCCCACGAGGCGGAGGTTATTGCGCCGAGAGCGCCCTTCACTGTCCTCAGCTCGGAGCTCTAGCACCCGTACCTTCTGCGCCATTTCCGCCAGTGTCGTTTTTAGCTCCGCCACGTCCCCTGGCAAGTTCTTCAGGGTGACCTCGGAGGTCGCCACCCGCTCCTTCAGTTTCCTGTGGTCGTCCTTCAGCAGGGTCAGGTCCGATCCAATGGTGTCAATGCGCTTCTCAAGAGCCTCCCGTGACGCCACAATCGCCTGCATTATGTCCCCCAGGGAGGGATCCCGCGGGCGGGACGAGCTCCCGGCCCCCTCCCCCGGCGGGACGTCCTTGACGAGGTGCACCGGGTCGTCCAGCCTCAGGGCCTCGAAGCCTTTCTTCCTGCTGCTGCCACGTACCATCCTGGCGGGCAGCGACCGTCGAGTGCCCCTGCGGTGGCCGCCGACGTTCCCTCTCTCCTCCCACGGTCCGCCTCAGGTCCGCCGTTCCCTCCGACCTCTGGGCCCGCGCCTCTTGGGGTCCAATTCGTGGAGCTGTCCAAGGGCCAGGTCACTCTTCGCCGGTGTTGTGGGACACCAGTGCCCCGGGTCCGGGCGCTGAGAAGGCTCAGGCAGGGTATTCACCTATGGGCACCAGTCTCAATGTGGCCCGCTGTGCTCGGGTGTCCCGGGCCAGGTAGGCGCCTCTGCCCGCCCGGAAATTCAGTGCCTCGTGGGGGTGGGGAGTCGGCACCGCATCCCCTGCACTCTTCGTCGTCTTCTTTGCTCGCGTGCCGCCAGCCCCCGGCGGCGCAGGCTCCCTGGCGAGACCACCACCAGGAGAACAGGACAGGTGCTCTTCGTAGGCCCAGGTCTCCACACGGTCCCCGCACCGAGGCCAGGCAGGCGCCTCTGTCCGCCTGCGACGGCAGTGCTTCGTCGGGGGGGAGGGTAGCCAGTCCCTCAACCCCCGCTCTCCTCGTCGTCTACTGCCCTCGTGCGTCCCCCAGCCACGCGTGGTGCAGGCTCCCGGCAATGCCACCACTAGGAGGGCGGGTCGGGTGCTGCACGCAGATTCAACGGTCCACACGGCTCCAGTAGCTCCGCAGTCGGCCGCCAAGGCGGTCACTCGGTCTCCGCCGGCGCCATTTTAGGGTCAGGCAGGGCAGGCATCTCCCGGTCTCCAGATTCATCCGCTAGTGCGCCAGCCAGTTCCCCTCACCTCTGCTCGTCCTCCGGGGGCCTCCGCCGGCCAGCGGGCAGCCGCCACCACGTCAGGGGACTCCTCCTCGCCTCCCAAAGTCCACCGCCAGGCGCGTCAGGGCAGGACGGCGGCCGCCATTTTGGGCGCTCTCCTCTCTGGGTGCCGGTCTCGGTCTTCAAAGTCCAGCGGGGGTGGTTACAGGGGCCCGCAGCTCTCCAAAATCACCCTGCGTGCCCCCGATGTCCTCCCTGGTACTTTCGAGGGGTCGGGATGTGAGTCGGGGCTCAGGATATGCGGTGGTGCGAGGCGGGCACGGAGGAGCTCCGGAGTCCCGCTTCCACCTACATCGGCGCCTTAGCCACGCCCCCATATTATTAATGTCTTCATGAACCATTCTAACATACAATTTGCGAGGTGTACTCAGATTAACAAAACAATCCCTTAGATCTAAATTTTGGGTTATTTGCTACTCCAATTGTCACCCAACACGTGTTTCACCCTATTTGATGGGGTGCAGCCCAACGTTTTTTAAGGCTAAGTTATTATTTAGGCTCCGTAAGGAACTTAGGGTTATATGTATCAAAAAAGAGTTTTGTGATTCTCAAATTGCGATTTTTAGGCAATCACAATTAGAGAATCGCAAAATTTAATGTATGTAGGATTTGCTAAAAAATTTGCGAATCTTACATATTCCTTATTTGCAAATCGCAAATTGAGATTCACAAATAAGGAATACCTTCCCATTCATTCCTATGGGCTAGGAGGGTCATACGAATGAATGGGAAGACATTCTCAATTTGTGAATACCAATTAGAGAATCGCAAATTGAGAATGCAATTGCAAGGTTGCCAAAAGGACACCCTGTTGCACCCCTGAAATATGCATGCACATTTTGCGCACATACATGCGCATGTAGGTGTAACATATGGCACTTTTAAAAAATGATAAAAGAGCTTTTTTATACAAAATCGCAAATTACCACCAACTTGAAGTTGTTGGTAATTTGCAATTCCTTAAGGCCAAATAGCAAATTTCTGGTGCTTCTAGAATTGCATTTAAGGAATTGCAATGTGCAATTCTTTAATTGCATTTGAAAAATAGAGAATCGCAAATTTCGCAGTTCTCTATTTTGCAATGGCTTTTGGGATGATACATCCCAAAAGGCTTTTTCCCATTCGCAAACGGGCAGATTCTGTGAATCTGACCACTTGCAAATGGGAAAAAGGCTTGATACATATGGCCCTTGCTGAAATTTGACAAGCAGGAAGTGGGAAACTTCATAGTCTAGTAGTAGCAGAGTCCAAAATTGGAGTCAAATTTATTTTATAGATCTAAAAAGAAAAAATTTGAGGTTTCATGTGGTGGACAATACTTTAAAGCAGACGAGGTGTTAAAAGGAGCTCCTTTGTAATTCTTCTGGTACTGGTAGCTTAATTAAGTAAGGCTGCAAACTCATAGAACAAATAATGAGACCTATATCTTTAAACATACTGAGCAAACAAACATCTCTGCTGGCCCAGTAAGTAGGTTTGGGGTTAATAACACACATTTTAAAGGATATTCTTAACAGCCCACATTTTATTAAGGAAACCTGGTCACAGGCAGCAGTTTCGATAATTATCTCTAGCTCAGGCCAATAGCATCACGGGTTGCTTGTGTTCTGAATAAAATGGGTTATCAGTTTGGACCGGAATGAAAACCGAGAAGCCAGGGGATGTTGGGTCAAGAAAAAGGTGCAGGGGGTTGGGCTTTGTCGGGGTTAGAACACAAGAGCTACAAAAGTGTGGCAAGTAGAGCACGCAGAGTAATTACCAGTGGTTCAGATTCATTAAAGCATTTTTATCCATCACTTTGGAGTTTTCAAGCTGATGTCATTGCTATTGGAGGGTACACAATCAACAGCAGTTGCCTAGATGCTATTTCCTCACCTATTAATGGTATACATATTGAAAGAATAGTTATGTGGTGGCCAGATTAGCTCTGAGACATATCAGGGTCACCAGACTAATAATTACACACCAGTGGCTTCTACTTAAGGAATTACCGGCATTAAAGTCCTCTTCACAGAGTTTTAAATCTTAGTTATCGGTCCACTACTATGGGCTAGATGTGAGGAATCAAACTGAAAAGAGGGGAAATAACAGCTGTTAGTCCCCAACAACATATGGCTACTAATACCTCATTGTCATGCCACCCAACCAAGGCAATTAAACATGGCCACTACCTCTGTCTGCTTCATCTACCAGCTACTGAACCTAGAAGGGAAATGACAGTAGTCAGATACAGAAATGTTAGCACTCAGATTGGATGAGTCAATATCAGCATTGTAAAAATGACGAAGGTGTCTTAAATTAAAATCTGCCAAATACAAATGTTTGCTGAATCCATGCTACGTGGAAAAGCTGACATCACTTGTGCTAACAGGAAGCTCGCTTCCCTCCAAACGTTAATAATGGGGTACACCAAACACATATCTTAAGTGCAGTCACAACAGTCTTTCTAGCTGTTGAAATTCCCCATTACAAGATGCTGAAGAGTGGTTAATAACTGCAGACCTGTTCACACTCCTATACACGATGAAAGCGAACACAGGCTCATTTATTCCATGTCTGTAACTCCAGATGGTCATGGTTTTACATGTGATATAAACGTCTCTGCCAACGCCACATGGTCATGATCTACATTTGTTAAAAACATGTCTTTTGACACCTTTCGAACTAGTATGTAGTTTTTGTCTAATAATCATGTATAGGGGGTGTGTAGCTACACGTCTGGACAATTGAAGGGACGTTGCTGTCGATAGTACAGCAGGTACAGTGGCACCAGGACCAATAGCTTTGGAGAGCCCATTCTGCCAATAGCAGTCTCTTCCATTGGATGGGAGGAGGCAGGTTGCTTCCTTGCTTTAGGGATCTCTTTACACCCTTGCTGCGGTTTTTTACCTTGTGTGATGAGTTTATGCTCTTCTGAGATTGTACATATCGCAACCAGTTTGGTGGAACCAGTAAACAGTTCATCGTGACGGGTTAGTGTGCGTGTCAAGAATTAGTTATACAAACATTGAGTACTCCCATTTGCAGTTAAAGTCGACATTTAAGAACAATGGCCCACTGTGAAGCTGGACATCTTTTTTTCCTGTCCCTCTTGCCACGCTTGAGAGGCACCGGTTCAGGGGTCAAGTAAACTGCCAGCTGAGAACACAACGGGGCATGTTTCCTTTAAACCTTCACGAGTTGTGGTGGGTTTTCTCACCACAATCTAATCAGTGGCCGATTATGGCGGAGAAGTCAAATGCCACACCTTTGCTTTTTACAACAACTCTTGGGCATGAAATAACACCACACTGAAGAAAAGCATCTTTAGATGCCATCATGGCGTATTGTGCCTCGTGTGTTTTTTACTCGAGGGAAAGGGTGGGAAATTTCTTCTGGAATAGGCCTGAATGACCTAATTCATAGAAGTAAGGCAATTCTTGAAATAAATACTGTGCAAATCACTTAGGGCCAGATGTAGGAAGGCAATTACCGGTCGGTAACGGCCGAAATTAACGAATTTCGGCTGTTACCGACCGGTAATAGGCTTTTCTGATGTAGGGGCCGAAATGAACGATTCGGTAATGTACCGAATCGGTAATTTAAGGAATCTGTAAATTACCGATTTCTTAAATACCGATTCGGTAAATTACCGAATTCCTAATGTAGGGAGCACTTAAATGAGTGCTTATCCCATGTTAGGATTCATTATTTACCACCAACTACAACTTGGTGGTAAATAACAAAAACACCCCAAAAAGCAACTTTATGCAAATTGCTTCAGTGCCATGTTGCAGGGCATGTATGTCTGCAACATGTGCACCCATACACAATTGAGGGATGCAACAGGGTGTCAAAGTGACACCCTGCCACCCTTCAAAGTTTTCCCCCTTTGACCGAATCGGTGTTTACCGATTCGGAAATTGACATTCATTCCTATGGGCCTTCAGGCCCATAGGAATGAATGTCAATTACCGTATCGGTAAATACCGATTCGGTAAATACCGAATCTTAACGATTCGGTAATTTTTACAGAATGATTTGCTACATAGCATTTACCGATTCGAAAATACCGAATCAGTAAAATTCGGCATTTTCGAATCGGTAAATGCTATTTACCTACATCTGGCCCTTAATCTCCCTGTGCCTTGACATAACGGATTTAGAGTAACATAATCTGGTGCTCAATAAAGCGCTCCAAACCCATCAGGCAGAACTTGCGTACTATAAAACTTATAAAAGGGTCTTTCAAGGAAATCATATTAGAACTATCACAGCAAAATAGACGCTTTGAAGACTTGCTACATGACTCACCCGGATCGTCAAATTAACATTTGTATTCATATTTTGCCGAATTCGCTTTACTCGCGGAATTCACAGTTTAAAAAAATCAGGGTCTTTTTTTAAAATGCCAAACTCTTTTTCAGTGCACTAAAAAGTGCAATTTTGTCTTTCGTGTTCACCACAAGGATGTGCAGTATATAAACACCTATGGGCCGCTTTACAAAGCTACTGGTAAGAGGCAGATCTACATCATTAGGAAAAGATTAATGTAACTAGAACTGCGCATATAAGGTCCTCCGATTAAAACACAAAACTGCCCGAAGTATTGTGCTTTTATTGGTAAGGCTTTTCCACCGTTTAGCAGCTGTGTGAGGCGGCTGCCGGCCCGTGGGTCAAAGGCTAGAAATTCCTAAACAGCTGACACATACTTTCAGGTTTATGACTTAAAGAGGTGTTGTCAGGCAAGGAGCAATACACTCCTTATTTTGTTGTCTGCAGATAAGTGAGCAGAGCAGGCACACACGTCACAGCACATGATTTATAAGTAGATCCCAAACAGATTCCAGCTGCCAGGGCTTCACTCGGAGACTGCTCTGACAGTAAACATTTTCTCAGGGCTAGTTTGGCATTAATAAAGTGCCCGGATTTCATCCTTCAAAAGAGCCCTCACCACAGCACAATGCCTCGAAAGGTGTTTTCAGGGGCACCCTTTGTTTTTGGTAACATTTTTCCTGTTACATGGGCCACTATCCATCTCCCCCGGAGAGGCCGATCTGCAAAATCCACACAGATAGCTCTATTTTTTGCTTGTTCTCTTTGGGAGGCCTCCCTGGTGTATAGCCCGGATCAACCTCTTTCCACTCCTGCTATTAGACCCTGAAGCCTGGCTAGCAGATACACAGCCTCCCCTTTCAATTGTGAGAGCAGGTTCGGTTTACACAAGTCACGGCTCAAACAATAAGCATTTACAATTCAGTAGATATCGCAATTGCGAGATTTAGAGGTATTAGCATTGTAAATGACAATGCCTTATTTATTTACAATACCAGCACCTTATACTCTCCCAAATGCGTGACCTTCGTGGCACTTGTGCTTCAGCTGTAAACTTTGTAAGCTAAAGCGCGGGTGCTGCGATTGCTTTAAATGTAAAGAAATAGATTTTTTTCTATTTCTTTACTTTTAAGCAATTACAGCACACTCGCTTCAGCTTATGATGTTTACAGCTAAAGGGCGAGTGTGGCGTTTGTAACAAAAGTCAGAAGTCCCTTCTAAACAAGGGGAGGGGAATCAGCTGTGACATGCAGGCTCCACAAAGAAAAGAGCCCATCAAGCAGAAGGGAGGTTGGGCATCTGCAGTCCGAGAGGGATCGAAGAACAGCTGTTTAGAACAAGCAGCGACCAGAGGTTAAACAGGTAGTCCCAAAATGCATTGATAACAGTCAGCAGCATAACTAAACTATAGTTGGTCGTGCTGCTTCCGATAAAAACGGAAGTGACGTTTCGGATCAACAGCCAACAGAAAGCAAGCTAGGAACAGCAATCGCAAGCGGCAGGAGAAATTACACAGAGTTTCAGCCAGCATACAGATTACTTTATGTCTCGCTGAGACAGCGCATGCACTTCCAAGGCGACACCTAAAAATGGGGTAGTACCACCATCTTTATAATTGCTATTCTAAATGCAGTGGATAGTGGTAGTTTAATCCATTGATTAATTTGGTATGATAACTTATTGATTGCAGGGCCATAGTTTAGGCATATAACCTCGGTACTTTGAAGATGGAGATAGAAGCCATGGTATTTGGGGGGTCTATACACCATTTTAAGGGTAACTCCAGGAGACAAGAGACTGTGGCATTCATCAGGGGGAAGATTTCAGATTTACTCCAGTTGAGCCCGAGACCAGAGAGCCCATCAAAGCGGACAGCCCCATGAAGTAGAGGGGAAAGGTTGGTCTTGGGATCCTTGACAAATAACATGACGTCATCCGTGTTCAGAGATGATAAGAGGGGGTCAGAATGGAAACATAGTCCCCTAGCTAAGTGGCGCTCCTGTAAATGCTGTACAAGGGGATCCATGGCAATAATAAATAGAAGATAGTAAAAATTGGTTGCTTAGTGTGCTATTGACTGTTAAGCGAGCCAGCAGTGTCGCGTACCGGATGCGAACAAGCCCACGAAAACCCTTAGGTACTCCGAGCTTACTCAGTGTAGCAAGTAGGAAAGGCCATTCCAACTAATAGAATGCTTTTTCAGCGTTCAGTAACACCGCTGCGGTGGGGAGCGCTGGATTGACCAGTGTTACAACTGGCATCTTTGGCGTGCTTTCCCCCTATCTTTTTGCCTCTACCTCCTGTATTTTTAATGCTGTGCTGGATTTCGTTTTTGCTGGTTTAGATGCTTTGGGCACTTTGCCACTGCTACTCAGTGTCAAAGTGCAAGTGCTCCCCGTGTAAATTGGTATTGTGATTGGTTATCCATGATTGGCATATTTGTGTCACCAAGAAGTCCTGAGTAAAGTGCACTGAGTGTGCCAGGGCTGGTGATAACAAATGCTACTAGTGGGCCTGCAGCACTGATTGTGCCACCCACATGAGTAGCCCTAAAATGGTGTCTCAGGCCTGCCATCACAGTGCCTGTGTGCAGTCTGTGAACTGCCATGTCCTCCTGGCCAGTGCCCCCACTGACCAGCATTAACCCTTCCCTTTCTGTACACATTAGTTACCCCTATGGAAGGCCCAGGGTACCCCCTTGGGCAGGGTGCAGTGTATATGAAAGGTAGAGAATGTACTTGTGCAGGTGACATGCTCTGGTAGTGAATTACAGCCATTTTCGTTTTTCACTATTGTACGGCTATCTTGCCCCTTAGGCTATCATAGGGAATGCTGGCTACAGTGGCTACCAGCTTATCTTCCCATAGGAGCAAGATAGGACATAAAAGTCTGGTATCCCTGAACTCAGAATTTAATAACACATATTTTAGGAAAGGTTGTTTTTAAAGCCTGTGTTTGAGAACAGCACTTTTAGAAAGTTGCTGTTCTCTTGTCTAACCTTTCTGTGTGCCTTGGCCTGTTTGTGAATTGACTGTCTGGTTTGAGACTGACAGAGGCTGGGAGCCCCCAGGAGGCTGGCTGAGTCAGCCCTAGGCTGAATGACTGCATCTGCATATTGAGTGGTGGGAGGGGATAGCACCTGGGCCTGAATAGGGCTGTGCCTGCCTTCCACAATGCTGGCTCCACCTCCTGCTGGGCGGCTGACGACCCTGCCCCTCTCTCTGAAAGGAAAGGAGAGGCCAGGAAAACAAAGTGCTCAAGGAACACCCAGAACCGGTTCAGACCGGGCTCAGAACCCTCCTGCACCAAGGGATCAAAGACTTTTAGGGGTATAAGCACAGGACCCCTGACTACAGAAAATTAGATGGAATCAGGAAGGAACCTCTGCCAAGGAGAAAGCTGAAACTGAAGAAGGAAGACTGTCCTGCTGTTGCTCTACTGGACTGACCTGCTGTTGCTTTGCTGCCAAGGAGAAGGGAAGAACTTTGCTTTGTGCTGGGTCCCCTTGCTTGAAGGAATCTCCAAGGGCCTGGGAAGAGCTGGTTCCCTGTTAAGAAGTCCCAGGATCAAAAGGACTTCATCCTCAGCTTCCCTGAACTCTGCTGAGAGAGTTATGTCCTTCCTAGGGTGCTTGGGCCATTGTGGTGCCTCTGGAAGTTGTACCTGTGTTGGGAAGCTGGAAACCAAGCTTTTAAAGACTTTCTGCAAGTTTTGTCGCATCGCTCGCTTGCGGAGCGCATCACCGTCAGTGCGAGGAAATTCCCGCCGCTACGAAGGCCGAGATTGTCGCAGTGCCTGTTGCCGCTGCCAGAGTCGTCGCATCCTTTGTTTGCGGGATGCACCAGACCGGTGCGGGAAGATTACCATCGCTGCGAGTATCGTCGCAGAGCCTGTCGTCACTGGGTGAGATCGTCGCTCCGCTTGCTTGCGGCCCGCATCATGTCGCTGCGAGTGTCGTCACAGAGCCATCGCATCGAGGAGCTGCGAGAGGAAGATCACCGCTGGTCCGCGCATCGTCACCCCGGAGATCGTCGCAGCCCCAAAGATCATCGCATTGTGCCTTTGCGAGCTTTTTCACTACGGAACCAAAGCACTGGAATCCATACAAGGTATCACACCCCTCCCCATACAGACTGTAGCCACCGCAACACGCCCGCTACATCCAGCAGCGTTGTTGCATCGCTTCCTCAAGGTCTCAGGACTGACGCATCGCTTGTTTTCCACCGCAACAGCTTCTGTTTTGGAACTTTGGCGAATATAAAGGTACTGTTGGCTAAACGTGACGCAACTGTGAACTTTTCACGCAACTGTATATTATTTTATCGCAACTTTAAGAACCCTTTTGAAACCATATTCTTGAACTGTGAATGTTGGATTTTTGTCGTTTTGGTCTTGTGTAGTTTAGATTAAATACCTTTATTTTTCTAAACTGTTGTGGAGTCAGTTTATGGTGTTTTCACTGTGTTACTGTGAGTGTTGGTACAAATACTTTACACATTGCCTTTGATAAGCCTTGATTGCTCGTGCCAAGCTACCAAGGGGGTGAGCAGGGGTTATCTCAGAGGGATTCCTCCTTACCCTGACTAGAAGCAAGGGTCCCTATTTGGACAGTGGTACCTACCGCTGCCAACTAGAGACCCCCAGTTCTAACAGCCTGATTAAGAATAGCGAATATAGTCCACATATTAACTGATGTTGAACGGTTAGGGTTGAACTCAGATTGTAATGGAGTAATAATTTTGACCATAGGAAGGGAAAGGCAAGTGGCTAGGACCTTTGCTAAAATGTTATTGTTGTGGTTCAACAACGACAGAGGTCTGTAAGAAGTGTACTTGTCCCGGGGTTTGCCTGGCTTAAGTAATAGGGTGATGACAGCCTCCCGCATTGTCAGGAAAAGGCTTCTGCGCGTCAGGGACTCCGCATAGACCTCAAGCAGGTGAGGTATTGGCACCGTTTTGTAAATCTTATAAAATACCCCAGTAAAGCTGTCAAGTCCTGGGGCACGTGTGCCGCTCAGGTCGTCGATAGCTTGCGAAATCCCACCGCAGGAGATAGGGGAAGCAAGAAACTGTTGCTGTCCCATCTCCATCCAAACCATGTCAACCTCTGCCAAGTAGTCTATGATTTTGCCCTCTGGAGCATCACATCGTGATGTATATAGGTGAAGTACAATAGTTGAGAAAAGCATTAATTATATCTTCACTGTTTGTGACAGAGGAGCCATCATCAAGCCTGAGGCACGTAATCAATGCAACCTGGTACAGGGGCAGAGTAGATTGGCCAAAGTGTTTAAAGGTCCATCATCCTCCCCATAAACCCAAGCCCATGCATACTTACCCAGGTAATTAACCTCCCAGGTCGCCAGATCTTTGAATTCCTGTATAAAGGAAGGGCACCGATGCAGCAACAAAGGGGGATTGTCAGTCAGTGTCTCAATGTCTAGATCCCTTAGTGCTCACTCAACAGCTTCCAGGTCACCGCTTATGGGGTGCAGCACTTCTGAGTGCTTATCTATGCATACTCCTCTGATGTATGTCTTAAAAGCATCCCAGAGTGTTGAATATTGCCACACAGTTCCCGTGCTGAGTTGAAAGTATGCAATTGTTACGTCTTGTACTTCAGTACGGAAAATATTGTCAAGTAGAGCAATCATAGAGAAGCGCCAGGGAAGCCAGAGAGTGGTCCGACAGAGTCCTGGGGAGATGTTTAACAACGGCGATCACAAGTGTAAGATCCGGGTGAGATACCAGTGATCAATATGGACCAGGCTCCATGAGGGGCAGAGTAAAATGTATAACTCCTGGTGGACAAGTGTTTGAAACACCAGGCATTGGCAAGGAGAAAGGACTGAATGAAAGCAGCGAGTGCATGTAGGGAGTGGGGCTTGGTGACGTGCCCCGTGTCCGCCGAGTCCGCAGAGGAATCTAGGGAGAGGTTAAAGTTGTCACCCAAAAGAACTGCATGGGCCTGTAACTGGCTAAGGTGTGTTGAAATGTTGATGAAGAATTCAGGGGTATTCACATTGGGGCATAAATATTAACCAATAGGAGGGGCATAGCAGCGGGCGTGCCGGAGACCAGCAGATAGCGAGCCTCAGGATCAGCAATTATTTCATGTGCCGTGAAAGTAATTGCCTGGTGCACTAAGATACATACACCATTAGAGTACATGCTGTAATTAGCAAAAAAACGGTTTCCTCCTAAATTGGGTGTATAGTTGTTAAGGGAATCAGGAGTGCAGTGAGTTTCTGTTAAAAAGTTATCGGCACGCAGTGCCTGGTTGAGTAAGACAGCCGTTGACGCCCCTTCCATTGGATGGATAGCCCCGTACATTCCAGGTTATGCATTTTAATGTAATTCTCTCATCCTTAACAGTGGACGCAGGTATTCAGAATGGTAGCGGAAAAGATGGGGTTATTGGTGCTTAAGTAGCAGGTAATGCAAAGTCCATTATGTGATCATTCCCTTGCATAAAGTGAAAAGCATAAGTGAAGTAATTCAAAATAGTAAGATCAAAGCCCCCCAACCACACATCGGAAAGCTAGTAACACGCTACTGGCCAATCCCATCAACATTTTAACTAACCAAACATAGGAACAAAATGGTGGAGTCTTCCTTGGTGGGAGGCAACACTCAGGGAAGAGCGCCTATTGTTCAGGTTTGTGCTAGTGTGGGAGATAGCCTTTTTTTAAATGTAGGTAAAGTCTGTTGATACAATTCCAGTACTACTTCACCCAGAAGCCTATGGTCAAATCCAGCGATGGTCCGCGCACCATGAGGGCAGGCAGGCATGACTGTAGTTCATAAACGCAATAACAGGCAAGATAAGCAAAATACCACTAAGCTGTTGGAGAGGTTGTAAGTTTCCTCCCACCTGGTGGGTCCACCCCAACCAAGCTCTGCTTACAGAACTGGATGGCCTCAGCAGGAGAGTTAAAGATATGGGTCTTGCCATTAAGTTGTATGCACAGTTTTGCTGGATATAGCATGGAATATTTTACCTTAGACTTCCAGATAATAAGGCTTAGCATCAGTAAAAAGGAAGAAGAGGTGTGGCGCCGCAGCCAGGGCGACTGACTCCGGAATCTGGGGATCACGGTTCGATCCCTGGTGCTGGCGGCAGATTAGCCCAGCACATGTGACTCTGGGCAATAGCTTGCTTAATCTTCCCTACGGCCCCCAGCGCCTAGAGACCCTTACGGGTGATTGTTCGCGCTTTACAAATGTGTATTAATATTATTTTTATAAATTTGTGGCGTGCCTCCTGTATAATCGGAGTTAAAACAGGAAAAAAGGAAAGTGTCATACCCTGGTATTGTAGAGTGTCTGTCTCGCAGGCGAGACGTAGAATAGTAGCTTGATCCTGATAGTTGATTAGCTTGGCTATAATCAACCTGGAAGGTGCACCCGGCGCCGGCCGCGGGACTGGGGCTTTGTGAGCTCTTTCGATTGCAAACGTGGACGAGAAAGCTTCCCTGCAAAAACGATCCATGAGTATATGTTCCACGTAAGAACTCATGCAACTGGTGTTGGTGGAATCTTCAATTCCGGCTACGCGCATATTATTTCAATGCAATGTCGCTACCACATCCTCAGCTTTTGCAGCAGTTTGTTTGAGGAGCATCTCAAGCTTTTCGATATGTTTAGTAGTAGAGGGGCCAGCATCCTCAAGATCCGAAATACGTTGCTCAGCAGTGGAAATACATGTTTCATGCTGATCATGCTGTGGAGAAGTGTGGCTCAATGGTTAGAGCAGCAGACCCTGATGCAGAGGTCTGGCCTGGGACCAGGGTTCAATTCCCGCCTCGGCGGCTCTTGAGCTCAATTTCCCTGGACCTGATAATTCTCGCCTCGGTGCCTATTCTAATCATGGGTCCCACTCTGCAACTTTGGGCAATAGCTTGCTTAATCTCAACAACGGCCCCAACAATGCTAGGATGCCTGGCTTCACCTTGGGGGTGCCCAGGTGTGGGCACTTCACAGGGAAAGGCTAGGAAGGGTTCTTCAGCGGTATTCGTACAAGCGCCGAGATGCCTCATGGTGATTTGTGCGCTATACAAGTACCACTACATTACATTTACTACATCAAGCCGCTTGTGTATGTTCTCCAGTGGGCGTGTGTGTCCAAGCGTGTATCCATTGATTTGACCCCTGCTCTCATTTCAGCCAGTATGGTCACCTGCCGTCAGGGGCCCGAAGTTGCCCCCTCATAATCCTCACGGCAGGGGGTCTTGGCGCATCAAATGAGAGCAAGTGCTAATGGGGGTCGGTGCAACCCATTGTAGAGGGAGCTGGCAGGGTCCCAGGGGCAGCATCAGGCAGGAGGAGTCAAAGACCTGCAGGTAAGGAGATACGTTTTTGCCTCCGGGCTGGTTATGATCAGAGGCAGGTGACAAGCGGACCAGTCATATAGTTATAGGCACGACTATGGAGCACCCTCTGTGATGTCCTGGTTGCAGTAGAGCTACCTTGCCAGTACAGGACGCCAACTGGGATGCAGAAATTCAGGAGATGCCAGGGTAGGTCACCTATTGGCTGGAGCAGCTATCGAGGATAGTAATTGGAGCGTGTCATGAGTCTGCACAGTCAGTATCCTTGGGAGCACAGAGGGTACAGTGAGGCAGCACAGACAATAGTCCCCAGCACCATCAGGCATAACAGTTCATAAGGGTAAGATTTCAGTAAACCTCCAACCAGCCAGGGTTGCGCCGCACCAACCTCCACAACCGGCAGCTGGGCACATCCACTCTACACCGTCTGTGCCGTCAGGACCGGCGCTAGGCATGGGCAGCTGCCCAGGGCCCCACGCCGGCTCGCAGCCAGGGGGCCTCGCGCTTTCAAAAACGTCAGAGTTTGGAGGCCCAGGGTCCCAGGAGGCCCAGGGGATTTGATCAATAGCTGCCGGCTGGTCCGTCTCTCTTTTAATCGCTGCATCTGCATGAGGATAGCAGCGATCAGATAGGTAATTAAAGAGCCCTCACCTGTGATGTGCGCCCTGCCCCCGTTTGAATGAAAAGAAGGATAACCTGCTGGGCGCAGAACAAAAGGTAGAATGACTGTGCCTCACAATGAAAACCACTCAGCTCACCCAGGATGAGGGAAAGGAGCACAGAGGTGAATGAAAGGGGTACAAAAAACGGAATAAAGTGAGAGGGGGCGGGGGAGCAGATGGTGTGAGTACAGCAGCCAGACAGGTGGTGCACGAAGAGGAGCACAATCTGAATGTAAAATTGGATGGACTAGGGCTTGAAGTGTGCTGGGTGCCTCTTCTTTAGTGGTTAATTAAAATGGACATTGAAACAGGCCCCTATCAGACCCTATATTCATGCCTTTACTTTACCTGCAAAAGCAATGATCATGTATCTGCACAATAATTGTATAACACAGTGGCCGGGTTGGACTGGCATTATGGCAATCAGGCAGTGTGTGATGGTCTAATCTGTCAGGTTAGTATGTGACCTGTTTTTTGGGCAGTTTGGTTGCCTGTTTTATGGTCAGATGAACACATTTTTAATGTTGATTTCCTTGATATTAAAACAAACATTGTCTGCAGCAAAATCAAATTTATGCAGTCTCCCATACCTTACAAAAATATAAACAGCATTTTACAAGTTAAAAACTGCACTAATTTTGAAACATGGGACACTTTTCTAGCTAACTAATTCACTAATGGGGGCCACTTTTATTTTAGTGCCAGGCCTATTTCCTGACCCAGTCTCACACTGCATGATAGGGTAATCCATGGCAGTAGTTTTGTTCCTGTTTATATTTCAAATGTGCTACGTAATCTTGCATTCCCCAAGAGTGTTAGCTATGTCCAGGATGTGTGTTTCTGTATTTCATTTCGCTGAATTTTACTCTTGTATGGGGCACACATCGTAGTGAGTCGCCTCCAGGTGTTTATAACAGGCTACAGTTGAGTACTTTGGAGTTGAGGATGCAGGCAGTACAAATTTCACACTGTGCCTGTCTGTGGGTCAAAAAGGTGTCCAGAATACATGGTCATTCAATACATGGCCTCTCTGAAGAGCACACTGAGCAATGGTTCCGTATTCCAGTTGCAGTTGGTATTCTGTGCAAATGTGTGTGAAGGAGGTACTCATTGGTCAAAACAGTGACAGGATGAACGTAAAATAATTTATTATTGTTACTCATTTATCTTAAACAACAAACAATACCCTTGGCTGTTTTTAGATGTCAGTTGTTGTCTAATATTTCTTGATTCAATCACAGAAAACTGAGGGAAAGATGAGAAAAGAGTAGAGCATTGAGGGGAAGGTGAATTTAAAAGGGTCATCATCAACAAGAAATGGTAAGATGCTCCAGGAGGCTGGAAGGGGAGAGGTGGATGTAAATGAAGCAGAACAAGGAAAGAAGTAATGAGGTTGGTTGAGAGATTAGAGTTGAAGGGGAGTGTATGGATAAGATGTGTGGTAGAGAGACAGAACCAGCAAGGGAACAAAAGCAGAGTGGAGAGAGAAGTATTGGTGAGAGATGGATGAAAAAAAGCAGGACCACTGAAAGATGTCAGAGGTTGGGCGGGATGAGACAGGAGAGGAGAGGTGGAAGTTAGAAGGGTCAGAAACATTAAGAGAAATTTGAATCCTAGAAAAAAGACGTCAACTTCCAAATCTCTTTTATAAAACATAATTTACTCATTAACAATGTGCCGGCTTCTGAAAACTCTAGGAGTTTGAAGTAGCATTTGTGCTATATCAAATGATTTGTGGTTGACTCTTGATAGTAGAGTTAGAGCAGCCTAAAAGTTAGTACGACATTTGACACTGTTTCCCAGCCAGTGCTTATAAATCAACTAGTACAACCTGGAATGTAAGTATCCCCCCGGTGTGGTTTACCTGTATCCGTTTTGAGAAATCTGAAACAATTCACTCACCAACTATTTTTATTATGTTCTAAACCTCTGAATTGTGGAATTTATTTGGTCTCCACTGTTCAATCTAAATCATTTCCAGTTAGTCTTACTCATACAATACTTTTGTTTCTTGCTGATATCCAGCGCATATTGATACCCAAACATGACTTCCCTCAGTAGCGATCTGTCTTTGCCCAAGAACAAATTTGGACTTGTATGCTAACAGTTGATTTCTGAATGAAGACAAATTCATTAAAACCTTAAAGTGACAAATCAAGGGTTCTCATTTTTAAACGATCTCATACCATATGGTGCTCTCTTTGGTGGCTGGTGGAGCTAGGTCAATGGCCCACATTGATGGAGTCGCCCAAAAAATCTTCGATTCATTTTCCTGCATCTATTCTTTTTTATTTGGAACAGATTAACCATGTTTCATCCACTTGCTTTACTACATCCATAAGCATTACAAAATCATCCATTTTCTCCCCTCTCACTACAGTAAAGCCGTTGTGCAGTCAAATATCTTCTCATTAGATTATTATGCCCTCTGTCTTGGGCTTTCACATTCAGTACCCTTCAAATCATTCAGGACAGTGCTAGGCTCCTCATCTGAGACTGCTGCATTGCAATTCTATTTCTTCTCACCTTTCCGCTGTGTTTTTGAATTGAAACCCTTCACCTGCCAGGCACTATCTATTTGTCATTGTGCAATGCATTAAAAGGGTCCTCTCTTTCGACAGCACTACGCACTGTTCATTCCAGAATCCTATACTCTGTGACATCCAAACTCCTGTGTCATCCTGAAATTTAGATGGTCCTGATTGGAAACAGAGCCTTCTCCTTTCTAGTTGTGATGGACTGAGACTCTCTCCCTCTTGAGCTATGGCGTGACTCCAATTTCTGGGAAAAACACTTAAAACTGTCCTTTCTCCACATTAGTAAAGTCTGCACCTCTCCTTTGGAGCACTCTTAGTGCCAGAATGCCAGGTTTGCATATCATTTTCATTCATCCCACTCAAGAGAACAATAAATAGGTTAAATTCATTTAATGTATATCGACTTATTAGAGATTTAAAATTTATGTACGCATTTTATTAGAATTTTTAAAGCTATTTCTAACCATTTTACTTATATCAAAACTAGGTAAGTTGCTTCTTGCAAAGCGGCTTCAAACAATGCCATATAATTAATGTCCAATTGATATTACCTCCTATGAGGTCACTTCCTGTCAGGTTAAATCTTATGCAAATTATAGGGGCCTCGCTTGTTCCTATTCCGCCCGGGGCCCCACAAATCCTAGGACTGGCCCTGTGTGCCGTAGGCCAAGAGCTGCATGCACTTGTGTGTGGGAGCGTTGCAAGGCACACAGCTAGGGGTTCATGATGGCATGTGGGACGGCAGCTGGCTACATCGTCTGTGAGTGCGCTGGTCAAGGTGCCATTAATTGAAGTTGTTCAGGCCACACGGGCCTTGATTACAGCACAGCCACCAGGCGCAGTCGCAGCCCTGCCCGTGACCCCTGTCATCACGAGCCTCCGAGGGCCACGCCAGGCCGCAGCCGTAGCCCACGTCACTCTGCACCAGAAGGTTCTAGGCGGACATGCATGGTCATCGGCCCTGGAGCATCCAGCGCACCCACCACAAAGTCCCAGAGCTGGGGAGGCTTGCAGAGCAAAGAAAATATGGCCCAGGTCGGCGCAGGCTCTGGAGCTTCGGGCTCAAGCGCCCATCTTGTTTCTCGGCCAGGCCAACCCCCTACCCCCAGCATGAGGCTTCAAACTGCAGATTCCTCACCTAGGAATATGAACCAGGAGCCAGAGTGTGTCCGGTACATTTTGTAGCAGTGCTCCCATGTGCTGCTCGGTGGCATTGTGCAGCTCCATGCTGACACCACACCGCCCCGGATGTGAAGGAGCAGGGCTGCTTATAAGCATCACCCCTTCGCTGATGACAGTTTCTTTCTCTCCATGCCTTTCGCCTTTGGGTTTTAGTATAAACGAGCAGAAGCATGCATGTGGGATTCAAAACCATCAGAACCCTGGTACTTCATTGACCTCACAAAACACAAACACACCAGTAGAATGCAGGAAGGTAAATGTAAAAAAGAAGTTCCCCAATGACGCAAAACTACTAAAATATTTCTGTGCAACAAGCAGAAAAAAATGCATAATTTCAACCACAATCAAATACTACACCAGTGCCATAGATGAAGCAAAATGCTCTTCAAGACATCTAAGCAGTGCATCAATCCCCTGCCTGATGCTCAAGCCCCACACTCCACAGACTAATATGGAAGGGCGAGATTTTGATCAATACCTTATCACTATCGATCTAAAACCCCGGTCTGGTCGACTGAACCTTTATTGCCTGTCATTGAGGGAAGAAAGTGCATCCCTTACCAAGTTAGTTCTCCCAATAAAGGACTCTGCTTCAAAGGATCACAAACAACTTCTAGCTTTCAAAGGTTTATTATAAAGTCAGGATAAGTTGCAGATACAAGCATCTCAAAATGAGATTCACCAGATACACGGGCCCAACTACGTACATGTGTTCTCTGAAAGCCCTCAGACGAACAACGGAAACTACCAATACCAGTTCTAAAAACAATAGTGCTATTAGCATAGACACATATTGAAATCTATCAGTCATTTACAGCCGGAGATAAAATACAGGTTAGGCTGACCCTACCCTGCTCTAGATGGTATCCCTACTTAACCAGGTCTCAACCTATCAAAAGGTGTCAGCAGTGAATGACTCCCAAGGGAAGCCACCCACTCTCAAACTCTTGGTGAAAACCTATAGTTCTCCAATCATGACCCCTCTCTGCCTACCCATCCGCTCTCTAAAGGGTCCTCAGGCTTCTGCTCTAACTCCACCCAGGGGTGCTGTCCCTAATACAAAAATCCAACAACATTTAGGACGCCCCTCGTGAGACGCCCCTCACGTGGTGTAGCTTCTGGCTTTTTCCATGATGAAGCCTTGTGGTTAGAGTCGACCTTGCTTCTCAGACTCTTCTCCGGCCCGCTGATACCCCTTAAACATTCCGGAACCCTCCTCCATGTCTGGTCCATTTCTTGAACAAGCTTCTATTCATTTTATTAATAATTGAATACCCCCTTTTCTCTTCCAGACAGACATTTGCAGCCAAATCCCAATTCTCATGGTCTTCCAACCGCGTTGCAACATTCCCCGGCCCAGACTAATATGTGTAAATCAACGTTAAAGCTTTCCAGCTCTACAACATTTTTATAGTATTCAACTTCTTCTTTAATTATTAGCATGTTAATACTCTTATTCTACTGATTCGGTAAACACATCTATAAATCAAGGCCTACTCATTATTACTAAACATTAGTGCAATCCATATTGTGAAATTTAATCACCTTCCCCCTCCCTCCTAGCTCTGGCCCTGAGGCCTACCACGTTCAACGTTTCCGTATGCCATCTTACATTTTAGCAGCTACACAACATGGATTCAGGAATAATCACGTTTAATAAAATCGTATTGCTTCACACATTTCTGTATTAGTTCCACTTCTACTTAAATTTCTATATTAACTACACATTTCAGAATATAACTATGGATACTATCAGCACTCATGGCATTTCTCTTCATGACTTGTGCTTACTACGTGTAAATGTGATGCATTTCTACATTTTGGTCAGTTTGCGCTCTCTCAGTTCCCCCCTTTGATGACCTCTCGGGGTCATCACTAATATTAAACTGCAGTGATTGCTAGCATAACTCGTTTCTGTGTTTCCAGAGCCCTCAGACTCCGGTACTGACTATCTTGTATGGCAGCCAATCTCTGCAGCTGTTTTCTCTGAGCCCTCGCTGACCTTCTTGCTCTGTACCATTTGAATACCCTCACCAAACCCCATAACACGATCCCACAGATCAATATTATGATGATAGGTTTTAGTATTTTCCACACAAAGCTTTTGCCTAAGGTGGTGAGCCAACCTCCAGCTTCACTTATTCCTTGGCCCACCTTTTCCCAGACATTTTCTCTGCTCAGGTCTTCGATCTCTTTGTGAATATCAGTTATGTTCCTAATAACTTTTTCAAGGGGCTTCGAATTGTCTGGAATGTAAGTGCAACATTCCTGGACCTTCAAAGCCTTACAGACTCCGCCCTCTTTTGCTAATAGGACATCTAATGCAAGACGGTTCTGGAGAACCATAGCCCTTATCGATTGCATCTCTCCTTCTACCAGCATTAAGGACTGAGCAGTGCTGGCAGACAACCGGTCTACGACTGTTGCTAGTCGTCTAATTTTAACATCATTAAGAATTAATCCCAGAAGAGGGAACACAGCTCCAAAGACATCTCCAACCATTTCTACACCTCCTACATCTCTCCTTCCCCTCGATGATGTCTTGCCCTCGATGATCTCTAAGTCTTGGGCATGATATATTTTAGGGAAGATAATTGCCAAGTAACATGAGCCATACCAATTATCAGGTAGCCTCACGTAGGCATTTCTTCCACATACGAAATATACATTTGGAATCACTTGCATTCCCTTCAGGAAGTCCTTGGTGTAGTACTCTAAATTGAAAGCATGTTCACAACTAACTTCTCCCACGTATACATTTTCATAATACGTTTTGGCTCTATGAAGACATAACTTTCCTCTCTGCGTTCTATCTAAAGCTATTGGACCACTACTACCCTTTCTCTTGTGTGCCTTTTCTTCCTCGGTCCAATCTGTTTTCCATTGTCCTGATTTTTTCAAAATCTTTTGTCTCCTATTCCGATCATCCACCTGCCCTATGAACTTTTTCTCGACTTCTGACACCTTGCATGTCAGGTTATTTCTGCGGGCATGTGAAGTATCTAAAGTAATCCAAGGAATGAAAAACTTTGCCAACCTGTCTTCACTCTTCCAGTAGTCCCATTTATTCATTTGTTTATAATTTGGGACTTCTGGTAACACTGCATCGTAATTGGAGAAATAGTATTCAAAACTATCTCTCCCATAAAATATACTAAGCAACAAGCTACATGTAATGCCATATGTCAACGGGAGGTGATGATATCGAATGCCTTCATCTACAGACGCCGGCAACTGCATGCAGACGTAACAGTCCTTAACCTCCATGGCATCCACGTAGTCGTATAATAATCTAGCATAAGCATTTGACCTAAAGTCACCTTGGGACTCATCCACGTGTAACCTGCGGGCTTCTGCAGCTAATAACGCTTTTTCGTGTGTGTTTTCCCTTTTCTCCCCAGCAACGGTGGGGGTAAGCGCCTCTACAGATTTCACATCAGTTACCTTTGCCTCTTCCTCATGTCCCTTTACATAAGAGACCGTTACTACTAAAGCTATTAATATTATCACTCCTACTATTAGTGTGCCTATTATACATTTAGCCCTGCGGTTCTGGGTGCCGGCCTCCATTTCGTCAGATAGTGTGGCTCTCTCGTAACTCAGCACAAAGTTCTTTTCTTCTCGTTCCTTTACAGTCTCTTTTACTCCTTTGTCCTTAGAACCACACAACTGGAAGCTGACAACCTTCTTCGCAAAAAGTCCTTTATAGTTCAATACAGACAACCCTAGCCCTTCTCCACCAACTCAGGGAAAGTCCCTAAGATTCTCTGCTTCCTAGGCGCTAGGTAATCTTCTTTTCTTCACGCTTATTTACAAAGTCTTTTAAGCATCCACTATCAGGCGCTCGCCTGCAGCTTCGATAGCAAAATTCAATATTTCCATACGAAGATTGTGCTCTTCTGGGGCTGATATCTTTGTACCAAAATCGGGGAATTGCAATTCTGTGAGAAACATGTGCTTTAACTTGCTGAGGCGGGGAGGTCGGGGGAGCATGAATGTCAGTGACCCTTCTTGTTCAACTCCGGGTACTAACAGTCGTATCTCCACTGTTACGATGGGCTCAGAACTGGACACTACCACCGCTCGGATCCTCCCTGTCACTGGTTTTGAAGCCATCTGTCGCCAGATATGTCCACTCAGGGGTGGAGTATCTTCTGTTAGGCACACGCACTCTTCTTGACCTCCTCAACTCCGGTGCTCCAGCGCCCTGAGCACCTTCTTCTGGGTCTGAGTCTTCTGATATCGGAGGAAGGGTTCTCTCCGGAGTTGACCTTAGGCTAGAGCTCCTTCTTTGCGGCCAATCAGCTTCTCCACGTACCCTTCTACTCCGTCTTCTTCTTGTTTTTTCACGCTCTCTGGCAGGCCTGTCAGCGTCTGACTCGTACTCCCAGCTACTTTCTCCTTCAGTAGCATCGTCTGTCTCGCTGCTGTACTGACCGTCCTCAGCTTGGTCAGACTCGTTCCTCGCTTCCGCTGGCACCTCTACAGCTTGGCTAGCCCCCTCTATGGCTTCTCGGTCCACTGCTGGACGTCTATCCGAGAGAGGAGCTGTTTCTTCCAGAGGTGCTGGAACCCTCCGCGTGTGCGACGCGTGGATCCAGTTGGGCAGGCCTCCCACCTTCACCGCCGTGTTTGTGGTCAGGATGATCTGGAAGGGCCCACGCCAACGAACATCCAAGCAGCTGCTTCTCACGTGTTTTTTCACCAGGACCCAGTCCCCAGGAAGCAAGTCATGACACGGGTCCTGGCACGATGGTACCTCGGCAGCCTGCACCTGAAGGGACACAGAATGAATGGCGTCAGACAGCCCCTTACAATAGTCCAGGATCATATCATCTGTGATGCTAATCAGTGCAGCAGTTGGGACAGAAGGTAACCTCATTGCTCTTCCCATCAACACTTCATGAGGTGATAAACCCGTTCTCCTATCCGGGGTACTACGGAGGCTCATAAGGACCAATGGCAACGCATCAGGCCAACTCAAGGATGTTGATGAACACACCTTTGCAATTCTGGCCTTGATGGTGCCATTTATTTGCTCCACAATTCCTGAAGCTTCTGGTCGATAACTGCAATGTAGTTTCTGATCTATGTTCAAAGCTGCACAAATCATTTTCACAAGCGAGCTGTTGAAATGCGTTCCCCTATCTGATTCCAAAGAGGCCGGCACCCCGAAGCGCGGGATAAGCTCCCTAAGCAGTATCTTAGCTACTGTGAGGGTGTCGCACCTGCGTGTAGGATATGCCTCAACCCATCTGGAGAAAACGCAAACAACCACCAGGATATAACGGAGGCGGCTGCACCTTGGCATTTCGATAAAATCTATCTGCATTCGATTGAATGGACCTCCTGACCTCCCAATGTGGCTCAGTGCAACTGGTGTCTTTTTCCCTACATTCAACTGCTGGCACGTCACACAACGCTGGCACACTGCTTCGGCTGCTACTCTGAACTTGGGGTTGTACCAGGTCTGTCTAAACACTCTCAGCATAGCATCTCTTCCTAAGTGGACAGGACCATGTATGTGTCGGGCCATTGGGCTCACCATCTCATTGGGCAACACTGCTCTGCCATCTGCTGAGACCCAGAAATGGGCCTCACCCATCACACATCCTGCCTTTTGCCATGTTTCTCTTTCACAGTCAGGAGCATTCTCTTGCATCTCCTTCAGTTCGTCCCAAGTATCAACAGTTTCCAATATCATAGCTAATTCAGTCCTTACATTTATTCCACCCACTTCCACCTCTGTGAAAGAGTACCCTGTTTCCGCGCAATACCGCGCGACTTCGTCGGCATATCTATTGCCTTGTGACACGAAGTCCATATTTCTGGTATGTGCGGTACACTTCACAACTGCGATACCTGCTGGACATTGCAACGCCTCTAACAACAGGCGCACAAACTCTCCATTGCGAATGGGAGAGCCTGAAGAGGTCATGAAACCTCTTTGAGACCACAACTGCCCGTAATCATGAACTACCCCGTAACCATATTGACTGTCAGTGTATATGGTGACTCGGATTTTATTGCTTGCCAGGCAGGCACGCGTCAGGGCAATAATCTCGGCTACCTGAGCGGAGTGTACTCCTTCCAGGCATCCAGCTTCCACTACTCCAGTAATTGTACAAACAGCGTAAGCTGCTCTCAACTGCCCAACTTCGTCTCTTACACATGAGCCATCGACAAAGAAAATTTCATCTGGGTCGGTCAGTGGCTCATCTACGATGTCGGGTCTTGGTTTGGTGCATAGTTCAGTCACATCGAGGCAGTCATGGTCTGTACATTCATCATCATCCTCAATATCGTTTGGAAGTGGCATCAAGGTAGCAGGATTTAAAACAGAGCATCTCCTGAGGGTCACGTTCTCTGCAGCAAGAATGACTTGCTCATAGCGCGTGAGCCTGCTATTCGTCAGATGCTGGGTTTTGGTCCTGGTCATCAACAATTCAACGGAATGGGGCACATATACCTCTAACGGGTGCCCCATAACAATGTTCTCACATCTCTCAATGCTGACACCTGTTGCGGCAACGGATTTGAGACATCCGGGCAACGCTGCGGCTACTGGGTCTAAAGTAGCCGAGAAATAAGCGACTGGTCTACGGGCATTCCCATGGATTTGGACTAACACAGACAGCGCGCATCCCTCTCTCTCACAGCAGTAGAGCAAGAATGGTTTATCGTAATCTGGCATTCCCAGAGCCGGAGCACGACACAAGTCCTCTCTCAGCTGCAGGAACGCCATCAAACAGTCTTTGTCCCATGGTACCGGATCACTCACCTCCTTGTGCGTCAGTTTTTGCAAGGGCTTTGCTTTCAGTGAAAAGTTTGCAATCCACTGTCGGCAATATCCCACCATTCCTAGAAACATCCTGACTTCTCTCTGCGTTTTAGGCGCATTCATCTTCATGATGGCCTCTATCCTGTCTGGTGACACTTTTCGTTTACCTTTCTCAATTCTGTGTCCCAAGTACTGTACCTCTGTCAGGCAGTACTGTAATTTTCCCGGGGACACCTTATGCCCATTTTCAGCTAGGTGATTTAACAATGCAATAGAGTCTTCCCTGCAAGCTTCTTCTGTTTCTGACGCCACAAGAAGGTCGTCTATGTACTGGACCAGAACTGACCTCTGGGGCAGCACTAGACTTTCAAGATTTCTCTTCAGGAGCTGGTTGAAGATCGATGGGCTCTCTGTATACCCCTGAGGAATACGACACCATGTTAGGACGCGACCTTCCAGCTTAAATGCGAAAAGAAAATGGCTTTCTTCGTCCAAAGGGATCGAAAAGAAAGCCTGGCAAAGATCAATTACAGTGAACCATTCTGCTTGGAACGGTATCTGAAACAGTATCACTGATGGATTCGGTACCACTGGACAACACGAAACGACTATGTTATTAATCTTTCTGAGGTCCTGCACTATCCGAAATTTCCCATTTGGTTTCTGCAAACCCATAATCGGGGAGTTACATGGACTACCCACGATTTCCTTCAGTATTCCCTGCTTAATCATGGACTCAATCACGGGTTTTATGCCTGCAATCGTTTCTGGAGTCAATTTATACTGAGGGGTTCTTGGGAACTCAGCATGTGGTTTCACTACAATTTTCACTGGGTCCACCCCTTTCACCAACCCAATCTCTTCCCCAGTGAAATCCCACACTTCTGGAGCAACTGTCTCTCTCAAATCCCAGGGGAGCTCGTCTACTGTCAGAGTGGGATACAACTCCACACATATTCTGGAATTTGCGACTTTAAAGTCTGCATCATCATCATTAGTCAGTACCTCCACTCCTTGCGGGGTACAGTATATAGTGCAGTTCAATTTGCACAAAAGGTCTCTTCCTAGCAGACATACAGGACTAGAATCGCAAACCACAAACTGATGTTCATCACTGTACTTCCCTATTTTCACCTGCACGGGTTCAGTCAGAGGACTGGTCATTCTCTTGTTAGCGACCCCCACCACTTGTATAGTCTCCCCAGACATGGGCAGGCCTGGCACTGCGGCCGACCTGATCGTGGATCGAGTGGCTCCTGTGTCCACTAGAAATGTCGTGGGGAACCCTGCCACTTCAGCCTCAACATAGGGTCCCCTCTGGTCTACCTCCAGGGCTGCCCCAAGGGTGCAGTCATCCCTTTCCACTCTCTGTCCAGTTAGTAGGTCCACATAATAGCATTCCTCTCCTCCGACAAACAGGGGCATCTGTCTATACGTCTTACCCATGGTCCCTACTCTGGGTGGCTGCGGGAACTGAGCTCGGGGAGGTGGCCCCCCCCCTTTGAGCACCTTTCCCTGGTATTGCGTTACCCCTCTTGTAGGCACGCTCTGGGTCTCTTCCTCTTCTACCTCTTGGTCTCCTATCTCAACATTATAGGGACACTCGCGTTTCCAATGTCCCACCTCGTTACACTGGTGGCACCTAGTTGTTTTCTTTAAGGCAGCTATATCTATCCTGGGTCTAAAGGTGGAGTTCTCCTCATTGCCCTTGTTCTGGCTGTATTGTTTCTTTCCTCCAGTACCTGTTCCTGGTTGCTGTTGCTGCTGTCCCCCCTTCCCTGCTGCCTGCATCTGTACCACCATCAGTTTCTCCTTTAGTTTCTTAGCCTTGGAGTCTATCTCATCACAGCAGTACCTGGCATACCTCAGTATTTCGTCTAGGGGTTTATTTTGCCAACAAATCAAGTGTTGCTGTATCATTAAACTAATATCCGGTCTCAGCCCCAAAACGAATTTGGACACAAATTGCCCTATGTCCTTCGGATCCATGACATCCAGACCGCTATACTGTTTAAACGCCTTCAGCAATCTCTCGTAGTATTCGTGAACTGTCTCTTTGGGTTCCTGTCTTGTTCGGTCAATTTTTACCCAATCTATGTCCTGCATTGGCACTTTATCTTTCAGCCAAGTCAATACTCTCTCGAACTTTGCCATCACACTCTCGGACGGCCCATTAGTCCTAGCATCTCTCTCTGGCTCTATGGTGGGCCACTCAGCGCTAACCTTGCATGCGGTCCACAAATCCCCTGGCACTACTATGTCAAACAGCGTGTTCAAATCTATCCATAGGACCTTTGAGATTTTTACGAATCTCTCAACTTGCTTATACCACTCCACTGGGTTTTCCCGCAGTTTGGGGAAAGAGGTGGTAAAAGCAGCTAAATCCCCCCTACTCCAAGGGACGTGGACATAGGTCCCATTTGCGACTTCCCTCAAAGGGTATGTCTCTACTCCCTGCTGTCCTCCTGGTGTCATCCCAAGTGTGCTTCTCCTGACGGTCCCTCTCTTGGACCACCTCTCTTCCCACTTATCTAGGGCCCTCCATGTCCTTATTCCAGTGATCAGTTCCCTTATGTGTGTTTTCAATCCGATGGTTCTCCTCTCATCTAGATCTCGGTCTGTGTAATGTAGCCTGTGGGTGCCCTGTAATGCTTTGGTCCTTGACAGGTCTACCATATATTTGCCTGCTAGTTCGACTAATTTCTCATGGATTGCTCTCGCCTTTCGAGTTACGTCCTTTGCCATGAACAGAATTTCATCCTGCTCATACATGTCCATTCTTTCTAAGGGCAGGGTACCGTCTACCATGTCATCCAGATCTGACTTTAAGCTGGAGACATCGAGTCTTTTGGCTTTTATTTCTGCTCGCAATAACTCCTTCGAGGGAGGTTCACAGGTATCTCTCCCATCCCAACTCCGGGCCCTACGTTTGGGTTCGGGAGAGTTGGGGAGTGCTCTCTCTTGTTCCCATCTCTCCAGATCCCATGCTCGGCCATCCGATCTTGGAAGGTGATGGAACACGGGCCTGTTACCCCCTATCTTACTTTGTCCATTCTCTCCCCTCTTCTCACAGTAGGACTCTCTGTTATCCTCCCTTCGGTCTCCATTCTCTCTTGGCCTCGTATCACTTAGTATCTGATACGATCCTTCCTGGTTTCCCATATTCCCTGGACTGCGCTCATGTCCGTCGTCACAGGGACTATGGTGCGGCCTCTCGCAACTCCCACTCTGTTCTCTCCTGCTGGGCCCACAGTGGATACACTTAAAGCTATCCCTGTACTCCCGAGCCCTCCTGTCTTCTTCATTAGGTATCGGGCGAGACACCCCCCCGTTCTCTGGGCCCCCATTTTCCAGGTCTGATCTACCTCCACTCCGGGCCCAATGGGTGACTCTTCTACTGTCCTTCTCCCTCCCGTCCCACTCCGGACTGCTCTCTCCAGCCCCGCAGTGAGTCCGGGCTCTGCTGTCCTGACTTTCCCTTTCAGCTTCCGCCGCTATGATGCTCTTGTGAGCCTCAACTGCCTCATCCCATTTCTTCATGTACTCGTTTAATTCTTGAAAGGATTTCCGTCCTGGTCCCCTCATATCCTCTGGCCATCTAATGTCCCCCAGATCTCCTGTTGTGTGTACTGGGGTGCTCCAATCTCTTGGTATCGGCAACTGACTTGGGGAGTTGATCGTATCTTTCCTCCTTGCCATCTCTGCTCTTTCTCTGTCCCTCCGTACCCGTTCTTCCCCTCTAGCCCTGTCTGGGTCGTATACCGATACTATAGGACCTATGGTAACAGGTACCTGCAGTGCATCAGGTAATGCGTAGGATGTGGCACACTCCGTTTCTGGCGCTCTTTGCACCACAAACCTCCCGACCACCTGTTGCACTTGGCTAGGCTGGGACAGTTCTTTCTTTGCAGCGGGATCCCAATTGAGACTGGGAAGCGGCCCATGCTCTCCTGCATTGCCCCCCCCCCCTCTCTCCATTCTCGACATCTTCCCCTGCTCTGTTATACGGAGGTGGCCTGTCTGTCAATAATCTGTTTATCAGGCTGTCCTCTGTCTCGCTCTCGTCATCCTCTTCTAGGGGGCTTTTGTTTCCGGGCATCTCTAACACTGGATATAATTTATTAACTTCCATGTTATGCACCCTCCATCTTTTAGCATCCTCATCCCACTTGGCATCCTGTACTGCCCTTACCGAACGTTTCACTCTTTCTTGCCGTCTATTCATGTTCTTTTCATGCGCTGCCCTAATCCATGCATTAAGGGCTTCAAACTGAGTTGGTCTAGGCAAGGGTCTCGTAGAGGTCATAATTGCTTTTAATCTGTGTAGCACCTCTAATCTAAACGTCCCGTACTTCGGGAACGTGAGTTCCTCATTTCCATCTGTCATCTTACTCCACTCTGAGATCCACAGAATCGTGTGCAGCCCAACATTTGTCCCCATGTAACGAGCTGGCGTACCCTCCGGCGGGGCTTCTTCCCCTTCATACGATCCCCTGCGCTCTCTTTTAAACAGCGCTCTTAACCACTTAAAACACTTCATAATTACGCGCAAAATTTCCAGCTTGAATACTCTGTTTACTTCCTGATGACAATCCACCAATCCTAGCGCGGCTTTGCTAGCTGACCTATCGCAGCGCGGTCTTTCACCGGCCGGCCAATCCCAGCGCGGCACTTTCTGACGTCACTAGTCTCCGCTTCGCAGCAGCACCCCTCCTTTCTCAGCTCTCCTCGCGATCATGCATGCGTCCCATTCATACACCGAAAAATGACTACTTCCGACCAAGCGGTCACTTCCCTCGACTGTACGTCCACAGTCTATCTGTAATTGTCAACACAACTGACGAGATGTCTATCGTCTCTCTGATAGGTTCTTTACACACACAGTAACTTCCGGCCAGCGTCCGTTACTCACGCACTCACTCTTACGTTCCCCCTATCTGGTCCTTCGGGTGATCACTGGTACCTCATGACCCCCTTCACACTGGTTAACAATTACTCTGAGTGTCCGATACACCCGAACCACTTAAGCTCTCCTTGAGCTTAAGATTTCCACCGGTTGCGCGCGCTCACAACCTGTTCCACAGTCACTCTACAGGCATTCAACTCCGCCAGACATTACAACATAAATGCAATACAAAACACCGCAATCTTAACACGCATGACCCTTTATACTCACTCTCGACCGATACTGCTGCTTTTCTGTCTCACGTCATCCGGTCCTTCTTCGGCGGGCGGTTCTTCCGATCTTCGATCTCTAGGGGCCTTGGGGTAATCTAACCTGGCCTAGATCACCTTCCTCAAGAAGGCAACCATCCTCTATAGCTACCAACTGGAAGGGCGAGATTTTGATCAATACCTTATCACTATCGATCTAAAACCCCGGTCTGGTCGACTGAACCTTTATTGCCTGTCATTGAGGGAAGAAAGTGCATCCCTTACCAAGTTAGTTCTCCCAATAAAGGACTCTGCTTCAAAGGATCACAAACAACTTCTAGCTTTCAAAGGTTTATTATAAAGTCAGGATAAGTTGCAGATACAAGCATCTCAAAATGAGATTCACCAGATACACGGGCCCAACTACGTACATGTGTTCTCTGAAAGCCCTCAGACGAACAACGGAAACTACCAATACCAGTTCTAAAAACAATAGTGCTATTAGCATAGACACATATTGAAATCTATCAGTCATTTACAGCCGGAGATAAAATACAGGTTAGGCTGACCCTACCCTGCTCTAGATGGTATCCCTACTTAACCAGGTCTCAACCTATCAAAAGGTGTCAGCAGTGAATGACTCCCAAGGGAAGCCACCCACTCTCAAACTCTTGGTGAAAACCTATAGTTCTCCAATCATGACCCCTCTCTGCCTACCCATCCGCTCTCTAAAGGGTCCTCAGGCTTCTGCTCTAACTCCACCCAGGGGTGCTGTCCCTAATACAAAAATCCAACAACATTTAGGACGCCCCTCGTGAGACGCCCCTCACGTGGTGTAGCTTCTGGCTTTTTCCATGATGAAGCCTTGTGGTTAGAGTCGACCTTGCTTCTCAGACTCTTCTCCGGCCCGCTGATACCCCTTAAACATTCCGGAACCCTCCTCCATGTCTGGTCCATTTCTTGAACAAGCTTCTATTCATTTTATTAATAATTGAATACCCCCTTTTCTCTTCCAGACAGACATTTGCAGCCAAATCCCAATTCTCATGGTCTTCCAACCGCGTTGCAACATTCCCCGGCCCAGACTAATATGTGTAAATCAACGTTAAAGCTTTCCAGCTCTACAACATTTTTATAGTATTCAACTTCTTCTTTAATTATTAGCATGTTAATACTCTTATTCTACTGATTCGGTAAACACATCTATAAATCAAGGCCTACTCATTATTACTAAACATTAGTGCAATCCATATTGTGAAATTTAATCACCTTCCCCCTCCCTCCTAGCTCTGGCCCTGAGGCCTACCACGTTCAACGTTTCCGTATGCCATCTTACATTTTAGCAGCTACACAACATGGATTCAGGAATAATCACGTTTAATAAAATCGTATTGCTTCACACATTTCTGTATTAGTTCCACTTCTACTTAAATTTCTATATTAACTACACATTTCAGAATATAACTATGGATACTATCAGCACTCATGGCATTTCTCTTCATGACTTGTGCTTACTACGTGTAAATGTGATGCATTTCTACATTTTGGTCAGTTTGCGCTCTCTCAATACAATATCAACAACATCCTCTTCAGTGAAAAATGTGCAAATGATCTGGCAGATCTAAGCCTATTACTCCTCACTTTTCGCCCTTCGATGTAATACCCTGCATTAGTTTTCCCTCAAACTCATCTCACTTCAAGACCTCGCAGGCAACCTCAATACCCTCAAAGCCACCCCATATGAAGATGATGTCTTGCCCTCATCTTTTATCAAAGATACCTCTGGAAAAGCTCTTTCACCTTAAGGTGGGTCAGATGCTCCTTGTCCTGAGAAAACCTACCATCGTTCCTGATTATCTTGCCATCTATCAGCTTTCACCCATCTTTGGAAAGAATAATAAAAAAAGTAGTGTATACACTACTATAAGATCATATTAGCATCAACCGTCTCACTAATTATTTATTTATTTAAAGTATTATATAGCGCTGGGTAGACCCGGAGGTGTCAGAGCGATTTACAGAGTATCAGAACGAAGCAAGTTACACAAAGTTACAAAACAATTACACAATGTTACAAAATAGAAAAAAAGAACACGAGTTAAGGATATGAGAATACTCAAGGATGGGATGAGAAGACGCATGATGAGGCAACAAACAACAAGAGGAATAACAGTAAAAGCGGAGCTTAAGCGGCGGCAAGAAGCAGCCTAAGGGGCAGGGGAAGAAAAAGAGGGAGCACAGAAAGGAAAGGGTAAGGCAAGCAAATAAGGACAGGAAGGTAAGAGGGAAACAAAACGGAAAAGACACCAGGGATGTCAACAAAAACAGACAAGCATTTACAATGCAACGGTCTCGCCTTTGCCAAAGTTAGAGCTATTGGCATTGTAAATGACAACATTTTTATTTATGTGTTGGTTTTGAAAACAGATAAAGAAATGGCATTGTCATTTAAATAGCCATACAACTTGTAATTACATTAGACACACAGAGGGTCACACGCACACATACAATCTTACTACCACACACAATTTCTCTCTCCCACACAGTCTATGTCTCTCCCACACAATCTGTCTGTCTCTATCGTGCACACACACTTACAATCTTACACAAACGCTCACACATGCAGTAAAGCGCAGTGGGCGGGGGGGCAATGAAAGTGACAAACGACAGGATAGAGAATGTAAAATAAATAAGTGAAACGACGTAAGTGGTTTTATTTATTTAGTTTACATTCCATATCCCGTCGTTTGTCACTTTCACCCCCTGCCTCTCCCCATCACGCTTACCTGAACGGGCCGCCACTGATTCCAGTCCACCTTCTGCCTCTCTTCTCATTCTTCCCCACGAAGCACACAGCCATGAGACAGACTTTAGGTGTTGAAAAGCTTGATATTGTGAAGATGAGCCTTGATCAGGAGGAAGTGAGTCTGTATCTTAATGAAACTAAAGAAGGCCTGCCAACAGAACACTGATTTTATGTCTATGACATTGGATGTCTTCAAAGTGACATAACACAGGTTTCAATTCCACTCCTATCAGCAGGGCCTTAAAGATCTGAGGTCGTCACAGACCTCTTCAGCTCCCACAGACGCAGTCATAGAGCATCACCCCCACATACACTGATACAAGATGCGACAAATCTGGTCAAGTTTGTGCCGAATTTGCTCTGAGTGCAGAAACTTACACGGATACAAGGTACAGTATAATCTATGCATCCTAGAATGTACGCTATATCGTGGCACTAATCTGTACATCCTTGTAAAGATGTCTGAGAGAGAAGCACACCCTCCTCACAGCCCTGCTGGCAGTGTTGACGGAGACCTCTTTATCAGTGGTGTGGATTTAATTCCCAGACCCAATAAAATGTTTGAATGTCCCACCCCGGGGACAGTGTGGCGCAACGTGCGTATGTGCAAATCACCGCCGCATAATAGCGTGAATACCACCCCCTCCTCAACCCGGCAGGGAAATAAGTGTAGATGCTGGCTTCACAGGTGCATTGTGTGAAATACATTTAGTAATGACTCAGTGCCCCCACGCCGAGTCTGTGGATGTCCCCTCAGTAGTGCAACGCTACCCCACCTCTGACAGTGCTGCGGGCCCACACCCGCTTCCCCCAGTGGTGCAGTACAACAGAATCCTCAAACCGGGTCTATGAATGACCTAGTATAACGCCCGCCACCCGGGCTGTCCTCTGAGCCCACTTCCCCTCCACCTGCAGCCCCTCAGCGACCTCACACTGGGTCTGCGGACGCCCCTGCCGTGCTGCACTGCACGGACACCAGACAACGGAGCCGGCAGGGTGTGAAGGCGGAGAGACGCCCCCGGCCGGCCGGCAGCCTCCGCCCCTACAGTAGATCATGGCCAGGCCGGTCTTGTGCAGGAAGCGCGCGCGGCGGTGCTTGAAGAGCCAAATGGTGAGGATGGTGAGGGTGAGCAGCAGGGTGAAGGTCAGCAGGCTGACGCTGTCCTGCCGGTGGCTCTCCTCCGCCTCCTTCTCCGTGGCGATCTCCTCCATGGCGCTGCTGCTTTCCTCCTGCCCCAGCAGTCCGGGCACTCCCAGGGCCAGGGCGAGCAGAAGCCACCGCCGATAATAACTGCCGCGTCCGAGTCCCCTATCCCGGGAGCCTACCAGGGACAGCGCCAGCACGGCCAGCCCCCTCTCCCTACCGGCCTCTCAGAACACCCGAGCCTGGGGCTTCCTCCGCCTCACTGGGCCGCCCCTTCACGGCGCTCGACGCCGCCTGCCCCTCGCAGGGTTCTCTCTTAAATCTCACACTAAAGACATCCCGAGCCGCAAACGCAGCAGCCATTCCAGAGGGACACCCTAGCCAAATAAGCACGTAAAAAATGTTGCTTTCTAATAAGTCTCTGAATACACAAAAACCTGGGTGTCTGATAGGAAACCAATGTGTTTCAGGGACCATACACTGTATGAGATCTGTAAGATATATAGCTAAATAACAGAATGGTCTTTAAATAAAGTTTAACAATCCAACGCATGTAACCACCAGCAAGAGTAGGTGAGACCCAAGATCCACAGATGGATTACCATCAAAATCTTGTTGGTGATCTGATTTTTCTCATCTGGTCATCCACAGGGCCGGGCTGGTGTGTCTCTAGATCAGTGAGACTACTTCCAGAACCGCCTGGTAGGACTGGGGTCAAGCCCACAATCGCTTGTTTGACCATGCGTGGGATCACCAAATGGAGCAAAGAGCAGTGCAAAGGGTGAAAGTGTAAGGAAAAGTGAATTTAAAAAGGAATAGAGAACTCACAGTAAGGAAACTTTAATGGCTGTAAGTCTCTTTCTATTTAAAAACCAGAACAGCGCAAAACCGCAGTGTAAACAAATGACTGCTTAGGGGCCAACATGTTTCTGCCAAACAGGGGAAATACTCCCTTGGCTTTCATCAGGGCCTCTGTTCTTAAGGACTTTTGCTACTGCTAGTGCAATACACACTCATAAAGAAAAAGAAATAACAGTGACAACTTTAAAGGATATATTTTCTTATTCCTCCATGTCAGCTGGTGTATAAATCACCCATCTCGACAGGGGAAATTACCTCACCTCACTTGGACCAAACTCCGAGTAAGGGAGGCCACGCTCTCTCCGTCGTTGCCCCGAGCAAAATCTGAGGTTGGGGGAGGCCAATAAACTTCCCTTAGACCCTCCAACCCCCGTTGATGTTTTCTTCTAATAAGTCTCCTCAGAGACTCAGTTCGTTGAGAGCAATGTAATAGTCAATATTTATAAAGCCTAAATGAGCTGTCTCTAGGCTCTTAGATAAAATGTGCGATTACTCAGCTCAATGGTGCTCACTTTATTGGCATAAATATATGAACCATGCTGGAGTTCAAATCTGTCATTTAGACGCACTTTCAACGAGCCATGTTATTTAGGCTTTGTTGAGGTTTTTGACTCGATTCTATCAATAATGTTTATAGTAGTGGTGAACGAGCACCTGGAAGCTCGAGCCTGATTTTTTTTGTCCCGGACCGGCAGCCAATCACAGCGCGGCCCGGGGAATGACGTCACGGGGGTGTCCCCGGCCGGCAGCCAATCACAGCGTGGCCCGGGACACACGGCAACAAGGGGCGGGACTTAAAAAAAGAGTCAGAAACGCCCACGATTTGCGTTCTGACCGGGAAAAAGTGATTGACAATGATGTCTTCCAATGGCTAGCCTCCATTTATGGAGCTAGCCAATGGAAGACAGAGGCGGGACAAAGCCCCATACTGTCGGATCATAAGATTTCGCCTGGGCGGAGCACTGCTTTGCAGTGCTACGGCCAGGCGAAATCTAAAAAACGAGGAGCAGGTCCGTGGTAAATGAGAGACAATCGTGATGTCGCCCAGCAGGAGACCAGTGGGGACGGAGGATGGGACAGGGATTGCTGAAATGGTGGATCGAGGGTAGGAGAGGCAGTGGAAGATAGTCCCAAAATAGCGGGGAGCAAAAGGGTCCAAGTCCAGAAGCCATCGGGGCTCAGCCCAGAGGAAAAAGAAAAATAAGAGCTGATTTCATGAAGAGGCACTAGATGGGGAAAAGAGCCAGATATTCAGGGTGGGAGGCAGTCTATTTTCGAGTCACAGCTGTGCCGTCCATGTGCAAATGTTTTGGGCAGCGGTGTCCGATACATTGTCGATAGGTCACAGGAGGAACTGTTATGGGTGCCAATGCAGCAGACTAAGGGAACAGGAGGCAGCAAAGTTGGAGCCAGCATGGGCGCTTCTCCGGCACAAACGGGAGAGGGACAGGCTCAGACGCCATGCAGAGCAGTGCCGATAGTTCTTACCTCCGCTAAATCCCAAATTGTCCCAGGTGACTTGCGGGAGATGCTGTAGGTGAGGTAACTGAAGGGGAAGGCAGCGGTAATCAAGCTCGCAGGCAGGGAGAGATTCGGTCGGGTAGAACCTCCGCCCGGCTTCTCTGCGGCCATCCGGAGAGATCAGAGAGGCATCTGCAGTGTTGTAAAGGGTTCAGCCGAAAGTTGGTCATCAGGGACTTCAGAGAGAAGGTGGGGGAGGAGGAAGACATATAGCGGACTTGAGAGGGGAGCTGTGCCCAATGCCCGGCTGGGTAGGTGTCAGCCCCGGCGAGATACCTGGGCCAGACTCCCCTTTAGCTGAACAGAGCGGATCCACCTGACATCGGCCATGCTGGTCCTGGAACCCATGGGAGAAAGCCTTAATTGCAAATTCTGATGAGAATCTTATGCTAACAAGCGCTGGAATGGAGCATCGAGGACTGCAGTTGAGGACGGAAGCCCAGGTGAGTAGGTTTATCCCCAGAGGAGGTGGGAATCCAGGGATTTTTGCCAAAAAGACTATATCTGGCCGGGAGCCCCCGGCCAGAGCTCCTCATCGGGCGGCCATCTTGTCCATCAATTGTTACCAATAAGACCTCATATTATTCTGCAACAGTGAAACAGCCATCTTACAAATTATAAATAATGCTGTCCTGAACACAGATAAAGATGCCTCCTGATACTTCGTTTTATAAGAAGCCTTCATCACTGTTGAGCATCCTACCCTCATCCTCAGTGACGTTCAAAATTGTATTCACTGGTAATATCCCAAAAAGGGTCCCAGTGCACCAATTCAACAGTCATTTGTCAGCAGATCAAAGGAGCTCTCCTTCACCTGTGAAGTCCTCCAGGGTACCATACTATCCCCTGCAATGCTCAACATGTACATGAAATCCCTTACAATCACCAACAACTGTATCAAAATGCTTCAGTAAGCTTAGATGCAGAACTTTACAAGAAAGTCACCTTCTTCCTGACACCAGATGTCCTAGACGCTGCCTGTATCTCTAGTTCACCACCAACAACAAACTAGTTGAAGCATGGCTTAACATTATGAACCTGGACAGATTCGACCACAACTATCACTCAAGTCCAAGGCTCTCTAATTCACCCTCGACACAGGCCTCGATCTCAAATAAATCATTGGCAAGAGCACCAAGCCCGATTGTTACCAGCTTCTCTGTTAAAGACAGATTTGATTTAAGAAAGTGAAGCTACTGCACCTGAAAAGTGACTTTAGAACTGCCATCCAAGCCCTAATACTCATATCTGCATGGCAATAAGACCCAACTCAACTGAATTTCAGACAATATACTGGTACCCTGAAAGACATATTACAGGCTGCAGCACTCCTCCTCAAGGGTCTAAAGAAATTCAACCACATCACCCCTGTCTCGGTGAAACATCCCTGGCTCTGTTTCCCAGCTAGCACCATCTCTAAGACCAGTTGATGATCAACAAACACTATATATGCATGTAAAAAGATAGGTCTGACAAGAGTAACAACATATTACTTTTGTAAATCAGCTAGTGGCACAAAATTATATATTAAAATATTGTCAGTAATTTTCTTTTACTATTTTTTTATATTATTTTTTATTTTAATGATTATTTTTTTAGCTCTACACAGATGACCATTTGCTGAATTCAGAATTTGTTCTAGTTTTCTGAAAAGTATAGCTTTCTGGATTCACTCCTGTGTTTCATACCTGTTTTTACCACAAACTGCAAGTAGGCTTAAACCACACAAATTAGACAAAAATAAATAACTACCACTTAGACAAAATGCAAAAACTGTGGTGACATGTTTTTTTACAATTATGCTTATTCCTAAAAGGTGGAAAGATAGTGCACTGGTACAGAAATTACTTTTGTTTGTGCCATTTTTAGAGAAAAAATATACACTTTCTTGCAGTGGCGTAGGAAGGGGGGGGGGGTGCAGACCGCACCGGCTGTCATCACTGAGGGGGGTGACAAAATGGTAAAAATGTGTGTTTTAAACACATTTTTTGCCATTTTGTCAAGCCGGGGGTGGGGGGGTGGGGGCAAGAAATGTTCCGCACCGGGTACCATCTGACCTGCTACGCCACTGCTTTCTTGCACAGCACTATTTTCCATTGTTTGAAAAAAGCACAAAACTATTTGATATTTTTTTATATTGTCCCTGTTCCCTCCTGGCAAATCCACTAACCCTGGGTACCTTTAATATCTGCAGCACATGTGGGAGGTGAAGGATGCGTTTAGTGAATAAAAGGCGTGAAGGCTTCTCAGCGAAGGGCCCCAAACAGCAAAGGGCTCAGCACTGGAAGTGCAAAAGACTCAGTAGTTAAAGACTTCATCACTTTGATGGAAGTAATAGTGTCATCTTACAGTGGGCTTTTCATTTCACTCAAAGGCAGGCAGAGTGACTCCTTGGCACACGGTGATTGGGTCACTGTTTCCAAACTAAATGGATACCATTAGCATGGGGACAGATTGATGACTTTGTCACTCCTCACATGTGAAAAAGACTTCACAGTGATGCCAGCACGGCACTGTGTTTTGTTTCTAATTAAGCATCAGCCACAGTGTGCTGCTTCTATCGAGTCGGTGACCTACGAGGAAAGAGCAATATACTTTTAAATACTTTTAAAGTATTTTGAGTTAAAAAAAAAAAGTTTAAGCGTAGAGCCAGACTGGGAACAGAAACCAGCCCTGGCAAACTGCTCGACCGGCCTCCCTGGGGGGTGGTGGGGTGGAGGGGAGGGAGTAGTTGGGGGGGGGGGGGGGGCGGCAGTGGCGTTGCGTTCGAGCTGTTTACTAGGGCCGGTTTGGGGTGAGGGGGAGGGGGTGGCAGTGGCGTTGCGTTCGAGCTGTTTACTAGGGCCGGTTTGGGGGTGTGGGGGGGGGGGGGGGGAGTTGGGGGCAGTGGCTGTGCGTCCATGGTGCTTACTAGGGCCGGTTTCGGCCGATGTTGTTACTGGGGGGCGATATTGCCAGCCCCTGTAACAAAAACGGTCATCAGGGGCCCAAAACCGGTCCCCACCCTGGCGGCCCGCCGGGGAAACGCCGTTTCCCGTTAGGAAAGTCCGGCTGCAAGCGCCCGAATCATCATCCAATAAGAACGCTTCTAAATGAGAGTTCCGATTCATTGCCATCCATATGAGGGTAGGTGTCAGGGGCACATTTGCAGGTTGTTTGCTCACTTAAGACACTTATAACATCTCTGCCTGTGATTAATTATAAAGCACGTAATCATGGAAGGCGCTTGCTAAATAAAAACTGACATCAGTCTTAAGGATTGAAGCATTAAAGTGGATTACAAAAACAGCCCGCCCAGCTTCCCCTGGCAAGGATGGTGACTTACTGAAGCTGTTCTCTGACCTTCGCACGTACCTCGTCTTGTCTTGCTTGGAATCCTAAAACCGCATGCATGGGACAGTTGGAGACGCCCCCTAATGACCACATCAACGCATGACAAACCCTCCCCGTGTTATGAACTTGACCTGAGGGAAGATATTTGTTTGTTCTTTAGCTGATTGTCATTATCTGAGTTGAACGTTCACCGAACTAAAGATACTGTCTAGGGACCCTGGTAAAAGTGCCCATCTCTAAAGCAAGCTAAATTAGCACAAGTTGGCTCCGTGTTTGCAGCAAAAGCAGTATGAATGAATGAAATAATTTGACAATGCGACGAATCACCCCCCCCCCCCCCCCCCCGTCCCCCCAGGCGTATCTCGACGCACAGTGACTACAACCAGTATGCCAGTTAACTGCACTTAACTTTGCTTCTCCTTAGGGAAACTGCAACAACGTTTCCATGTCTTGTGTGTTATCCATGAGAATTTACGTTGTTCATGAGTGTGTTTCTTGCGTGCGTGGACTCACAGAGTGGAAGTATCATGGTATGTGATTTCTAGCCCTTTCTGCCATGAGTGTGTGACCAGTAAGCACTTCAGTGTGTGGTGCCGCCCTTGACTAAACCTGCTCCGACAATGGGGATGCTTAAAGTCCCGGTGACTCCGTCTGGTCAGCCAAATGGCACCCTTCAAACTGTTTAATATGATCTTAAAAAGGTGAGGTTATATTGTGGCGCTATGTAGGAGGAGCTCGTTTAAATGTCTGTCACCACACCAAATTAGTGTGTGCATTTGCTATAACACAAGTCTTATGGGCTCCTTCGCCAAAACTGGCAATCCTGAGATAATATAATGAAATGAAAGTAACATTTATAAAGCACGACAATCACTTTGGGGTATCTAGGCGCTAAGCAGAATCTGACAGGCTAAGAGGATCCAGAAGATGGCAGAATTATTTGGAAAAAAGCCACGTTTTTAGATCTTTCCTAAACTCTAGTAGGTTTGTTTTTAACTTTAGATCTGAAGGAAGAGAATTCCATAATCTTGATGTGCATAAAATGAAGCTTCTCCCGCACCATTTGGCTTTCTTAAATCTGGGGAATACCAGGTTTCCACTTGTGGATGATCACGGTGAGCACGTTTGGATATATCGATGAAAATGCTGTATAAAGCAGTCTGGGTCAACAGCTTGTTGTGCCCTGAAGGCAATGCAGAGTGCCTTAAACTGTATACGTTTGTCAATGGGGAGCCAGTGTAGTTGAAGGAGTGCTTAAGAAACATGTCTGTTTTGGAATGCCCAGCAGTAGCCAGGCTGCGGCAGTCTGCAGTGTTTGTAACTTATGTAGAAAACGTTTTTGAATCTTAATAGAAAAAAGTGCATTGCCATAATCTACTTTACATAACATACTTTATTGGTCATCCTAGTTATGTAGCATCTTATAAATATTTAAAATAAACGAAATAAAAAAGATTAAAACATTTGCCTAAGGAAAAATGTAGGCATAATCAAATGCTGCTGGTACTCGGCATTACTAAGCAGATGATATGTTTCTATGTCTCACTTACCCAGAAAGTAGGCAAAAGCCTCTTGTGGGCCACACCAAAACTGTGGTATAAGAGCCTACCTATTGCTTATCACTAGTTGGCTTTATTGTTAGCCTGATTAGTAAGATTTTGATGGCTTACCTTTCACTTCTTGAATTAGCCCCTTCCCTGGAACATTGCCTAATTACGATCCTTGTGATTGGCTTACGTATCCTCTCACTACTCACATTTAGGGAACTACTTTTTTGTTCTTCGCTTAGTCTCCATGAGAGTGCATGTGTTTTCTATCTCTCACTTGCATGCTGCTTCCACCCCCCTAGCATCAGCTTCCCTGGTGTCCTCTGAACTGCTGCCTCATACCATCCCTTAAAGCTTGTCCATTGCTTTCCTAGCCAATCCCTGGCCTTTTCTTGTTTTTTGAGCCTCCCTCTGCCCAGCCTCAAGCTCCTACATTGCTCTCTTTGGCAAAGCCAACTACCCAAAGATTTCCACCTCACCCACTCTGACACCTACTACTCTGTTTCCCCCTGAACCTCTCAAGGTCTTTTTTATTAATTGTATTATTTTTTCATGTTTTTCTTTAGGTGTGCACATGTACATACCTTGGGAATGATGTAGCTATTAGCACCGGCCACGCCATTTTTAGGTCTCGCCTGTCGATGCGCATGCGCATCGAGCAAGGCGAGAGTATTGGCACTTATCCGCTCTTTATCCACACTGCAAGGAATCGTGGCGATTCCTCGCAGTGCACGAGAAATTTAAGCTCAATGCGCATGCGCATTGAGCTTAAATGCGCGTGCACATGCCCCCAGCCGCCTGCCTTGCCTACTCTCTCTCACAGCCTCCCCCAGCTCCGCCCCCTCACTACTTGATTGCACGGCCGCTAGGCCGTGCCTCCCCTACTCTCCTCCCCCCTCCTCCTCTCCTCCCCTGCCTGCCTGCCGCTAGGCCGTGCCTCCCCTACTCTCCTCCCCCCTCCTCCTCCTACTCTCCTCCCCTGCCTGCCTGCCGTGTCGCACCTCTCCCCTCTCCGCCCCCTCCCCTGCCCGCCCCCTCCCCTGCCCGCCGTGTTACGGTGAAAGGCTTGTTTTTTGTTTGTATAATTTAACCCGCTCCGCCCCCTCCCCTTCCCTCCGTGTCGCATTTCTCCTCCCCGCTCCCCTCTCTTCCGTCCGTCCGTCTTGTTTTCTTTCTCTCCTGCCTCTCCTCGCCAATGTCTTTCTACTTGTAACCCCATTCCATCACTCGCCTCACTCTTCCCTTGTCACCCCACTCTCTCCCTTGCTCCTCTCATTTGCTTTGCTTCCCCACCATGTCCTCTGACGTGTGCCTTCCCCTCCCCTCCCCCGCGGCTCACCCCACCTCTTCTCGTTTTCCCCTCGCCCTCCCCCTCCTCCCTCAGCCATCGCTCCCATCTCTCTTTGATCTGAGTGAATTATTGGTATTGATTTTGGACTGGAAAGCTGCAGGGATTCTCCCTTGCTCCTCCAATTAATTGAGAGCTGCAGGAAAAAAATGTTTCATGTGAAATTCTAAAAGCTCACCACCCCTTCGAATATGTCGTTATGAGAGAAAGCAACTGAATGTGCCCACTTTCCGTGGTAGCACCCCTCCACACCCACATACGCAGTGCGCCGTTAATTATTAAACGCTGGTACCCCATTTTAGATTACCATTTCCAAATGGTGCCCCAATCACTCACCAAACGCCGACTGTATTTAAAACTACTGGTCTGTTGCCGGTTCTGTGCCGGGTGTGTTGGCTTGTGTGTTTAGTCTTTGCTGGATGTCTGTTTGTGTGTTTTCTTTCTCTCCTGCCTCTCCTCGCCAATGTCTTTCTACTTGTAACCCCATTCCATCACTCGCCTCACTCTTCCCTTGTCACCCCACTCTCTCCCTTGCTCCTCTCATTTGCTTTGCTTCCCCACCATGTCCTCTGACGTGTGCCTTCCCCTCCCCTCCCCCGCGGCTCACCCCACCTCTTCTCGTTTTCCCCTCGCCCTCCCCCTCCTCCCTCAGCCATCGCTCCCATCTCTCTTTGATCTGAGTGAATTATTGGTATTGATTTTGGACTGGAAAGCTGCAGGGATTCTCCCTTGCTCCTCCAATTAATTGAGAGCTGCAGGAAAAAAATGTTTCATGTGAAATTCTAAAAGCTCACCACCCCTTCGAATATGTCGTTATGAGAGAAAGCAACTGAATGTGCCCACTTTCCGTGGTAGCACCCCTCCACACCCACATACGCAGTGCGCCGTTAATTATTAAACGCTGGTACCCCATTTTAGATTACCATTTCCAAATGGTGCCCCAATCACTCACCAAACGCCGACTGTATTTAAAACTACTGGTCTGTTGCCGGTTCTGTGCCGGGTGTGTTGGCTTGTGTGTTTAGTCTTTGCTGGATGTCTGTTTGTGTGTTGGTTGACTCTATGTGTTATGTGGGTGTGTTTGTGTGCACGCGGGCCCGCGCTGCACGTAGGTTGTTGGTTGGTTAACTGCTGGCTGGATTCTAGCTAGTGCAGGTTGTGCAATGGCTGAGTTTTGCCTCTGTACTGCATGTGTGCGTTGCCTGCTTGTAATGCCATTGCTGGCTTCTAACTGATTATGCTGGCAAAATCATACATTAATAGTTTAGAGAACAGCAGATTTAGAGTATTTGGAATACATTATCTTCACTCTGTGTATTTTATAGACTGTAAACATTCCTCAAAGTTAGTGTGAGAAGCTGGCTTGGTATATTGTATTGTATTGTATTGTAATTCTTCACTCACCCTCAACCCCTCACCCTCACTCACCCTCAACGCCTCACCCTCAATCACCCTCAACCCCTCACCCACCTTCACTCACCCTCACCCTCACTCACCCTCACCCACCCTCAACCCCTCATCCTCACTCACCCTCAACCCCTCACCCTCACTCACCCTCAACCCCTCACCCTCACTCACCCCCACTCACCCTCAACCCCTCACCCTCAACCCCTCACCCTCACTCACCCTCACTCACCCTCAACCCCTCACCCACCCTCAACCCCTCACCCTCAATCCCTCACCCTCACTCACCCACACTCACCCACACTCACACTCACCCACCCTCACTCACCCTCACTCACCTTCACCCTCAACCCCTCACCCTCACTCACCCCCCCTCACCCTCAACCCCTCACCCTCAACCCCTCACCCTCCCTCACCCTCACTCACCCTCAACCCCTCACCCTCACTCACCCTCAACCCCTCACCCACCCTCAACCCCTCACCCTCAACCCCTCACCCTCAATCCCTCACCCACACTCACCCACACTCACCCACACTCACCCCCACTCACCCTCACTCACACTCACCCACCCTCACTCACCCTCACCCTCACTCACCCTCACCCTCACTCACCCTCACTCACCCTCACCCTCACTCACCCTCACCCTCAACCCCTCACCCTCACTCACCCTCACTCACCCTCACTCACCCTCACTCACCCTCACTCACCCTCAACCCCTCACCCTCACTCACCCTCAACCCCTCACCCACCCTCAACCCCTCACCCTCACTCACCCTCAACCCCTCACTCACCCTCACTCACCCTCAACCCCTCACTCACCCTCACTCACCCTCACCCTCAACCCCTCAGCCTCACCCTCACTCACCCTCAACCCCTCACCCTCACTCACCCTCAACCTCATGCTAAAGATTTAAAAAAAAACCCATAAACAATTCTAAAAGCACTAACTCTAATGCTGCGAGACCTATTGCATTTCTAATGCTTGTTGTTTCTTTTTGCCAAGGCTACACAGCAATAGCTGAAAGCATTTTGCTTATTACCGACGCTGGACTGCATCGAAAAGTTTATTTCGCAAAGCCAGTAGGTCACAAATGTGGACCTATAACTTAGTTGTGTTGAATCTTTAATTAGGAAATTAAGGGGTCAGTATGCTATTAATAAAACCTAAACATGACACGATTCTAAAGGTAATAACCTTGTGGGTTTATTGAAAAATATTAGCATTACAGCAATGGGATTACTTAATAAATCATAAGAATTTGTGTAATTATAAGTGTTCAAATACACCTGCAAAATAGACTGAGGTAGAGCCTATCTCCCTGGAAAGCCCAGAAGATCACTAACAACTGGCTCTCCTCCCAATAACACGTCTTTTATAATGTTTTTAGGACAAAAGGCACATGCTTATTCATAACATGCAATTGCTTAGAAGGGTTGCATTAAAATATTTCATTCATGACAACCCATGAGTCTTTTAGTTGGTGCAACTTCTCTTGTAGTTCCTATTTCATAAATCATCTTGCTGGTTAAAGCTGCACATATTTAGTTAAGGAGTCAAAATCATACATTATGAATCACAGGATTACAATAGCTTATTTAACTACAGCATAGCTTGGTTAAGTAGCCTTGAACATGTAACAGAAATATTCTTACCTTTAGAGAGGAGAATACATTATTATACACAATTATTAGGACATACCATGGATGATCCTGTGCTTCTGTTGATTTTCTAATATAGGTAAAACGCAGGCACAAGGAATGCTTGTACACTTAAAATAAACACGCACCTTTTAAGCAGCATTTCATGAATGATTGCCAATGCGGACTGAATGAAGCATGCGTGAATTATCATTATTATCTAGCAAAATTAAAACTCCTTTACATTTGTCATTCTACAATATATTCAGAGCCACAGGGATTATGCAGCAAATGAGCACCAAAATGTGCAGCAGAGTTGAAAAATGATGCAGCAAGAAAATGAAAACTATGTGACAAAATGCGGCATGTCTTATGGTGGTAGTATTTGATTATTTGTTCGTTGTACATGTTAACACTGTTTGGGAAAAGGTTTAACACCTTTTTGATCATTTTAACACCCTTTAAATACACGAATGAGCAACTGAAAGGTGCCCAGACAACCTTCGCGAATGGCCTTCTACTGCGAGGAGCATATGGTGCTGCCTTTTTTTGTAACTTTAATGCATTTGAGCTAGAAATATTTTTTGTTAAAATCTGCAAATTATGCAACAGTAAGCACTTCAGTGTGTGGTGGCGCCCGTTTATGTGACAAATTCAGCAAATCCACAATTATGTGGAAAACAAAATCATGATAGCCACAAAATATGATCATTTCAGTAGCCCTGAATATATTGTTTGGTACTCACTGAAAATAAAAACTATACCTCCATACTTCCTGTAGCAGTTATCAATTGTTTTCTAAATAGTGTATTTTCTTGAATGTGGACTAGGTCTCTTGAGAATGTACTCAAACAAACAGAACCATGCATATAATAAACATGTGTTTACCATACTTGTTACTGTGCAGTAATGTAAATACCGAGTTTAGGCCCTCATTACAAGTAATGCATATTTGAATACAGTAAGTGAGGATACCGTGTGACTGGAAATAACATTTTTGATCAGTATCCCTAGACACAAATCTACTAATAAAGGTTAATCCCTTAGAATTCAGAAGAAAGTGCAGACCCATTTTCTCCAAAGGAATACCTGCATAGGATTACTAATTCCATTGGGATTAATGCTCCCACTTCTCATCTACTCTAAGCAAATGCTAAATGAGAACAGGGCTGGGTCATATGCTGGAGGGAAGTGAAGGGGAGGTGGGTGTTTGGGTGGCAAAGTGAAACGTAGTTGATTTCTGCTGGTCTGTTTGGGGGCACACAATCAGGACCACACCTATCGGCGGGTTTAGTGCGCGGTCGTGCTAGAAAAGGAGAGCGCTGACACCCGTAGCTGCTTTCTGCTTCCTGCTGGTCTGTTTGGGGGCACACAATCAGGATCACACCTACGGGCGGGCTTAGCGCAAGGTCGCGCTAGAAAAGGAGAGCTCCGACCCGCAGCGCGAGGACGCGCCCGGGCTAAGACAGGGCCAAGTGCAGGCCCATCCACGCCTATTGGACGGTGTGCTGAGTCTGCCCTCTAACGTCCCGGCCCCAACACAAGTCACTGTGATCTTACTCCTTCTTGGGAACATGGTAAAGAGGAAAGGCAACTTGGAAAAAGTGGGGGGGCAGTAGCTACACTGGACGCATGCTTATCTACAGCAGTGAGTGTACTTACGCATGAAATCGAACTCATACAGAGGCGATTATCTTTAGAGCCCCTTCTGCTTGCGCGCAACAAAATTTGTTTTATTTATTTATATGTTTACTTACCTCTAATCGGCTGTAATCAGTAGTTTACTACCCACCATCCTGGCCCTCCCCACCCCATGTCAGCGCCCGGCAGCACTACCACCACAGGCCTCTACTGTGTGTATCGATAAATACACCAAAGGTAAAGACGGGAAGATGTACATGGCCTTTATGAACCTGACAGCGGCCTTTGATTGTGTATCCCATCATAGGCTGTGGACCATGATGGAAAGGATGGGGATTGATCCACCAATACTACTTTTCATCCGACAGCTATATGCCAATGCCACTGCCTGTGTTAGATATGGCACAAATGGGGAATGCACATGTCCATTTAAGATCAAGAGAGGAGTCAGACAGGGCTGGTGCTCTCCCCTTCTCTTTTTTCCATCTATTCAAATGGGGTCAGGCTGCCCTGACTGACTCCCCTCGGGACCTGCCCATCTTTAATAGCACCCCCCTTCCAGTATTGGCATATGCTGACGATGCCGTGCTAATTGCCATGTCTGGGGTAGCCCTGCAAGGCCTGATAACAACGTATGCCTCATTCATGGCCTCACTAAACCTAAGGGTGAATGAGTCAAAATCGTTTATCATTACAGCTGGAGCACCCGGAGGTTCGAAACCCCCTTGTTTTCACCTGGGATCAAAGAAAATCGAGGTAGTTGAATCCTTTCCATACCTGGGTGTATTATTCGATAAAAATAATTCTTGCGAAACCCTGGCTAGTGTCAGAGCCCTAGGTATGGAAAGAAGCCTCCAAGCTATTAAGGGCTTTGCTAAAACGTTGGGTACTAGTCCCCTGGACCCCAATAAAAAGGTATACGCTGCAAAAACAAAGACAGCAGTAATGTAGGGGGTGGGAGTCTGGGGGATGGCCAAGATTGTGAAATTACAAATATTATAAGATAGCTTCTTTAAAAACAGGGTATCGATTCCCCAGTCCTTCTCCAATTTCAACCTACATAGCGTACTTGGGTTGCCTTACATGACAAATTCAATTAGACTGGCCCCAATTCTGCTTTGGGTCTCAATGTGGCGTAGGACTACTGTTAACTTAACGCAGAGAATAATTGATGACTGCTTCAAACTAGAGCATCATAACAAGATTGGCTGGCTCAGTTACATAGAGGCGCAGCCTAGTGCAATCAGATTGGGCGTATTATTCGGGGAACCTGCATCCTGTAAAATGGTGTCTAAACAGAAAATCATTGACGCATTTACGCAGAGGGCAAATTTCACCCGTAGAGAAAAGAATCAGCATCAAAAAGGGTTAATTGTATATGACCTCACCTGCAAAGAGACGAGGGTTGTTTCTCCCATTTATCTAGTGTTGCGTCTAGCCAACACAGATTAATTCTCCTTCGCTTCCGCATGAATCTCATTCCCTTGATGATAGGGTTCCCGGATAAGTAATTTTAACACCTAGACTTGATTCCATTTCCATGTGATAATCACTCATCCCAGTCAGATCTTTATCTCGTATTGTTCTGTAAATTTTATCAGACAGAAAGAAACGTTTGTACCCTTCCAATTTTAAGGCGTACTAGTTTTAGTCAATGCAGGGTGGCGTTGATTTTTTTTTTTAATCCCTTCCAGATCCGTTTGTCTATTTTTCTGTAGCCATCTTTTTTGTGGGCATGCTTGAGAAAGAGAAAGTCCCTGGGGAGCCTGTGGAAGTAATTAACTAAATGTTAGTAATTTTGTAACTTTGAAATAACGAGGCACCTGGCATCAAAACTACTAAAGCCCCTTTATGATCTGGAAGTCTGTATAAAACGTGTTTGAAATAAATGTGTGCTTTTATGACCTCTACCAAGTGATCGAATAAAGATTTTTTTTAAAAAGAAGGGGAGGATATGGACGCTCAGGATAGAGCATTAGGCTTGCTTCTCTGTTCACCGGGAATGAGCCGGTGGAGGCCGGGAGCTGATTCTCTGTGAAGAACGTACTACCGAACAGCTCCTAAACAACAAACTTCTTTTCCCACCAGGCCATGAACTCCCACATAGTTATGAGGATGTGGTAGTCATTCTAGAGTGCTGGGTATAACTTTCTTTCCTGACCACATTGTCTTTGCTAGGCAATGGTGATGCTATGCTGATGAAGCCAGGAACTTGCTACCCATATCTGGATTTTTTTAACAGAACTTTTGCTTTCCATTTAAAGTTGTTTTTAAGGACATTGGGAAAAAAATAATGTTGATGTTGAGTTATGTTGTGAAATGAACTTCAACATATTTGAACATTTAACTTCTAAGACAGTAGGGTTTTTGATGTCACTTAAGGTTATACAGTACTCTTAAGTTTGAATCGTTTTTTAGAATGTTGTACATTTGTAAAAATGTGTAAAGTATTCAGAGTGTCAATAATTTTTATATGAGTTGCAAAGTTAGACATTTTAGAATATTAATGTTTATGCATTTCTTTACAATGAGTCAAGTAGAAACTACAGGTCATCTTCCACAAGAACGTGCGTAGTGATGAAACTTTGGGTAGTTAATAAGTTCATAAGGATAGCATTGAGGAACACATATTTAAATACTCATCTCTTTATTTACTTCAGGAGCAACAAGTTCCACATCAAAGTGCAAAGAGTTTATTACACAGTGCTATCACTAAGGTATGTCCATTCACAATCTAATGCAAGTATGTTGTGTCCTTTTACTAATTATATCTCTTATTGCCTTTAGTTAACTCACATCACCTTAAAGACATTAGAAGGGAGCAGAAATAAGAGTGATGTAATTCAGAGTCACTGCTTTTTCTCTGATCCTATTCCCCTTTCCTCGGGTTTACCACTGACTCTCATGTTCCTGTGCTCATTGCTGGAGTAAGAGATGGAAGAATACATCTCTCTTGTTCAATCTTATGTACAAGGTCATTGCTCTCTAACACTGAGTTTGGACTTTGTTTCAACTCTATTATTAATCTTCTCCTGGACCATAAACCACTCTGATGGCCCTACATATTCGTGGTCTAAGTTTAGAGAAACAGTGCTATTTTTTCCAAGATTCCTATCATGATGTCACTATTTAGCAAATATTTCTCTATCACTGTTAAATTCTAAACTGTTATCAAAGATAACTCATAGTATTTGACAGTTTTCACCAATACTGGTTCTTGACCTAACATCAGCTTTTGGGAAATGATAGCTCTCCTGTATTTGGGTGAACACCCATGTGTATACTTTTGCAAGTCACAATCTATTTTTATTTCTGACACCATTGTCCTCCTTACCCAAGATAATCCAAGCCATGCCTTGTGCTTTACCTTCTTCTCATGGGGACTCCTCATCAGACTCATTTAACGTGAACTGTCCTGACATTGAATACAGTCTGCTGCCTGGATGGTCCAACAGTGTTTGTATCATTTCAACCCACTATGCCAATACTTTTGATCGTTTCTTGTGCTTCCTTGTCAGTTTCATTTGCCCCTTTTCTGTGATGGCCATTTCATCATATCTCTTTCCGATGCTTCCAATCTGAGCGACTTGAAATAATAAAGTAATTTCACTAAACATGAGGATATATATTCAAAGGCAACCAGATTTCCCCTGTTCCTTTTAATGTATAAATGTGCTGCTTTCTGTTTCAACATGGCTCAACTGTATTTTTAACCGGCCTTCTCTTGGAGAGTATCAGTCAATATACTTCTTCCATATCAGGCACTGTACACCATAATATGATAGATTTCTACCACAGTGCTTTCCGTTCATCAAGGCCATGTACTGACATAAATTCATTTTTATACTGCCTATTCTAAATCATGACCCTCTTGTTGACATTCCTGCCATTCCATCACAGCTCAAAGGCTAGCTCTTTTTGGAGTGTCAGAGTGTTACCCCTTCCATCACTGGCGGGCAAATGATATTATAGGTTTTATAAATACTGTGTATATAAAATTATCTCACTCTACTTTCATCTAGGCTGATAAAGCTGACTGCTGCTTCTTTGGTTAGTACCATTACCTGAAAATGTTGTATTCGAACAAGTTATTTTTGCTGGGCATCATTTTATGTACCACGGCATACAATAATACTTGTGAATGGAGCTATTCTGAAGAAAAGGACAGCGAAAAAAACCACACGTAGAACAAGTGCAAAGGCAAATTGAAAATGAATGAGACTGACAATGTGTCTACAATTAATGCTGTGATTGCATGTGTTGGTGGGAGGTATTTGGTGTATAATTCCATTGTCTCTTTCTTTTAAAACTCCGTCTAGTTTTACTCTCAATACCAATGAGACGGATATTTCATTTAATTGTTTCTCTAGTCCGAAACCTTCATTTGTTATTTTTCAGTAGTATGTTTGTAAGTTGTGAGCCAGGCCAAAAGTCTTGGGTATGTACAGGGATCTAATTGGGATGGACTAGTAGTACATGTTTTGAATGCATTGCGGATCAACCACCATACTGCTTGACCTACAACATTACGATAACCAGTTTGGTGGTGTGGGAGTAGGCCGCTATGCCAGCGCCTCGCTCCGACACCATCAAACTTGACTTCTGGCCACCTGCCAGATTAGAAGTGTCCTCATAGTCTGGGGGGAGGTCCTTTGGTGGTCCACGGCGGTGCCTATTTGAAAGGCACTGCAGTGGTAGTGCCAAAGTCCATTATTGCACGGCATGGGCTGTGAAGTCCATGTCATGCAAGAAAGGGGTGCATGCACAGATGACGGCACACCACGTTTCCCCCTGTATGTACCACCAGGCCCAGAGGCAATAGGGGGCCCGGTATGGCCCCCTTAGTTTCCTCACCACCAGCATTTTCATGGTATGAGCACTGCCTTGAGACCTCTGATGGTGAGGAAACTCGTAACGTGCTGCGCCACCGCCAAACATATTGAGGCCCCAGACTGCCACGCCCCTGCCAGGGATCACGGATCCCAGGCAGTTGTGGTGGTCCTATGGCGATCTGACCACCGTAGTTGTAATAGGGCAGTCGGATCGCCGGTGCGTAATAGGGCAGTTCAATGGACCGCCAAACTTGTAATTAGTCCCTTAGTCGTTAAATCTGTTCTCTCTTTGTCTTGGAAATAGTAGAGTGCTTTGAGAGCTGGGTTAGAGTGATAAGAGTTCTGTACTTCCCATTATAGTTTGAAGAGAATAGTTTTTCCTATTAATTAAAATATTTTTGGTTCCTGAATTAATACTGAAAAGAGAACAGTGTTTCCGGATTATATAAGCTTTTTTGTTAACTATGCGGAATTACTTTTAAAGTACAAGTTGGCATGATCCCTAATATAGTGTACATGGCAAACTCAATTGCCTGATGGCACTAGAGTTGTAGTGTTATGAGAATAATTCAAAATGTTTCTGTAGGAAAGCATTATTTTCAAATTAAATAAAAGATCAGATTTTCCTGTTTATAAAAATCTAAGTAGCATTGTAAGTGCACGTATTTTTCATAATTGTGGGTGTTGTGAAGTGGTGGCCCTCCGGTTGTGAATCATGCTAATTGGGCCTCACGGTGCGGGCAGAAAACAGACGCAGACACTGGAGATGTGGTGTTCGTGGACTGCCTTGCAGCTTCGCCTCCTTTATTATATATGCACGCTCACGCCAGCCGCGTGAGTGCAGGGGCGGAAACTGACGAACGTGCACCAGCGGGGAAAGCTGGTGTGCCAACTGTTGCATACCATCTAAACTCAGTCCTTGACTGGATTATGAAAAGTCTCATTGTTCACTTACTTGGCAGGCAAAGTCTCTTAGGTAGGTGCTTGGTGGAGGGTTCTCTTTCAGAGCATATCTGGTGGCCCCCCCGCTGGCCGGGAGGGTCTGCACCGGGGTGCTGGGGATGGGAGGCAGGTCGGGATTGGCCTCTGTGACTCTGGGACTCTCAGGCACGGGGAATACTCCGGGATGTTGATCATCGGCTCTCAGGCACTCACTCTGACGGTCTTCCATTTCTTCAGTGTGGTTCTCGATGGCAGCAGGAGATGCAGTTTGGCCTTCTTGTTTGAACCATGAGATGTTACGGGTCACAGTTTCTCCTGCTTTCTCAGCCGTCACCATTGTCCCTTGGCTACCGATCACTGTCCAGTGTCCCTCAGGATAACAGTTTCTCCTGACTGGAGCGGGCAGACTGCTGCTCTCGGGCCTGGCTGGCTTGGTTGTTGTGGTTCTCTCTCCTCCTGAGCGCCCCTTCCTCATCGAATGGTGGTGGAGACCAGCCTGGGGCAACGGGGATACCATCTCGGCAAGTGCCGTTGAACATTAGTGCTAGTGCCCAGGGTGTTTGGCACATTAAGCAATGTGGTGTGCTCCAATACTCGTGTAGGAACTTCTGGAGTTCTTTCTCCGGGTCACTCTGCTCCGCTACGCCAATGCAAAGGGACTTGTTTATTGTTCTCATGAAGCGTTCAATCTCCCCATTGGCTTGGGGCCACTGTGGGGTGAAGCGCCAGTGCTGGATGCTGTGGTGGTGCATGAATTCGCGGAATTCATGTTCTTGGAATGTGGGTCCATTGTCACTATAGAGTTCTTTCGGACATCCGAACATTCCAAACATCTTCTCCAGGGCCAGGTCAACGTGTAGGAACGCTACTGAGCTCACCACTTCAACGATTGGATACTTGGAGTAACTCTTAATAAGAGCTAGGGTTACTCACCCATCAAGAAAACTTCCAAAATCCACACCCACTTTCTCCCATGGGCTCTTACCATGTTCTTCAGTGTGAATGGGCGCTGGTCTCTCGGGCCCGCTTGTGCTTTGGCATGAAGGGCACTTGCAAACTATCTCTTCTATCTGGGCATCCATCCCCAGGAACCAGACCTTTTCCCTCATGCTGGCCATCATCTTTTTCATTCCCTGGTGCCCTCCGTGAGCCAGTTGTGTCGCCCGCAGCTGCAAGGATGCTGGAATGATGATGCGAGCCCTCTCAGGAGAAGGCCACCTTGCAAGAGGCTCAGCTCGTTCCTCACCCTCCACATGTGCATCATGCTCTCCTTTTCTGTGCTTGACCTCCCATTAGAAGACTGCAGGAACTGCCGCCATAGCCCTCCCTGGATTGTGTCCCGGACTTTCAGCATCACTAGGTCTTCTCCGGCTGCAGTGGCTATTTCTTCAATCGTCAGTGCTCGGGGACACGTCAGGGCTGCTAGCATGTCCACTTGGGCTTCTGTGTCTTCACAGTTCTGCTCCTCTCTCTCCTCCCTGTTCGTGTCTGGGTGCCTTGATAGGAAATCGGCGGGGTTCTTGGCTCCGGGCCGGTAGATCACGTCCATGTTATAGTGTTGGAGCCCAATGGCCCACGTCTCAATGCACGGTGGTGCGCCAATCCTCTGAATAGCAGCACCAGGGGTTGGTGATCCATGAGGACGGTGAACGGGTGTCCACATATGTATCGGTGAAAATGTCGGCAGCCCCAACGGATTGCTAGGGCTTCCCTTTCAATCTGTGAGTATCATTTCTCGGTTGGCGAGAGCGCCTTGCTGGCGTAGGCTAAGGCAGCCCATCTCCTGGGCTCTTACTCTTGTGTGAGAACTGCTCCTAGGCCCACAGGACTGGCGTCCATGAGTATTTCAGTTTTCTTCGCAGGGTCGTAATACACCAGCGTGGTGTGGTCGAGGAGTGCTTTCTTGACTGCTTGGAATGCTGTCTCTTTGGCAGGACCCCACTTCCACATGGCGTTGGCTCGAGTGAGGTTCCGGAGAGGTTCTGCAAGACTGGCTAGGTCCGGGATGAATCGGCCGCAGTATGTGGCCATTTTCAGGAAACTGAGGACCTCCGTGACAGTGAGCAGTGCGGCTGCGGTCTTGATCGCTTGGGACTTCTGTGGGTCGACCTGTATGCCTTCTTGAGTGAATGTGTATCCGAAGAACTCAATTTTCTGTTGGAACAGCAGGCACTTCTCCCTGTGTAGGGTGACCCGTGTTCTGACAGTCGCTTCAGCGTAGCTCTCACGTGTTGGTAGTGCTCTTCCACCGTCTTCGAGTGGATGATGATGTCATCACTCACATTTAATACACCAGAGAGCCTGACCAGGATTTCTTTGACAGCGTTTTGGAAGATCACTGCGGCTGATGATATGCCAAAATTTAGCCTTTTGTATCTCCGGAGGCCTAGGTAGGTGCTGAAAGTGGTTATGTACCGGCTGTCTTCGGCGAGTGTGAGTTGGTGATAGCTGGCGTTCAGATCCATCTTCGAGAACCACCTGGAACCATTTAGATCAGCCACAATGTCATCCATAGTCGGCGTTATGTGACACTCCCGCCGGATGGCCTTGTTTGGGAGGTGCATATCTATGCAAAGTATGATGTTCCCAGGTTGACGCGGCTTCTGTGCGATTACCATGGGTGACACCCATGGCGTGCGCCCAGACACTTTCTCTATGACCCCTTGGTCTTTGAGTTTCTGTAGTTCCTTTTCTACCAGTGGTCGTAAGAGGAAGGGGATTCTCCTGTGCTTTAGAGCCGTTGGTGGGACAGTGGTGTCTATATGTAGCTTGATCGGAACTCTCTTTATTTTGCGTAACCCTTTAAACAGGTCTTTGAATTGGCTCAACATTTTGTCCGTCTGGTCCATCTGTATTCTCCTGGCGAACATTACTAGGGCCAGATCCTCAGCTGTGTGACTGCTGAGCCGCTTGTCCACCTCCTGGTTAGTTACGTGGATGTCAATGGTGATTTTGACGCTTCCTGATTGTACTGGCTCCTTTGAGCGGCAGTGGTGAGTTGCTGCCGTATGCGAAGATTTTGGCCTTTGACGATCTGAGCTCCGGTCTGGGTTTCAGCTTGTTGTACTGCTGGATCCCCATTCCAGTCAAGGACGCACCAGTATCAATCACCACATTGACGTCAGACTCTGGGATCTGGATCGTGCATCCAGGTTGGGGTCGCCTCCTGCTCTTTAGGGCTCAGGTGAACGAAATTAGATATGTCTCCCCCTCGTCTTCCGATGTGGATTTTTCCCCTTGGTAAGCTGTCTGCTCCCTTTTCTTGCTCCTGTGTTGTGACGTTAGAGAGACTTGCAACAGCTGGCGGACCATCCTTCTCATTGGTTTAGGCCGGTTTTCTTCCTTACTGCATCTTTCTCCTGCACACCGATGCGAAATGGTTCGCGATGCCGCAGTTAGTGCATGTCTTTCCTTGTGCCGGACACAATTGTGACGTGTGTTCCTCATACCCACAGTATCCGCAGCGATTCTTTGGGACCTGTGGTTGACGATCTCACGGCCTGTGGGTCTTGTCTCTTGTTCTAACTGCAACCGTTCTCTCTGACTTTACTGTGACGCGCTTCTCTGTCCCTCTCATCAGCGCCACGTCATCTCTTCTGCACGCGCCGCCGACAGGTCATGTGACCGTGCTAGCACTATGATATAATTTATCAATATGTTCGGTTGCCTCAAGAGGAGGCCACGCAGTACCTTACTGCGTATCCCGAGGATTAGCTGGGCTCTGATTTCCTCTGCGGCCCGGTCGCCCACAAGGTGAGTGGCGGCTAGATTTCTGAGCCGTGCGTGAAAAGCGTCTACAGACTCGCCCTCCCGTTGCTTGGCTTGTCTGAGCTTGAAGTGTTCAAAGTCTGGGTTCATTTGGGGATCGAAACGGGCATTTAGGGCTGTGACGGCTGCAGCATATTCATCCGGGGGTCCTGTGTTCGGTAGGTGCTTGAACAGAAGTTAGATTTCTTCCCATGCATAATGGAGTAGAAGCAAGCATTTCACTGCCCCATCCTTTTCCTGCGTAGTGATGAAGTAATTTTTCAGGCGGCCAAGCCATGTTTGCTATTGTGGTGCTATTGTGGTGCTGCTGTTAACCTGCCTCACTGAAGTGAGGCAGGTTAACAGAGGGGGGAGGATGCGGTACTGCTGGTGCGGGGGCTTGGGCGGTGTCATCTTGATCCCCCATGTTGTTTGACATGGGTGCTGACTTGAGGCCTGCCAAGGAGACTTGCTGCTGGCGGGCGTCATGTGGGCTGACTTGCACATGGGTATAAGGCACTAACTCAGGCTGGCATAGGCTACCAGGATGTCCTTATGGTTCTCTTTGAGGACATGCTCGATTCCCCTTCTCACACGAGGTGTCGGTTGTCCACCAGGTGAATGCGGTGGCCAGGAACAGTCGAGGAGACTGCAGATGCCTCCAGGAGACAGCTTCCTCCAGGGTCGGGCCACAACCAAGGGCATGTGTAGTGGGCCTGCAGAGCTCTGGAGGGGCCTCACGGTTGCAGCGAGGTGATGCTGCTAGTTTCACACCTTCCTTAGGGCAGGAGCAGGCATGAGTTATCCCACCCCCGTCGCCAGTGTTGTGTAGCGGGGGCTTCTCCCGCTGTGAATAACGCTAATCGGGCCACGCGGGCAGACACGGACACTGGAGGTGTGATGTGCGCGGACTGCCTTGCAGCTCCGCCTCCTTTATTATATATGCACGCTCATGCCAGCCGGCATGAGCGCAGGGGCGGGAACTGACGAACACGTGCCAGCGGGGAAAGCTGGTGTGCCAACTGTTACAGTGGGCAAACCTACATATGGTTCAAAATAATAGAGTGGAGTGGAGTGGAGCTTGTGGAGTGGTCCCACAAGCTTGGAAACAGGCGATGGTGATTCCCTTGCTCAAAAAGCCAGGCCTAGATCCGAAGGCCCCAGTTAATTATAGGCCCATCTCTCTGTTGCCGGCTCTCACGAAGATTTTGGAAAAGCACGTTCAAGGTGTGCTTTCCAATTTTCTTGAAACCAACGAGATCCTGCATGCCACCCAATCGGGCTTTCGTCCCCATCTTAGCACAGAGACTGCGCTCCTTGAGGTCTCAGAAACCATTAAAGGGGTTCTGGACTCTGGGTGCAAAGTCATGCGGGTGATGTTAGATTTGTCGGCGGCGTTCGACACCGTCCCCCATGATGGTCTTCTCGCCAGACTCTCTGAGATAGGTCTACGGGGGACGGTGTTCGACTGGTTTTCCTCCTTTCTAGCCGGCCGCCGGCAAACGATCTGGGCTCCGCCTGATTCCGCCGTGATGCCGCCTCTGGGAGTCGGGGTCCCACAGGGCTCTATCTTGAGCCCGACCCTCTTCAACATCATTATGACCCCGTTGGCGGCGTTGGTGGAGTCGCATGGCGCCCAGATCGTATCCTACGCGGATGACACCCAGCTCCTCTTCTCTTGTAAGAGAGGAGGTGACTTTGATGGGGAGAGTATTCGGGATTGCCTTGGGGCTGTTTTTCAATGGTTCCATCTGAACAGCCTCAAGTGCAATTCCGATAAGTCCGAGGTACTTTTCTTTGGGTGTGACACAGAGCCAGACTGGCAGGCCTGGTGGCCAATGAATATGTTCCCTCCGTCTTGTTCCTCCCAGGTTGCCAAGAATCTGGGGGTCAAGATGGATAATAGGCTAACCTTGAAATCCCAGATCCTGGGGGTGTCGGGCACTTGCTTCGGCATCCTTAGGATGCTGCGGAGGTTTCTTCCCCTGCTTTCCGAGGAACACAGGACACTGACAGTCCAGGCTCTGATTGGGTCCAGGTTGGATTATTCCAACATTCTTTACCTGGGCCTCCCAGAGTACTTGCTGCAGCGGCTTCAAGTGGTGCAGAACGCCGCTGCAAGGGCAATTTATGGTCTTAATAGGCGTTCCAGTGCCTCGGGCCTGTTGAAAACTTTGCACTGGCTTCCCATCCGCAAGCGGATCGCCTTTAAGGCTCTGACTCTGGCCTATAAAGCTCTTCACAAGGGGGGAGCTAAGTACCTCCAAAAGAGACTGGTCTTTTATCAACCGACCAGGTCTCTGAGGTCGGAATCCCTGTACTTGGCAGTTGTTCCACGTGTAAAGAAAGCGCGCCTCGGAGGCCGCTCTTTTGGATTGCTGGCACCACAGTTGTGGAACTCTTTGCCGCTTGCTCTGCGGGGAGCCACTAGCCTGCTGGCTTTTAGAAAAGGCCTTAAAACTTGGCTGTTTACTCAGTAGCCTGTTTACTGTGAGTTTATGTCTGGCACTCCGTTTATTTTATTTTTTTATCTGGTGTTATGTTATTCTGTCGCAGTTTTTCCTTTCTCCAATAAAGCGCCGGGACACTCTTTTTGAGTAGCCGAGCGCTATATAAAAGAATAAATAACATAACATAACATAACATAATCGTTTTTTTTGTTCAATTTGTTGCAATTTTAGTGGGAATAAACCTACCCTTATCCCGCAATTATCACTAATTCCTCACCCTGAAAACTCTTTCTGTTCTGCACTTTTTGCACCCGCCTACCTGGTTGCTGTAGTTGCCAGTAATCAACTTCTTATTCATTACACCTCCCATCTCCCCTGTCTCTTTCCATCCATAACTTTTACTTTCTTTTCTATCCGTCATCTACTTGTTTTCTCTCCATTTTTTCATACTTTTTATATACATTTTAAAAACAACTGGTTGCTGAGACTCCTATCCTTCTGCTTATTACATAATACAATGATTGTTTAAAAGAAACTATTTTTTTAAATATTTTAACAGCTGGTGTTGAAGGGGGTACTATGGATCTATATATATATATGCCCAAGCCTGAACCCTGAGCTTATAATAAATGTATGTAGAAAACATTGCATTTGAGTCGTGTTAAAAACATTTTTAAGGTCACTTCCTATGATATCATTTGCTCCCAAATACGTGCAATGACAATTCCACTATCCTTGTGTTTTTGATAATATAACACTACCGGATGTTTTCACATTATCACACTTATTTTACATTGTCACTGCTGTTTCTGCCTGGCCTTGCATTTTCTTGGAAAGTCCTTTTACTGATCCTCTGATCCGTCTTCATAATTCAGAGAGCCTTGAAAATCTGTTAAAGCCAGTATCTATTCCAGTGCCTTTTTATTCTCGTTAACGTCTAGGCATTGGCTTGAAATGATGCTTCAATACCAGGCGTTGTTTTACCAGCTGTCTCCGAGAGCCTCATCTATATTAATTTAACAGTTCATGATCCTCTGCAGCTCTACTAAGTTTCATTCCCACGGAGGATGCCCACTGAGAAAACAACAGACGAGTAGAAGTGAGGCAGGGTCTGCTTTCCCTGCTATAATATTGTTTCTCAGTTAATTTCTGTGAATTTTGGTATCACTAACAAACAAGCTCTGGTGGAGCATAGCTGTGTTCCTATGCATAGACAAAATACAAACCACTGTACATCCTATGACACAAGCTAATTAAAAAAAGACAACATAAAGGCAAAAAGATAACTAATATAGGTAAAGACAACAAAACATGAAATGTGACAGCATGAATTAAAGCAACATACAGCATGACAAGGCAAAAATAACACACACCATTGAAGTCTAGCACACAACATTGCAACCAGTCTTAGTATGGTGTCAGGCAAAATAACATAATGAAGCCATAAACAGCAAAAGAAAGCAAATATCACAAGAAAAGACAAAATATCAAAGTAACATAAGACATAATGTGGTGACATAACACAAAGTGAGACAACTCACAAGGGAATACAAGGAGACATAACACAATGTGTGGTCAGGCAACATGCAGACGAGGAGACATTACTTAGTGTCGGACTAGACAAAAGTATTACATAAAAGCAGGCAATATATTACAAGAATGGCCAACCTAAAACATGTCAGTATAGCAGAGGACACCATGGGGCAATTTATAAAGTCAGATGAAAACATCTGTTTATGACTGAAAATGTTTTCATTTACGCTTGCAGGAATTCACAAAAGGAATCCTGGAAGATATATATAGTTTGAATATTGTGTGCTTCTCCACTACAAGTGGAGACAAATGCGCAGTAGTGGTATGTTTTATGCTATGCAATGGATTGGAAGTGGATGGAACAAAGCGTGGCCAGCCTTGAACATTTGTGACCACCCACAAACTTGTATATTTTTGAGCATTCACACACTCCGCTCCAGTCGATTCCCACTGTGGAAATGGTCAGTTTTACTCCAACAAAGGTCTGCAGCAACTTCCATTCCAAAATCAGAAGAGACAGATAAATTCCAAACTTGATAGTGATGTTATGGGAAGAGGCTTCACAGGGGGACGCCGGTTGGGGGGTGGGGAAATGTTTTGCTCATAGGGTGAAAAGAAAAAAAATATAGATTTGCACATTTCATTTGGTTTCATTTATTCAGTATGCAGTATTCTGCATGGAGTAAATTGGATCCCTGTAAATATCCCTTATGACGTTCTCAATAGAATACGTGGAAACATGCACCTGGTACAGCTTTTCAGGTAAAATGCTTGCAAAGTGTTTTTAGGACTAGTTTTATAATTGCATTTGCAATAGTATATCTAAACTAAGCCTCCCTACGTGAGAGAACAAATCTGAGAGGTATACAAGAAGAAGTAACAAAAGAAAGCATAATACATAGCAACAGTGGTCATTACTACACACCTCAAGACATAACGACTAACAGGGGTATTGCAGAAACATTGTACTTAACAGCAAGAGATAACATAAAGGATAACACAGCATATCATGAGGTAAAAATGTGCCTTTTTAAATGACTGGCCCCGTTTGCTGGCAGATATACTGTGCATTTGGCAGACGCTGAGTAGGCCAGTTGGACATATTACAATGTGCAAGTGCGTTGTATGTTAAAGCTAAGTTCAAGCCCTCTGACTTGTCTGCTCACTAAGGATAAGAGGAGTGCACGCCACAGTTGCTTACCTTGGCAGGCCAATGATACGGTCATTTCTATATTTATATTTTATATGACAAAAAAGGTTGCAATGAAATGATGATCATTCTTAAGTGTCAGTCTCCATCCTCCCATATTCAGAGAGTGGGTGTGCCCAAGGAGGCAGCAGAGGCTTTATATAACTTAGGAAACAAAGGCTAGTAGCTGGTGCTGACTTGGGAGTTTGAAGTAAGTTTTGTCTCTGCTTCTTTTTGTCGTGCTATACCAATCCATTTATGCTGAGTGCTTTGACGTGCTTGTTACTTGTTCATCACTTACTCGAGATGCAGTCATTGTTGACTAATACAGACCCCCATCGCCCAAAATATTGTTTAGCTTATTTTAATTGCAAAAAAATGTTTTAGGAATATATTATATTTATATGTACTGCCTATTTAATTATGCAATTCTTTCATATGTACTTTAAATTTGAGTAAAAGCATGTATTTTTCTGTGCATTGAAGAGCGTCATGAAAACGATGTAAGACGCGACCTCTGTCTCTTTTGTAGTTTAGCAAAGCTTGCATTAAAAGCAGTTTTTTCAAAACGTTTTTACAGGTCAAAACTTCAACTATCTCCCTACTTTCTTGTACTCACAGTTTCACAATAAGGTGAGCAGCTATGATCCCATGTCATTGCAGTTTTGTGTCATGTTATACGCTGTAGAGCATGATGCAGTTTAAACATATTGCTCGAGTTCCTTATTGAATATATTATACGCTACATCTACAGCTATACATATAACGGCATATTTTAATTTTCCTTTGTACTTAACCCTCGGGGTGTGTAAAATGTGCTTAACGGTGGGGGACACCTAAGAAGGGGAGTGGTTGGCATGGCATGTTTGAACACTTGTGGGGTCCGATAAGCTACCAGATGCCAACATTGATACTACAGAATGAGCTTCTCGGGGGGAGGGGCACGTGCAAGGAGCCCCGGACCTCGGTATTCGCAGCTGATTCACCTCCTCACTCCTCAGTTCTTCCCTTCTCCGTACAATCCTCTATCAGATGTAAATTATGCACGCGGAGACGAGGCGCTGGATACCGTGAATAATTTATAAATGATGTATTGCTGCTGTGCTTGAAAGTTCTGCTGCAGAAATTAGAGAAGTGAGTTGAGCTCAGAGTGCCCGTATTTCCGGGTGTGGAGCTGTTTTGAAGCGGCGAACCTCCAGCACGCAATAGAACTATTATGATACGCAGCGCCATCTTGTGGCTGCTGTGGTATCGGTGACTAGTCTAGAGTGCAGCCTTTGCAGAGCTGAGCGTGGTTATTTCTGCACATGCGCAGCTGCTAAAACGCATAGATCAGGACCAGTTGGCCTTTAAAAAGCAAAGGGATATTGTAGGCCATGTATGGTTGACTTAGGAAGGCAAACACTTCACCCCTGGGATAGACTTTAATGATTGATTGGTTCAGTGACCAGTAATATCCTCATCTGCATTTGACTCAGAGTGTTCACATTGCCACTCATTGATGACAGGTGTAATACGTGACCTAATATATTCCCTTTTCCACTATTAGAAATGAAACACTTTTCACCCCATATTCTAAATATACTTGTACATGTGTAGGCACATGCGTGTAGACACCACCAGACAGTAAAATATCTAAATTATTTAACTGCTAGCAAGAGGTTGCTCCATGAAATTGCAGCTTTTTATTTTATAATTACTGGAGCACCAGAGTTTTAGTGCAAGAAACATTGCACTTAGCAACAACCTACCTGTCATCAGGTCAATGTTGGTTTGGGTGGTTACTCACGTGAGATGGTAAATTGTTAGGTCGTTGGAAAGAGGTGATTATGGCAACATAAAAATGTACATTACATAGCATTTATTTATTTACATAGCATTTATTTCTATATACTACATCACCCTACTCAGTGCAGCCTCCTATTTAGATATTGTACCTCAGAATGAAGACACAAGTAGAACCATTGATTGCGCAATGTGTATTAAATCATCAATCTGTAAGGGACGATCAATGTATATCGATTGCTCTTCCTTGCATGGTTTTAAAAGGATAGCCCTTTGTACAATACATTTAGTGTATAACTGAGACCGGATTCATTTGTAGTGGTTCCAGTGAGCATTGGTGTATGTTGTAAACATGTCTACCTCATGTACTACTACTCTGGAATGACATGTCCATATTTATTCCTCGCAGCTGCAGCCATGAGCAGTGATGCCGAGATGGCTAACTACGGGGTGGCGGCTCCCTTCCTCCGCAAGTCTGAGAAGGATAGAATCGAAGCCCAGAACCAGCCCTTCGATGCAAAAACATACTGCTACGTGACTGATGCAAAGGAAGAATACATTAAGGGAAAAATCAAGGGCACGGATGCAGGGAAGACAACTGTGGAGACCGAAGACAAGAGGGTAAGCAGGAGACGTTCTGGGACTCTGACGAAGGCCATGTGCAGCCTTCAATGTGAGCACCACAACCCTTTGGGTCCTTGTCAGGGGTGTGAGGTGCTATTCAAATAGTACCTTATAACACACTACACGGGTTTTTTGCATGTCACTACCTACTGAGAACATGAGGGCCAAGAAGGTGTTTCTAGGTCTAGTATTGATACACTTTTTAAATGTCTCTGTGTAGCTGTTACATTTAGAAGGACCCTATACTGGCGGACAGGATTATGTTACTTGCACATGGCATTGTATATCAGTGACAACTTGCTTGGCATGAACCCTAATTTCCAATGTGCTCTAACAGTAATACTGAGTTTGGAATCAATGGAGAGACATTTATACCATATCCCAACACTGAGAGAGGGAAAATGTAAGTAGTGCAGTTGTGGAGAGTTTAGTTTGTCTGCTACTACCAGGCAGCAAGGATGTGAATTTCCAAGTTTCATTCCAGAAGGACCTGTATATAAAAATATAAAATATAAATGGAAGCATGGTTGCCCTGGTGACGGGGAGAGTTTGAAATCCAAAATTGGGAGCAGCTTTGGCGTTTCATCTTGCTTAAGAAAGAAAGGCTAGGTACCTTGGTAGTGTTTAGTGCAAGGTTCATGCCTCCAGGCTGTAATACCTTTTATTGGAATTGCTAAAATAACATGCTCAATTGGCATTGCAGTACAAGTACACTTCTGTAGTTGTTGCCCTCCTTGTTGCTTTAGACATACACAGTGGACTGCCCAAAGATTTAGACCATTTACTCAATAGAATGCCCACACACATTCCACATTGTAGCAAGCCTCGGGTGCACCCAAACTTATGATATCTTTACACGTCATCTGTTGTATGATTCTTACGATACATCTTTGATGATTCGGCATGTGCTTTGTCTGTTGGACCAAGCCAGTCCCCTGGCCCTGCTAGGACTCTAACAATTATTTACTGAGTTTCCCACCTCAATGAAGCATTGCTGTAATCTTTCTGCAGTCTTGTTACTTTAGCAAAATATACCACAAGCTCAAAAGTGTGCTTTAGAACGCTAGTATTTCAGCACCAAACTTGCTACTTTACTCCCATTATGCTGTAACAAATATTCTGCCCTGAACCATCCATCATCTCTTCTTTTCATCCCAGACTGTAACAGTGAAGCCTGTTGATGTGTTTCCCATGAACCCGCCTAAGTTTGATAAAATTGAAGACATGGCGATGTTGACCCACCTCCACGAACCCGCCGTGCTGTATAACCTCAAAGATCGTTATGCAGCCTGGATGATCTATGTAAGAGCAACTCAGTTAAAGTGAGATTTGTCTGTACCCACCCAATATAAGATGCTGATGATATTCTGTTATTTCACTGTGCCAGACATACTCAGGTCTCTTCTGCGTCACGGTGAACCCCTACAAGTGGCTGCCGGTGTACAACCCGGAGGTGGTGAACGCTTACCGAGGCAAGAAGCGCCAGGAGGCCCCACCACACATCTTCTCCATCTCGGACAATGGCTATCAGTTCATGTTAACTGGCAAGTATTCTTTGATAACATTTTAAAACGACTGATGGTTTCGAGTAAATGAAGGACATGTTGGGATGGCATTTATAGAAGTTACTGGTGTCAGCTAGAATACATAAGGCCCAATTCACAAAGGTATTTTCGTCTGTTAACGTAAGTCTAGGACAGAAAGTGACTTCATATATGCCTATCAGGAATTCACAAAAAGTTTCTTGACAGGTGCAAATGGTTTTTACTACTCCACCTATTTCAACCATGAGTGTGGAGTAATCCACCGGCATAGATAATAGGTTGGGAAATTGGCATAATAAAGTGTAGTTTGCCTTAGAACTTGCCAAGGCCCGCAATCATTTTACTTTGTGGGCATTCACAAACTAACGTCTGTCCCCTTCCCCCTTTAGAAACGGTTTTAAAGTTGCCCTAACCAAGAAAAGCTGTAACTAAATTTCCACGATAGGAACAGATCACCTTCACAATTGGTGGGGCTGTAGGGGAAGGGATTTTACCATGGAGACAAATGGAAAAAAGCAAAGTATGCATTTGCACAGTGGACTGAATTTCACCTCTGCCAAAAAGGATGCTGCCTAGAAATCTGCACAGCGGGAATAGGAGCCCATAGTAGATGTCACAATACATTCATAGTAGTAGACCTGGAAGCCTGAGCCTGGCACAACTTTCCAAACAAACGTCTGGGAATTAATAATACACACAAGTACATCGAGACGGAGATGTAAATCTTCACATGCACTTTTCCGTTATTTCAACGATTTGGCACCATAGACTCTTTACAATGTAGACGAATGCAATTTCCAAGCGCATATTTCTCCAGGTATTTCCTTGGCAGCTTTTTTCATGTCCAGCTTCCTTCTCATGGCTTGGTTGCCAATGTCACCGAACGAAGAGCGTTTCCTGTAACTTCTGATCTTCTTTGGGGAGCTCTGCCTCTTCTTCAAGCCGTGGTAGCCCGGTTTTTATTATCTAAGCATGCCTCTATTCTGGCAACATCACAATCGCTGCACAAGTATACTTTATCTTTTTGTATATACTTAGAGAAACAACATTTATTAGGGTACTGTTGCAGAATGGTGCCCGAGAGAACATAAACTTCTGCTTAGCCCTGTTTAGGCTGGGTCATTTAACCCTGCTCTGACCAACTCCTACCGGTCTCTTTCTTGCTACCCTTTAGTGTCTTTGTTCAAATAACATCTTTAGTGAGATCTAGCAGTATGTCTTACTTCTGTCTTTCATATAGCAATGCATATACCCACTATAAGTGCTGCTCAGCCTCTGACTCCCCCTTCACTAGCAAGTTTGTATACCCCTCATTGATATATGCGTTTCTCCATCTAGCTTTATGTTGCAATTGTTCTATCTATATTACATCTCATTTCACTATTGGTCTTTAACTTGACATAAGTACAATTCCTGTGTATTACAGAATCATGGATAACTTCATTCAGACAAGATTCCGTGATGCACTCTCTTCCGTGTGCTGTGTGTTCTGCATACCCTAACTCAACCATCATATGCAGGCAATTAGGAGTGTCAATAGTGGTCTGTGTCTGCCATTTGGGTTCCCAGTTACACTAATCTACTTGCCCATCAGTTGTCTCATACAAGCAGTGTCCCATCTATTTTCTATGTGCCTATCCACATTCTTTACGCATTATTTCCTGCCTTCTGGGCTTCTTTTACATTTTGTGATGTTCTTAACCATTACCCTTCTATTTCCTTTTCATGATGAATACCCTAATTTCTTCTTTGAGATTGAAGCTTGCTCCTGACTATTATTAATTTCACCTTTCAATTTATGCCTGTTCCTGATTTCATAAGAGTTTCAACTTACCTCCTTCCATGGTTATGGCTTATCATTAAGCAGAATCTTTCAGACTTCCCAACTTCCTTCGCTTATCTCTGCTGATCTTTAGATTCTTCAGCTCACTTTACTCATTCACTATTTTCATTCCCTAATCTTATTTCTCTTCTGCCCTTACACTATCATCACCTTCACATGCTTGAACTTCCTTCTCTAGACATTTTGATCCTATTTTCCATACTTTCTTTTGATATTTCATCTACGTTTTACCCTAATCACACTGTTTTTTATTCTCTTTTCTCTCCTTGCTTACTGTCTTAATTCATTTCCTACCACCTTCCATTCAAACTTTCTCTTATGCAATAATTTTCCACTCCTACCATTTGCAGATTCTGGAACTTTTGCTATTGCAAGACGTATTACTTCCTAGCTGATCTGCTTTCTTTATATTCTCCATATGTTCTCCTCTTTGTCTTTGCAGCATTGCATGGAAAACCTCCCTCAATTTTTAATCACTTTTTTTTAATCTCAACTCCTCTTTCCTTGCTTCCTGTTACTCACTTCTTCTCTGCAGCCTGACCGTTCTTCTTCTTTTCAGTCTGACATGTGTGTGCTTCAACTATATTTCAAGTGTTCTAGTCCCTCATGTCGTCAAGCAGTCTAAGATTTTATGCTTGTTTTCTGCTCCACTTTATACTGTTATTCATCTAATTCCCTCTCTGTGACCGTGTTCTCTGTTGTTCTTCTTGCACCTTTCTGACCAGTTTTCTCATACTTTCTTCTATGACATTGGGTGCCCACAAGATCTGTAGTAAGACCATCATTTTGTTTACTATTGACTAACTCCCAAACATAACGTATCTCAATTACACTTATTTTCTTCAACATCAGAAGGATGAACGACGGGGGAGGACAAACACTGGGATTAGAACAGGTGGCCGAAGAGTCAAATAAAGATCCCTGAGGTGGATGCATCAGCCTATTAAGCCGCTACCCACTGCACAATATTGTTAATATTTCTGCCTTGGGCTGTCAAACCACTTCTGTGTGTACGACTGCCAGTTCTTTCTTTCCTTCTCTTTTTCTCAATTACTTCTCGACCATATCGCTATCTTTAAACTTGTAAATTCTACATACCTCTCCATTCCCCATATCACAACCCACTAAAACCCGACTGCCTGTTCTCGACCGTTCATGCATGCCCTACCTTTCGGTCTCCTTCCCTCTGCTCTTCTTATGCCCTTTTATGCCTCGCTTTGTCCATCTTCTTGGAACATTTTTCAACCCGTTTTCTCTGTCCAGGCTTCTGTTTTTATTGTGTCCGTTCTTTTTATCACTACAACCTTTCTTTCTCACTATCTGCAGAACCAAAGTCTTGAATATCCCTGTACTAGGTGGACCACTTCTTCTATCTATTAAATGGCCACTCCGACCTCTTTTTAATGCCTCTTTAGATGACCCTTTACTCCCATTTACTAACATAAATCTTTCTGTATGCGCAATGGCATGAATTACGTTTTTCCTCCCCGGCATCCCTTTATGCCCTCAGCAAGTCTTCAGCATTTAAAAACAATATACGAGATGATGGTTGATGCCTCTGAAATGCAGAGGTAGTGTTACAAAGTTTAGCAGCGACTTTTGGAGACAACAAAAACGCGTTGTTTCCAAATGACGCTGGTCTTACTCAAAGAACTACGAAAAACACCTTTTCCTCAGAATGGATTTGTGAGGTTGGCTCATACCAGGTAAACTTTTCTTCAAGAAATGCTGATTTATTTGTAAAACATCTTTGTGTGCAACGCCATAGCTTTAAAACAATACATCTATGTACTTGGTGCCAGTGGAAAGGTTTAAGGACAAGGCAGATAGAATCGTGCATCTAGAGGTCACAGTGAAGGTGGGCTGTCGTTCAGGAGGTCCCTCACGATGAAGCGCTTCTGAGCATTTAAAAGTCAGCCCATTCCGAATCCAAAACCAGATTGCGTTAGTGCAATGGTCACGGTGTCATACGTTCCTGATTCAAATAGTGGGACATTTTCCTTAAGGACTTTCAATGAAAGAATCAGGTCTTGGACAAGTTGCTACGTGTGAATTAATTCCCAGGTTGGCATTAATGTATATGCCAAGATTGTTAACCTGTGAAGGGGGTGTCTAGGAGTGTATGAGTGCAAGATGGCGGCCATTTGAAATACAATCAGCATTTTATCAATATAGTGTGCCCAGAAGTAGTCTACAATTACTGCAGGTCAGAATGTAATGACCATATTGTAATTGACCCTTTGGTTTTCAACTTTGGAAAATGTTCTTATTTGAATTGTGCAGGATCCTGAGTTATTTAAGAAGTATGCTGAAACAATGTTTTTTGTAGTGATGAGGAGTGATATAGTTCAGTGTCTTTTACGTTCTATCCAGGGACGAGTTTCACACCATCATGGAGTATGTCGCCAACCATTGGCTGAAAGTCCCGTCGGGGTGCCATGTTTTTTTTTCTGGAGCATGCTCCCATATAATGTTCGGATCCTACCATTTATCCCGAAAGATATTTGCAAACCCCCCATACGTATGCTTGCACATAGAGGCACACACAGGCGTACACTTGCTTTTATACTGTCTGTCGCTGTTGGTGGCTTAAACATGCAGAATATGTCACTCGAGAAAATATAAAATGGGTTTTACATCAAATTATCTGATGGGTGCAAAGCTGGCTCCTGCCTTTGCCAAATCTGTTGCTATTGGTGGCTTAGATGTGCCATCTGGAGCTAGGTTTGCTTCCATCTCCTCCAATGACACCGCCATTCCACTTCCTTGACACCCCTATCTTTCTTCTGGATCACACCTGCGGTTCCTCCACAGGCCTGTGTTGTGGTCCCCTCCTCTGCCCATCCACCCATAGAGTCTCTTCTCTCCTGCTCCCTAGACCGAGCCCACTTCTCCTTCATCATATTTACAGGAAACTGAAAATGGGGATTGGTTTTGTATGGGCAATCTTTTTTGACCCTGAAAGAAGACCTGGTGCAAAGATGTACAAGGTATATAACTTCTTCATTTAAATGGTTACTAGTCATTCAAGAGCATAATCACTCATTCACAGTCCTAAAAAGCAGTGCCTGTTGGATGTTCACACAATGGCCAGTGAATATGTTTAGGTCGCCTTCGCAATTCCATGAAATAGATCTTTGTTTTGTAGAGGAGCACCATGGTTAGATCAATGATTGGCTTAAGTGATGGAAGATTTTCAAACTAGCTCATCGGTCTGTGAATTTAATTTTCAAATATTCTTAAATACTCACTCCTTCCAGCTACACCGAGTTGTAGCTACTCACTCGTGTTTTTTTCAATATAATCTCAGTTTATGCATTGCTGCTTAACAGATGCGTAGATTGCTTGCAGATTGCATTCTGCATATCGATCTGTTCCGTCATGCTTTTTTTTTAAATTTGCGGATTGAAGGTTATGAACACTAGGGAGGCTTTTCATAGAACTTCTTTGTGTTTTTTTTCTAATACATATTTGTATTGCTTTAACAGATCGTGAGAACCAGTCAATTCTTATCACGTAAGTGTTTACTCACGTTTTATTCTTGAATACAATTTACATGCCAATCACTTCTTTGCTCTTCTGTTTATCTGGGCCAAAGTCATATAATCCTATAAAAATTATTGTTCCTTTTTCATGTGCTGCATCCCTCCTTGGCTATAAGGCACCAGTTGTTTTAGAAATATCTCTATAATTGCAGAGAACTAGAGAGGGATGTTTGGGCAAGTGAACGAAGGGGTCAAGAGAGAGTGGGGATAGTTTAGAGTTTGATAGAGCAGAAGCACATTGACCCCACCCTGCCAAACTCAGCGTTCTTCCACTCTGTTGACATCAAGGCGAAGCATTGGGTTTACAAACGCAGACACTCAGCTAGCTCCACCAGCGTAAACCCTTGACCTGAAGCTGGTCCACCAAAGTACTGTCAGTTCAGACTGACAGTACTCTACCCGGGACCGCCATGTGAGGCATGGTTGTCACTGGTAGGAAAAATGCAGAATAGCTCCCATGCACAGTGAGAAATGTCTCTGTGTGCATGGCCATTTTTGTTGTTGTTGCTGAAAACAAACTCCTGCAGCAACATAACAAACATGGCCCTGCGTTGTAAAACTTTAATGACCTCACAGTGGTTGCTCCACTGAAAGCACTTACACTCCTGTCTGATGGCTGAGATCTCCAAATATGGAGACAGCTCCTTTGCTAGAGAGCTGAGGCGCTGATGACTTGGCACGCTGGTGAACCGCCCGTCCTACTCAGAGCCTTTTTTTAGTGTAGTCTTTCGGTCAGTAGAAGCGATATGAGCAATGATTTGGTTATGCTTTGGTGTTGGTGGGAGTAAGTTGTCGCTTTCTTTCTTTTTCACACTAAAGTAAGAGTACAGTGCCCATTGGGCTCTTGATATGAACCAATCCGTGCGAATACATTCTGTACATATGTGACTATTTATAATGTATCCATGACATCAGGGATATGCAATGGGCTTTCCTTTCTGCACATCATTGAAGTGCACCAAGAAAACAACTCTCAAAATGTATTAAGTTGCAAAGAGAGAGTCCGGGACTGGAAACTGGTGTCATGGAGGCACCTGCTAACCTTAGCTTTAATGCAATTCTTTAAGTTTAATTTGAAGATGTGGGGACTGTATTAGGATTCCATTCGGCACTTAAATCAACTTTTAATTGCTAGTTATTTTTGCTTAGTTGGTTAAGTGGTGTGGCGCTGCGGCTAGAGCAACTGACTCTGGAATCTGGGGATCACGGTTCGATCCCTGGCACCAGCGGCAGATTAGCCCAGCACCATGTGACTCTGGGCAATAGCTCGCTTAATCTTCCCGACGGCCCCCAGCGCCTAGAGACACTTACGGGTGATTGTGCGCTTTACAAATGTGGATTATTATTATTATTAAGTAAAATGCGGCATAATCAATAATTCAAGAAAGACTGGTTAAATAACATACACAGGTATGGGCATAGGGATTAACGATCAATGCCATCCGTTTCATCTAAAGCCTTACATCTTTCTTCATGCCTCTTTTTGCATGAGTTTGCTGAGTGTCTGTGCTTCAACTCCAGAAGCACATGCTAGAAATTAATTGCATGGCTTTGTAACAGTTATGTGCTACGTCTAAAAAAATATTTTTTGGTTTCCGACATATAGCTTCCTGCTATTAGAAGCTTTTTCAAGATATGGGCTTCCATTTTCAGCACTCTAGAATACATCACATTATTAAATTTGTTTTACTTTTTATCACAGTGGAGAATCCGGTGCTGGAAAGACTGTCAACACAAAGCGTGTCATCCAATACTTTGCAACAATTGCAGCTGTTGGTGATGTGTCCAAAAAGAAGAAGGAGGAAGCAGGTGGCTTAAAGGTATCTCACCTCTTAGTTTTAGTAATTCCTAACACTTCATTAGCAAAGATCAATGTGCATAAAAACTGCATTTGCATTACAAGAATCAATACAATTAACAAATTGCAGTGGAAATTAAAAAGGTAAATTTAGTAGTATCAGAAAGATTATGAAGTATCTAGTAATTCATAGTGTCTATTTAGTATTTCCTCCCATTTTCTGTGAAAAAGACTGTATTAAGATGAGGTTTGGGGAGATCCTAATGGCGAGATCGAAGGATTTTGGCAAGAGGTTCACAGAAAGAGCTGACTTCTTAGTTTAAGCCATAGGTCAATTTGGGATAGGGGTCATAAGACCCCTGGACGTGTTTATTATAATTTCTAACACAATGAATAACACATTTTATAACCCTTTTACACAGTAACCACATTATTTACAATTTGCTTACCTAGCCTTAACAGAGACTCTGGTACATGGGTATCACCTAACCATAAATAGTCTGCTCCTGTGCAAACAACAAAAATATTCCTTAACTGTTCCGAGTGAGATCAAGACCGGCTCTGCCCCTTCTTTTACCCCATTCCTCCGTCCCAAAAGACCTCCTTATGGGCCAAGCCCATTTCCCTCTCCCCTCCCTACAGGAAGGTCTCCAACCTCTGAAGTTCTTGTACAGGGGCCCGGCTGCCCTTAGGATACTACTATAGGCATTTCCTACACCCAGGTTTGTCATCCTCCAAGGGCCAGTGCTAGGTTGTGCACAAATGCGCCTGAGTGGGTTGTTGATAGGTAAGGATCGCATGTCAGCGACTGCCCAGAACCCCCCCACGTCCCAGCCACCTCCTTTCGACATGGTAGCAGCACCCCTTGGAGGGTCCAGGGTCGTAGAAGGGAAAATTGGTAAACAGGATGCCGTAAAGGGTCCCTAGTGTTCCCCTCAATCTTGACATCACCCGCCAAACTTAAATATGACAATTCAAGAGAAGCAAAATACTGCTACTGATAAACCAAACCAAGAGAACCAAACAAAGAATATGAAATACCATACCTATGTCATGATCAATCACTGGCACAATACTTACAATGTTATCATTAAAAAAAAAACTTCTTCGCCCGACCCCTATGAGCAACCCCGTGAGCCCCTTGCTCTGGGGTTGGTGAGTGGGAAAAAGTTTGAGGGGGCCCACAAACTGCCTGCAGCATGTGGTTCCTGCGGGGGACGGGGGCGGGGGGGTGTGGCGTCTAAACAGTGACCGCATCTTCTCAGGCCACGAGCAGGAAACAAGAGATGATTAAATAGGGGCAGGACCAACATACACTGCCCTGGAAGCATTTAGTGCTTCCGGGGCAGCGGCCGCCGATAACCAAGTAGGGCAATCCCTCGCCAACAAGACAGGGCGGCCATGCCCGTTCGTGCCGCTGGCCCACGGCTCCCCGCCATATAGTTGGCTCTCCTGAGGTGTGGAGAGCCTCTGTTATAGAACTCAGTCCTGAATATTCTGTGTCCCATGTTCATATTTTGGATGTATAATGTATGAAGGCTAGTACATGCACTTTATTAACAAGTGTGGATTTGAGAATGTTAAGTACATTAGTTAAGTGTTTTTTAATGTATTGGTTTTTATGTCAAATTTGCAATTGGCCCATAATAGGAAAATATGTATAAGGTACTGTTTAGTGAATTATTGAAATCCTTGGAAGATTTGATGAAGTCAATAATAAACATATATTTGATTTGAAAATACATATTTAAAACCAATTATAAACAACAATTATAAATAGGGTTTGTTTAATTCTGTTGAGACATCTTTTTTTAAACTGAGATTTGATTAACTAAAACCAATAACAAAATCATAATTCTTTTTATTGAACACTAAGTTTAGGTTCAGGGTATAATCACTCAAAGACTTGCAAAATAACATTTCTTATAATGCTATTGATATGGCAAAATGTACATAATATTTAGAGCAATTAAACTAGGTAGTGTGGTTTTCAAATGATTACAACAAATGGTAACATACTACAATTTTTACTTGTTCATAAAGGAGATTGTGAACTTCACATAAAAAGCAGCAATTTCTTCAGTTGGTTTATAAAAGGGCCCGTTTTAGAATTCAAAAATTAGAGCTAATATGAGTAATGTTTTTGTAAAGATTGGTAATTGTATGACAATAGTTTCTGAGAAAATATGTATAGGTATCATTTCAACCAGTCAATGTATTTGAAACTAGTGTCAAATGTTGGTACTAAAAGTATTGGGTTTGAAACTCGTGTTTAGTGATTTGATGATAAAGGTCCATATATGTCATAGATAAATGTTACATAGTGTAATTTTTTTCTGTATTGTTTTGCTATCACCTGCATCAAGATTATTGTAACATATATTTGTAATACTTTTAAGGGTACACTGGAAGATCAAATCATTTCAGCTAACCCACTCTTGGAAGCTTTTGGGAATGCCAAGACCGTGAGAAATGACAACTCATCACGATTTGTAAGTTCACCATGTAAACCAAATCTGAATTGTTTAGTTTCTGTGAGCAATTCTCAGAATAAGAAGGTGGAGGGGGCACTGTAGTGGACATAGCACCCCCCAAAAATGACTACACATTTACATTAGGAAAACCTTTGAAACACCTTTATACAACATACAGCTAAAAGCCACATTGCAGCCATTTGATTTCAAATGTGTATTAGTGCCATAAGATACCTTTTAAAGAGATGCTTTGATAGAGGTTTGACCAAGACAATTGTTTTTCTAAACCTTTCCCAGGTGCCATTTCGAGTATCCCATGATTAAACAGAGAAAGAAACAATAATTGTGGGACCTGAATTGGGCTAGAATTATTCTATGACATGTTATGATTTTAAGATGCCTGACCCAATATACTTAATCAATCAATCAGTCAATCAATTAATCAATCAATACACTAAATTTGATTTTAGAATTAAGATTATAAAAGTCAAGCACAAAACAATACAATAAATACACAGAAGCAGCAATACAGAATTGATGAGGTCACAGTTTACCCAGCTTCAGAACGCTTGAGACATACCATGATAAAAAACATAACACACTGTGGGGGGAGGAGGGGTGTAGATAAACACTGTAAAAATAACAGCGCCGGTCTCACTTGATTAAAATTCATAGATAGCAAAAACAGCTGGAAAAATGTGCGACACGAATTACCATACCTAGGGCAGATCATGACTATATGCAAAGTATCGGTGATGGAGACAATATCTCATATACATGCAGTTAAACCAGAATCTTCGTAGCAGCAACAGCTGGGGGACATATGACATGGAAAGAAGACTGAGCCTAAAATGACTTCGATGGTAGCTAGACATATCAATATTTACATAAGCTTCCTTGCGACTCATAATTTTGACTAATATAGTGTGACGTACTGAGTACTTGGTCAGAGCAAGTGCCTCAGGTTCTGCTACCACCTTGCCACTAAAGGGCAGGCCCATTTAACCCAAGAAAAAACAGTTTTAACAATACAACCGGGTTAAAAAAAAACAACTCAGGTTTCCCAAGGGTTTTCAGGTAGGATGAGATATAATATATCCAGTGAGTTTGTAACGAATTATCCAAGGCAATGCAATCATAAACGATGAATCTAATAAACCCCAGCTTGCCCTTAATCCTAACTGAATGCCACAGAAGCAAGGGCAAAGGCGAATAAAATCAGAAATGTAACCGGTGCCCAATTCTTCGTGGGCTACCTCACTGGGTGTACTTTGTGGGATCGTTAAGAGCTCCCTAAAACACTTGTTTTCTGCTATTTGGATGAATGCAATAGGCCCGTAGCCCAAATCCATAAATGACTACGGAAATGCATTTAGCTTTAAAAATATCCAAAGCTGTCTTCAAATGAGTGTGCCCTAGCCGCAAGAAAGATTACTAATGCTATACATAGCCCTGTTGAAGAACATTACGTTGTGGTGAATCAGAGGGTACCAATTAAGCCAGGAATCCAGGATGCCCAAGTATCGAAAATTGTCAACCTTGCTGGCATGGTTATCCTTCACCACAAATTTCTTGCTTTTATTCTTATTTGAGCTAAACACCATCACATGCGATTTTGAGAGATTAGTGGAAAGATCAAGGCAATTCATAAAACCATTAACAAGATCTAAAAGACACTGTAATCCCCTAGCAGTGCACACAATTAAAACCATGTAATTTGCATAAAGCAGAGCAGGGATCTGATGACCTCCTGCCCTAGGAACATCCTAGGGTACTTCTGTTAAAACTGATCCCAAACAATAGATATAAAAAAAATTACAAAAAAGGTGCAAGTGTATAACCCTGACGGACCCCATGCTTCAAGTTAAAGTGCGATGTGCATTCCACATTGACACCGTATCTAACTGATGTCGATAGGCCATTGTGCAAATCACACAAGAAAGTGACTAATGTGGGCTCAACCCCCATCTGCATCATCATGGACCACAGCCGGACAGGCCATAATCCTATATTGTAGATCTGACAGAATGTTGTGCTCTTCCACCCAAATACTCATAAAATCCTATTTCATCTGTAGGTTATCCTATTTTATCATTGGTTCTTTCGAAAGTATACCGCGTAATTGACTTGACATGTATTGAATATGTGCACATGGGACATGCTTCAGGGCATTAACAAGAAATTGCAGGGCCAATTTAGACTTTGACCATTGCTTTAGAGTAGTTTTGATGTATATTGTTCTTGTTCTGAACCCACGTTATGTGTTGGGTTTTACCATGATTGTAACACCCTTTTCCCGCTGGTGGTACATTCCAACACCTTATACAATAGTTAGGGGAGATGGACAATCTGTACAGCTGGTGGGGGAATAAAGCTGCTTACCTGCCTTTTCATTCCACATCCACAACCCCTCACAGACTTAAGTGATAGCAGAGTGAAGACAAACACTTCCAATCTGAAACCAGGTGCTGCTATTCCTTTTAATGGTATGTTTGCCAGTTTTTCGATGAAGATATGATTTATGCCCTGGTGGAGCTCGGTCTCTCACATCCCTAAACTGCTATAAAGCTATACATTTATTGATATATATCACGCAGCTAGAGTGGCAAGGCACGACTTTGATATTTTGCAAATTAAGGGTATGTGAAATATTCTGGGGAAAGATTAAACCCAAGGATGACTTTCCTGCAGATGGTGCGATTTTCAGTGCAGCGAGATGATGTTCCATAAAAGTGGTCATAAAGTTATGAATTTAAACATCTTTTTCAAACTGAACTAATGAATAAACATTGCATAAGTAGTGAACTCTCATATGGAAAATGTTAAACCTGTGTCTTATCGCTTTCCACTTCATAACAGGGTAAATTCATTCGAATTCATTTCGGCACCACGGGGAAGCTTGCTTCTGCTGACATAGAAACATGTAAGTTGCTTTTTTCTGTGTCGTTTACTTTAGTCTATAGATGAGATAGTTGATTTGCTGTGAAGTGACAATGTTATATCTCTTCTGTAGATTTGCTGGAAAAGTCTAGAGTCACTTTCCAGTTGCAAGCTGAAAGAAGCTATCACATCTTTTATCAGATAACATCAAATAAGAAGCCTGAGCTAATTGGTAAGCGATTGGGCCTTTCAAGTCTATTACATAAAGTGCAATATTGTGCTATTTGCAAGTTGTCTGGAAATACCTGTAGGTAATGTAATCTGGTATTTATAAAGCGCGTACTGTCGCTCCAAAAGGAGCATCCTGGCGCTGATGTGCAACGAGAGACTAAGCTGGAGAGAGTTAGATTGGAGCCCAGACCACTGAGTCTGTTGCTTTAAAAATCCATGTTTTCAGTGCCTTGCGGAAGTTACTTTCCAGGGTATGGAGTCTGATATCTGCCGGGAGGGTATTCCAGGTCTTAGAGGCTAGCACCGTGAGAGATTTCCCTTCCTTGGTTTGATATTTGAATTTTGGAATGTTAGCTAAATTAGTGCCTCTGTTTGACTAAATGTACACATATGGAAACCGTAATTGTTGTGGAATATTATGTGCATGCTATGGAGCACAGCACAGGTGAATCCACCAGCCTTGATATTAACATTGTGGTACACACTTTCTACTGGAAATGGAAATAGTGTGTTAACTGTGTGTCTGGGATGTTTGAGCAGTGTATGAGTTGAATTCTTGTGTATTGTGTTAATGCATGTAGTGTGTGTTTGTGTTTTACAGAGAGTGTGTGGATAGCATTGAGTGGTACAGGATGTATGTCTATATGTGGGTTGTGTATGTGCACAATGACGTGTGGATGTGTTAATGACTGGTGGAAGTCATTGCACTTGGTGTTATATTGGAGGGACGGAGAGAGGGCTTTAGATTTTGCTTGCACAGTCTGAGAATATTAAAGAGGCAATGCCACCTTCGGAGGAACATTTTTTATAGCTAAAGTATGATTTCTCTTAAGAGGGATCTGGTGCTTTCAGGTGTGCTTGTTATTTGATAAGGTTCATCGGCTAGTGTAAATGAATTCCACTGAAAGTAAGGATGCAGTATTGAAGACAGACTTAGTGCCTTATTTACATCTTGGCGGACGGGATATCCGTCCCCTCTGTGAGAAGTAATCTGTCCGCCAACATCTAAATCTGGCTCTTAGTTACCAGGCTGAGATAGTGCACGGTTCCTAAATTGCAGTCATGTGGTCCAAAGTATGGCAGCATGCGATACGGTGGACTGCATTCCACAGAGCCTATTTGCATAATCTGAGAATCCAATTAGTAGAGTGTTAATATACTCAGCCCTAGAATGCAATGTGGGATGTAGTGATTAGTGGATAGCAGATACAATAATTGGGCTGATGGGGCAGTTATGTGGGGGTCAAACCCCAGTTTATATCCTAGCAGGAACCCTTCTAAAATTGCTTAGGAGACCGGTGAAGGGATGGCCTAGTTTTCTGCCAAATATCCTTACCAGGTTTTATAGTAAATCTTCATGACAAGTGTAACAAAAGAATTGATTTACTTTAAGTGGAAACAGTCTGAGACATGGCCATGGAGCTCAGCCTTTGTTTCAGAAGACCATTGTCTTGGAGTGAAGGTATATCTGTATATTTGGCATACCTTGGTGCTATGATTGCAGTGCAGACCAGGACTCACCAAACCTGACCACCAGATGCTCCAGTTTTAAAGTTGGACAACATGGGCAACCAAATGAATCTCTCAGGCATTACACAGATAATTTGTATATGTTAAGTGTAGACTCTAGTATGGCTGAGTGTTGATAGTAATTTAGAAAAGACTGGAGCCTACCCATTTACTAATGGCATTGCCCTGCTCCATTACCATTGCTGCATCTGTCTACATTTAGAACCTAGTACTGCACAACAATCAAGATGATCTTCTTGACTATAAACAGACAGTGTGATGACAGTTGTTGTGTTACAGTACTTTAATGACGTTCATGCATATCAAATCAGACAATTCCTGTTACTTCTACAGCCCTTGCATTTATCTTGCCTGGGCTTTCTTTAAATGGCATACTCCTAACTGAAGTCATCTGACAGATGAACACTCAGGGCCTTAGGGCTGGGCGCAGAGGAAGGCATGTCCTCCTTCCCAATAACAGTGTCTCCATCCTTTAGAGCCCAGGAATCTGCTGGGGACCCGATCCAGCAGTCTGTCTGCCAGAGTCATTGCGTCACAGCGACAGTCGTCCTACCCTAGCGAGGGTGAGACTCCCATAACTTATTTTCCCTGCCCTTAACCACCACCGTTAACTTGGGTGTAAGAGGCATGGGAAAAAAAGGCCAGGTGTAATGTTCCATCAGCTATTTTAACAAACCGACAGGGCGTGGATTACCGGCAGTAAGCATCAGCTAAAGAACATGAAGTTGTGGGGTTTGTTTTACCTGTTAAATGTTTAAGGAAATCTTGACACATTTGAAATTCCTCTTGCACCAAGTCAAAAACGAGCATTCTATTGAAGGTGTTTGGGTGTGTGAAAGTACAGACTTGAAGATATAAGTCTCTTAATCACAGCAGAATGAGGAGAAGGTGAAGGGACAGGGGACAGTAAGAAAGAGTAAAACAGATTACCAATACAAAGACAGAATGGAAAGGAAAGCAGAACGAACAAGAGATACGTAAACATTAAACATGTTGAGGCGGGATTTATGTCCATTGTGAGAAGTGTGGGCATGCTATTCGAATGGCATATGAAACCCTGAGAAAACAATGCCGGACAAAAATCTCACCATCATCATCTCATACATCTCACGCACTAAATAATGTCTATGTAGAGCGGAGTTGATTTGCGTAACAGGCTTGTGCACATTACTAACGTGTCAGGAAGTCTGCCTTCTTTAGTACATTGCTATACTACTGCCTGTTCTTCCTTTCAGAAATGCTCCTTATTACCACCAATCCCTACGACTACCCGATGATCAGTCACGGGCAGATCACTGTGGCCAGCATTGACGACAGCGATGAACTGATGGCAACAGATGTAAGTACACGCTGTGTTTGGCATTGTACACATGACCTGCTCAAGAGAGACCCTTCGGTTCAAAAACTCCAAATGTGGGATGTGGGCAGTAGTGGCTGGCACGGATCGGGGTGGCGTAACAGTCGGCGAGGAGGGGTTAAGGGGATATATAAAAAAAGAAAAAAACATACCTTACCGCCAAGTCCCCCTATTGTCTCTCCTAGTGAAGGGAAAGGAACAGAAATCAGTCAGGCACCCCAGTTCGGCCCTCAACCATGGACTGGGGGCCTGGCATGTTCTCCAGGCAGGCTGTAATGCAGCCTGCATGGAGAACATGCAAAGTCTGTCTCGGGCTGGCCGAACAGTCATTGCTCACTTAGGAGTGTGCTACCACTCCTCCCCTGCCCTGCTCTGCTCTGCTCAGGCTGGAGCACAGGATGTGGATGTGGGGGTAGGTACGCCTGGTTTTCCTTACTGACCTGCTCTCTCTTTGAGCTCAGTTTAAATTACCCAGCCCTCTCTGCAGGACCAATCCTCTCCAGCTGCAGAGCTCTCTCCATCAGATAACGTCAGCTCCGTCAGGCCACTCATTACCTAATCAAACCAGCCTCTCTAACCCTTTTAATACTGACCAATCCGCAGAGAACATTAAAAGGCTGGATTTTGGCTTACAGAAGAGAAAGTTCCATAACTTTTCTTCTCTACTAGTTATGATAAATTCAATAGTGGCAAGTTGCATTGATCAACACCAATCTTTTTGTCCTAAGAATTATAATGTTTTACTCCTTTCCTAGCAAAAGTTATATCTACATAAAATATTGTAATATTAGCGTGGAGCTCAGTATCTACAATGGAGGAAAAATGACATGGGCGCTTTTTAGCTCACCAGGCACATAAAGCAATATTGTATTAGGTCCTTGCTTAAGGTTACATGACCCTCACCACTTGGACAACTTGAGGAGACCTGGAGGATGCCTAATATGTAAAAATAAAGTCAATTATCACTTTTAAAGGGCCCATGCCACCAAAGTCTAGTTTACACATAATTTCCTTTTAAAAATAGTCTGCAAAGCCAGGCTGCCTTTAAAATGACAGCAGCCACTCAGCAGTGCACGCATGTAAGTGCAGGAAATCTGCCCGGCCTCTAAATATCCAAGTCTTATAACGTAGTAAGGACTTATAGGTATTTTTAACCCCATAGCCCTATTATAAAATAGGGACTTATAGTGTCAGCCATTACCAATTGTAAGAATTTACTTTTAAAGACAGGCTGCAAGGTAGGACTGCCTTTTAAAGGCCAGAAGACACACAGCAGCGCAATCATGCTAGTGCATTAAATCTGCCGGGCCTCTAAACCTCCATGCCCCATTATATACTAGGGACTTAGGTAGATTATACACCCTGGCCCTATTATCTAATAGATTTTTATAGGGTTTGTCATTGCCAATTGTAAATGTTCCCTATTACATTTTCCTTTTTACACATAGTACTGGCACTGGGCCTGGTTAGCAGAGCCCAGGGCACAGACAGAGTCAGTTAACACCAGTATCATTCATCAAACAAATGGGGGTGAACAGGACCAAAGGATGACTTTCTAACAGTTTCCCATTCCAAGCTGAACTAAACCTGAACATTTAAGAATGGGAGGAGAAGTCACAATCTTAGAGAAGTTTAATCTTCCTCAAAGTCAAACCATCTGACCCGGATCTTAACCTAGTTTCTGTAAGTAGTCCTTGGCTCTCTTTGACAATTTGGATCAAAGAGCAAGGAGCACGGTTTTCCTCTGAGAAAATTCATGTGGTATGTGTACAAAAGTTGATTTTAAAATCAACTTTTTAACACATGATCATCTTAAAGATAGGAAGTATGTTCATTTATTGGGATTATCTTAGCTCAAACGCATGACATAGAGGGTCCTAAGGCATGAAGATTTCCATTTAAACCAACCTCCTTTAGCAGTCTGTCTCAGAAGGCCCTTCTGGTCACAGGCCGATCTACATTCCCTGAACACTCAGGTAACTCAGAGGAAGTTTCAATTGGGCAAACATAACCTTTCTTTGGGCATGCACATCAAAGTATCCGAGCTGCGTGGTTCTGCACTGAACATGGAGAATTCATGGTCAGCTAAGGGTATCTTGTCAAGACTTGTTTAAGGCTTCTTGGATAAAGTACCTCCAGTAGGCAGGCTGAGTGACATATTTTTGTGAATGGCAATGCTCTAAACTGGCTTTAAAGTTATTTTTGAAACGTGTTCTGTTGTTACTGTCATCCACATCACGGACTGCATAGTTTTACTCTTCAGGAGACTTCAGTAATTTTCCTAAATCAGTGAAATCCATGTGTGGTGAGATGTTGGATATATCACAATATAATGTTACTCTCCTAGCCTCATCATGTAGAACTGTGAGTTTAATTGTTTTATTTATTGTCTTTGTATTGCAGTCAAGCTGCACTTGGCTGAGATATAGTATTTGTACACATGCTAGTTCTAAAACTCTGTCTGACCTAAAGTGTATAGCATCCTACCAAATGGTTCATACTAAATGTATTCCATGGATGTTTGCAGGAATATGTTAGTAATATATATTGCGATTCAACACAATAGTGTTCTGATATTTATGTGATTTTTTTTAACCTAGTCTGCTATTGACATCCTCGGCTTCACTTCAGAAGAAAAGATGGGCATTTACAAGCTAACTGGAGCAGTGATGCACTATGGCAACATGAAATTCAGACAGAAGGCCCGTGAAGAGCAGGGAGAGCCTGATGGTACAGAAGGTGAGCAGGATCCTGCTTTGTGCAGAGTGAAAAGTTCACTTTCTGTAGTGGCAGTGAGATTATGTGGAAGAGCCTTGACTTTCAACATTCCTAATTTTTGTAGCAAAGCCTCTCCACTATCCCCATGCTCATGATACAAGAGTCTTAGGGGTTCATTAGGATGTCAGGCGGATCTCCACCGCACACATGGCAGTGGCGATCCGCCCGACATCCGTCCCTGCCCGCCAACCATTTCCCCCCAGCCATATTACTATGGCGGGGGGACCAAGGCGGACGGAAAGACCGTCCGCCGCTTTTCCGCCCGTCGACAAGTCGACCGGGCGGAAAAGAGATTAATATGGTGGCGGTGTCTACTAGACACCGCCATCCATATTATGATGGGGGCAGACACATGCCTTTATGTGGTGGCGTTGCGGTCACAGAAAGGCATACGGGAATCTCTTGCGGGAGCCCGTTGCGGGCTCCCAGGGATTCTTGGGAGTGCACATGGGGGGTACCATAGGTACCTCCCTACATTTTAATGTACAACATGGCAGGCACTGGGCTGTGCCTGTCATGTTGTGCATTGAAATGCATGACGTGCATTTTTAACATTGCGGCGGCCCGCCACAAAAGTTAAATATGCGGGATGCGCCCACCAGTGTGGCGGGCGCATCCTAATAGCCCCCACGGGACCCCTGCCCTTATGGCGGGCGGTCCCTTTTTACGTTAGGATGGCGGGTGGACAAAGTCTGCCCACCATCCTAATGTGCCCCTTAATAATAAAAGTCATGAGTCACTAGTATTATCAATCCCATGAGGGGCAATCCCGTAATCTTTTAATAACTCTTGAATCTCTGGTGTTCTTGAACCATAAGCATATGTCAAGTCTTCTGGAATCCATGAGCAATAAGTCTGTGGTGTTGCCAAAGTCATGAATCCAGAGCTTTCAGTGGCCTCAGACCCATGAGCTATGATTGTCTAGGGTTCTCACATTGATGAGCTAAACCTAATACCATTAATCCTGGTTGAAAAAATCTCTCACCTCCATGAGCCTCATGCATATATATTTCCTCTAGCCATTGTAAATTGCAATAGCAATAAGCCAAATAGATTCTCTGCAAAGGAGGCACGAGTCCCCAGCTTTCGCAAACATGTCTGCAATTAGTGGCCAGAGTTCCTTTAAGCATGGATCATGGGCCTCAGGGGTTTTCAAACACATTAACCATGTGTGTGCAATAGACTTGATCACATGGACTATTAGTTTACAGAAATCATGAGCCACGGTCCACAGCTCTTCAGGGATTTTGAACTCAGAAGCAAAATGTGAGCACCATTAACAAACGTCTGCTTCCAGAGTCTCCAGTTTTCTGAATCCCAGCAGATCCCCTTTGTGAATGTTGCCAAAATCGTTTTTTAGATGTAAGCTCATGGGACCACTACCTACTCCTAAAAATGGTTTGTGTAACTTTTCATTTTTTAACACATCTAGTTTTCCTTTAAGGAAAACGGGCTGCTCAAAATAGGTTGCTTTATTTAAAAAGCACCCACAGACATGGTGGTCTGTTGACCCCAGCATGCCACCCTCCCTGTGATTATTGTCAGTCATAGTGTCTCGCAATATGTGACTTGCCTCATGAACATTGAGGAGGTGAGCCGAATCGTTACCCAAAACGATTTTGTGAACAGGCTGATTAGTACTTATATCTGTTTGCAAAATACCAAAGCATTCTGTAGAAGCCGCAGGTTGCGACCCCTTTTACTGAATCCATTGAATCCATTACAAAAAAATAGTTGCATATATTGCGAATCGGTATTAGTTGCAATTTCCTGTCTGCACAGAGAAAGTTCCTGTCTCGTGCTCAGTGAACATTTCCATTTTGCTCAATTGGAATTCTTAATTAGAACTAGAAACTAGAAATCAACGTTAGTCAAAGAGATGCCCCTTAAGTCATTGAATACAATCACAACAGACAGTTATTTCTGAGCAAACATAGATTCTTATTTGCAGGGCTCGAGTCGGGGGTACACGCAGGTACACGGCGTCCCCCCCCACTCTTTTCACATGGTGGACGCCGTCCCCCTTGCCAAGAAGTTGGGCCCCACAGAAATATGCTGAAGTTGTCCCGGTGGACACGTTCAGCAGCACCTGCACGTTGCCTGCTTTCCATTCCCAGCAGCAACGTTCAGGCAGGGAGGGAGCCTTTGTTCACCTCCAGCTGGGCCGAAGTTAAGGGGCCATCCGGCCTCCTTTGGTTTATATGCTGACTGGGGGCCGCCTGGAACCTTACATTTAAATGTGAATGCCACAGAGGGAAACAAAGGCACACAGCTTGCCTTCTCTTCACAGGTACTTAAGAGAGGCATTCTTTTACCTTTGTTCTATCCCTGTATATAAATGCAGACACTGTACGACTGTCAGATGGGTTAGTCTGTCCCAGTATTTACACAAATAATTTAACTATTGTATTTCTTTTATAGCGATACTTCGTGACTTCATGAGGTCATTTGCATATTGCCTTACTTGGTCAGTCCCTCACTTCTTTTTATAGGACTTGTGCCCTGCTTATTTGGTTGTAATCAGACCACCTCCACTAAACATGAAACTTACTGCACTGAAGTTTTTGCTTGCTAAATAAAACGTGCATGTCTTTAAATACAGCTGCATTCTGTGTGCCTGGTATGTGTATCCCTTGATGACTTCTAAGCTTCCTGTCACATTTGCTTGGCATCATGGGCAAGGCACCTTCTACGGAAACCGAGTATATTCAGCTATGATTTGACCAAGCTAGTTAGAGGTGCTCTTGATGTATATGTGGAATATTTGTGGGAATACCTTGTGTATATAGTGTGTGCACATTCCACATAATTCATTATTTCACTGGCTTTACTCATATCTGGTGTGTTTTGATAGAGGAAGTGCATTCTGACAGAAAGTACTGTATATCTCTTTCCTCTATGCAGAGGCTGACAAAGCATCATACCTGATGGGTTTAAATTCAGCAGAGTTACTAAAGGCACTGTGCTACCCAAGAGTCAAGGTTGGGAATGAGTATGTAACCAAAGGCCAAACGGCAGAACAGGTAAATGAAGGCATGAACCATCTTGAAAGATTATGTCTGAAGACGAATGCCTTGTTGAGCAACTGGCTGACATGTCTTTGGGACCTTTTCATATTCAGGTTCAGCAAAATGTAAATGCCCTTTGCAAATCGGTTTACGAAAAGCTGTTCTTGTGGATGGTAACCCGCATCAACCAGCAACTAGACACCAAACTTGCACGACAGCACTTCATTGGAGTTTTGGACATTGCTGGCTTTGAAATTTTCGAGGTTTGTAACCTTTGTTTCAGCATTCGCTTGTAGTTATCTCAGGCTGATAAATGAAAAAAAACTACTTTTTAATGTCACAAACTCAGCTAAATGGCAACTAAGGTGTTGGAATTCTCTTAATTCACTCTTTTGTCCTCAATGTTTGTTGTGAATGTAAAAAAAGCAGCATCTTGCTTTGCTAGGATGGAAAGGGTCACGTTTTTAAAACTGACTAGTCCAGAATTACCTGAGTCGGGCTCCCTCTTCTGGCCTAACTGGAATACTACATCATAGTGACCCTTCCAAAAACTAAAGAGCTGTAAGGTTGTGTATCGCCTTTTCTTTTTTAAATAGATTTCTCTTCATTCTTGCCATATAAATGGATCTTGGCCAACTGGGATGTCTTTCACATAGGTCTAAATATGTTTTGCACTGTCATTTGACTGTGAAATAATCTGTTGATTTGTTTTGATTCGCCTAAATTCTGTGACGTTGTGATTCAGATTGCAAAAAGTCTACTTTTACATTTAGTAATTTTCATTCAAAATATTCACTTCATTTACCTTAATGAAAATCTCAAATCCACTTTTCACACATCTAATTCTATTGTTCTGTCTTTCTTCTTTATCTTGTTCATCGATATTCTTCTCTTGGGTTCGTTTGTCTTCCTCTACAATTAATAAAGTAAAATTCCACTTCAACAAATCATCTGAGCCATTCATTCCCCCCCTCCCCTGCTCGATTTTTCATCAGACCTTCATACTCTGCTTAGATCACCAACAGTGCCCACCACCTGATTTTCCTTCCCTTATTATGCCTCTCACTTTTTATATTTTACCGCACCGCTTGAGGAAAGTTCATCTGGTTGTGGGTTGTTTAGTAGATGGGCATCCAGTCTTCACTTGCTCTAGAACTCTAGCTGTTTGTGGTCTCCTTTCCTTTGTTCACTAAAACCTTGCAAATTCTGCCTTCATCTATCTCTCCTCCCTACAGACGGTTCTAATCCAGACATCAATGTGCTTATACTCTGCTCCCTCTATCTATTATGCTCTTGAAATTTCCCCTTACATCTACTTTGCAACCCCATGAAGCAAGCTGAACATTGGCGTTCTCCTTGTCTGAACCATATGCTGCTCTCCGGAAGGCTGCGTTCTTTGAGCTATAAAGAGACATTTCAAATATCGCCTTCCATTGATTTTCTTTCGTTGACCTTATTTCTCAGTACTCTTCTGCCCGCTGATCTATTAAATCATTTTACTTCAGACCTCTCATTTCTTTTATTTACTCTTGTTGTCATGTCGGAACCAGCTACTCATCCCTTATCTGTCTGAATCCTCTTCTTCTTCTTGTTGTTTTTCTCTCACAGCCTCTGACTTTGACAATTACGCCGCAAATACAATCTCTCATCTCTGGCTCCTATCCCTTTTTTTCTGCTTCTGCCTCATTGTACCAAAATGCACCCCTTCTTTTGTTCTTGCTCATCCTACATCATTAACTCTTGGCCTTCTTCTAACAATTTGAACTCTGGCTATCAGTAATACTGTTCTTTATTTCAATGCCTTTGTAAATACGTCATGGATCTTTACTCGGTTCTTTAAACATACAAAACTTATTTTCTCAAGAAACCACCTCTTCATTCTCACACTTTGTAGCTTATGTTGATCGTGTTTCAATTCTTTCTATTTTTTAACTTCTTTTGTGCTTTTTCTCATGCCTCGATTTCCAAACATGGTTTGCCGTGATGGATCTACTTTCTACTCTTTACATTTCACTGAAACTCCTTTCCTATGTCACTATAAACTCACTTCCATTGCGATCCTCAGTACCCCTTTTCTCTTTTTTTTTATATAGTTGATGATCTAAGTCTTTGTTATTTTAGAACTTCAAACTCAGTCCTTCATTGGCAATCCTATTGCCTTTGTTAGCGCTCCTTTTTGGAGTTATGCTCTAATTGTTCTTCATTTTCGATGCCCTATGAAAAACACCAAGGTTTGGTATAAAACCACCTTCAATTGCTGTTTCACTATCTTCACCTCATTTTGATTCTCTTTTGTCTGAAGTTTCATTCTCTGAGTACCTATTTGCCTTTATCTATGCACATTTTCTTCCCTGTGCCTCTCCATTTCACTGTTCCCACTCTCTTCTTTATCTTCTCCTAATTCCTTATCTTGATTCGACGTCCTGCCAGCTTTGCTTCTCTAAAGACCTAGATTTATCTCCCACTCTGATCAGCTTCAAATCTGATATTCATGGCGTTCACCATTTTATCACTTTCCTTGGAAATGACACCTGAGCAGCTGTTCCACACCTCTAATTTAGCCTACCTCACTATGCTTTCCAATATCTTCAAACTATTGTTTCTTGTCTTAAAAAATCCCTAAACCTTCAAATTCCATTTTGTATGATTCAGCTTCAAATATATTCTTCCTCATGTTAATTCATATCACTGGTTTCTTGTCTGTATTTTCTCAGTATCAATATCAGCACTCAGCTGACAAGGTTCTCTCAGCCTCTCCTCTTTTTGCCTCACTGTGATTTAATTCCTTCCCTCCCAAAGCTTGTAAACCTCTAAATACACTCCTTTCTCTAACAATATACAGTGCACCCACTTCTCTCCACTACACTCTACTCTTTTCTTAATTAGCACACATCTCGCATCTACCCCTCAACATAACACCCCTAGATCTCCTACTCATAATCTAATACATTAACAGACTCTAAACCTTCCATCTTCTCATTACATCATGACATGATATAAATGACAGATAATATTCATCCTGTACCTTCTTTCCCTACAGACATACCAATATCTCTGACAAAACACACCGACGTTCTCCCAGAGTTCCTTCACCAAGCCCACAATGCCCTCATCTCACTCTTGGACAATACATAATTTAATCAACTCAACTCTCATCTACACTTCAGAATTTCAATATTCAGTAACCCACTGACTACCCTTATCCCCCCTTTAACAGTCAGTCCCACAGACATGGACCACACCAGACATCTGAGCTGCACAAATCAAGAGGACTGCCTTGCTACACAAATTGTGCAGCAAACTTACCAGGGCACATCTACTGTCTACTGCAATCGACAATGCCAAATCCTCTTACTTTCAGAACTTCATCTCATCTCCTTAACCAATCCCTCTGAGACTTTCCACAACTGCCTTGCACTAATCCCAAAACGTCTAGATCTTTCTGATCACTTTGATACTGTCACACACTTCTGTCCTCTCTTCACACTCATTGCATCACAGGTCTAGCAAACACCTAGATTACAAGGGGGTGGGTGCACACTGCTTGCATGGTAATCCTAGTCCTTCCAAGTGCATTATAGTATATGCAGTATTTGTACTCACAGTAGAAGGTATTCACCATCCCATATAGGCGCAGCCCGTGCTAGACATGTCTGGGCATGTGGTTAAGGCTATTTGTCTTTCATCATAGAGACAAGCATTCCCTGGAATAATCAGTGACGTAGCTAGGATGTTTGCCACTTTAGGCAGTCCCTGCGTTTGCCACCCGCGACGGCCGCAGGTAAGAGCTGGTGAGGTTGGAGGACATCGCCCCCAAAACTCATGCCAGCCAGGGCGGACCGCTCACCACCCCCTTGCTACGCCACTGAGAATATCTCGTTTATCTCCAACCACTCCTTTACAATCACATGGGACTCAAAGACACCTGTAACAACTCCTTTGCCAGGGCGTGTTGCACAAGGGACATCCTTTGAGCCTCTTCTTTTCTCTTTATAACCACCTCCCTTGGAGATATCTTCCCCTCCTAGATTTCTCATTATCATCTTAATTCTTATTTTAACCAGATTTTCTTCTTCTTTCCAAACTTCACATTTGACCTTCAAGCATACATCACCGATTTTCTCACAGCTATCTGTCACTGGATGTTCACTACAATTGTTGATCCTATATTCTGCCAAAACTGGAGCTGTAGTCATCCCCTCTTCCTATTCACCTTTCCGTCTGAACGACTCCATTTCGCCCCGATTCGCTGAAATTAACCTTATCAACTAGGAACTTTCGTGTCTTTTTAACAGATCAATGAATATGGAGGCCATCTTTACCAATATAGGTACAGCAGCACGATTCCAACTAATTAAAACATGTAAAACCACCTCTATCAAGACTAATAGACGTATGCGTATACAATGTGATCATGACTTGAAAAGATAAAAATCTTCCCTTAGGCCCCTTAACCTAAAAATGATGTTTAAATTCTATGTACTAATTTCAATACAGAAAGTGCACATTTGAAGAAAAAGAATAAATCAGTATATTTTGGCTCTATGACATTACTTTGCAACTCCTTTCTCCTAATTCTGTAGTTCTGTATCAGTTGTGCTATGGTAACCTAATTCTACATTGAGTTGACTATTGTTTATTTTGCATTTGGTGGTAGCTGAACAGTTTGGAACAGCTGTGCATCAACTTCACCAATGAAAAACTGCAACAGTTTTTTAACCACCACATGTTTGTCCTGGAACAAGAGGAGTACAAGAAGGAAGGGATCGAGTGGGAGTTCATTGACTTTGGGATGGACCTGGCTGCTTGCATTGAGCTCATCGAGAAGGTAGATATTATATAGTAATTCTAAAAGGGAAATATATATTACATTTCTAAGCAACCATACCTTTTGACTAATTCATCCTTTTTTTGTTCAAGCCAATGGGTATCTTTTCAATTTTGGAGGAGGAGTGCATGTTCCCCAAGGCCTCAGATGTTTCCTTCAAAAACAAGCTCTATGATCAGCACCTGGGCAAGTCCAACAATTTCCAGAAGCCCAAGCCGGTCAAAGGAAAGCCTGAAGCTCATTTTTCGTTGGTCCATTATGCCGGCACAGTAGATTACAATGTCAAGGGATGGCTGGAGAAGAACAAGGATCCACTGAACGAAACAGTTGTTGGATTATATCAAAAGTCATCTATGAAGATTTTGGCCAATCTTTATGCAACGTTTGCTGGAGCAGAAAACGGTATAAAATAATTTTTTTAACGAAAATGTGTGGAGATTCTGCATTTATATTTTGGTTTTCCTTTTTAGTAGTAACAGTGACATACCAATCATGAATGTTGTTTTTCACTTCTGACCTATAATATGCACATTTCTTTACAGAAGGTACCAAAAAAGGAGCTAAAAAGAAGGGGTCTTCCTTTCAAACCGTCTCTGCACTCTTCAGGGTATGTCTATTATTGAATATATGTGCTTCACTTTGAATGTGTCTTACCTCTATTCTGACTGTGACTTAAACTTAAATTCTCATGCTAAGCCATACTAACTCACACTGTATGCAAAATGGTTTTGTTGACCATTCCTGAAATGTTCTCCAGTTCATGAGCAATGCAACCCGAAGCATTGAGAGACTTTAAGACGCACTAAAAGTTAGGGAATAAAAAACATTGATCCACAATTAATAGAAGTGGCACTATTTCTACACTACAAAAATTCTATCCACTATAAGATTGTTTCCGAACCAACAAGATGTAAGGTGTTTGCAAAGTGCCATGTCATACATTAATGAGAAACATGAAAATATGTAAAACATGTATTTTTCAGAATATTTTGTAGATTAGAACTTTGCAGAATGGAAGTTAGTGAAGAATTTGTGTCAGGAACAAAGAACAGAAAGTAACAAGATTCTATAAGGGAGCATGATGGGATGTGGGACTTTAAAAAAGAACATCAAATAATTACATTCAAAAATACCTAATCTCTCCAAAAACAATTCCCAAAGTACAATAGATGCTACTATATTAATTAATTTATTCCCAGTTTTATCACATTTTACCACATACCATATAATATCCCAGGAAAAAATGAGATGAACACATTAGAAGGTGTGCAATGTTTACTATCAATCACCTGTGCGCTGATACAAAATGTGATCTAGGGTTGCCATTATCATAACTAAAGGGCTAGAGGAGAGACACATCATTGTCCATTTTGGCTTTAGAGTGTGTAACGTCTGAATCATCCAGAGGCCAGTTGACAACACTTGTTGCTGCGGGGCTGCGGGAAAAGTACTCTCTGAAGATAAAATGCTCTTTTAAGAAAAACAAAAGCTTACCAGACTTTACTGTTGTGACAGTTATAAGAAATTTAAAGTAAAAAATGGGCAATCAAATTAGCCATTGATACAGTTCAGCTGGAAAATATCGTTACTGAAGTAGTTTGGAAATGCATTTCGTGCCAACTAACCTTGACATGAAGCTATAATTCTGAATACGTCATTGACTGCACATGATATTTTGACAATTTAATATTTATTGTGATAGAATTAATTAACCAGCTAAGTTTTGTGACTAGAAAGTTTGTTGTTCCTACCCACTTCATGCTGCAAACAGTCTAACCAAAACACAGATCTAGACTTAAGAAGATCAGTCCGAATGGCATTAAAATGCATTAAACTTTAAGGGCTGATTTTTATGTTGGTGTGACCACCACCGACAAGTTCTCGGTGGCGGTCCCACGACAGACAGTCCTTCGGTCCGACCGCCGCATTATGATGCAGGTGGTTAGACCGAACGATCTCATCGGGGTGGTGGTTGGAATCATATCTTTTGAATGGTGGGGGTGCTGAGGTAGGCACCGCCGTTAGGATTACTGTAAAGTGGCCCTGGGAGCACATGTAGTGCCCCAAGCATATCAACGCACAATGTGCACCATGCATGGATGTACACAAAGTGCTCTTTTACCCTGTGGCTTGTGCTGTGGCCCTTTTCCTGGGCCGCAGCACTAGCCGCTATATTAAAGAGCACTTTTGCGACCACCAGCATGGCAGTCACATCCTTATTCAGTGGTCAGACCACCGACTGCTTGTCGGGCGGTCTCCGACCACCCGCTTTCATAAGTTAGCCCTAAGTTGCAGTAACATGCTTTATCATTGTGCATATGCAAAAACAACAGTTGATGGACAGAATGCAGAACAATGAAGTGAGTCCCATGCTCTCCACACCTCTGGAGTCAAGCTATCCTGGCTGAAGACGGCTGATAGCCAGAAACCGGTCCTAGGATGCTTGATTCCGGTCCAGGAAAGACATGGCTTGGCAGTTCGGGCTGGACTGTTCCCATGAGGCACAGGGTTAAGGCTGATTTGTATATGGCCATGTCTGAACTGGGGTGGTGTGGAGTGCAAAAAAACGATGGATTTAGGCCCAGATCTCTGTACTGGGGTGAATGTATGACATTGTTCTGCATTCTGTCCATCAACTGTTGTTTTTGCAATTGTCACCCCAAGTGGGATGGGTATGCTCAGACGTGAGTCCCATGCTCTCCACACCACTGGAGTCAAGCTATCCTGGCTGAAGACGGCTGATAGCCAGAAACCGGTCCTAGGATGCTTGATTCCGGTCCAGGAAAGATATGGCTTGGCAGTTCGGGCTGGACTGTTCCCATGAGGCACAGGGTTAAGGCTGATTTGCATATGAACATGTCTGAACTGGGGTGGTGTGGAGTGCAAAAAAACGATGGATTTAGGCCTAGATCTCTGTACTGGGGTGAATGTATGACATTGTTCTGCATTCTGTCCATAAACTGTTATTTTTGCAATTATCATTGTGCATGACACACGTTTTCAAACATATCTTAATTAGTTCTTTTATTGTAATTGTTCATTAATATGCATGCCATTTCTTGCACAGATTAATACATGTCAGCAAGAGATAAAATTCAAAGAATGCCCCTCATTGCTAAATTCTAAATATTGTGTAAAAATTCCAGGAAAACCTCAATAAGCTGATGACAAATCTCAGAAGCACCCATCCACATTTTGTCCGTTGCATCATCCCCAATGAAACTAAAACCCCAGGTAACCTACACCATTTGAACACATATAAGACTTCAAAACGATGAAATGTGCATTACCACATATACTCATGATCTTTATTGTATCAAGGTGCCATGGACCACCATCTGGTTTTACATCAGTTGCGATGCAATGGTGTACTGGAAGGTATTAGAATTTGCAGAAAAGGCTTTCCAAACAGGATCGCGTATGGGGATTTCAAGCAACGGTAGGTGACATAATCAAAATTGTTTATCTTTAAAAGTTTTGTGGTTTGCTTAACTTCAATAGCAAATAGAAGCAAATGCAGGTAATAATATGAATATGTTTTCTAAGGCGAAAGACGGACATGAGTTTCAGTTCCTTTTTACAAGTTATTTGTCTGAGCAGGTGAAGTTGTTCCCTTCATTCCTATTATTCTGATCTCATACTTACTACATCATTATATGTACAAATTAAATTGCCTAGAGGTACATTTGAGTTACTTCTTCTCAAGTCACTTTACCATTATATGTTATGTGTCATTCCACAGAAGCACAGAGGTGTCAATACCTATTTGCGAATGCACATCTATATACCAAATCAGCCGGAAAGTTGTATATATAGCTATGCTGTAGCAGGGGGGCTGGCACGAGAACCTACTCAGTGAGGTCAGGATACGGCCTCCATTAATTTGGTCCTGGGGGAGGGCAGGGTGCTAGGTGGCAAGAAGAGGGAATTGTTGTGAAGAGGGAAGAAACACGCAGAAAAAGGCAAAACACACAGCAGAAAAACAAATAGAAAAAGCGAAAGGCAAAAAAACGAACAGAAAAGGCAAAGCAGAGGGCAGAAAAACTAGCATTAAAGGCAAAACAGTACAAGAAATGAGCAGGAGGGGTAACAACAGAGCAAGAAACGAACACAGGAGGCACAAACATAGGGCAGAAAAAGGCATAACAGAGAGCAAAAAAACAAGCAGAAAAGGCAAAACCAGGGTCAGGAAAGGGAGCAGACAGGCCAAAAAGAGGGCAGAAAAGGCACAACAGAGGGCAGAAAAACAAGCAGAAAAGGCAAGAGGCAAAACAGGGGCAGAAAAACGAGCATAAAAGCCAAAACAACGCAAGAAACGAGCAGAAAAGATAACAACAGAGCAAGAAATGAGCACAGGAGGCACTAAAATAGGGCAGAAAAATTTGCGGAAAAGGTGTAACAGAGGGGAGAAAAACAAGCAGAAAAGGCAAAATGGAAGGCTGAAAAATTAGCAGAAAAGGCTAAACAGAGGGCAAAAAATGAGCTGGTAAACTAGACAGAAGAGGGCAAAACAGGAGAGAAAAATGAGAAGAGTAGGTACAAACAGAGGTCATCAGGTGGACATGCAGCAGAGGGTAGTGGACTGCGGGCGAGCTGGACAGAAGAACTGTAGCAGGGGGTATGGCAAGAGAACCTGCTCAATGGGATCAGGATGCGGCCTCCATTAAGTAGGTCCCGACGGGAGTCAGGGCGCTGGGTGGTGGGAGAAGGGAAACAGCAGGAAGAGAGAAACGACGGAAAGAGGGAACAAACTAGCAGAAAAAGGCAAAACAGACAGCAGAAAAACAAATAGAAAAGATAAAACAGAGGGCAGATAGACGAGCAGAAAAAGGCAAAATAGAGAGGGCAGAAAAATGAGCAGAAAAGGGCAAAACAAAGGTCAGCAAAATAAGCAGAAAAGGCAAAACGGAAGTCAGAAAAACTAGCAGAAAAGGGGAAAAGGCCAGTACATCGTGGCCGTTTCCACGGAAACCTTAACCACGCATGCGTTACAATGCATGCGCGGTTACCACAAAAGCCTTTACCATGCATACCTTTACTACGAGTTACGTAGGAAAGGCATGTGTGGTAAAGGCTAAAATTAAAAAAGGTCTCCCTCCCCTCAAAAAAACCCCCACCTGATGTCACGTCGCGAAGTGGAGGCAATCAGCGTCGTTTGAGAGGAAACGGAAAGAAACTTCCGCTTCCTCTTTACGACGTACGACGTCAACAAGGAAGATGAAGGAGAGGAGACGGCATGAAGAGGTAAGGGGAATTTTAGTTAAAAAAATATATATAAGGATTGAGGGTTTAGGGCAGGGGTAATTATAAGAAGGATTGGGGGCTGGGAGTTCACCTAAGGGTACAGGGGAGGGGTATAACCTTTGCCAAGAGTATGCCCTTAACATGCATAAACTTACAACAAAAATCGTTGTAAAGGTATGCGTGGTAAAGGAATATTCGTGGTAAAAATTATGCGTGGAAATAGCATTCCGTTGTAACGCAAGCATGGTAAAGGCATGCGTTGCAACTGAATGCATTTTAAAGACATACAACCGCAGAAAAGGCAAAACAGGTCCAAAACATAAACAGGAAGGGTAAAACAGAAGGCAGAAACAAAGAGTAGAAAAGGCAAAACAGAGCAGAAGAGGGTAAACCAGAGGGCAGAAAAACAAGCAGAAAAGGCAAAACAGAGCAGGAAATGTGCAGAACAAGCCATAACAGAGGGCAGAAAAACATGCATAGAAGTCAATAATGAGCAGGAAATTAGCACCAAAAAAAGTAAAACAGAAGGCAGAAAATAAGCAGAATAGGCAAAACAGATAAAGAAATGAACTGAGGAGGCACGAATAGAGAGTAGCAGGCATTGGCGGCTTCTCCGATATGGCAAAGGAGCATTGCCCCACTGCTTTTGATCAGTGCAAAGTAAAAGAAATATAAAATGATAATAACTTTAAATTATTATCATTTTATGTTTCCTTTGCGGGCGGGTGGGCGGTGTTGCTCTGCTCTCGGAGCAGGGCAGGGGAAAGGTGGTTTGCCCACTCCTAAGCGAGCAATGACTGTTTGGTCAACCCCCAACGGTCCACCCAAACCAGTCATGCTGCACTTTACCTGTTCTCCATACAGGCTGCATTACAGCCTGAATGGATAACATGCCCAGGCCCCCCCTCCCTGGTTGAGCGTCCGACCAGGATGCTCAAAACCAATCACAACGCTGCATTGCAGCGTTTTGATTGGTCAGGGGAGCTTGGCTGTTCTTCTTGGTTTAATATCCCATGAGGAGAGCAGGAGCAGAGACGCGGGACCGGCGGCAAAGTAAGTGAATAAATATATATTTTTCTCCATTGCGTGCTCCCGCGCTCCACTCCCACGCCTGCCCTACCACAAGTCAGTCCTGCCAGCCGCCACTGGCAGCAGGTAGACAGGCAGCAGAGGCTAATGAACTGCAGGCAGGCTGGACAAGAGAACTATCACAAGGACCTGGCCCCATTAATGTTTTTTTGCTCAGTAGAAGGTTAGTGACTCTCAACAATTATATTGAGAAACAGAAATGGTCCATATCTAACAGTGATGTAAGCGAGTTCAAGAGAGCTGTTTGTTATTCAGCTAGCCAATGCTTCTTTCTAGGTATTTATATAAAAGGTGTGGTAATGATCAATATCACTGATCTATATACTATGGATTGGTAAACCGTTTAACATGCAATTGAAATGACTACAATTGTATATGTCAAGTGAATTAAAAGTATATGTTTATAGTTATGATATATTAACACCTTGGCTGCTAGAGGTTTTCCCCTCCTGTGCTGGAAAATCCCTGATGCCATTTGTTCATGATGAGCTCAGCTCGTCATAAGCACACAACCAGTGTACTGCATGACGAGCTGAGCTCGTCATGAGCAGCGAAGGGGTTAATTGTCAAACATAATGAATATGGTAAGCCTACACATTGATCCAGACCCACTTATGCGTTGGACCAGAGTACACTTAAAAAGCATATCATGGCATGTGGTAATCAATTGAGATTCCACATCCAAACTAACAACAAACAATTGAACAAAATGGAGTTTTAGGATTTTAGTGTGGGTGGTATTAAGGGGAAGTCAAAATCCAGTTGGTCATATCAACATTCAGGTTGTTCTGCTCTTATCATATACAGTAAGTATGCTTAGTCACTTCCTCGCTTACTCAATTCATTCACTGATCATTTTATTAATTTTCACCGTCATCCCTTCTTGTTTGCTTGCCTTAGTGTAAATCCTCACTATCATCTACTACCATTTCTGCATATTTTGCCCCAAGCACCTTTTATTCTACAGGTGAAGAGGATGTCTGCTTAAGAACTCTGCAAGTTCTTCATTTCACTCCACATTAATTCTGTTATTCAACACTGCCACTTCCTTCTTACATTATCTTGATATATACATTGCTGTTTCATTTTATATTCCCATCTTCACCTCTACAAACATTCACATTATGCAGGCTACAGCTGCTTCTGTAGTAGGCTAATGCTGGTTGTCTCCTATGTCCTGGTAGATTTGAGGCTTTCACAATTCTTAACTCACTAATCAAGGAACCATATTTAAGTTATTCCCTGAATTTTAGGCTTACAATTAGACAATGAATCATATCTTTTAAAGAAATCCCTTTGATCAGCCATTTTTTCAGTCATGCCTTCTATCAATCATTTACTTTTTTCATATGGATAATGATTTCTCTATTTCCCTTTGTCATTTTTATTTTATTAACTGTTTTGTGTTTGAGACAGTATGAACTAGACTGTTTTGAGGTCCACTATTTTTTGTGTTAACTACTTAATCAATCCACAATAAATGACATATTTTCATCTGAATTTGAGTGTATCATTTTGCTGTTTTGAATGCCCTTTCTTCCCCGTGCTGCAACCTATCTGTACAAACATATTCTTCTTTTTCCAAACAAATCTCTTGACTCATTTCTCAATACTCATGTTCACCTACTAGTACTCGATCTCTGTTTTCACAGTAACATTTCTTCTGTAAAGGCATCAGCTTTACATAGAGAAACCCCTAAAATAATTTCATAGTCTAAGGAACTCTTATTTCTGAAAATATTTACAGGCCAGAAAAGTTGACAGCAAGAAGCACAATTCAAATATTGCAAACATTTTTGACAAGAAGATATATTTGTAAGAGACTTCTATAATCTATATTAATCAACGTATGCATAAGAAAACAAATTAAAGCATATTCCTGTGTATTTGTACTTCCTGATTATTTTTCAATATCAAACTATCCAATCAAAAAAAAATGTGGTTAAACATCAAAATAAAGTTCTCATCCAAATCCAGTGTCAACTCTAATTTCATTGGCAGTGATCATTTTGATAGCTTTCACTGGCCTCACCCTTTCTGGTGCACCTTCTTTACATATATTTTAACATCTTTCAATCTTCAATATCCTATAAAAATAGTGATAAATAGGTTAGATATTAGAAACACAAAAATATACATGATGTCAGTATAATACTAAATAGAAAAACATAGAAATCCTATAAATCTACAAAAAAGTGAACAAAGTGACACATTCTAAAAAGCAATAATTCCCCAAATCATCATACTCTGATAAATATTTTTAAATAAGAAAGATAACATTTTGAAACAATCTGGAAACTGAGAGATTAAAAAACGATTAGAAATCCTGAAAAGTCGCTGAGGCATTCAGCAAGCAAAAGGGATTCTCAGAACCTGACCTGCAGATGTGGACAATGCTTCTTGTCTGTACAGGGCTTGCCTTTTAGTTGTCAATAGTGAGGCAGCTCCATAAAATAAACACTGACACATTACAGCTAATTACGAACTAAAATATGAACTGTAAAAACCAAAGAGGCATGGAGATTCCCCTAATATTGCAATTACCGGAATTAAAAAATAAATATTTTTATAGTTGTTTAGAATTCTTTGCGATCTTCCACAAAATTATTTCACAGTTTATTGTGTTAGCATTTATTTAATATTTCATAGTTTACCAGTCCACAAATGTGCTGTCCATCTCGGGTGATGCTGAAGTTAGTTTCTTAGCTTTGTTCATTAATCATCACAGTCTTAGCAACAGCTTACTTGCCAGCTGCTATCTTCTGATAGTTCATATAAATGATAGAATCTCCTTTTGCATTCCTATACTTTATTCTCTATGTTTTCATCCATTAATATTTAAAATACCTTCTATGTGTTATTTTAGGTAGGTGTGTTTTGTAGTTAGAATTGAACTGAAATGGATGTTCGAATAACCATTCTGTTTTTTAACTTTCAGATACCGTATTTTGAATCCTAGCGCCATTCCAGAAGGACATTTTATAGATAGCAAGAAAGGATGCGAAAAGTTACTGGGGACCATAGAAATCGATCATACCCAATACAAATTTGGACACACAAAGGTAGTTATTCCTTGTCTTTAATGTCTGATCAGGGATGAGCCACGATTAGATGATGTGACAATTTTTATAAGGGGATTTATGAATCGTAACATTGCTGTGTTATCACTGTGGAGGGTAGAGAGCATAATAGAGGTGTTTGCTCTTGCACAATATGCCACGTTGGCAGAAACAAGGAATACAAATACCGCATATTTTTTAAAAAACAATGTAACACGTACATTAATAAAGCATAATAAAAAAAATGTATGTAAAGTACTTTTAGAACATGAATGTATTAGAAATAATTTAGGTATAATACTACAATAGTGATTATTGTTGTTGTCTCAGATTTATCATCTGTTAATTTTGTAGAGCATGCTAAACATGAAATAGGTGAAATTGAGGGGCAACAAAAAAACGGCACTAGCTAACTGACATTTGTTTTAGAAAAAAATAGGCAGTTAGTCTGTTGTAACACAAAGATAGAGGCCCATAACTTGACTTCCTGAACCGCCAAGGCTTGGCTTTTAGTGAGATTGTGTTTTACCTATAGGGACGCTAAGAAGATTTGCATTAGTTTATCTCTGTCAGGAAAGGCAGACAAAGTCACGGTTGTACCATATGCACCACAAATAAATCTTGATATCTGCAAATAAGACATAATGACACACTAGTCTCTTCCAACTATTTGATATCTGCAGTTATGTATGTGTTCTATTAGTGGAAAGATATAAGAAGTAGTTACACTACATAAGTTTTGCCAATGTTCGCCAGCTTCAGTGGTTCATTGAAATGCATTTTATGCTATCAACAATTTTTTTAACAAATCAATGTGTCCAAGTGAAGTCTGTCTTTATGGGGTTGCCTGTTTCTATGTTTGAGATGTACTTACAAAGTTGTTTTTTATCATCTCATTCAGGTGTTCTTCAAAGCTGGTTTGCTCGGTACACTGGAAGAAATGCGAGATGACCGTTTAGCGCTCTTAATTAGACGCACGCAGGCTCTTTGCAGAGGCTATTTAATGAGAGTTGAATTCAGAAAGATGATGGAAAGAAGGTAACATACATATTATTTGTTCTGAAACAGCATTCAATCATGTGAAAGTATTCCTCACAAATAAAGGACCTTCCTTTCATTCCTTTACCATTCATATTAAGGACTCAGGACCAAACAGACATTTATGAAACCCTTTCTGCATGATCCTTCTTATAATTTTCATAATAGGTACTGCTGTAGACCCCTTGAGTGCTGGACATACCCCTTCATATGGCTGTTGAGTAGTGATTGTGAGTTCCAGACCTGAAGGTATCAGAGTGCTTTACAACATTTATCATGTTGCTAACAGACACACATTGTTACAGTAAACAGCATTGTCTGGTGTCGAATCTGGTTAAGGCCTGGAGGGGATCTTAAAAGTGGATCAAAAGACAGGAGATGTAGATGCCCTCTTATTCAGATGAGTGGTTTATCCTCTGGACGAGATTCCTGTAGCAGAGGTACTCAGCAGATGTACTCTGTCTCTCTGGGTGGTTGCAATCCAGGTGACTGAGTTCAGTTGAGGAAGAGGTCTTTGAGCTGTCTTTTGAAGCTTATGAAGGAAGGGTTGGTCCTGATATGGGTTGGGATGGAGTTCCAAATTTTAGGAGCATTTCTAGGGAAGAAGCGTGATGCGGTTTATTGTTTGCAAGTTTTGGGAGGAATGAGAAGTAGTGTGTTTGTGCTCCTGAGATTTCTTGTCTGGCCTGCCTTTTTGAGTTTGGATGCCAGGTAGGCAGGTTTTCCGGTGTGAAGAGTTTTGTGAGTGAGACATGCAGTTATGAAGTTGAAACGCTCTTCAATCGGGAGCCATTTTAGTTCTCTTAGAGAGGGAGAGTTGTGGTTGTATTTCTTTACTCTGGGGACCATCCTAGCAGCTGCATTTAGTGTTGTTTGGAGAAGGGCTAAGTGAGATTTTGCTGTGCCTGTGAGGGTTGTATTCCCGTTGTCCAATCTGGACAGAACCAAAGATTGTGTGTACTGTTTAAGATCATTGGGAGGGATGAAGTGTTTGATTTTGTTGAGTAGCTTTAGGTTGTAGAATGAGCTCTTCGCAATGCTCTTTATATGTTTGCTCATGTTGAAACGTGGGCCCAAAGTGATTCCCTGGGAGGAGTCAGCCAGTGTAAGATTGCAGTTAAGAGCATCAATGGATTTTAGCCATTCTGTGACTTGGGGAGTCTGCTCATTATTGGATATGAGAAGGATTTCCGTCTTATCTTGTTTGAGTTTTAGGTGGTTGTGTGATAGCCAGTGCTTGACTTCTCTTAGAGTGTAATTTAGTCTCTGTCTCCAATTGAGGATGTTTCTAGGTAGATCTGGGTATCACTCGCATAGCTGTGGAAGGTGATGTTGGCTTTTTGAGTATGATGGTGAGGGGCTCCATGTGGATGTTGAACAGTGAAGGGGAGAGAACTGACCCTTGTGGGACATCCCGGTTTAGAGAGTATGTCAGAAGTGGAATTGTTAATTTTTATTTGTAGAGAGCGGTTTTGTAGGAAGGAGGGGAACCATTGTAGGACCACCTCGTCCGCTCTGATTCTATCTCGGAGTGCGTTTATGAGAAGTTTATGATCAACCGTGTCAAAGGCTGCCGATTGGTCAAGGAGTATGAGTAGGCAGCATCGGTTTACATCGATTGAATTATATACATCATTTATGGTATTCAGGATCGCTGTCTCGGTGCTGCACCCTTTTCTGAAGCCCGATTGAGGAGTTTCTAGAAGGTTGTTGCTGTCAATGTGTTGGTTGAGTTGGAGGAGAACACATCTTTTGAGTATTTTGGCTAAGAAGCGGAGGTTGGAGACAGGCCTGAAGTTGTTGGGGTTATTTGGGTCCGTGCCCAATTTTTTTAGTAATGGCGTGACTTGGCCGATTTTAAGACAGTCTGGCATGACTCCGGTTCTCAGGGAGCTATTTACAATCTTGGCCCAAAGATGTGATTCAGCTTTTTGCCAGGTGAGCAGAAATAGTGTCAGGTATGTGGGAGGAGAGTTTAGACATGTTAATCATTTCAGTGATGTCTGCTTCTGAGATGGGCTTGAATGTCTTCCAGCACCTGGGGGAGTGCGTGGGGGTGTTGTTTCCTTCATTACTGGAGGGCAGGCTTTCGTTGCATGACAGGGAGTGGTCATCAAGGGAGCGTTCAATCTTGGTGATTTTATCATTAAAGAAATTGGCAAAATTGTCACATAGTTCTTTGGAGGCCTGCACAGTGGCTTGGATGTTTGTTGTTTAATGATTGTGAAGAGCTCTTTGGGACGGTTTTTTACATTGTCTAATGCGCTGCGAAAGAAGGTAGCATTTTCTTTCCTGATGTGTTTTTTATATTTCCTGCATTCTGGTTTGAGCTGGTCAAGGTGGCTTATGGAAGGGTTATTCCACCGAAGTCTTTCAGCAGCTCTGAGTTGTCTTCTTTCAGAGTTTAGGTCTATATTTAACCAGGTTCTCGATGGGGTGTTCCTGACTCTTTTTTGTTTCAAAGGGGCTACTTGGTCTAGTATGGTTGTCATTGTTGCGTTGTAGCGTGTTGTGAGTTTGGTTGTACAGAGGTTATTTGTAGTGGGGGGAAGTAGTGTCTTCACCCTTTCTTCCAGGTCGGTAAGAGGAATCCCAACGACAGGATTCCTGTGTATGGGGTTAGTAAGGAATCATGTGCTTATTGTGAAATAGAATAATGTGGTGGTCTGACCATTCAACAGGAAAGATGTGGTCAATAGTAGCTGTATCTTCATGTGCTATAATGACGTCAAGGATTAAACCTCTGTTATGAGTTTGTTCTTTGCAGTACTGGATAAGATTATGATGATAGGAGAGAGTTGGGTGGATTTGTTAGTGGGTCGTCCTCATGAGCAGCCAGTGGGAAAGAGGGTTGCGGTAAGGGAAGGGTGGAGGGGGGGTCGCCAGGGGGTTGGGAAGTCGCAGTAGTGACGTTCCTTAGAATTGGTCTGGATAAGATGTTTTTAGTGTGCGAGTGAGAGGTAGTGGTTTAGCTAGAGAGAGTGGTGGCGGAGGGGGTAAATTTGAAGTTGTTGCAAGTCGTGAGATTGTTTTGTGTTGTCACTAGTGGGGGCGGTTGGTTGGGGGAGGGGAGTTGTGCGAGTGGGTAAAGTGCAAATGAGTGATGGCGTTCCATAGTGTGGGGAATGGGGATTCAAGTGAATCTAGGTTGGCGTGGTTGGCTTGAATCAAGACTATTCCGTTCCTGTTGATGGTAGCAGAGGTGTTGCCAAGGTGAGTTCGAGTTCGAGATTGTCAGTTTGCAGCTGTGAGGGGTGTTGGTAGTTTTGGATATAAGAAGGTAGGTCCTAAGTATAGCGTTCCATTTCCCAGGTCGTTGGGTGTTGGAAATGAGATCCAGTTTTTGTTGGCCTTAGAGGTATTATAGTATATATCAGCGAAGAGTGCTTCAGGGTGTTATTTAATCAGCCTAAGTTTGACCTTTTTTTCACCTTTAGTGAGAGATTAGGGAGGATGATGATGGAGAAAGAGTTTGGGCCGTGGGGTTTCACGCACTTCGACAATGAGGGGCAGAGGAAAGTTGATGGGGCAGGCAGCATCTCACCTCAGTGAGTACCTTGATGTCGTTTACGTGTAGATAGGCGGATTTCAACCTGGGGGTCTACCCTGGATATTGGTATACGAGGGGCAGAGCAAGGAAGTGCTGGAGGCGGCCTGGAATGAGCCCAGTCCTTAATGGGTGAGAGTATGAGAGCTTAACCAGTATTTATTATTTCTTTCTTCATTTTATTTTATGAAACTGCCTTTAGAATCCACCTACATAGCTGGAGAGCGACTGGTTTTGTAATGATTAGCTAGTGCAGTTGGAGAGTTGGTTTCCTTTGTCTTTTCCTGTGCTGGGTTGGTACAATAAGTCCCTTGTTAGTTTCCACAGTATTTTGATCCCCTCTTGCTGGGAGTCCTCTTTTTGTTTCTCAGCCTGGATTGTTAGAGCATAATTAGTCCTTTGTTAGTTTCCACAGTATCCTCAACCTAGGTCGTGAGAGGGGTTTTCCTCCCACTGGTTTCCTTTGAAAAATACATGTAAAGTGTGCATAAACTACTTTTCCAATACACCTGTTATTCATACTACAAAGTTTTTCAAGATAAACAAAGAACAAATAACATCCACTCATATTGTTTTACAAATCATGCAGTGCCGCAATTGCACACAACAGATACTGTGCAGTACTACATGTTGATGCTGTTTCGCCATATTACATTGCTGGGTTATAATGTGTGTTCAGATCTGAAGTAATACTTCACTGTGTAATGAACTGCATTTATGACATGTCATAAGCTATTTGAAAAGATTGTGCATTTGTGTAACTCTTCCAGTGAAAATCTGACACTTCTTGTCCTTAATATAGGATAATCAACAGCAGCACTACACCCTCAATTGTGCACCAGACATTGCAGTAAATGGCGTGTGACCAATGCATCATCCTGTCTTAAGAAAGTCTCTAGTTTCATCACCAGAGTGCTCATAGTGAATGTCATATTTGTTCAAGTCAAGAATAAGAAATCACTATGATCAGAGAAGTTTGTTTGTTTCTCATAACATATAATAAGAACAGTGTGTGTCTTTTAGTAGAGTTTGACACAGGTGTCTCCATAGGACATGCAACAGATACCATGATGTTAATCAATAGAATATAACAAAGTGTAGCTTGATGTAATCGGACATAATATAATATATTATAACTTTAAATAAAACATAATACTATTTGAAATAGGTTATTCTTCACTAATTGTGTTCAGTTATTCAAAAAAGTAATTTGGGTTGATTATCTTTAGGTTAAAGCACATACTGTTTATATATTGACTAGTTCCTCACAATTCAGGTCTATAATTTGACTTTTCTGAATACCTTTTATCTTTTACATTCTTCTGATTAGCCACTATCTTTCTCATTTCTGGATTATAAAGTTGAAGTACCTGTATTTAAACAATTATTCTTCTAATGCCCACCAATGTCCTACTTTCCTTGAACGCCGTGGTCTTTCTTCGTGTTTATGCTCACTTCCCACATCTTGGCTACAGTTGCTGGAATTGTTGTCACCTCTCTGCAGCAGTTTACTTACGTAGTGCTTTCTATTGATCATCTTTTGTATTTTTCCTGTTCATCAAATCCCTGCACCCCAAAAATTAGCTCTTCTGTTTATTCACTGTTGCTTCACAGTACTGCTTTTTCCATTTTATCCACTAAATGAATTTATTGCATTGCCTAAATATTTATTTTCCCATTTACAAACTCTTTCCACTTGACATGTTTAATGTATAATAAATACATTTAAACCTCTGTTTAAGCTCTGACACAGTCTAGGTTTTTTCATCTTGTGCACTAGGTTAAAAACAAATGCAAATTTTTGAAGAACTTGCATTCTGTGTAGTAAAAATATTTACTATACACTTTGTAGATCAAATAGGGATTTTGTTAACACGCACTGCTTTCTTGTTTTCTCAAGTGCTGGTTACATTCATGCAAGTAATAATTCACTTAGCTGCCTGCTTCAGGTCTATCAAACTATGCCTATTGATAAGTTGTCCAACAAATGCATATAAATACAAAATGTATGCATGGCTAGCTAGTTTCATTTGTCTTTTGCTTCTTTTGACATTTTGACTTTTGACATTCAAAGGGATTTTGTATCTCAAATGATAAAAGTGTAATTATCCTAATAATAAAACTGTAAATCGCAAATATTATATTGACCACAATGCAAGTCTATTCAGATGACAAGTATCAAGGTAAATGTATACCAGTCCCAGAAATGTTATCGGATGTGCAACACATACAGATGATTTGGAGAAAAAGTAAATACATTTGCAACACCACCAAACGGTTTCCCTGACAACCGAACATTTAAAGTTATTAATGGTGGACCAGGAACTATTGTATTTTATCTCCTTATCTCTATTATGGGACATACTATGTTGAGGTTAATATCTCACTTAGGGTCTACTCTTGGACTTTCAATTCCTTAAGACCTGTTTTTTTATCTGTACTTGAGTGTGTGTGAACTATGTACCAATTGCTTTGCCGGTTCAGATTTTGATTTTGCTCCCCAATGTTCTCCAGAAATGCGCAATTAGCTTTATTTTTACAATGAAAAGTGGAACATATTCAGGATACTTCACATTATTGGTTTGTTAATCTTCACAGGGTGGGTTGTAAATAAAAGAATTTGCTTACTCCTGTTATTGTGATTGACAATGTTCTGATCATAATCCCACCAGGTAGCTATCATAAGAAAGCTTACATCAAATGTAAATGTCTTAAAACAGAAAGCCGGAGGTAGACAAGGTGATAATGTGCCCTATATTTAAATTGTTTGTTCTTATTCTCCATCATTCTCCCTTATTTATTTTTGCTAAAGGCTTCACCTAATTTAAAAAATTGCCCCTATCAAGCAAACCTTCTCTCCTAGGCATCACACTAATATAGTATCCTTTTTTTCTACAGACACTTTATTCAACCTGTCTTTTCCTTGTCACTCCATTACATAAATTCATCATCATTCTTTCACTGTCTCCTCCATCTATTTTGCTCATGACATGCATCCTACTCTTTGCTGCAAGAACCTGTTCACTTGTTTACAGTAGAGGTCTTGCCATCAATGGTCTACCTTAATATATGTTTTTACTCACAACACCGTAATATTTTTATACAATACCTATCCAGTCGGCACAGCTCACAAAACAAAATACCGGAGTGACTGGCCCATGACCTTGACCCTGGCTTGAAAATTAAGCATCTATGGGTTTGTTTGTCTACGCCAGTATGTATATTCATATTTTTGTCCGTCCACTTGAGCGTCACCACAATACTATGTATGATGACAGCCTACCACCTGGTAAATACTATGCTGGGTGATAACAGTGGTTGGTAAATACCACAAGCACACGATCGACCAATGGGGGAACTTAGCTCCGTTCAGTACCTGTACCCTTCTACAAGGTTTTACACACACAATTGCATTTCCTCCATTCCTTTTATCTTGTTTCTTTTGTCGTTTCAGATTACATTACTCTAACAAGTGGTACTTCGACTAATTGACAGGCCACCACACTACACTAGCACTCACTCCACTCTTTACATTGGTCCTGAAGAAGCACAATGGATCTCGTCCTGAGACCACGATCTTCGCGAAACATGTCGACCTTCAACATGCCCAATATGGACATGACACCTGTCTAGCTATGGGGGCCTTTATCACCTCCAAGCAGCACAACCTTCTGGTTTTTTATTGATGACAGAGGGGTTATTCCCTGATAAATCTAATAGTTCCCCCTCCAGCCATCCTTTAACCTCACAGTAGTAAACCACTCCCACTCAGACCCACACACATCCTTACAGCTTCATTTTTTCAAAAGATCTCTGATAAAGTGACTCTTCGGGGGACCCGTAGGGCATTGCTGTGCAGGTCCAATGAGGTGCACCGCTCAATGATGAAGCATGACATCCTTTGGGGTGTGTGAGGGCACCAAGATAAGGACACACTGTCCCTAGGCATTATATTAAGAGAACGACTCCTTCTCCCTTCATCTATTCTTTTCGACCCCCTATTTCTATTTTATACATCTTCACACCTCTTTCTTTTGGATTCCATCTTTAACCTTCATTGATCCACTATTCCTATCTCTTTTTTCTCTCATAACACCTTTTAATCTCTCTCTCTCTCTGCTACTTCCAATATATAATACTTCAATAGAGCATATCTTTATCCTGCTCAGTTTCCAAAATTGATTTACACCAATGCCTAATAAACCATAGATTTAATTTGCGATTGGGTACTCAAACAAGTAACAAGATTGTTCTATTAAACAAGGTGTAAATGGTAGCTCTTGGGGACTTTAGATCTATATTACATGTCTGAAAGAACCCGAAAGTGCTACAATTGAAGGAAAGAAGATACATAACTTAGGTTATTACATTAGCAGAGTTTTTTATATCATATTGCGTAGCTTCATCTTTTCTGTCATGCTTTTTTTGCAGCATTTACTTGTTTAAATATAAGAACATTCTTGATGCTAATTATTTATGAAACTGTGACCTTAGCAGTTATCCATATCTTCAACATGACTGAACCAATTTATAGTTTGTTGAATTAGACATTCATATAGGGCACATTTTACAATATCTTGTAGATATGTTTATTGTTATGAAAGAACTTGAGTAAACTTAGCACATGATATTCCTGTCTTGTTATGCCCAGAATCATGGTTGGAGATACCAGCTGGAATCCATTTATCTTAACGCCAGTATCACCACCCGTTATTTCTAGGCATTTTGTTAAACCGTCCTATGTTGTCACTGGCAAGAGGTTACATGGTATATGGATATAAAAAAAGAAAAAAATGCTTATTAGAGTGCCCATGACTGATGCACGTAAAAATATTTTGATCACCTGGATACTTAGTTTCTTAAAATATAATTGTATTTCAGGGAAGCAATATTCACCATCCAGTATAATATCCGTTCATTCATGAATGTCAAACACTGGTCCTGGATGAAACTTTTCTTCAAGATAAAGCCTCTACTGAGGAGCGCTGAGAGTGAGAAAGAGATGGCCAACATGAAGGAAGAATTTGCGAAAACAAAAGAAAACCTTGCCAAATCAGAGGCCAGGCGGAAAGAACTAGAGGAAAAAATGGTCAAACTTCTCCAAGAAAAGAATGACCTACTGCTTCATGTCCAAACTGTAAGTAACCACGTCTCTGTTATTGATTTTATTTTAGTTATTGGTGATATTTTTTAAAACTACAACTGTAGCCATGTAAATATGTCTATAGATGAGCTCGTGTTTGAGATATTGTCCTCCAAAGACATGCATGTTTTGTTAATTTTGTGGCTAGGCTGCCAAACCACTTATGTGGCGGAGTCCGGTCCCAGCCTCCAGCAATCTGAAGGCTGCCCAATATAAAAAAAAGTGGGCTTCCTGCTACTTTAGTGGGGAATTTTCAGTCAAACTGCTTTGTGAATGCAGAGGGGGCATTTTCAGTGAAAATAATAATATCCGATTGGCTACCAGTTCGTGTCTGTCTACTCAGCCAAAATAAGGGATTTGTTTCTAAAAAATCAGATGACCCAGAGATCGAGGGTGTTTTTTCCATTTTAATTTGGGGCATGCTTTCTTACTTGGAACTGTCATGCATAGCTTTGTCAAGCCACACAGCCAAAATCAGCATTGAAAGGGCTACAATATGTGGCAGATAGGCTACCAGTTAGACTTTTCAATGGGGGAGAAACCTGAGACTCTGCTGCTGGAAACTCAGCTGTTTCCCTGACACTAAGGGGGTCATTATGATGACGGGCAGATCGCCACCGCCGGCTCGGCGGTGGCAATCCGCCTGCCATCCAAACTTGATTTACCCACTGCAATATTATTATGGCGGGGGATATCGTGGTGGATGCAAAGTCCGTCCTCCACTTTTCTGCCGGTCATCAATCGTTACGATTGCCAGCCGGCGGGCTTGGCCACTAATATGGTGGCGGTGCCTACTAGGCACCGCCATCCATATTAGAATGGGTGTGGTAACTGGCCTTTCCATCGCGGCAGGCTGGCAGGGATGTGCTTTGGGTGCCGGTTGCGGGCCCCCAGGGGGATTGGAGGGGATGGGGATGTGCTCAGGGCTACATTCCCATGCACAAGGTGGCAGGCACCGCGCAGTGCCTGCCACGTTGTGCATTGGAATGCACAACATCTCAATTTGGCATTGCGGAGGGTGCTGCTGTAAGCAGCACCAGCCGCAATGTCAAATATGCAGAATGCGACCGCCAGGTTGGCGGTCGTATCCTAATCAGCGGTGCAGGACCGCCGCACGCCTGGCGGCAGGTCCCAGCACCGCGAGGATGGTGGGCGGACTGATGTCCGCCCCCATCCTAATGGCCCCCTAAGTAAGTCAGCAAAATTGTGAGTGTGGTGGAATGTTCTTTCATGTTGTTGTACATATTGTCTAACATATGTATTCCGCCTATTTCTGAGGCGTCCTATTGTTACAGATAAGAGGCTGAGACATCGTTAGATAAATGTAATTTGCCCAAGTTTGTCCCATCATTTAGTGAGGAAGACAGTGTCCCATCTCTGTTCCACCAGTTCTTCAGCTGATGACTTGAACACTTCTTGTGCTCCCTTTTTTCTGATAAAGAGAGGTTTGTAATAAAATAAACATTTCGTAGTGCTAGAAGGGGTCATTCATCAAGTTCACGTCATGCATTTAATCTTGTTTTGCAGAAGAGATACTTGCTCTGAACAAATCTACTTGTAAATGTGGAAAGGTATGCCCATGTAGGACTATTATAGATCCAAACAGGCAGAATTAAGTTGTAAATTTCAGAGATCCAGTGATCCTAGTGTTTTACAACCCATCATCTTTATCTAATATGCAGTAAACTACCAAGTTTCTACAAACATAAATGCTTGTGATGTTGTCTTACTTTATTCAAGTTGACAGACATCAATCAGCTATGCACCTACCAAGATGAAATATGACAGTCCTAATGCTGAGATGCATTGCTACTTTAGCTGTGGTCTCACCCACTCCCCCTGTATGCTGTTTGTGAGTAGCCCTTGTATAGATTGTGCAGGGACCCCAAAAGTGAGTTTGTCTGCAGAGACAGCGTTCACTTGGATCATTCAGTATGACAGAAGAACTGACCACACCTTTTGTTAATTACAATTTGAGTTGGAAATCCAAAATGTTTTGATATTCACCTGCTCTGCCACAATGTAATCACTTGCACCTCCAGCACAATTTATGCTATGAGGCTCACAGTATCACACAGTTACAATATTTAAACAAGTAAATCATCAAGAATACAGGCATATCAGTGCCCTAGATTACTACTGTAAGGGCCCTACTCAACAGTTTAATTAGCTCATATATTTCACCGAAAGGCCCAATACTGGATTATATAGAGATCAGCCCTGAAATAGAGGGGCTGTAGCAAAGTGGGTTCTGCCCATTTAACCCCTCTGGGGTTTTCATGTTTGGACTCCCCAGTTTTGAACGTTTACTGTGAGCGAGTCTCACTGAGTCTCATGCACAGTATATCTAAAAGAAATTAAATTAATGTGCTGTCCACTAGATAAGGACACTGCTGCACCACTGGGGAGGGGCTCTGGGTTGGTTACACAAGAACATGTGAGCACATGCATATGCATGGGCTCTGCGTATGGGACTACCATGTTGTGCAGTCAGGTATCTTCGCATGGGTAGCCTCTCACGGAAGGGATCCTCCAAGGACTGGAGCTGACCTAGCGCAAGCCTTTTTAATGGGAGTGGGCATTCATAGTGTAAGTCTGTAGTGCTTACTGAAAGTCTGTGGTGATTCGCTAAATGACACATTCTAAGTAAAATCGGCACCAACATACAGTTTTGCTCCACATAGGCCTACAGGTCCTGTGCAGTATCAATCTTAGCATAAACCTTGAATGTAGATCAATTGTCACTGTTGTCATAACTGCACTTCTTATGGCAGAGTGAGATTTTTCATATTTCCTTGACTCAGCCATAATCATATTTTAGACGTTTATCACCCTTACTGGTCCAAGTTAATTAATCTGCTGGCCAGCAAGAGAGTCAGATGCTTCCCCGCACAATATAGTCATTAACCGTGCTTGGCCCAGTTCCTGTGAAGTGTGGAAAGGAAATTTGCATCTGCGAATTAACTGTTCACACTGTACCTGGCCGGGGCATGTTGAAGACCACAGAAACAAAGGAGGAAGGCTAGACCTCTGGAGCCAAACACAGGAGGGGCTCCTTTTTGAAGTTTTGATGGGCAGGGTATTGGCAAATGTTTCAGTTGGGAGTGGAGCTGAGACTCCGAGGGAAGATCTTTACTTACTTAGACAACTTAAAGTTGCCATCTTAAAAAGGTCCAGAATACTGTGCAGGAAAGTTGCGACAGGGGAGGAGTGATGATGTGGCCCACATGGATTGGCCAGGGGCGCCTGGCTTCTATTACTTACCATCCTCACTTAAAAATCTGTGCACATGGGAAGTTTTCTGGAAGCGATGAGTCAAAGAAGGAGAAACCACCTGGCCCAACTGAGAAGATGGACTGGAGGACTTTGACTCCAGTTAGCACCCAGTACTAGGACGAGTCTATTCAGGGCAAGTGGTTGGCCATCGTATGCCCCCTGAGGAACATTTGGGAGAATAACCTGCTGGGGATCCTGGAGTGTTCCCCTAAGATGTCTGTGGACTGGAACTTGACTCTGCTGAGTACAATGGGGGCCTGCAAGAAACTAGGAAGCTGTGGGACATAGTGAGTGTGGAAGGGAGAATGTTCTATGAGTTGGTTGTGGTTGGGCTGTCCAAGACACGCTGTAGCAGTAGAGTATCATGAGTCCAGGCAGAGGACATTTCTGGCAAAGGAGCAGCAGAAATCAAGCTCCCCCAATGGCAATCCAATTTAGAGGTCAGGAGACATGACAAAATTGTTCCTTCTGGCTAAAGCTTGCCATTAGGGGTAAAACTACATGACAATTAAGAAAATAATCCATATGAGGCCAGAGAAACTCAACTCTAAATTCTGGTACTGGATGGGAAAATGAGTCAAAGCACGCCATATTTCCAAGAATTCCCCGGGAAGGGCCAAGCCCACGGTGGTTAGCAAAACAACCTTTATTCATAATTTGAATGGGAAGTGGGGAGTTGTGTGAGTCCCCTTCCAGAGCCACATTCAGCTTCTGGGGTCCATCTCCCAGATTCAGCTGCAAGAATGCTGTTCCAGGAGACCCTTTCTCCCTGAGGCAGAACGCCAAATATTGAGTGCAACCATGCAGCCAAAGTGTGTGTCCCTCATTCCCCATGCCTGTGTGGGGGTGGACGGTGGCACACCACATCACCACCAGCCCACAAGCCATACAGATGGGAGAAATAGAGGCTATTGGCTCCCTCGCAGGCACCCGATTGTGTCAGATGGGCAGGGATAGTGTAGGGGCTCCCCATGTACCCCCTAGAATTGCCACACACCATTTGTCCCATTAAAGGGGCACCCAGCTCTTATATGTAAATAAACATATTTGCACAAAAAAGGGTTGAAAACACAACGTGAGGCTGTATCTTAAAAAAATGAAGCATCATTGGTAATACCCCTGCTCACATAAAATTCATCCCTTGGGATAAATGAGCACCACAGAGTCCTCTGGAGCACCCCCAAAATATGCCTACATGTGTCCTGTGGTGGCTTAGGAGGGACAGGGGCACCACCAACCATTTTGAGGAGTGTTTGTTGGGCTGCAAGAAACCCAGAAGCCCTCAAAAGATACTCATAAAAAGACTCCCGGTGTTGCATCCATGACCCCAGGGTAAGTACCTATGTATTAGTCACCCGTTCTTACTAATATAGTGGTATAAGTCCCCGCAGTGTAGATAAAGAAACAAGGGTCCGACCAAAGTACCGGCCGCCCACACGATTCGCTCGAGTCGAGTCTCTGCAAGTGTAGAAATCACAGATTTCTACATAGGTCGGACCCCTACATCTTTACTCTTCTTGCGGAAAGTGACATTGTTTACAGAGACTGGGCGACCGTCACAGAGGTCATCCTTTGGTCGACAATCCTGATAGCCAGCTTGGAATTCTGTCACTATATATTGCCCTCAACTTTGATTCTTGGTTGGGCCTGAATATTGGAATTTCCATCACATGAGAGCCCTGACGAAGTTCATGCGAACGAAACGCGTTGGCTGAAGTTTTAACCCGAAAATAAATAAAGATTTTTTCAACACTACTTCAGAGCTTGCAAGCACTCTGTTCTGTGCACCGTCCTTTTGTACACATAGAATGTGAACACTATGTAATTGATGATCTTGTGAAAGATATAGAAACTATGGCAACTACCAACATCTACCGAGGATGAAGCAATTAGGTGAAGCACACAAGAACAAAAACAAATGCAATTGTAGAATAATGTGTAGCTCTTCAGATTCCATTAAGTAAATATTTGGGGGAAGGGGTAGATTATGGTCTCCTTCTTTCCTCAGGGGCTACTCAGATGCTAAAAAGTAACTATTGAATTATTTTTAAAATCACGAAGCAAGAAGAAATTAGCATTATTTTTACTGCTTTGCGTGTGTAGCTTGTAGTTGACAGTGAAATTATTTACCTAGCTTCTGTGTCTTCTACATTTCTCTATTCTGGGCTTCCTCAGACTGCCCACCCTGAATATATACCCCAGAATATCGATGGGACCTAATATTGAGGGTAAAATATCGAAACAAAATATCAACAGATAATTAAGTCTAGACTTTCTATACCTAACTCTAGATGTACGTAGTTCATGGTACATATAGCTTGAAGGTTCTCAGATGTGGAGTTAGGAATAGCAAAGCTATAGTTCTCTAAATGCCCTTACTTTCTATAGTTTGTCCCTCAATATCCTGTCCTCAATCTACTTGTGCTGTAATAATCTGGTGGCGATATTTAGTAGCCTAAGCTTCTCCACTGAGTATTGCAAGTCAAAAGTGACCTTTTTCTGGATCACAGTGAACACGCTAGTGAAATCATTTAGGTTTCCTACTTACATAGTAATCTAAACATGGAATGACCAAGTAGAAGTGATGCTAAATCAAAATCCTAATCAAAGAAAGAAATCAATGGATTATAGAAGTTTCATGTCATTATTTCAGCAAGTTGTTTCAAAAGATTCTAATTAGGTAATATGAGCAAATCTAATTTCACTCATTTTTGCACAGGAAACTGACAATTTGATGGATGCGGAGGAAAGATGCGACCAGCTGATTAAAAGCAAAATTCAGTTGGAGGCTAAGATCAAGGAGCTCAGCGAACGCCTTGAGGATGAAGAAGAGTCCAACGCTGAATTAACAGGGAAGAAGAGGAAGCTAGAGGATGAATGCTCTGAGCTGAAGAAAGACATTGATGACCTTGAGCTAACATTGGCCAAAGTAGAGAAAGAGAAACATGCCACAGAAAACAAGGTGCGCTGTCATACTTTACTGTTTATTGTATGGAAATTCTTTTTTAATTATAGGCAACATCATGGGAATTAAACTGACAGTTCAGTCTCAGTGTTACCCTAATAAAAGCATTATACCTATTGTATTGTACTCACATCCACATATGGGATGTCCCTGACTTTCAGCAATACAATCAATAGATGAACAAAGAGGTTAATTGATCATTCATGTACATCTCATTCCTAGGTTTTTATATTTTGAAATTCTTAATTCATTGTAAATTAACTTGCGGTTTGAAAATTGTCACCAAAAGCTTAAGCATCAACTGCATCTCATTATAATATGTGTGTTTCACATCCTGTTGTGTGACATCTGAGCTTACACTTGATTTTGAGCATTATGTCACTGCCAATTATTTTGGCAGCATTCCAAAATTCTGGCAGAATACAGCTGTAAGTGTGCAGTGTATAGTAGTAAGGAATGACAATTAGAACACGAGTAAAGAAAAAATAGTTTATAGAGAAGACAATGATAGGAGAGTAAAAACATGAAAGAGAGGAGTCATGGAGGGTGGCAGAGTATTTGGAGGAGGTAGAGTGGACCATGGTTCTGGAGGAAATCTTTGTGAATTTAATTTAGACAAAAGGTTTAGATTTTGTTAATATGAAGAATATTGGACCTTCTCAAGACCAAGATAGGCCCTTTCCTGGAATCTCAGGTAACCATTCTTTGAATTTAATAGTGCTTACTGTGTAGAGTTAACTTCTGTAGCCTATAGCCACAATAAGGGCCATCACCCTCCAAACTGAGTTCAATGCATGAGCAAGATAGCAATATCAACTAAAGAATCTAAGAAAATATGTACAAGAGTGTAGCTTACAAATATTGATTATAATTATTGTCACAGGTGAAAAATCTCACTGAGGAAATGGCGGGTCTAGATGAGACCATTGTAAAATTAACAAAAGAAAAGAAAGCTCTTCAAGAGGCCCACCAACAGGCCTTGGACGACCTGCAGGCAGAAGAAGACAAAGTCAATTCTTTGACCAAAATCAAATCAAAATTGGAACAGCAAGTAGACGATGTAAGCATTTCTTTATTGGGAATATTGCAATCATGGAAAGTACAGTTACACCAGGAGCAACATTGATCTAAATCTATTGTTTTTCCGCAGCTGGAAGGTTCCCTGGAACAGGAAAAGAAACTTCGCATGGACCATGAAAGGTCAAAGAGAAAACTGGAAGGGGATTTGAAGCTTGCCCAAGACACCATTATGGATTTAGAAAATGACAAGCAGCAGCAGGATGAAAGACTAAAGAAGTAAACAAAATACCAGTCTGGTTGGTTTCAATATGTTTATAATAATCGTATTATCCTAACTCAAGATGTCTCTAAATCGTCTTGCAGAAAGGACTTCGAGATAAGCCAGCTGCTTAGCAAAATTGAGGATGAGCAAACACTGGATAACCAACTACAGAAGAAAATCAAAGAACTACAGGTTAGTGTCTTGGTTTGTTCACTCCAGCCACTTTACGTACTTTATCTTAATTTTCCTTATGATGGGTAATTTTCTGATCAAAGCACTTACTTTTCAATACTATGCAGAAGCAATGCCTTGAAATTCTAAATGATAATGATAATTCGAATAATAAGAGAAGTATGTTTAGTACCAAAAACGTTCACCTCAGATGCATAGTAATGTGACATTGAAACAAAATTCGAGTATTTCTGGGTGTACTAGTGCATCCTGTATTACTTTTTTTAAAGTACTAAAGTTGTTCTTATTGCACTGGGGTTTGGTCTAACATATGCCTGTAGTTTGAAAGGAGAGTATATTTTTCATACCAAATCTATGAAAGAAGTTGAATAGAACATTGCCACAACTGTTGGTCTTGCCCTGTTCGGGCACAGATCATCTTGCCTTTGTTGTAGAATTGTCTCACCCAATGCGTATATCTGCTGTGCAGGTATACCATTACCCTGGCATAGTGGGCAGCACTCCTTGCAAGACCTCTTCCAAAATCATGCTGAAAATTGTAAATGTAATCTTGTCATTTTCCTTTACATGCTAGTATTGCATTGGGGAGGTGATGGTGAAGGGGGGGGGGGGCGGGGGGAATAGAGGGGATGAGCAAGCTAGAACAAAGTGACTGATAGTAGGGACTAGAAGCTGACCAGCAAAGATTGGGTAGGCTGTCTTTGACATGCTTCCATTCTGGATAAAGAGCTAAAAACATGTTTGCTACCTTTCACCTGAAAGAGTGAACAATACACTTCCAGAAAGAAAAGAGAGCTGCGTTCTGGTACTGCGACCTTACGGAAAACATTCCCCTATGGATGAACAAGAGTATCTTCTTTTCTTTACATTTCTACATGAAGTACGGCACACGATTTACAAATTTAGCTACATGTGAAGCCACTTGTCATGGAGAGACAGTATAAGGTAAATTATTCACATTAAAGAAGTAGAAGGACTCTCCTAATGCTGATATGGAAATAGATTTGAGGGGACGTAAAAGGACCTAACACACTGGCATTGCTTGTCTCAATATTTGCTTTGTGGGGAACAACAGAAGCTTACTTAAGTTAACTAATAACAATGGGCAAAGTTAACAATATCCTGCATTGAGTGGTGATAGAGTGCCAAGTCAATAGTATAACGTTTGTTTAGGACGCAAAAGGCTCACTAGCCTTTATGAAGGCCGGACATTTGCTGAAATATCAATGCCTCTGAACGACCTGACAGGCTAGCCCTGAGCCACTCACAGGTTTTTGATTAAACCTACCCTGCTTACCTTTCAGAGACTCCAACCTAGCATCTGAAGTCTCAACACTGCAATACAGCAGTACCCTCTTGTTATATTTACACCATTGTATTTAGAGAATGCAGTCTTTTGACCAATCACAAAACATGAGCAAAGCACTAAAGTATAATGCCAATTACATACTCAAGGAGTAATTAACTAACATAAATTGATAACTTAACTGCATAGTCTATGATTAGGGTGCATTGTGTTCTGTTAGAAGCCTGGTAGCAAGCAAGGCCTCTAAAAAGTTGCAATGACTTGTAAATAAAGTATATGGTAAAACTTTCTTTCAGTTCCCGGTAAACAATTTATGAAGTCACAGGAACTCTCCACACCCAAAGTCCTTATTAATAGGATGTTCTTGAACACAGGAAGTCCCCACTGCAGAAAGGCCATGGTCACAGGAGTGTTTGCTCTCAGGAATGCATAGCTGCTCCTAAAGATGGAAGACTTAGCCAGTCACCACACTTGTTACTGTGATTTAGGAGCTAGAAGCACCTAGTGCTTGGTACAGAGAGGCCTGGTACCAGGAGGGGATAGGAGGTAAACTGTCAACCCTCTTGAGTGACACATAGCAGGCTTTTTGGTAGCAGTGCTTATATAGGTTGAAAGGAATTTTAGAGTTTTATAGGGTTTATGATGGTGTGCCACATGGAATACGAAATATGATAAGATAATAATATTTATCTACAGTAGGATTGTCACATTGAAATCATTATGCGAAAATGAGTTATACACAATTGATAGCCAATATTTTGGATTTTTTAGGTATCAAGACTTTTTAAACTGAACAAACAATTTAAATGAACAGTCATTAACTACTTAATCATTGTCATAAATGAATACATTTATTAATCTAACGCTTAACTAATCCTCAGTACAAGTGGGGTTAGGGAATATTTAAATGACATAACTCAATTTTTTGTGGTGGAAATGTAGTTGAACTCTGACTTATTTTCTACAAACATTACATTGATTAAAGCACACATTGAGCAGAAAACAAGCTCTTCAGGTTAGGGTCTTGGTGGAAGGTGTGTAACATTGAGGAATCTGGCCTCCTGAAAATGGTTAAAACAGTTTTTACCCCTCCTTCCTGTTCCCCACAGGAAAACAGTGGTCCAAGCCCAGATCGGATCTAGGTTGGACTATGTTAACATCTTGTACCCAGGACTACCGGAATACTTACTTACCCACTTACAGGTGGTCTAAAACGCTGCAGCCACGGCGATACTCTTACTCGGACCGAGGACACAGATGTCTCCTCACCTAAAATCTCTTCACTGGCTCCCGATCCGCAAGAGGATCCACTTTAAAGCAGTTGCCCTGGCCTTTAAGGCTCTACATGACACTGGAGCCCATTATCTTAGAAAAAGAGTCCAGTTCTACCATCCTCGGCGCACCCTAAGCTCCTCGTCGTTGTCGCTAGCACGCACCCCTATGTTCCTCTGCTCTCAAATAGGAGGTCGATCTTTCCAGGTGCAAGTTGCCAAATTCTAGAACTGTATGCCACCAACTCTATGACAGATGCACGATCTTCTCTCTTTCAGGAAGTCCCTAAAAACGTGGTTGTTCCGGCAATAGCCTCCGTGTAGTCCTACTTAGTGAGCTTTGTCACCCCCCCTAGCGCCGGGACACTCTTCCGAGTAGCTGAGAACTCTACAAATACCCTGGTAATATAACATAACATAACATGACATAACATAACATAACATAGCATAACATTTTCTGTTGAAATTGTCTATCATTGCTTATTGATGGTTAGTTTCAATACAGTTGAGCAATAGTTGAAAGCTCCTAGTAGAGCATTAGTTAGAGTTGAGCAATTCAGAGTCCATGTGAACATCTTTACCAATGTTCAATGAGGCTCTGTATCAAAAGGGCAGAGAAAGAGCTGAAAGCTGCAAGTGGCGTGCACCATGAATTGTTGGGTTGGCTACCTCATAACAAGCCCAATCATCTGTGCAGTCAAATGCTCACGATGGATTATCTGCACTGAAACTAACACTCTAAAAGGATGTGTATGAATCATATGCATTCAGTTTACCAGAAGGCTAAGACCAGCCAAATCTTTGGATAGGGTTCAAATATTTTACTTACTTATGGTCCACCGAGTCTTTATCTTCTGACTGTACATCATCAGCTGGCTTCAAGGAGGTGCAAACTGAACACGTCCAAACTAATCTCAATTCTACAGATCATTGGGTCTACCCTCAGTGTTTCTCCTCTGATTATATAGCCCCGGTTCCACCATGCTTACTCTTGCAGTTTGGGAAGCTAACACCTCTGAGCCTGTCCACTGTTGTCTAAGGCAACCACTGTACCGATTGCACTCTTTTGTAGCCCGCTTTGTAGAAAGTGAAATTAAATAGATAAAGGAATACACTGGAAGATACTAGATTAATCAAGTGAACATTATTCCCTGTTAGTTGGCTCCGTTGACTTTTAATGGCAACACTTTCCATACCTGTTTCTGAAAAACTTTAAAAGTGCTTGCATTTTGCAAAGAAATAAAATGTTGAACATATTTGAAGCCGATTTCCTTTCCACTATGAACTGGATATTCAGTTTATTCTCAGTTTATATATTACATCAAAATCTCAACAATGTAGCCTTTCTTTCTCTCTGACAAATGGTAATTTCACTTCCGATAGGCGCGGGTGGAAGAGCTTGAGGAAGAAATGGAAGCCGAGAGGGCGACGCGCGCCAAGGCCGAGAAGCAGCGGTCAGACTACGCACGTGAGCTCGAGGAGATCAGCGAGCGCCTCGAAGAGGCTGGTGGCGCCACCTCCGTCCAAATTGAGCTGAACAAGAAGCGGGAGGCTGAGTTCCAGAAGATGCGACGGGATTTGGAAGAGGCAACGCTGCAGCACGAGGCAACGATGGCCGCCCTCCGCAAGAAGCACGCGGACAGCGCCACAGAGTTTTCGGAGCAGATCGACAGCCTGCAGCGCGTCAAGCAGAAACTAGAAAAAGAGAAGAGCGAATTTCGGATGGAGATTGATGACCTCACCAGTAACATGGAAAATATTTCGAAAGTAAAGGTATGGTACACAGATTTCTGCAAGATGCATATTGGCTAAAATATTACAGGGGTGTTAGTAGGATAAATAATGACCATGTAACCTGGTTTGCTTTCAGGCTAATCTGGAAAAAATGTGTCGCACCCTTGAGGACCAGCTGAGTGAGGTGAAGTCCAAAAGCGAAGAGAACCAGCGCGGGATAACGGACCTGGCAGCTCAGAAGGCGCGCCTGCAGACCGAATCAGGTAACAATGTTTTATATCAATGGATGAAATAAAACCCTTTGAAATGTCAAGGCTTGATGTACAGTCTCTGCAGGTGTAAAGATGAACCAAGCATGTGAATTTTAACAAAGCTTTATTCGGAGTAAAGCGACACACTGGTAGGAAGAGCAGCGCTCTGGTCAAAGGCTCACCATATGGATCTACAACTCACCTCACTGTCAACAGTGTCAACTGTCACTGGCAGAGCCACTGACGTAACATATGTAAATGTGGGAGGTCGCGCGGCAGGGACGGGGGCATGCAGGGGACAAAGCGCGATAAGCGAGACTGTCAACGTAACACATCTCCTTCCCATAGAGAGAAGAAAAACATGAACCGAAGTAAAACAAAGAGTCCTTGTTCTTCATGGACTTGACCGCCACGTGTCATGACAATGGGCGACCTGAATCTTCCTTGTCGTAGTCATTCATGTTAGGTCTCTCATTGGATTTCTTGTTGTTCACTGTTCCAAGAATCACAGGTGTAGTCCTTGTAGATAGGGTCCATACCATCCGGGATGACTTCTACAAAGTCCTGACCTTCCTTCAACGTGGACGATTCTACTTCGCCAAAGGTGTCAGCAGAGTCCTAGGATTTCTTGTACTCGTGCTTCTCCACTGACTCTACTTGCATTTGTTTAGTTCCCAAATCCACTTCTGGGTGTGGACGCTGTGGATGTATTTGTGCTTTTTCACTTCCGTTCTGTGACTCTTCATTGTACAACCATTCATAGTAGTCCATCAAGTTGTTGTTCACGAGACTTCTTCTTTTACCAGCACATTTTTCTTCGCACTGGTCTGTGATACACGCTAAATAATCCTCTTCCTTAGGATACTTCTTGGGACGGGTTGCTTTCCAAACGTCTACGTCTGTCCTCTTGCTGCACTCAGTACTGGGACCTCCGGTGATGTTACTGTCCATAAGATCCATCTCATTCATGCGAACTACCTCAAGGACATTTCCTTTCCTCAGCATGGTATTTTGAATTGAGCAAGAAGAGTCGCCCGAGTCCTCTGTACCGTTGTACACGTATCCTCTCCTGGACTTTTTGTGCGTTACGCTCATCCTGATATCAACCTTAGGGGTTAGGCGTAGCATGTGTTCTTGTGTCTCTTCACTCTCATTCTCTGACTCCTCCAAATACAGCCAGTCATAATAATCCATTTTGTTGTTGCACTCTAGTTCATCTTGACACACAACCTCTTCTTCCCCCATGCATAGTGTTGGTATACATTGTCCCTTTTCAACCAGTACACACTCTTCCACTTTTACACCCTTACCTTTCCTGATCTCACATATTTTGTTTTCGTGTTTTCCTTCGTTATTTTCCATAGTTGCTTCACTTGTTCTTGCAGCTCTACTTGCTGTTTTTTCCCACGCATCATTGTCTTTAACCTGTGAAGTCTTTTTGCTCAACATCCTGGAATGATTATACTTTTTCCTTTCATTCTTTTCCACCCAACTCATTTGTTGGGAATTGTTGGGATTTAGGGTAATTTCTAATTTACTTTGTTCTTTCCATCCCAGTACCGAAAGGCCTTTTTTCGAAATGTACACTGTACTCCAGGTACTTCCTCCTTGGAAACTCAATTCCATTTCTCTGCATCCAACCAGGTCAATGATTTCACCTGTGTATGTTCTTGGGGTTGCGTTTGCTTCCATTAACTCTTCTCCTAGTTCTCTTGCCAATTTGCTTTTCCACACCTTCTTGCTGACCATTGTGAAACCTGACCCAGAATCAGCGACCATGTCAATGTCCACCCCACCTATGGTGATGACACACACAGGTTTTTTTACAACCTCTTCATCCTCGTCATTGTTATCTTCATCTGTTATGATGAGTACACATAGATTATATTCAGACTCATCTGAAGATTCTGATTCTTCCTCCTCGCTCACTTCTACATAACTCATTTTCCCCTTAACTCTCCTGTAGCACACCTTCTGAGAATGACCTATCAGTCCACATTGGGTACATTTACTGTTCCTTACAGGACATTCCCAGTTATCTGCCAAGTGTTTTTTGCTCCCACATCTGAAGCATCTTAGATCCTTGTACTTCCTAGTTTCGTATTATTATCTTCCTCCTTTTCGTTTTTCCATAGTGATTGCTTCTTCCTTCTTCCGCTTAATTTAGCTACTATTCCTGTTTCCTCCTTTTTATTCTCTTCCTCTTTTATAACTGCTTTGGCACAACGACCCGTTAATTCTTTCCTCTTTACAATTTCAATAACTTCCTTTAGTGGTTTCTCTCCTTTTGCCCATAATATGTCTTGTATGTCGGGATTAGCCGCGCACATGACAATTTGGTCTCTTATCAAGTCATCATGCATGTTTCCGAATTTGCATGTAAGTGTCAAATTTTTAAAGCGGATACATAGTCTACTATACTTTCTTCCATCCCTTGTTTACGCCTATAAAATGTACATCTGTTAACTGCTGCACAGAGTTTTTTTTGTGATGTTGTTGTACACCTTCAGGCCACCTGCCCCTAAACAGTGTAGTAGTATCTTTTTCTTTTGCTCAGCTGGTAGAACCTCATCTGGTTTGTCAAAAGTCGTTATGTAATTATTGAAGAATTCTTTCCATTCCTCCCATTTTATTTCAGGTTCCTCTTTTCCTTTTAGGAATGATTGTGGGGGTGGTAGATTGTATATATTGCCCGTTGCCATTCTGATATAAAAAGAGTTTCTCTTGATATAGTCTCCTAATTTCCTATTTCTCACGTTGTATCTTTCTTTTTTTTTTGTTTCCTTTGAACTTTCCCAATAAATGCTAAGCTACTTAATATTCTATATGTTTCTTCAACACTCTGGCACCAATAATTTATACCACACAGGTACTTCTTTCTTTTCTTCTGTTTATTTCCACACATGTGTCTTTTTTTTAAAATTTAAGTTAATAAAGAACTGCGCGGTGATGAAAAATGCTTCCTTAGCAATGAAATCAAAGTTATAATTTTCCTCACTACTGAAATTGACTAGGAGACTCCTTCACTCAATATCGCCCCCAGACGTCAGTTTCTTATAAATCTCACTTAGCTCAATTAACTTCCTCATTAACGTGACTGACTCGGAGACTTCCTCACTCAATATGGCCCCCAGACGTCAATTACGTCATCACGTTACTCTGGAATAGGTGCTGGAGAGCTGAGGCGAGTTTCTTCCTCACAAGCTACCGCGTCTTCTCAATTTCGGTTTTTTACACGGTTGCAGGGACCAAACTGTATTCCCACACCGATCACTCTACCTCCACCAGCATTCCCGGCTCACCTCAACTCAATTGTGCAGATGTCAACTTATTGTGCTTCGAGTCTTCCTCCGTTACTTGAAAACACTTCAAAGTTCAATCTTTTTCTCAAAATCCGTTGACAGCGCTTAATCCTTAATCATAAATTATTCTTGTGCGTCCATACCCTTCTTCCGATGTCTAGTGCCGCCTTCCTCTTTAATTTGGTTAATTCTCACGTCGTGGATTCTTCAGTGTGTCGTATCCCCGTCCTCGTCGCCAAATTTGTAAAGATGAACCAGGCATGTGAATTTTAACAAAGCTTTATTGGGAATACAGTTTGGTCCCAGCAGGCTTTTTATAACATTATAGTTAATGAGTGGAGAGCCCATGCTCTGAGATCATGAAATCTTGAGGAAATGTATTATACTTTCAGAGTTATTGTGCAGCCCCATTAAACCACTTGAATCAGGGAGACAAACTGCAGAAGATAGGGGTGTCTGTTTCTGCTGCACCTTCCTATCATGGACGCCAATTAGGGGCTTAGATGCTTCCAGTAGCTTTCCAAGGTGCCCCTGACACTGTCCTTCATACCCTGATCCGAGGAGCCAATAGAAAATAAACGAAGCTCAAAAAGACCTCTTTCCTTTTCTTAGTTTCCCTTGTTCTAACACTAAGCAGCAAGTAAGATGTTGTTGGGAAGTGTGGGGCCAGCGGTGAATGCTGCTGTGTCATTGGGTGTGAACATACGGGTGATATCAGTTCCGGTATTTTGTTGAATTGGCATCCATATTGTCTTTCTCCCTTAAAACTTAGAGACATGTTCATGGTTCATTGAACATGCAACTGGTCCACTTGGGTGGATCACCCAAACTAGTCCATTTGTTTTTCTTTACTTGCGGCTAAGTAAGATAATATACAGAAAGAAAACAATATTGACATGTTTATGTACCTCTTGCCACTGTCCCTACCTTGGGCCCTCATTCTGCAAAAATCTGAAAAATAATTAAGAGAATTAAGGATCAGTTGTTCCTTTTCAGCATTATAAGTACTGGGTAGTGGCATGCATGCGTTGAATATCCAAGGACAATAACACTGCTCTTTACAACTAGAACACTTAAGCACACAGGAGTTGGGTCTTAAGGGTAACAACAGTGGCAAGCTCAGGCATATGTTATTAGACCTATACATGGCTATAGTTTAGAAGCTCTTTAGCTAGCCATTGCCGCACCATTTCACTAGGCACATTATTAAAATATATGCTTTGGGATGTACAAGATTACCCATGTAGATTTCACATACAGTTTACCCTATTGGAGTGTGCTACGCATTGCTAATACTATGTATGCATGGGGTTACAAATGTTGTGGAAAAACACTATGTGAAGGGTGAAAAGTTCAGGGTAGGATGAACATTGATATTTAATCTTCTCTATCCTCTATGTACGTAGATCTACAATTAGATTTTTTTTTACCCATTGATGAAGAAAAATAGATATACATTGAGCAAATTATACAATTTTTCCAATGCCTGTTTGCAACATTGATTATTCCAAATGCATGAGTCAGAAAGTCCATTCTCTTTCTCTATTATTCCCTCTCTTTCTCTCTGTCTCTTTCTCCCTTATGTATCGCCTGTTAATCATTCTCTCTGTCCCACTTTCTGTTCCCCAAAAAGCAACGCAAAAAAGCGCAAAGTGCTGCTTTGCGTTACTATGCACCAGAAGGGCATTACCTGGGTGGTACATGGGCATTTTCATGACACCACCCATGCTTCTTGATGCAAAACACTATCTACTAACTATAGTAGTCAAGGTTCCATGCCAAAAATTAATACCAATTCAAAGGAGGTGTTAAAAAGAAAAGCATTTTTATTTCTTTCTTTTCTGACTTTGCTTTTGTGCTGCACTGCACAGCACACATACTAAGTAAGAAAAGGTTTAAAGTTAGTGTAAGCATTGTATTTTTGATTGGAAGGGTACCCCTCCAGTATAAAAACTACACTAGACTCTCGCAGACAACCTTGCACTATGGTGCAATGGTGTGCGTGGCACACGACTGCCTGATTGTGCTAGGGAGAGGGGATGACAGAGCCCTATTTCTGGAGATATGGCGCATTCATGCTCTGTCCTTGTCACGTAACACAGCAGAGCAACTTTAGGTGGTACGCTAAATTGCCCGCAACACAGCAGAGCAACTTCAGGTGGTACGCTAAGTTGCCCGGCCTCTTTCTAAATGTGGGTCTGATCATATTCAGAGCCACGTGCAGGAGCAGATTTTGTTCCATGCTTTTGCCTTTTTTATATTACACTGTACACAGTGCCACTGAGTCAGTTTTACGAGGCTTCTGCATCAAATCCTTACGCCTGCTTGAAGCAGGCGTAAGGAGTGACGCACCACGTTATGTATGGGTGGCCTCTGTGCATTGCAGGAGTTGCGTCGCACTTGCGACGCTACTCCAGCAATGCGCCACCCATACACCACAAGATGCGTCACGCATCTGCCCTTCCTTGCACCATGGTGCGCTGCATTGTAAATGCGGCGCATCTGTGGTGCCGCAAGGAGGGAATTGCGTGACGCATCAGTTCTGGCGCATCCCTGCTGATTTGCAGAGATGCGCCAGAACTCATAAATCTGCCCCAAAGTGTTAAACAGATACTGCTATTAATAATTTTACATTGAATTTTATGTACTAATCATGAATTACATTGAGAAACCACTAAGTGGTGTTATCTCTTAATGCAAGACTTTTTCGTCCGTTGCAATACAGTTTATGTACTCGTGTAATAATAGGAAATCCTAAAAGTAAAATACTACGAACAAATAGGACAATAGGCATGCAGAAATCACAAATAAGTTAGTCAGTGGAAAAGTTCACACAAAGGGAACATTAAGTTGAAATTAGTGTCATTTTGTACTTCGGTTTCATTTATATTCTTCTAGCTTTCAGTCGAAATTCAGACTTTAAGATTTGGTCGGATGATGTTACATTTTCCTGTTGGAAGTCTAATTGTGGGAAACGTTTCTCAAACGCGGATTCAGAAAATAATTAAACTTAATTGAGAAATCCGAATTTACATAATTGGCTAAATCATTTTCTAGATAATAATTAATTTTCTGATCAGTGCTTAAACTACGTGGGATGTGCTGATGAAATGAAAGGAATAAAAGAACTATGTTAACATTCCATTGCAAAGCAAAATAAAAATGCGTTCTTCAGCAGGGGTTTGTTTTTTCTGTTGAATACGTGTTGAAAATAGAAAACAGCTCTCTTGGTGGGATGGCACATAATCTAGTGGTCCTCTCGTGCACCAATACTTTTATTTTGGTTAGATTTCAGTCAATATTGTTACAGAAATGGATTTAACATCATGTACAAGATTTTAAAATGTGCAACATGTTTCTAGACTAAGCCAATCTTAGACCACAGAGCAAAGAAGAGGAGAACCCGGAAGTCTTTCTAGCATGGCTTGTTCCTATTGAGGCTATTTGGAATATAATTTTGTTCTTTTGATTTGAATACATATTTTAGAAGGCTGCGCGTCGCCACGAACTTTGGTATTTTCTCTCCTCCAGACTCCAGCGCCTCATTAAGGTCCAGTTAAACTAGAGACTGAAAGCTAATCGTATTAACAATTATTTATCAGGCACACGATGTAAAGATTCTGTACCTACAGAATTGGTCCTTATTACTGCTTGAGTTCAACAACCTCAACAGTAGTGGTGGCTCCCTCCCTGTTCCAGTTTCATTACCAAACGTGGACCAAACTCTTGCCCCTAAATTGTCCCCATTTGAACCGACAGATTACATCAGCTTAACCTCCAGAAAGAGCTAAAAGATGAACCCACGAGGCCAACTGTATGCACTGTTTACTTGTTTTTGTATACTATTTATTGAAGATAAAATGAATAAAGTTTTATGTGATTTAGCCTACCTTATATCATTTGATCATAGGTGAATTAGCCCGTCAGCTGGAAGAAAGAGAAAGTATAGTGTCTCAGCTCTCCAGGAGCAAGCAAGCATTTACCCAGCAGATTGAAGAACTAAAAAGACAACTGGAAGAAGAAATCAAGGTATGAATCAGACATAAATGACTATTTTGATACAGATAATGGTCCAACGTCCTATATTGTCCTTTTAACAGAAAAGTTCCATAAACTCCACTTCATGCAACACCATTAAAATATAGTATGCATTCTTTAAAACTTATTTCTAAAAAATCATGTTCACTTTTCATGCCTAACATTCTGCATTGCGGTGACAAAAATGTAGAACTTTAACGAAAGAGGCCCTCCATTGTGCAAAAATCAAATGCACTTTAAGGAACAGGTATCTCACATGCGGACCGGAAAGAAATATTGACCAAATATACGTACTGCTGCAACTGTACCAATTGTCACTAGAGAGGATTTACTATTGTGGGGCTAATTTTGTGGTAGATCTCATTATTGCTGGCTGAGCACCCCCTAAACTAATTCCAGGTTGCCTCTATGCTCACATTTGCTGTAAACTAGTTGAAAAAAGGGCCTATCTTAGAAATATTAATATTTCACATTGATTCCTTTCTGTATTAGGCTAAGAATTCCATTGCACATGGTCTGCAATCATCCCGCCATGATTGCGACTTACTGCGTGAACAGTATGAAGAGGAGCAAGAGGCCAAATCTGAGCTTCAACGCGCATTGTCCAAAGCCAATGGAGAGGTTGCTCAGTGGAGGACCAAGTATGAGACAGACGCCATCCAGCGCACCGAGGAGCTAGAAGAAGCTAAGTACGGATTTTAAAAATATTTTTGTATTAAAAATAAAATTAACTGCATGTTAATTTCTGGTAAAAATAAGTACACCACAGTTAATACTGTTACTATATGCCCTACATAAATTCTGATCTTTAAAATCGTGATGCAATTACATAAATTATCATCTTACATTGCATTGCCAGTCAGGTATAATTCCTATAAATCCATGTTCAGACATATGCTTATTTATAGGTAGTATAGAAGGTGAATAAAACACAATTTTTAAGTTGAGTCTACCAGACAGCACAAACTGTCTGGTTGGAAAAAACCTGTGGGCGGCTTACCAAATCTTACAGTAGGCTTAAACCCGCCTATTGCTTACTATTGGTTGGCAATACTGCCACTTTCATTTGTGTGCTTCTTATTCAATATCCTGCCTTGTCCATCTTGTGTATGTGCATCTACTGGAGTGTAGCCTCTTTACTTGTGTTCTTCCACCGTTTCCCTCTGGGGAACTTCCTTTTTCTGTTTGCTTACGCCCTCCACAACTGCATGTGTTTAGCAGCTATCTCATTTGTGTGCTTCTCATACCTTTTTGTGTTGCTCTCTCTCATCTGAGTAGTTCTCCCTCAAACTCATCAAACTCCACCTGCTGCCTGTGGGTGGGGTTTTCTACAAATCAATCCCTGGCATTCCCCATTATTAGGAACAGTTGTGGTCCCAGAGGCTGGTCCTCCATAACGGCGGAGGAGCGTCGCCCCACTGCTCAGCTCCAGCAACCAGGGGCAGCGCACATTTAGAGTTCCCTAAAGTTTGGCTGATAAACAGTTTTGATGCGTAGAGGGTAGGCCGGGGAGGGTCCGGGCCATGCTCTATTCTCCAGGGAGAAGGGGTTGTGGGTACTGTAAGTGCGCATATAAGTTTTGCTGGCTTTCCTAGGGCGGCCAAACCAACATGCGCACTTAGATTTCTCCAACCAGCTGTGTTGTACAGCTGGGTGGAGAAAAGGCACAGGATCGCTGTGCATAAGTGAGTGTCAGACCAGCTTACCCAGGCCAAACCTGGCACTGCTCTCATGTTGATTAATAGCATAAGTGCTGCGTCTGGATTGGGTGGGGAGTCAGAGAGCCTGTGCTGTGTGCCTGCGGGGCCAGAGTAGCACCGAGGTAGCCGGCAGCGGGACAGGGAGCGGTATGTAAGTGTGTGTTTTTGTATTATTATTTTCCTGTGTGCTCCCCACCACTTTCTTTTGGAAGCAGCCTCCACAGTGGGCTCTTTTATCAGGGTGTTTTATTTGTAGACAAAGCTAATCAATGACTCGCAGTCAAACATTGGCCTGATGGACAGACAATTTACAGAGTTTCTGCTTGATCAAACTACCTTATTCTGCAGTAGATTGCTGAAACCACCATTTTATTTCTTGAGAACAAATAGAATAGGATCCATAAATTACAGATTTCTTGAATTTTCATGTGTTTTTTTGGGTCATCAGTCAAGGTTTGAAAGCCCAAAAAATTCAGTTTCAAAATTCTATTCTACATGGCCGTTGATTAAATTGGTAGGTTTTTATTATTATTTCTAAAAATGTGCATAACTCTTAAGGATTTCTCACTCACAATGTTACAAAGTAAATAAATACTGAAGATATATGTCAATGTCTGCAATCATAAATATATTGAGAGCAAATAGGAAGACTAAACATTTAGTTGTGCAGACAAAACAAAATATAAGTAATTCCGAATGCTTGCTTTTAGCATTGTGCAGATGATAAAAATTTACTTTGTTTCATGCCCTTCGCATTTTGAACAAATGCATTTGAAAATCAAATGCATTTTTAATAAATAGTAATTCTGCATGTGCATTATTATATGCTACAGTCTTCAACAGTAGCGGTCGGTGGTGGGAGTAGCTGCCGGCGGTGACGTGCGGAGGGGGAGGGGCAGGGCGGGGGGTAGTAATCTATCGATTACCGAGGATTACAGATAAGTGAACATATAAATAAATAAAACAAATTTCGTTGCGTGCACTGCATCGCATTTGGGAATGCTTGGCACGCAAAATAAAGCGTTTTATTTATTTATATGTTTACTTACCTGTAATACTCCGTAATCCATAGATTACTACTCCGCACCCTGCCCCTCCCCTTCCCCACATCACCGCCCGGTAGCCACTCCCACCAGCGCCCGCTACCAGTCTTCAAGCGGTCTAATCCCAAGTCTTAGGATGCGTTTGAATTGGGATATATCAGAGACCTTCTGTTGTCTAGGTCTAGTCGAACTTTTCTGATGATAAAGCACAGGGAGATCAACCCAGACTGTCAGAATTTACTTTAAATTTCATTTATTCAATGAGAAGGTCTTTTTCAAGAGATATTTGAATTACAGTTTACAGGTAATCTATTCATAAAATTTTGCAACACACATTTGCTTCCGGGCATCAAACCACATGAAATGGAAGTGTTGCTGTATTTTTATGCAAAGGTAAACCCGTCCTCCACCCTCATTTGATGTGTGCTTATATTCCAGGAAGAAACTTGCTCAGCGACTCCAGGAAGCTGAGGAACAAATCGAAGCTGTGAATTCTAAATGCTCCTCATTAGAGAAGACAAAGCAGAGACTTCAAGGAGAGGTTGAAGATTTGATGATTGACGTTGAGAGATCAAACGCCTTTTCAGCGGCTCTTGACAAAAAGCAGAGAAACTTCGACAAGGTACACAGATACATCATTGGGCGATTCTGGGACAGTCGGCTCTATGTGGGTTCTCTGGCATTTGACTACCAACAAGGGGAAGGGTGGAAGGCAAGGTCTAATACCTACACAAATATTTGCATTGTGCATTAATACCATAAATACACGATCACAAGTTGCAGGGTACTTGCAGGGGACATAATCTGCACTCATATGTTCTGGTACCATGAGGTCAATACCTCGCCAGTACCATGCAGTTATGATTTAGACCACTTGGAATGGAGATTAACTGTGTGGGCATGGAATACCATGCCTGAATTCTGCATTCTAATCTCGGTTCTGGGGAATTTAATGCCCCCATTTACAATTTGCTCTGAGTAGGTGCTATTCTACGTGGCTGAGTAGAGGAAGGCGGTCGTGAGGCTATGAGATTGAATGGGTAAAAGTGCCCCAATGGGTAGAGCGTTATATTATATGGTCCCTCCTTGCCGTAAAGAGATGGCCAGGTGGGGACACAGACAGAGATCTGGCTGTGATTGCAGCTGAACCCTCAATCAATTTACTGGCCAGCAGTTTAAGTGGGATGAAAAAACTGGGGGGGGTCTCTTAAAGGGGCGTGGTCAGTGTAATTAAGGGCGTGGCTGAGAAGCACGTAAGCTACAAATCTGTGCTTAGTATAGTGTGCTGCCTGACTAGTATTTTGCTGCTTCTGTCATTGCATCCAGATATATAATTCAACACGTAACAATACACCTACAACAAGCCAGGACTATTGGCTTTGTCAATGGATGTTAGTTGCATAAGATAAATAAGCAACAATTATGGCTTCGTTGTATATAGTATTGAAAATGCTTTCGTTCCAAAATGATGAGACTGTGCAAGAACTATAACAAGTCTCTTTGAAGTTACATCAGAGTCAGTGAAGGGTGGTATTGCTGCAGAGTTAAGATTTCTTTTTCACCCTGAGAGTGAGGGTAAAAATGGAGAGCCCGGTAGAGACCCATCTCAGCACCTGTTTTTTTATAACTGCCAGTACTGAGCACTTGCAGGACCCGACCCACTTAAAGCACTGCTTGCCAGACTTGCAGATGCAGGAACACCATTCCAGTCGTGATTGGACAGCAATTCTGTTCGGCCTTAGCATTCAACAGAGCTGCTTAATGGCCTTTAATTAGGTAAACAGAGCGGAAGTTGTTTAATCTGTGAAGTCGGATACACTCTCAGAGCACGGATGTACTTGCAAGTATGTTAAAATCGGCCCTCCTGGGATTGCAATAGGAGAAGGTAGGATTCACAAATAGAACATCTGCAAGGCTTGTAGAACAAGGGTAAGTTTCTCAGATGCTCAGATGCAGCTGATTGTTGCTTTCTTAACTCAACCTATACGTACCTTGAGGATATATGTATATTATGGGGACATTTTTGCACTAAATAAACCTTCAGCACAAAGAAACTGGAGTCTGCTTCAAAGTTGGAAAATCGATATGTATATGTATATATATATATATATATATATATATATATATATATATATATATATATATATATATATATGCTTAGTTTTCCGTTTAAAGAATGATGACACCTTGTCGCTTGGCTAATTACTTTATTTATCAGCTGAACAAAGTTAGACGAATTTCACCTACCCAGCAGGCTTGTTCACTAACAACTTTGCAAAAGTTATTTCGCCATATTAACTGTGAAGTTTCCGTGACATGTGATGGACTACAATCATAAACAGAGAGGAAATACTCGTAGTTCATTTGGTTCGCAGTACATCGGCTGGTTGTCTTTTAAAGCTTAAGAGGCTAAACATTCAAAGTCTAGTATTTACATACAACAATACTGTATATTGTGTTAAAACAATTGTTTTAAGCGCCGACTTCCTTTAAACGGAAAACTAAGCATATTTTCAGACCGGGCTTCACAGGTCTACATTACGCCGACGCACCTTTTGGTGAGGAGGTGGAGGGCTACAGAAGCTTAAAGTGAAATATATATATATATCTATATATATATATCTATATATATATATATCTATATATATATATCTATATATATAGATATATAGATATATATATATTTTACCAAGGTACATATATGTGGAGTGATAAATAGTAAACATTTGCTTACCTTTACCTTCACAATATGTGTGTCCTCAATATTCTTGACACAATATTTTGTCCCACGATATTTCTGTTTCTTATATTCTATCTAAACACCATGGAAACATCTCTGGTATTATTGAGTGATGCAGCAGAATTGCTAAGAACTATCTGCAATACCAAACATCTCACATCTTCTGGTTTCCAAATGGAGGACTACAACTCCTTTGCCATTGGTGTAGGGCGGCCTGACTGCAACAGGTTAGAGTGTGGCATGGAGGGGGCGCTGCTGCTACCCATAGCCGTGCTTTACAGCAACGTACGCTGATTTAGCAAAGTGTAGTGCAGAGATTGGGCATGAGCAAATCTAACAAAAACCCATGGTTATCAAAATTATTATTTCAATCAAATTCAGTAAAAATGTCAGATACAGACCTTCCAATATGGATTCTTCTTTATTCCCGCAAAGGTTCTGGCGGAATGGAAGCAAAAGTACGAAGAAACCCAGGCAGACCTTGAGGCCTCGGTGAAGGAATCTCGATCCCTCAGCACAGAGCTTTTCAAAATGAAAAACGCCTATGAGGAATCCCTGGACCAGCTGGAGACAATGAAGCGAGAAAACAAAAACCTGCAAAGTAAGATTGTTGCGCAGCATTCGGTTATTCAAATTCATTGCTGTTATCCTGAAAGCTGTGGTGCTTACACAGGAAGGGATGTGCTGTGGTCGATGGAAGAGTTGAGGGCAAAAGAAATATTTTTCTTCCTTAAAGAAATTCATTGCCACAGAGTGCCTTACAACAAGGCATTCATTTCTATTTTTGTTGATAAAAAGAGAAACAATACAAAAATCCATTTTTGGTTTTGTAGGTGGGAAAACAATGTATCAGAATGTCTTTTGGCCCAAATATGCACGGTGTGCGGCCTATTTATATGCAGTATATAAAGTCATTTAATTTATAGATTTAGCACTTTAAAATGAAAGTGGTTGAGATCAACTTGTTTCAACAAACATTATTTTCCTGTGAAGCTATTATTACAATTGTTTTGTCCATGGATCTATTTTATGAGCTGACACAACTGAGTGGCTTTGGATGTTTTTGTTGAAAGCTCCTCCCCATATCTAGCAGAAATACCAATCATAAGGAGTTTTTGACAAGCATACTGTAATAAAAAAGTACAGTCCTCGCTGAAATGGAGGTCTGTCTCTCTTAATATGGGGCAAGATTGAGGGTGCCTTGGAAATATATAAAGGAATAGAGGACATAAAGTACCAAGAAGGATCTTACACTGCTTCTCAAGTTGTGATATTTTTAGCAGGCACTAGATCCAAATCCAAAGCGAATTACTGATGAGTTTTGAAGCCCAACTATCCGGGGATAGGGTCAGGGCTGGACTGTGACGTTTTATCATAGACACTGGAATGCTCATGAGTTCAACCGCATGCTAATGCAGTCTGACACCCTCATCTATATCCCCACAGGTTGTTGTAGTAGCAATCTACAGAAAAACTTTCATTTACATTGTACAGAAAGCTCTTCGCTTCTGAAAAACAAACACATATTGACATTATGTATTTTTCTCAACCTTTGATTCATATCTTCTTTTATTAAAAACACCTAAATTAATTGTTCCTTCTTTACCCCTTGTCCCATTCAGCATACCTGTGTGTCTGCCATTTTCTATCCCCAATCGAACTCATATTCATAACATTTGCCCAACAATATTTCTCCCTCCCCCTTGCCTGTAAACCTGTAAGTCCACTTCTAAAGCAAGCAACCTCATCTAGTTTGATGACGCCTAATGACCACTCGGTCAATTCTATCGACCTACCGCAATGCAAGCCTACATCGTGCCTTATCGCTTGGTCACCCATCACTTCAGACGGCGCACGCTGCTCTAGAAACTTCAACACGAATTCGGATACTGACCCATTGGATTTTGATATTATGGAGTGCTTTGTCTTGCACTATTGCTTTATTAACCCACTCAGCACCTCATTTGAGTTCTAAAACAATGTATCACCAATGTGCTATGTAAGCCTTTATTGATAACCTTGACCAATACTTATTGTAGAGGTGTATAAGATTTATAGAATGTTAAGAACACAATCGAGGACACACACAGCCTTCCCCTTTCCCTCCTCCTGTCGTTCAGTACCATTATGTCTTCAGAATGCTGCTCAGATCTGGGGTCTCCCTGGCCTGGCTGAACTACTAAAAGAAGTTTAGCCAAGGCAGGGAGGACTAGGGGCTGATTTCCACCTATTTCAAAGCTATTGCTGTGAATGTTTATCAGCTAACAGCTGTTGCCCTGTGTGTGGCTGTTAACTCTAGAACTTTAACAGCAAGAGCTGGCAACCACCCGAGCTCCAAGAGGGGTTTATTTTTCTAATTAGAACATTCTGCCCTCATTGAGTGTAATATTCTATTAGCTTTATAGCATGCCTTTGGCTCGGGCCTTTAATGCTGTATCAGGGCTTTAATAGCCTGTTTAACCCTTCTACGGTAGGCTATAAAGCTATAATGAATACGAATACAAGACACAGACTGACTAATAGTGGAAATTAATTCAGGAAATGCAATTCATCTTTCCTTTAGAAATATTACAATAATTTGTCAGAGGTCAGATCAGACTAACATGCTTGTACTTTCAAACCTTTTACCTGGTTCTAATGTTTGCGACTTGGGACTCCATTCGCCCTTTTCTTGCCTTTAGGACCGCTACCTATATAAAGCATTATTAAACATGGGTTTTACTTGGGCAAATGCCACCCCTCCAGACACCCAAGAATGCAGCCACTATGACTTAATTTCCTTACCAATCACGTTTATAATCTCCCAAGAGCCACTGAAAAGAGACAAACTGTTCTGTTGTTTCCACTGCAGGTCACTCACAGACCTTGTTCAACACATTCCGTTGTGAGCTCTGAACACAGTATTGTTTTGCCTGTTGTTTCCTTGGTCTTCTACACACTTCCCACATGGCTCTTAAAATCCTACATCTGCACCTTATTTTTGCACTTAAAAAGCATAAAATATTTTGTATCTATGCTGCTTAGATTTTGAATCCGTCTCTTTGTTGGTGGCATGGTGTCATGGCATTCTTAACTACTTATATCAGTCTTTTAAATCTGACTATATGTCTATATCCCTATATAATTTCGTGTTCAGTTGAGTTTCTGACTTTTCCGGTCATTAGGTCAATCCCTCTTCCCTTGAGCACCTTATTATAGTTTCTTTCTACATACGATTGCAGGTGAACATAGCACTCCTTATTGTTATCCATAGTTATCCCACACTATTCAAATTCTCCTTTTCTAGTAGTGTAGCGTTAAGGGAAAAATAATCTAAAGTCCAAGGGGTTTCTTTTGCTATGCACAGTCTTACAATCTGCCCATTTAGACCCAACAGCTAAAAACAAATGCGAAGACCAATCATTACTGAAAAACACAAACACACCTCTCAAATCGGAGGTGCTTTTGAGGCTGACTATTACCTCAGTGTTAAATAATGGAGAATAATGTCGAAAAAGGTTTTTGTATCTGTTTGCCGTGTGTTTACCCCTTACACCAGTGGCTTCCATACTTTTTAAAGCTGCACCCAACTAGTGAAAAAAGTGAATAAATCATCGCCCTCCCTCAACATTTTTGACAATTATCTATTAAATTGGCGATGTTTAAAAATGTCTAGATTTATGTAAACTAGCAGTTAAGTTATTTTTTAAATGCCATCAAACACATGATTACTAAGCATACTATTCTGGTCATGCAGGCCTTACTAACATGTAAAGGTATCCTCTGAGTGATTGATAGAATGGAGGTAGGGGTTTTCAAGAGTAATTTGAAGTATCTCCCCTTTTGAAAATTCTCCCAGCCAGGATGTAAATGACAAAAGATGTTAGTGATTTCCCATTATAGAGCGGCTTATTGGTGCTCATTTTTTTCCACTGAAAACAAAGAACTGTTATCAGCATAATGCTTCTTTTGGCCAGAGCCTAGAGACCCCCTGAGAATACATGAATCCCCCTTGGGAGGTGGGGGCGGGGCTGCCCCAAGTCTGAAGACCCCTGCCTTACACACTACTTTCTACAAGCAATTATCAGCAGTGACAATCTGGCGGTAATAGAATGAGGAAAAACCAGAGCAGTTGCAATTTTGCTCAGTTGGTAATTGGAGAATTTCCTAAAACGGGTGCATATGGTGTGCATATGGTCCGAATGGCCTTGATTTTGTGAACGATATTGCACAGTTGTCACGAGATCTCAGGAAGGCCCCTACCACAATGTCTGCCTCCTTCCCACTACTGTAAAATTCTGTTGCATTTACAGAAAGGCAGAACGAGTTTGTGGGTTTTATTTGGAGAGGGCAGAGCTTGCTGAAATGTACCTGCTGTTTTGATTGCAATGGTTTTGGTGCATGTTGTATTCAAGTCGTGACATAAAATATCGGATTATCTTGCATTGTTTGGTAAATGCAGCTTAGAACTTTCAACTATGGTCTGTGGCTGGTGCTCTCGCTATAACGGCGTGACTTGCATTTTAACAGGTGAAATAGGAGATTTAACAGAACAAGTTGTGGAAAGTACCAAAACCATTCATGAGCTGGAGAAATCCAAAAAGCAGGTGGAGCAAGAAAGGAGTGAGATGCAAAGTGCCTTGGAAGAAGCTGAGGTAAGATACGTTTATTGCTGTACACTTCGACCGTTGCTGGCTGACTAGATTCACTAAATGGAATCTGGCTGACATGAGCAGTTTCCACTTTGCGAGTTCCTTTCCATTGACACATTGCATTTTCGTTGGGAAAAGGGGAGTGCCCCTTTCACGCCCCCATCTCCCCGAATGAGTCACAAAGTGAACATTGTGATTTAGGAAGACATTTCTGATTCCCAGTGTTCCTTTCACACATTGTGACCTGTGGTTTTGCAGCAGTCATATTGAGAATTGCATGCTTTGCGACCACAGAAAGCATTTAATCCATTAAGGCCCTTAGTTGTTTCATCTATTAATTAATTACAGAATTCGGTGTTTTTAGTGGTTTAGTGGATGATGATACCTACATTGAAACTTGAAACTTGAATGAGGAAAATCTGCTACTTATTTCATATATTTTGATTAAGATAACCAGTGGCGGCTGGTGACATTTGAAAGTGGTGTGGGGCGTAAAATGATAATCATACAGCACCGTAGCGAGCGAGCGTAGTGAGCGAGCCGGAACCCCCTAAGGAGGGTTCGGGGGGATTTCCCCCGAGAACATTTTGAGAAAATGGTGTATTTTCAAGCAAATTTGAGAAAGCAGGAAGTGCATAATGTGTAGCTCAGCTGCAAGGGCTTAGGGGCACTGACCACTAAGAAGTACTAACTCTATTACTGAAACCCCCAGACCACACTCCTAATGGACAGGTTCCTGGCATTTCATTTTTGTTATTTACATTTTACATGCACTCAATTGACTTTTTAAATCAACTTTTCTAGACTGACAATGTGTTATAAGTGGGGTATATATTGCCAGAAATTGCTGGCGCTCTACTCGAGGCACATTAATATTCAGCTTCTGCGCACATCAGTATTCAACAGCGGCACAACACAAATTATAAAATATGTTCAATGATAGGAGTTGAGAATAGGCAGGCCTGCAAATGAAGCCACTGCCGTGCTCCGACTGTAACACAGGCGCCCTAGAGGAGTTATTATACTTTGATGGGGTGTGGTGGAAGGAGTTCTGGCCTCCAGTGCTCGGAATACCTTGCCTCAAATGTTTTGGACCCCGAGACAATATCATGCCAAATGTGCAAACCCAGCCCCATCCTCTCCACATCATGCACACAGTGTTTATCTCAAAATCCATATCTAGCTAGAATGAGCGGTGTATAACATACCATATTTATGTATTTACAATGAATCAGTCTGTGGCTGCTATTTAACAAAACTGATTTTATGACCGAAAATGTTGCTATTGTACATCCGTGATGCTAATGCCCAGATCATTTTGCCAATCTAGTCTTGCTTTCGTTAGGCCAGGCCTACGTGCCTCTTGTGTACATGCATATATTCTAGCTACTATATGTATGGGTGTGGGAGATTGTAGGAGAGAGGAGAGAGCCCGTAAATCCAAAGGTTCCTGTAAATTGTCTCCCAGAAAGTTATGCATAGCGCGTCTAGTTCTATATAATGGAACTGTGTGTTTGGCGCTCAGGAGATTTTTCCAGGAGTAACTTGTGACATTCAAGGAATTAACCATATGATAACGATGCACAGGTTTATGAAAAAGCACCTGTGGTAGAGATAAGGGAGCCACCACTGCTCGCTCCAGCCATAAGTGAGGAATATCTCTCATTCCATGTATCCAGTTATGCGCAAAACTATATTGTGCCGACTTAATGTAGATTTCAGTATCAGGGGCATTTAGTCCACCTTCACTCATAGGGCATTGTAAGAGTCTCCCAACGTATCTGAGGTCTGAGGATGTCTCCCCACCCAGGCCAGCAGAATCCTGTGTGCCCTCAGAGTAAATGAAGAAGTAACAGTGGGATATTCATAAAAATTTAAAAGCAGGCGAGTATCACCCATTTTCATAATAGCCACCAGACCAGCAAGGGACAGCAGCAATTTTATCCATCGATCTATTGCTTCTGTTAGTTTTTGTATCGCCTTGCCATAGCGCTCAAGAAGCACATCTTCCGGATGCATGTGCACCAGAATTCCCAAGTATTGTACTGACTCCATAGTCCATTGCAACGGATAGTCTTTTTTGCACTGGGACCGTTACTGGCATGAGTGGAAGGATTATGGATTTGCCGCAATTTATACACAGCCCGAGTGCCCTGCCCCCCAAAGTCTTCTGTGGCCTGGTGTTACAAGCCTTAAAGTTCACGCACCATGAAGTGGGCACGGACAGAGTGACAGAGTGCAGCCTGGCTTCCGGCTGTGGAGGATGCAGGACTGAGCTGATGTGGGGTTGGGTATAATGGTATGGCGGTTAATGCGACGTAATTGGCGCTGCTGCCATTGGCTCGTCTAATAATGGGATCCATTTCGCACTTCGCATTACCACCAGGCAGGCGCAGAGATGAGACGAGGCCAGGCCAGGGGCAGAGGAGGGCCGGCAGTCAGATGACACTGACGTCAGTGGGGGGATGTAGTAGGCTAGGAGGCCTGGCACTGATGAGGGATTGGCTTGGCAGATGGGGCTCAGGCCTGGCAGTGGCACTGACAAGGTCGAGGAACGACAGAGGAGGCCTGCTGCGCTGGCCTAGTGACACAATGAGGAAGCTAGCTTCAGCCTGGCACTGGTTAGGGATGGCAGAGGTCAGAGGAGGCCTGCTGGCGGCGGGCGCACACCGGGGAAAAGGGTAGAATGGTTTTATGCAATGGGGGTGCGTGTTAAATGCTTGAAATGGTTCAACCCAAAGACTGCCCTAAAGAAATCAATATTTGGAAATAGGGGTAGAAGAAGGGGACACGGAGGAAAGTAGGGGATTAGAAAAAAAAGCAGAGGGTTAGAAGAAAAAAACATGGTTATGTCATGATTGCTGCTGGTATAGCGCTTACTCTGCCTAAGGTCGTTTCTAAGCGCACTTATGATGCACAGTTGCCCCTTGCAACGTGAGAAGGAAGATAAAAAGGAACACACGATAGGTGGTGTGCATCAGGAGAGATACCAACACGCAGACTGCTGTTGTGAAAGCTGCGTGCACAGCGAGAAGGGAGAGGGTAGGTTGGGGTAATGAGAAGGAAGTGGAGAAGAAGAGGAGGTGAGATGGGGCTGTGGCTGAGGAAGGTGAAGGGAGAGAGTGAAGAAGTACTGATTTGCGCTGTCATCTCTCCATGCAAAACGGATAATTTTAATATACAACCTCCTGGTGGGTACATTTTAATGCATCTTTCTGCATTTTAAAAATAAGTTGGCCCATGCTATTGAAATGCAGCAGAACACAGGCAAAACTAACATTTGATATGTTGTAACTCAAACCCTTTTTACACATGCACGTTGCACGCAATATAGGCTGCAACAGTGAGCCTTAATATATTTGGAGAAAATAATGCAGAAAATCACGTAAAATTTGCTTGTTCCTACCGAGGCCCTGAAACAAAGAATGGTGGTGACTTCATTAATTCAGAAAATGACGTAGGCTCTTATGAGTTCTGCAGCAACTGGGCGGTATTAATTTCAACAGCTAAATACCACAATCCTGGTTGAAATGATGTATAAATGATTGCTATTACTGTTTCGTGTACCAAACACTATGTAATTCAAATTTTTTTCCACCCGTTTTCACTTAGACAGTTTTACCTGCTTTACCTAATAAAATGTACCCACCCAGTTGAAATTGCGGAGTGTTGATTACACAACTTGGATGAGATCCTAATATTTATGTCAACTTCTCTTTGCACACAAATTAGTATGTACCTTTCTGTTTTGAAAGATGACCGCCGTTCCATTCAATCCACCTACTATAGGTGTGTCTGATTCATTTTGGCCTAATACAAAGTCCCACTGTTAACGCAGAATTACTGCAGTCAGCTCAGAGACTCAGCATAATGGCTGGCTCGTGTAGGCGTGTGCCTGCAGCAGTACACCACACAGTAAGTAGCACACTCACACTTCGGAAACCAGTCTGCTCTGCGTATCTTTTTTTCCACTTTCGCCACTGCCCTCCCTGTGCCAACCAGGAGAAGCCAACAAATAGTTAACTGCTTTTAAACCGCGTGCCACGGATTAAACATTAAACCCCTAGTTCGCATCTTACACACAGAGCCTTTACAAGCAGTCGTTTGATAGAAATATTTCCTGAAAGGGAGGAGAGGAACGTTATGTTTGAGTAAGTTTAAGTACATAATGCTTGCACAGACATTTTACCAGAGATGTAAATTTAGAGGTGTTTTAGCGACAACGCAAGTGGTCACAATAAATAAAAAATACGTTTCTACTAATCTCTCCAGTTCAGAAAAAACACGCTCTGTGAGTGCAACACATTTTCATTACAGGAATTTATGTTTTTACAAGTGTTGGCTTCAACATGGTATAATAATATGCTACAATCTAAAGCATATTAGAGGAATGAGCAAAAAAAAAAGTAATACGAAACTGAAGGCAAAATAAGCAGGTTGAGACGTTTCCAATGGAACTAGTGGTCTACTGTAGGACATTACTACCACTTAATGGTTGCTTGCTCACTGTCACTTCAAAGCGCTACATTTGAAAGAAGGACTCTGCTTTCCCATCACAGCTCAACTCCTACCTGTACGACTGTCCGATCTACTGTAATGCAAGGGACGTAAGCATCAGGCCTTTGCCCACATGAGGCGGACACTTATTATTCAGCTTCGCACAGACAGACCCATGCCCGCGCGTCTCCTGCCCTCTACACTAGACCCACTCGTCTTCTGCCCCAGGGATCTTGTGCTACATTTGAAAGAAGGACTCTGCTTTCCCATCACAGCTCAACTCCTACCTGTACGACTGTCCGATCTACTGTAATGCAAGGGACGTAAGCATCAGGCCTTTGCCCACATGAGGCGGACACTTATTATTCAGCTTCGCACAGACAGACCCATGCCCGCGCGTCTCCTGCCCTCTACACTAGACCCACTCGTCTTCTGCCCCAGGGATCTTGTGCTACATTTGAAAGAAGGACTCTGCTTTCCCATCACAGCTCAACTCCTACCTGTACGACTGTCCGATCTACTGTAATGCAAGGGACGTAAGCATCAGGCCTTTGCCCACATGAGGCGGACACTTATTATTCAGCTTCGCACAGACAGACCCATGCCCGCGCGTCTCCTGCCCTCTACACTAGACCCACTCGTCTTCTGCCCCAGGGATCTTGTGCAGTGTCTGTGTGTCTCCTGCCCTCCAGAACACTAGGCTTGCTTAATGCTACCTTTCCTTTCAGTCACTGTAAAAACTTTAACTTAACTTACTAGTTCTCGGAGTGTACTCGATCGATGACGTCTTCCCACCGACGCAGATTACAACAAGCACCAGGCGGTCCATCCGTAGAAGGCACAAACTGCAAGTCGGTCACGACGACGCACGAGTCACATGGTCCACTCTCCTTACCTTCGTGCTGATGATCTACTTTCACTATCACTACTTCACGCCACGCGGGTGACATCACTGCAGTTTAGGGAAATGGCCAATCACAAACGACATGGCTGATTATAGCCATATGTGATTGGCCATACTGTGCGGCCCTCAGCCAACACCCACGCGCGGTCCCATCCTGCTGCAGCAGCCAATCCTGGTGCAGCGTTATCAGCACCACTGTGCCAGGATTGGCCTACGAGCAGGAGACTATCTGCCCCAAATGAGCCCGGGGGCCCGGGTCCTGCTATGTGTGTGTGTGCTAGAGAGAGGGGAGGGGGAGGGAAGGGCTACACTGTGCGCATGCGCTAGGAAGTCAAAATATTGAAGACTCCGGGTTTTAGCTTGTGCAGTCACTGCCTGCTGCTTGTCTGTGCGCTGCCTGCCTGCCGGTCACTCTTTCTGCTGCAGCCCCGCCCCCCACGGCCCACTACCTTTTGGATGCCCGATTCAGTTGGGCTGGTCCCGGAACGGTCGCACGCAGTGCTCGGGTGCCTGAGTCAGTGCGCATTTATTTTAAAATAAGTTAATGATTGATTGGCAGTGCGGGTGCGGTCGTCCATGGCATGGGATAGTGGGGCAACGCCCCAACGCCCCCAATGGACGCACCGCCACTGAAGATAACAATTTTCATGAGATATTAAGCTCTCTTGCAGTAGCTGGATGGGTGATTTGGGTGTCCCGTTACCTGTGGGCCAATTTACACCCATGTGAGTCTGAAGCACGCTGTAATATATTACATTTGCACCAAGACTTGTGTCTACTCTTGAGCCCAGTCAGCACTAGTAAATGGATGTTGGGTCAGTCATCGGTTAATTGTTGCTACTTGTGCGCAGATTTGCAATTACAACCGTAGTGACAATTACAATTGGATAAAAGCTGGCGCTCACTGTCCGCACAAGTACATGAGGAATGCAATTTGTGCTCAACTGCTAACTTATGTTGTTTCTTGAAGCTTGCCAAATGACATTTTTACGTCTAACTTATCCATCTAAATGAGCCAGTTAGTGTTATCACTTAGCTTTTAGATGGTATATCACCTGGCATCGTACCTCTCCTCCAACAAGATTTTTTTAGGATATTTCTTCGTTGAGTATCTGAAAGCAATTGTCTAGTTTAAGTACCTGGAAAAAATGTGAATCCTACCAACTTACCAATTACTGACATCTAAGTACGTCATTGTGTCCAAGTACTAATCTATTCAGTTTTTGCGGAAAATAGTTCGCATTTTAAGGCTTAATTTCATGAAATTCTCTACCAGGAGAACTGGTATCACTTTTCTCGCTTGGTCGCTTGGTCGTCTTGATGCATCTAAAAACAATGCATGTTTCATTAACACTTTATGTCTTCACCTCTTTATTTCAATAACAGGCAACTCTTGAGCACGAAGAGGCAAAAATCCTTCGTATTCAACTTGAATTGACTCAGGTGAGAGGTGATATTGACAGGAAAATTGCTGAGAAAGACGAGGAAATTGATCAGCTGAAGAGAAACCACCAGAGGGTGACGGAGACAATGCAGACCGCCCTAGAATCTGAGATCCGCAGTAGGAATGAAGCAGTGAGGCTCAAAAAGAAGATGGAGGGGGACCTGAACGAAATGGAGATCCAGTTAAGTCATTCCAACCGGCAGGCGGCTGAAGCTCAGAAACACCTCAGGATCGTTCAGTCACAACTTAAGGTCTTCTAGGTTTTTAATTAATACATTCTAATTGCTGAATCAAGACATTTTCACAGTATCTAATATGCATTCTTTATTTTTGCATAAAGGATGCACAGCTACATCTGGATGATGCTCTCCGAGGCCAGGAAGATTTGAAGGAGCAGTTGGCGATGGTTGAACGCCGAAACAACTTGCTTCTGGCTGAAATTGAGGAGCTGAGGGCTTCCCTAGAGCAAACTGAAAGGGCTCGGAAAATTGCTGAGCAGGAACTTTTGGATGTCACGGAACGTGTACAGCTACTCCACACTCAGGTAAGTTGAAAAATTGATGGATTAGACTGCTTGGGTACTACCAAAGAGAAGAAATGTGTTAAAAACATAATTGAATACATTTTCTTTGCAGAATACCAGCCTTATAAACACAAAGAAGAAGCTTGAAACTGATATTTCACAGCTGCAAGGGGAGGTTGAGGACTCCACACGGGATGCGAAAAATGCAGAAGAGAAAGCTAAGAAGGCGATAACAGATGTAAGAATTTACATTGCTTTACTGCTTTTGCAAAATGATATTTACAAGATTGCATTCATGATTTTAAAGATTATTGGCCAAAACCAAACAACATGGCCGCTTACTTAAAAGGCTGATCAATGCTGTAAATGCATATTCATGATTATTGATTGTCATTTTACGACCATACATACACTTTGACATCACAAAGAAACATTTTATGATTTCAGATTTCTACTTCAGTGAAATGTCGTGTTGATTGCATGCACATTACCTTCGGCACTATCGCATTGTATGTGATGGCACTACATTTAGGATTGTAGCTCACAGAAGTAAACAATGGGCAGTTCTAACAACCCTGATACAGTGCATGAGAAATCAGTTTCATATGAGAATAATAAAAAAACATTTAATCTAAAAGACTGAAATCAATTTTTATGAATCTCTAACAGATTATTGTGTTTTGGCAAATGATACTTTATGATGTACATACTGTTTCATGTGTTTTTCATTTTCACAGATCTTTTCTCTTAATGTATGATGTCAAATATATCTTCGATTGGTTTTACAATTAACGCTTCTTTCCCAACCAGGCTGCCATGATGGCTGAAGAACTAAAGAAGGAACAAGATACCAGCGCTCACCTAGAGAGGATGAAGAAGAATATGGATCAGACTGTGAAGGACCTGCAGCTTCGGCTGGACGAGGCCGAACAACTGGCCCTGAAAGGAGGAAAGAAGCAGCTCCAGAAAATGGAGGCTAGGGTGAGAGCCTGGTCCAGCTCAGCCCCAACTAAGTAGTGTGGCCAATCTTCTTCCATTTGTGAACCAGCAAAATGATTCTCCTTTTCTCCTAACAGATTCGCGAACTAGAGGGGGAAGTTGATGCAGAGCAGAAGCGAGGTGCAGAAGCCATAAAGGGTGTGCGCAAATATGAAAGACGCGTCAAGGAGCTGTCCTTCCAGGTTGGTTTCGGAGGGATATTATGTCATGCCTGGCTTCTTTTTCAAGATCCTCAACAATCTGTAACTCACCTAAATTGTATTTAATAGGCTGAAGAAGACAGAAAGAACATTCTAAGACTGACCGACCTGGTGGACAAACTTCAGCTCAAAGTCAAATCTTACAAGAGGCAGGCTGAAGAGGCGGTAAGTGCAGTACAGCCAATAAATGTGTGTAAACTTTGAAAAGTTTTCAGAGATGGGTGGTCTTGGTATGAGATTGGATAATAAGAGTGGTATTTGCAGCTGAGGACCAGATGTCACAATGTAACTGTTTTTAATTGAGCATATGTGGACACTCTGGAAGCCATATTGAGAAAGTCAGAAATGTACAGTAATTGGACTTCAGCGCTTGTCACATGATTTTCTCTGGAATTATGGAACCAAAAAAAGCATTGGAAATTCATATCCATTAGCAGCAGCAAGCATCTAGTGTGTATTCTGCCCCATCAAAGGTAGAAAAGGATGTAAAAATGCCGTTTTCAAATGTTATTCCTCATATAAAGCGATATATGCAATAATAGCATGATTACCGATAATGATAATCAACCCATGCCATATTCTCTAAGTGACTCACCCATTTTAGCATTCCACACCACGCTCTAGTTTCCCAAATCTTGTTTTTTTTGTGACTCAAAAGAGTACTTGAGTTCTGCACTTATTAAAGGGCTGATCTTTCTATGAGGTGCACAAACCCTTAAGTTTTATTGCATGGGAAAATTTGAACTTTCATACAAGGCACTTATTGAATGGTTTCAAATTTGTGTTTCTCCAATAGGAGGAGCATTCTAATACTCACCTGTCCAAGTGCAGGAAATACCAACATGAGCTGGAAGAGGCAGAGGAGCGTGCGGATATTGCAGAGTCACAGGTTAATAAACTGAGAGTCAAGACACGTGAAGTTACTACCTCAAAGGTAAGCAAACATTCATTAACCAAGCCAGATAATCATATTTCTGGAAACAATAACTCAGACTTATTCTTTATATAAGAAGACGCAAATTGACATCTATCCATTCATCCATCCATTTATCCATCCATTTATCCATCCATCCATCCATCCATCCATCCATCCATCCATCCATCCATCCATACATACATCCACCCATCCATTCATCCACCGAAATCTGAAGGTACGTGTAGGCAGAAGTATGTTATACAGCCTGTAACCAATGAAAACATTTGTAACTATCACCATTACCTGGGTTATTATTAAGCCTGCATGAAATTTCAATTTTGCCTGTGTAATCTTGTGCAATTTTCAGGTTTTTGCATTTTGATTGGTAGACAACATGGCTGAGATTACACCATTATGCCAAGGCCCATAATTGAGTCTTCGTTTGAGTAAAAATCCAATTGTGGATCATGGGAAGCATACAAACAAACCGAATGCGAGCAGCTGTTATTCGCATTAGGTGTGAATTTATTTTTAGCATAAATTGTGTTTCTGCACCAAAAATAGACACGAGGACGTGTTGTAGCTAAAAAAATAGTGCAACATGCCGTAGCCAGCATTTTCAATAATTGTGCACAATTGATTTTTCGGAATTTCATCCAAGCATAGATATTATGCTGTCACGCTAGTCTTCCCACTAACAATGGTGCTACATGGTTGATTTGCTCACTCAAATGTTTATATTAACTTGTTTATTTTCCACATATATAACAGCACACTAATTTTGGTAGTTCTACTTGTATTTGCCGCTCTTTATGCCTTATTGGCTCCAGGAGAGCCCTTATTTGTCTGATCTTCCTTACAGCACCATTTGTAGTGTTTTAGCACAGCCTACCTAGCAGCGTAATTGAGCCTAGTGCTTATTTGGTTCAAAATTGACAAGCATATGTAATAGCACAACAAAAAGCAACACAACACATCCTCACATAGTAGTGCCGAACAAAAGATTTTTACAGCTAATATGTATGTTTTTGGAATATTGAAAATTAAGGTTAATAAGATTTCCTGTAATGTTATGCAAGCAAGGTGATTGTAACAAAAGATAAACATTGTTTTACATATTTTAAATGTGGGCTGTCACACATCACAAACTCTTTGAACTCTTTCTATTTCTTTGTCCAGGTGGTCATATCAAATGAAGAATGAGTTCGTGTCTGCGGAGTAGTGGGAAATTGCACAAAATGTGAAGGTTCCTGAAGCTAATAGTCTTAATAGTAGATGCCTTTTCAGTCCACTGTAATTAGAAAATAAACGTTCCATGGATTCAAAAATTGTGTAATTGTTCCATGATATTGTGCAAAGAGCATTATTTTCTTTGAGTTTAACTTTTCTTTGGAATTTATGAATTTGAATGTAGATGTGGATGGGATGAAACATATATATAAATATATATATATACATACATACATATATCATATTTACATGGCGCAAACCTAGTTGAAAGGCAGCGGAGTGGTGTACAGGGTCAAAGGCAAAAATGGTATCAACGACTGAGTGGAGAGTGTTTGGGAATTTAGGACCACATGTAAAAAAGTTTGAAATAGCGAGTTCCTAATTACGGTTTAATGTGAATCACAATTAGGAAATCACCATTTCATAAGTATGAAATTCTTTAGAGTTTCATTTGCGATTCCCAGTGGGTCACAAGTAGACCTACAACATGAATATTAATAAGTTAGGGCTCGATTTGCGACCCGTTTTCCTTCAAGGAAAATGGGATGTTTTTTAAAAATTAAAATGAAAAGTTTTCATTTCATTTTTTAGAGTAGGCAACGGTCCAAATGACCACTGCCTGCTAATAATAAATGCTTTTACAAACATTCACAGAGGGGATGAGGTCAGGGCCCCCTTCTTATTTGTGAATGGGTTACCCCCATATTGAATTTTGTGATGAAATGCAAATGTTTTGCAACTGCATTTTGGTCACAAAACATTCATGCATACTACAGCGATTTGGTATTAGGAAGGGATGTCCTCAAAACACCCCTTCCTAATATCAAATCACAAACTCAAATTGTGATTCGGCAACAGGGTAGTGAATCGTTATTTGGGTTTGGTACATGTCGAATGGGTTTTTGCATTTGCAAACGGCCCACTTGCGTCCTCAAAAATGCTTCGTACATGTGGCCCTAAGACCATGTGGGAGTGCTCCCCCACCTATAGCAAGACTAGGATGTGTGTGGGCAACGGGAGGAAGGTGAACTGACATAAGGAGGTCAGAGTACAAAGAAAGTAGTAGGAGATGATACTCCTGTGTCCCAAGTTGTCTATCTGTGCAAGTCACTGTGAGGACACAGCAACTGGTGATGAGGAGCAACCGTGCTTGCATCGGAGCCCTCGCTCTCATCGCAGGACCCTGCCCGCTCTCTCTTCTCTGCGCTCAAGGATTTCCCTTGGTGCTGGTGGCTGCTCCAACACTTAGTTGGAGTGGGAAAGTGACAGCTCACATGGCAACAGACTGTGCTGAGTAGCCCTGCATGCTGCCGCATGGATTCCTAAGTGACTGTGGGCTCTTCATAGCACGCGCTGGCTCTCCTCACCTGCACGCTGCTGGTGACACCTATCTGTTTTTTCTGGTCTGGTCATGAACACATGGAACTCAACTGCCGCATGCTGCTGGGGCCCATTTTTCAACCTCCCTCCTGCTCTCACATGGCTTGCTTTCGGACGTGTTGGAGGTTTATTTTATGCATAAAGGTACGCCTGGCCTGCCTTCTGCAAGTCTTTCTTTTACATGCTTTGCTTCTGTAAGTCTTTCTTTTACATGCTTTGCTTTTGATCCTGTGGAACTCTCGACTGCTTACCTGAAGGGGCTGCCATTTCTACTCTTGACACTACTGCTGAAAGACACTGGCAGATTTCTGCACATTTCCCTCTTTACATAACCAGTCCTGTATCAGCATCGCCACAGTGACACTCCATTTTCTGGGCCTGCTGACCCTTCTATGTACAATGACAGTGCTAAAGGAACCCTGATGGCCCACAAACACCCATACTTCTGCCTCATCCTATCACGAATGCTACCTCACCTCACAATGGCGCAGGTGGGAGGAGTCAAGTACCACACAGCTGCTATCTTGAAGCTGCCATTTCCATTTGACACTGCTAAGCAACAAAATATTGATGCCAGAGGGCCCGCATGGATCGAAACATTTGACAGCTCCATTGTCACTTTGGATGAAGACAATGATGCCAAGATAATTAAGTAGTGTAAAGTTCTCTCCTGTATAAATAACGACAGGACACCACCTTAGGTTTAAGGGTGATTTATTTATCTTATAACACTTCGGAAAGCGCCGAGCCGATTTCCTCGAGGCTCCGGCACTCGCGCTTCTATCATGAGGATGCGCGCGCATCCACCAAAATGGCTGGGGGGCGCGTTGCGTCATCACGCGACGTGCGTCAGCTAGAGCGCTGACATTACATATCTCCCCTTTTTTCCACGACTGAAACAAACATGAAAATTTACAGTCCACCACTCATATCATAGTCCTGGAACCTGGATGGTCTCACCACTGCTCTCCCCCCTCGGGTGTGCCTTACCGGGGTGGTCGCAGCTTCTCTCTCCTGAGTCTCTCCGCTACATTCTCCACGGCTCGGATCAACTGCGCTCCCCATCGACCTCCTTATACTCTTCTCCATCTCCGTTCTGGGGGTACCTCTGATGCTCTGCTCCTCGTTTGAGTCTCCAATTTCCATGTCCACCTCGAAGTTGGAGAGTTAATTTCCTTCATTGGCCTCCACTGCCCCTTCCAGCTCCTGCGCGCCAGAGTTCCACTGTAATATTTTATTGCATCTCGCCATGCGGTCCTGAGACCATACGTTGCCATCACTCAACAGGGCAGCTCTGTTGTACACCTCCTTGACCTGAAGGGGTCTACTGCATTTGCTGGCCCCCTTCCTTTGCATTACCACAAAGTTGACTCTCACCCATTCGCCTTCTTCTAATACAGTGTCTCTCACGTTCCTTCGTAAGTTATAGTATTTGGCGCAGACAGTTTGTGCTCTCTCCAAGTTCGCCTGAACCACTACCGGGGACCATTTGCTGGTTACTGTCTTCTCCTTCCACACTCGGTTGTCCTTCGTGAAAGGATCTCGGCCCCTCAGTATTGGAAGGGGCTATACCCGGTTCCCGTGGGGGTGATTCGGTACTCCCAGATCATCTGCCATATTTCTTTCTACCAGTCCTTGTCACTCATTATGGCCGCCTGTACAGATCCCATCACCACTCGGTTAAAACGTTCTACTAGTCCGTTACCAGCCGGGTGATATATGGAGGTGTGCTTGGATAGGATGCCATTCTTTTCATTAAATTAGTCAATTTTTCTGAGATAAATTGAGGACCGTTGTCGCTCAGTATGGATTTGGGAATGCCTTCTCTCACAAAAGTGTCATTCAGAAATCTCAGAATTGTCTCTGTGTCCATTACTTCTTCCACCTTCACTTCTGGCCACTTGGAGTACCTGTCTATGAGTACGCACACATATTTCTGGGTTCCTTGTCCATCCAAGATCGGGCCCAAGATGTCAATAGACAGCTCTTCCCACGGGTTCTTCGGGGAGTAGAATTTTCCTAATGCAGGCCTCAAAGGCTTGAGCATTTTGTCCGCTCCTTGGCACTGGATGCTTTCCCTAACATATCGTTCAGCTTGCAAATCCATGCCTGGCCACCAGTACCCCTGTTTGGTCCGTAGTTTTGTTTTCCGGATCCCCAGATGTCATTCATGGAGTATCGCTAGGAGTCTCGGAACAATTCCTGCCGGGGGGATGACCTTGTCTCCCCTGTATACGATCACTCCCTTATCATCCACTGACAGTTCCTCCTTGACCTCGTAGTACTTCCTTAGATTTTCGCTAAGGTGTTTCTTTTCTGGCCAACCATTCACTATGCATTCCTTCACCTCCTGTATGTCCTGATCTTCCTTACAGGCTTCGTTCCACTCTTGGTTGCTAATGACCCTCTCCTGGGCATCCATCAAGGCAACCATCTCTTCCCCAGCTTCCTTGTCTTCTTCTTCCGTCTCCATGGCAGCCGCTCTACTCAAATAGTCTGCCACTTTATTCCGACTGCCGACTAGACATATGTTTTTCCTTTTTCCTACAGAGCTTACTGACCCTGGTGAGAATCCTGTGAACATTGAGGATTCGAAACGCGCAGGCCCTTGGTCTGCTGTTTATGTTTTGGTGCCTAAATGGATTTTGTGCATCTTGACTTTTTTTGCTTTACCCTCAAACTTTATTGACCAACATTTGAATTTTATGATTACAAACATTTGTACTGAGGTGTGTTGTTGCGAATTATTGAAAAAAGCATTAGTAATACAGCAGACTTAGTACTCCCCCACTGGTTTCTTTAAAAAACATCCCTGTCCAGTAGGTGTTGAGTACATGTTTTTGATTGGTTGAATGTGAGCAGTATGAATGTGAGACGCCTGAATATTATGAATGAGAGTTTGTATGAGGTTTTTTATCCCACTCCAGTGCCCTTTTCATGATTGTTCTTTTGATATATTATGTTGTCTTTCGAACCCCAATATTAATTCAAAATTTGTTCAAAAAAACTTTTCTAAAATAAATTGCTATTGAGTAGCATTCAGATGTATTGAACTGTGGTCTTTACATTTTTTGCAATTTGTTTTGTTGGAATCAAGTATCAGTACTGGCATTTCTTTTGTTATATTGTATCTGGCTCAGCCCTACTGATAAGAGCCGACCCCGGTTGTTATCAGATCGTCATGTCCAGCACCGGCTTGCTCAATCTCTTGGTATCCACGCATAGCACCTGGTCGTAAATGCAGAGTACCGTGTCTTCTTCCTCGAGGTTGCTCTCCTCTGGGTCTTCTTGTCCTTGGTCGACATATTTCACCACACTCCTGGCTGTCTCCCTACGGCACACCTTCTCGTAATGCCCTACAATCCCGCAGAACCTACATTTGGCGCGAAACGCCGGACATTTCCTGTCATAGGCCTCGTGTGCCGTGCTTCCACACCGGTAACAGGCGTCCTTGCCACTTCCCGCTTGTTTCCCCGGTGGGCCTGGATTTCCCCGCCACCTGTTCGGGCCTTTCTGTGGGGTTCCCTTGTTGCTGTCTCTTCGGGGCTCTTCCTCTTCTATTCTGTTCACCATCGGTCTGGCCAACGTCTCTTTCTTCGCCGCCTCCGCACATCGTCGTGCCAACTCCGCTTTCTTAACTATTGCCATGACTTCCTTCAGTGTGGCATCCCCGCTTGCCCATAATTTATCCTGCACAGCCTTACTTGTGGTATGCATCACTATTTGGTCTTTTATGAACTCTTCTTGGAATGCAGTGTATCTGCACGTGGATGCCAGTTTCCTTAATGCCGCTACATACTCTTCAACCGATTCCCCGGCTTCCTGCTTTCTCTGTTGAAAATTGTATCGGTCAATTGAGGCACAGACTGCCTACCTGTAGTGCTCATTTAATTCCTCAATCACGTGGGCATAGACATCGTCGTCGGTGTCGTCACGTTGTTTAGGTACTAGGGGCCTCATTTATGAGGCCTTGCGTCAGTTTTGCGCTGCGGATGCGTCACTTTTTGTGACGCATCTGCGGCGTAAAACATGCGCCTTGTTGCGCCATATTTAAAAAGTGACGCATCTAGGTAGATGCGTCACTTTTTAAACCCCTGCGCCACATTATACCTGCGTCAGGTATAATGTATGCAGAGGGGGCGTTCCCCCGCAAAAAGCCTCGTAATAGTGACGCAGTGAAATCTCTGAGATTTCACTGCGTCACTTTTAGGATGCTGTTGCGTCAAAATCTTGCGCCTGCCTCACAGCAGGCGTAAGACTGACGCAGGCCCTTTCACATGGGGCTTTCCCCATGTGAAAGGACGCATTGCTGGAGATGCGTCACTTTTGTGACACACTCCAGCAATGCGTCACTTTTGCGCTTACAGATGCGTCAGAAATACTGACGTGTCTGTAAGTCCTTGCGACATGATGCGTCATACATTAAATATGACGCATCATTGGTGTCGCAAGGAGTGGGCAGTGAAAAGTGACGCATCGCTGTTTTCACGCAGCGATGCGTCACTTTTCATAAATGAGGCCCTAGGTTTTTGAATACTCTTAGTCCCTCCGGAACCAGGTTGTGTAACAGTATCCGTTTCTTCCTTTTACTTGTAAATTTCTCCTCGTTTTCATCCTCTAGTACTTCAATAAAGTTAGCTATGTAATCTCTCCAGTCTTCCCACTTCATGAGGGGTTCTCCTGGCTTGGGCAGGAACGGTACGGGCACCGTTGCAGAATACGCCTGCGTACACATGGTTTCGCGCCTTTCCGACGGTGCGCTCCAACTTTAGCCCTTGGGACTGCCTGGTGCGCTGTCTTCCTCCTGCTTCTTTGGTTGAAGTTGGGGACTCTTTGTCTCTTCTCCTTCGCTCTTCCCTGAGGTCGCCAGTGCTCCTGCCCCTCGGGTGTGTATTTGCTGTGGGTGTGCCCCTTGCGTTCCTTCACTGCTGCGTGCCCTCTCTGTCCTTCTGTGTGCCTTATGTGGCTCCCTCTGTGGGTGTTTGCGCAGGGGGGGCTCCCCGTACCTGGTTCCTTATGGCTCCTTCGTGAAGTGGGGTGTTGTAGGCTCTGCCGCGCTCTCCAATGTCCCTGGTGCCCTTTGGCTTGTCTGTGCTGTCGTTGTCCTGCCTCTGGCCCTCTTCTGTGGCTTGGCCGTGACTGTTTCAGTCACCATGTGCTGGTCTGATGTTTGCCTTGCTTGGTCCACTGCACAATTTTTCCATTTTTCCGTCGTTTTTTTCTTTTCTTATCCCGACCTCGTCGCCATTGTGAAGTTCTCTCCTGTATAAATAACGACAGGACACCACCTGAGGTTTAAGGGTGATTTATTTATCTTCTAACTCTTCGGAGGAGGATGCGCGCGCATCCACCAAAATGGCCGGGGGGCGCGTCGCGTCATCACGCGACGTGCGTCAGCTAGAGCGCAGACATTACAAGTAGCTCAAAAACCTAGCTGGGAAGTGGGTCAAAGACACCACCAAGAAACTACTAGGTGAAAATGCTACCTCCTAACAGAAAGTGAAGCAAACGCTGGTGAAAAAATGTGATCCTTCACCAAACGTTGATTATGAATGCTACATCTTCAACTTGAAATCCTCATCAAGCTTTGCAAATTCAAAGAGTTCAACGACGAAGAAGCCTTGTGCTATCGCATCAGAGATGGGTGTCAGTCTGACTCATTTCGATGCTGCATGCTCCTTGACACCCTTACATTGAACAAAATGCTACTGGCTTCTCAGGCAGAAGAGAGAGCAGACTGACAAGCTGCTGCCATTAAGGCAGGATCCTCGTCTTGAGAAACACCACTTGCCGTGAGAACCTGTCACCAGACTAGCTCTGACACATGCATATCAACTCACAACAAACTGGTGGGGATTTTCGTTCCCAAATGGGGGTCAATGCCCGGCCCTCATACAAACCTGTAAAGGATCTGGTCAGGGGCGGCTCTAGGCTCATGAAGGCCCTGGGCAGGGAGCGTAGGTAGGGGGCCCTGGAAGAGGGGGGGTGGGCAGGGCGGGGCACGGAGGCCAGTTAAGAGGGGGGGGGTCAGGGTGTTTGGAAGTGGAACAGAGCCTGAGGCCGCAAAATCCCTGCCAGAGGCCACCACGCAAATATGTATCCCTCCTCAGAGGATTATTATATTAAGGATATATATTGGCGTGGTGGCCCCTGGGGTTGGTGGCCCTGTGCAGGTGCACAGCTTGCACATGCCTAAGGCCGCCCCTAATCTGGTAAGGAGAACCACTTCAAGGCTGTATGTCTTGCTCGCCAGAAGAAAGGCCAGCTAGACACGAGAAAAAGCACGCACATTAGGGACATTCAGATACAGTCCAACAATAGTGTGAAGGGAAGGCAGAGACATCATATACCACAAATTAAATCCAATGTTAGTCCAGAATCCTCTTCACATTGCAACAGTGGGTCCTCTGCCTCAATGTCAAGGTAAAGTGAGATGGAAGGATATCTACTAGTGATGAGGATGGGCATGACCCCAATACGTGAACTTGATTTAGCAAATCAACTCCGAACATCCACCATCTGTCATCAACATGAAATTGCAAGTCAAGTGAAACCAAGCCCAAGTTACCTGACATTCTACTCAAAATAAATGGTAGCTCCATATCATTTATCATTGACAATGGAGCGTCCATCAACCTAATGCCTGAAGACAAATTCAAAGAACTGATACTAACACTGACTCTTTACCCACCAGAAATTAAGGTATACAAATTCCCTTGAAAAGCCAAGGATCCTTAATGACAATGGCGAAATACAAAGAAAAAATCAGCTCAAGAGACAATACACTTTCTAAAGGGAACAAAGTCCAGTGCATGCCTTCTTAGTTTCACAAAAGAAGCTGACAGGAAGCTGATCTCTGTCAATTATCATCTGAGCACAGAGTCTGACGTAGCTCACTCACTTTTCTTTTTTCTCCCTGAATCCTCCTCATTGTTGTTCGTAATATTACTGGCATTCTGTGTGCCATGCTGTTAACTCTGTGGTATTTTGTTTACCACTGTGTGTTCGTTTACTATACTTTTCCCATCACTGCTGCCCCTATTCCCCCTCCCCCGACACAGTCCTGCTCCCGCTTCCCTACCTCCTCTGGTCCCGCCCCCCTCCCCTACTTAAGGCCAGCCACTGTGGGGAGCGCGTGTGAAGCCTTGACCTCGGGTCCAGGGGGGGCGGGAGTAGAACGAAATAAAGTGATAATTTACTGCACCGTCAGAGCATCGACTCGCCGTGCAAGATGGCTCCTTAGGCATGCGGGTCAGCGAGGGGCTGCCGCATTGGATCGCCTGTAAGATGACCCACCTTATCAGCTACTTGTTGTACGAAATAAACCTGCACCACTGCTTTCCCACAAATATGTCTCATGAGTTTCCTTGGTATGTAAGTGTTAACGTGCGCAGTGTGGAGCGAGCGCTGGCGGTGTGGGCACTATGCCGCTGGCCGCGCGACACAGAGGGGAGCATGGGCGAGACAGCATCTCAGTCCCACACGTCGCGCGAGAGGAGCCTGCAGCGCAACCCCCCCTCCTCGCTAACGGCCAATGGGAGGGCGCTCATAGGCGGGGGGGGCGTTCCCGGCGGGTTATAGCAGGCCCAGCACGTTGCTCGGTCTTTCCTGCCGCGTCGGTTCCTTAGGCTGCTCTGCGCTGTTCCCACCCTAACCCTGACCCAGCGGCAGAGCGGAGGGCGAAAGTTGTGAACTTTTAATGGTAATGTTTTGTGTTGCAGGCGGAGTCACAGGGCGATCTGGAAGCAGATGGACATTAGGGGTACCTCTGCGGCAGAAGGATACAGTCTAAATACCTCTGCCTGGCACAGTAAGGGTGCCTGAGCCAAGAACCTGGAGCCGAGGGGGTTCCAGGAAACAGCGTCGGCGCCCCGTTAGTCCTTCGGGCGGTCGGGGGGCCTGAACCGACCGGGGGTGTGCCTCATCGCTCCGCCCTGACAGGGGGGGGCGGGAGTAGAACGAAATAAAGTGATAATTTACTGCACCGTCAGAGCATCGACTCGCCGTACAAGATGGCTCCTTAGGCATGCGGGTCAGCGAGGGGCTGCCGCATTGGATCGCCTGTAAGATGACCCACCTTATCAGCTACTTGTTGTACGAAATAAACCTGCACCACTGCTTTCCCACAAATATGTCTCATGAGTTTCCTTGGTATGTAAGTGTTAACGTGCGCAGTGTGGAGCGAGCGCTGGCGGTGTGGGCACTATGTGGTATTTTGTTTACCACTATGTGTTCGTTTACTATACTTTTCCCATCACTGCTGCCCCTATTCCCCCTCCCCCGACACAGCCCTGCTCCTGCTTCCCTACCTCCTCTGGTCCCGCCCCCCTCCCCTACTTAAGGCCAGCCACTGTGGGGAGCGCTTGTGAAGCCTTGACCTCGGGTCCAGAGGTCAAGGCTTCACACGGACCACGTGGAGAGGGACCGTCCTGGCTCGGTCTTAACATGGCTCACTAACACAGCAAAACGTGGCTCAATCATAGTGGAGCTGGACTCCCAACAGGGCTCTAAACTCCACTGCCAGGAGGAAATTAATCTGGAATTGTATGACTATTATACTGTTCAGTTTGATTTCTTTATTCTCAAACTTCACCCTTCCATAAAAGTTCATGCATATAAAACAATCATCACTACATGAACATTATTTCCTTATTATAAATCAGATAAAAACATATCTATGCATAACACTAGATATTAAAAAGAAAAATTAAAAACCAGAAATAGCAACACGTTTTTATAATTGTAAAGTGCCACGTGCCCTCACAGCATGTCTTAAAAATGAACCTACATATAAACATGTTTCACCATCAGACAGTTGATGAAAACATTGCTCACTCTGACTAATGTCGGGAAAGCTCCTTTTAAAAAGTGGAAGCAAAAATGACGTTGTATACAATTCGTAAATGTACAAAACAGTAAGAAATGTATCATGGTTTGGCCTGACTTATTATTGCATGGGCAGGGGATAGCAGCGAGATATTGTTGGTATCCATCAGGGAAACCCAATAAATATTTTAAAGTATCAGCACAATACCTAAATAGCAGGGAACGCTCCCATCTCTCACAAGACTGTTCTGAATAAACAGGTGATAACACAAAAATTCACGAGCTATATTATAACAAGCATTTACAATGCAACGGTTTCGCCTTTGCCAAAGTTAGAGCTGTTGGCATTGTAAATGAAGTATCCTCCCTCTGCCCGTGCTCTGTGTGTACACCAGTAAGAGGAGCTGTGAGGGGACGGTCCGGGCAGCCCTGCGAGCTCACACAGCGGGAGCCCAGGAGAGCTGCCCTGGGCAGAGCAAGGAAGAAGCATCGGGCGGGGGGAGATAGAGGGGCCACCCAGACAAGGGACTTCCACATAACAATTATTCATACATGTTGATTTCTAAGCAGCTACACTTGGTCGACTGACCAAGCACTAGACCAATATGGTCACTTTACTATCTACATCTGTTTGACTTGCTAAACCTAGCAAAGAGCATTTAGACTTTGCCTACTCTAGACAGCCAATCTCTTGCCGTCTACACTTCTCAGGGATTCCTTTCATATACCCATGTTACCAAATGCAGTTGTTTGCATTAATAAGCTACGGTCTAATGTACGCTACCAAATTGTCTGTTCACTGCTACTTTGGAACCACAAAAGATTTTGTCAGCCTGCTACCCAACTTCCTATTTAGGAAAATGACCCACTAAGGTGTAAAGTTACCTCAGCAATACACCGAAAGATCAACACCATGGACCTTGTGTCATAACAAATTGGTTGCTAATCCATTCTGACACCCCACTGTCCCGGGGCAGCCCTCAAGTTCCTATAGGCCACACATCTCAATCCTATGTACACCAATTATACATTTTCCTCCTGTCCCTTTGCACACCAATCCACTCGTTCTGGACCTCTTTCACTAAAACAATCAGGATAATCCATCCTCACTCATGTCATTTTGGATCTTTTATTCGCCCGCCCAGTAGATTTTTGGGGACAAATGCCATGGATGAAGACGGGGTGAGTACCATTGATAAGAGGTAAAGTGTTGTAGAAATAGAGGTAAAACCTTTCCACTCTTGGCACTCCCTCTCATGTAATTTTGTACACCGCAATAAGGTCGATCGTCAAACCCGACCTCTGGCATCTTCTACAACACCCACTTCTGTACTCTTGACAACCTTAACTGCACCCACCACTATCTCTGGGATATTGATGGCGTTCACCACTAGGATCAGCGAGTCTCTTCTTCCTATAGCTCCTATTCACCAAACCCTCTGACCTCTTACACACCCACCCACCCATCCCATAAGCGTTCCCTTAACCCTCCCAAGGTCTGCAAATGTGTCAGGCCTTGGATCCTAAACCCCACTCCTCTGCCCGCCCACATGCAAGTGGGCATAGATTATTGGACCAGCGGTGCGCCAGTCAGATTTATATATACTAGTGGTTGGCCTAAACACCCACCCGTCCTTCCCCCTGTAGGAGGAGCACAGCCAGCCTTTTCAGCAGCAGGGGAGGGGGCATACCCTGGGGGGCCGCACCCTACCTGCCGTGGGATTTCCCGCAGGCACGTTGTGCTGGGGGTGGAGTCGCAAAGACTCTGAGCTACCTCCTTCCTATTTCCACAAACAAACTTGGCACTCACCTCGCGCTACCACACCCGGTTAAATAACAGATCAGTCCACTCTGTACAAACCCAGGCCTCCACCGCTGCTTTACTCTGCTATCACAAAATTAAGCTTGCCTACGGCTGGGAGCCCCCAGTGAGCCCGCCCGCACTCTCTGCGACCACGATCAGCGCGAGGGGAGGAGCTGGGGGGTGGCAGAGATGGCGCGCACGCACGTAAACGGCTGCTGGCAGCTCGCAGACAGCTGATTGTCACAGCTGGGTGGAGCTGATTGAGAGGAGGAGGACCTAGAGCGGGTGCACAATGACCGTAGGCGTGGCTTAAGCCCCTGCTGACCAGCTAATGGGCGTGGACTTTCAATGTGACTGATGGGAAATTAGGCCGTTTTCTACGTTACACTGACAGGAAAAGTGGACGGTTTACCATGGTGACAGGCTTTTGGGCGTGGCCAACGTATGTGTAACACGAAGCATGGGCTCATTGAAAGAGAGAAAGAGAGTACAGATTCTCGTGAATACAAAGCTACCGGGTCAACTAACATAAGAACAGTCAATCCAATGCATTATCCTGATCACAGTACTTAAACAAGAAACAGGAAAATATAACAAGTAGAGATCCGTGTGCACGTGCGTGCTGAGACGCTGCTCGGAAAGCACAGCGCCCTGTAGGGATTCGGGGGCGTGCTCTCCCCTTCCCATTGGCTGGAAGGTAAAATTCCAGCCAATGGGAAGAGGAGACGGCGGGACTTAAAAAAAGACCCAGAAACGCCCCCGAATCGCGTTTTCACAGGGAAAGCGTGATTGACAGCCAATCTCTTCCAATGGCTAGCCTCCATTTATGGAGCTAGCCAATGGAAGACAGAGGCGGGACGAAGCCCCATACTGGAGATCATAAGATTTCGCCCTGGGCGGAGCACCTGCTTCGCAGGTGCTATGGCCAGAGTGAAACCTAAAAAGCTGAAGTTACTTTTGTTAAAGGTAGGGAATTAATCTCTCGTTATGAAAGCTCGCTCCATGCCGTTTCCCAAATTCAGATTTAATATATGCCAGCCACGGAATTTGAAGGCCATTATCACAAGAGATACAGTCATTTATTATATCTCTTGTGACCAATGCCTAATCATTACTCCAAATAGATAGACAAAGTAGCAATGGTCTCACTCTGATAAAATCGGATTAGTATAGCAAATTTAACTCTTTATGGCAGATGAAATGGGGGAAGAAAGTGGTACACCCAACAGATGCCTAAAGAACCTATTTTCCTCTGACAGTATGGTTACGTAATTCACACTCCCCCAAATGGCAAAACCGCAGGTAACAATTGGAACACATTGAGATGTATATATTTGTAGTATTGCTTTCAACTGCCCCCACCACGAGGTTGAGGAAGGGAAAGCAATGATCCAATTGCTTTTGAAAATAACATCCTACGGTGTGCAATATTAGGTGACCGAGCTCCAGAAGCTGAAAACATAACTCCTAGGTAACGGAAGCTCTTAACGCTTTTTAAGGAGTTATTTCCTACTTGCATAGAAGACAATTGAATACAATGTGGCCCACATGTCATAACATGAGATTTTGCAAAATCTGTTCAGAGATTCAGATTAGATATAAAATCAATAAATGCTGACACTAGAAGACGCAGTGCTCTGGGGGTTCGAGCCATTAAAACTGCATCATCCCCATATAAAAGTGTAGGAAGGGGTTTCCCTTTGACAGACGGAACATCACTGGTTATAGGAGATAGGGATGGGTATAGATAGTTAATATATAGTATGAACAGGAGTGGGGCTAACACACACCCCTGTCGAACTCCCTGACCAAACTCAATACCCTTGGATATATTCCCATTGTTATTTATTCTGACTTTCGCTCTCATACCCCTATGAGAAATGCGAGGAAATGACCAAGGGGGACTTCCAGACCCTTAAGTATCAACATGTGCCATAACTTTGACCAGTTCACACAGTCGAAAGCAGTGCTTAAATCCATAAATGCCATGTATAAAGGCACATGCTTAATGACTCTGCACTTACTTATTATTATGTTCAGGTTGGCATATTTCTCAATTATCCCTACCTTGCTTCTAAATCCATACTGGGCAGGATATAAAATCGACTTTGTTTGGGCCCACTCCTGGAGCCTGTTGTAAATAACACGTCCCAGATCTTTTACAGTTGTGTCAACTAACAATATTGGCCTGTAGCAACTGGGGTCTTCTTGATTGCCTCTCTTGAATATAGGGACAATAACAGAGGTGCACCAAGAGTCTGGTATATCTGTATAAGGTAATCTGCTGAACACATTTGTTAGAATTGGAGCCCAAAGTTTGGTATGAATTTTTAGTAAATCAATTGGTACTCCATCAGGGCCCGACACTTTACCGCCCGTACTTTGAAATAAGGCCTCTTCTAGCTCCACTACCTCAAATCTAACATCTATTAGCTTACTATTATCTACAGTAAAACTATCTACATTAAGGGGGGAAGCATAGACCTTGCTAAAAGGATCTTCCCAGGATTCGCTACTGATGTGACAAGAGATTAGGGAGACTGTCAGGTTTTTACATCTCATGCCAGAGACTGTGGCCCAGAAGTGCTTGCTATCCTTCGTATTAGCTGCTTGTGCTAATGTCTCCCATTGGTCTAGGAGAATCTGCTGCCAGCGCTTGGCTGTAACAGCCTTACAATGTTTCCTCAGCGAAGTGATTAGTATCTTGTTTCTAATCTTCTTTCCTAGGGCCTTCCTTAGTTCTTGATTGGCTGCTGTACAGTCACAGTCAAACCAGCCATGTAGCTTATTGGATGGGCATATAGGTCTGAGAAGGGTGTTTTTTCTACCTAGACAAAGTTTATTACAAGCATCCACTATATTAACTCTTCCCTTGCTGCTGTGGTCCATCGCCTTGGTAGTGCTGCGCACGTCCGTTGGCCGATGCAGTCCTGCCCACATATTAGAATTACCCGCACTGAGGCGAAATTATCACCGAGGTAAACGGGTTAATGGCACTATCCACTTCAGATAAACAGGCCTCCCCAGATCTCGTATTCTCTTTCACAATTTTCTCTAAGGTTTGTACAGGATCGTGCATTCTCCAGACCAATTTTAAGTTATCCGTTGTGGGTTTAAGATTGCACGCCCCTATCTGACACTCATATCCTTTCCTTGGGGCCATTAGAAAGACAGCCTCTAGTGGATTATGAACGCCAAAGGTAGATTCAACATTTGATCCATGGAGCAGGGTTTGTTCCAGGCTCCGAGTAATAAATATAAAGTCAATCGTAGATGGAAACCCTCTTCCTTTATTGGTTGGGGGGATGGTTTCATCTTTACCTGCAGTTGCCATAATATCTAGTAGGTCGTGGGATTCGACTATTTTTTTTTGTTGTTAAATTTGTACTTTATTGCACCTTCAAGTCGTAAACACAGCCATCATCGCCTACAACCCGGAGGCCGGCGGCAGCAGAAGGTCATTCTCAAATCCCTGGGTAAAGGTAAAGCACACAGCCATGATACCAACAGCCCGGAGGCCTGGCGGCGTAACTGCAGGTGTAAAGGAAGCGTGCGGTAGTACCAGTCCATGAAAGCAGCGGATGATTGGCTTCAATATGTCTAAGGAAAGCCCACCCGGCGGCGCCGGCGGTGTCAATCCCAAGCGCAGTACGGTGTGCCAGGATGGTATGTCCAGTGTAGACATATAATAGGAACTGCATGAAGACCCAGGGATGGAGTCTCTCAAGAAGGAAACCTGGAAAAGGTGTAGAAAGGAACCAAACCCCCATTCAAACATAAGCCCACCCACCCCAGAAACTAGCCAGACTACCTAAGACCGTGTCCACTCGCCCACTCCCACCATCCACCACTTCCACAACCCCCATTATAGGGCCATGGGTGTCGACTCACGGGCCCACGAGGGCGAAGTAAAGTTCAGTGGGGGTAACGTCTATCTCCGTCCAGGACAGCCGTCCCAATCACCCCTCCAATACATAGCACAGTTAGGACCAGACACGATCCATCACTCACTCACAAGACTTAAGCCTTCAACCACCATTCTCCTCAGCCTCCGCTACCGCAACCCCATTCTCCTGCAACACATCCAACTCCTCCCCTTCAGGATCTGACTCACCATCCCCTTGCGCGTTCTGAAACGCCCTAAACAACCCCCAGAAGTTCTTGGGGCGACTCTTCGGAGGAAGTAGTTCACTGTACACCTCTGATTGCGTGCAACAGTAAAGTAAGTCCGCCTCCCAGCGCTTCTTCGTGGGAACTGGCCCCCGCATCCAGCACAAGGCAACCAGACGCTTTGCCATCAGCAACGCCATGTCCGCCAGCCTCCGCACTGCCACCTGCAGCGGTTTGGAGAAACCGAGCAATGCGAGCGCCGGGCAGGGTAAAATCTCTTCACCTAAAATTGAGCTGAGATCCGCAAAGACCTCTACCCAATACTTATGGATATTAGGACAAGTCCAGGCCATATGGAGAAAATCTGCCGTGTGAAAGTGGCAACGCTCACACTCCGCTGACTCCCTCAGCCCATACCTATGCAGCCTTTCGGGCGTGTAATAGACACGCTGTAGAAATTTAAAGTGTATCAGGCGGTGTCGACTGTTGAGCGAGATCTTTCTAGTGTTGGCAGAGCAATAACGCCACATCTCGTCTGAGATAGGAGTTTGGAGGTCAGCTTGCCAGGCCAATCGGGCCTTGGAGGGGGGGCATTGCTGATGTCTATCACCCAGTGCCCTGAGAGCCGTGATCAGTTTACGAGAAGATGGGGTCTTGATCACATAAGTGACCTCCGGCACTTCCTGCGGTTCCGCCAGTTCCGGACCCAACGTGGCCAGCGCCGCTCTACGAACCCTATGATACTGAAAGCTATGTAACAGTGTTGCCCCAGGGCAGGACTGAAGGACCTGTTGCAACGTCTTCAGGGTGCCATTTAAAAAGAGATCCCCCACCGTGACAATACCCAACTCACGTAACGCCTTCAGGACGCCTTTCTCCGTCAGCGGGGCCAACCAGACTGCCCACTCCACGCGGAGCAAGGGTGAGTACAGCAGCCCACTCTCTCTGGAGCTTACCAGTGCATGCCAAGCATGGTTCGTGGCTGCGATAGAGTCCAGATTGCCGACCCTCCGATCGGCTGGATAGCAGACAGTGGCCGGGGGGGGATGGGGTCCACAAAGAGTCGTTCCAGTTTCACATGAGGGATGTCAGGGTCCCCATGAATCCATGAGTGAAGATGTACTCCCTGAGCGATCCTATAGTACCGCTCCAGGTCCGGAGCCCCAAGGCCTCCTTGCTCATACGGAAGCATGAGCGTCTGCCACTGCACCCTCGGCTGCTTTCCCCCCCACGCAAGGCGGATTAGCGTCTGAGTAAGTTGCCGGAAAAAAGCTTTGGAGAGGACCACCGGTATATTAGTAAATAGAAAAAGAAATCTGGGGAGCACTACCATCTTCATGAGCGCTAACCTGCCCATAAGAGAAAGCGGGAGTCTGCACCACACTTTGACATCATCCACCAGTTTGGAATAGGCGACCCCATAGTTCTCTCGTATCAGGACCTCCGGGTCAGTATGAATGCGAATCCCCAGATAACGGATTGAGTCCGTGGTCCTCTGCAATGGGTACTCCGAGTCGAATGGGAGTGTCACCGGAGTCAAGGGCAACGCCACCGATTTGTCCCAGTTGACCCGAAGGCCCGATAAAGCCCCGAACCTCACCACTTCCCTCAGCACCGCCGAGAGGTTTGTCTCCGGGTCACGGACATATAGCAGAGTGTCATCAGCGTATGTTGAGATACCAATCTGGTACGTCGGAAAGTTTATCCCTTCGAACCTATGATACTCTCGTATGGCACAAGCGAGGGGTTCCGCCACCATGGCGTACAACAGCGGAGAAAGGGGACAGCCCTGACGGGTGCCCCTTCCAATCTCGATTGGAGCAGTGACTAAGTTCCCTATCTTTAAACGCGCAGTGGGCTTGTAATATAGAGCTCCCAACATTTGTAGAAACGGTTCGCCGAGCCCATACTTACGAAGGACTCTGAGCATGAACGACCACTCAACAGAGTCGAAGGCCTTTTCCATGTCTAAGAAGATGGCTACAGCCTTATTCTCCTGTTTGACATGTTGTATCGTGCCCAATACCGTGCGGATATTATAAGTGAGGTTGCGTGAAGGGACGAACCCAGCCTGCTCTGGGGCCACCAGTTCCGGGACCAGAAGCGCCAAACGAGTCGCGAGCACCTTTGCATACAGTTTCGCGTCCACATTTATCAGCGACATTGGTCGGTAAGAGCTACATTGATTAGGGGGTTTACCTGGCTTCGGGATGGTAATAAGTAGCGCCTCTCTCATAGATTTCGACATGCTTCCCTGTTGACAAATATCATCAAACAGGAGCATCAGGTACGGGACAAGTTTTTCTTGAAAGGCCTTGTAAAACGCCACCGTGAGGCCATCCGCACCAGGAGCGCTACCAGACTTCATGCCCTCCAGTGCCTCCGTTATCTCCTCCTTTTGGATTGGGGCCATAAGAAACTCTCTCTGCCAGTCGGCCAAGAAGGGCATTTGGATGTAACTTAAATAGTCGTCGATTTCCTCCTCAAGGTGGCTAGACCTCGAAGAGTAGAGTGCCGTATAATAAGAGTGAAATTCCGCTAGGATATCCTGCTCCTCTGCCACCATTTCCCCAGCAGCAGTCACTAATTCCTCAATAACTAATGGGGGCCTGTTGTTGCGCATCAGATTGGCTAGGAGAGCACCTGGTCGCTCCCGTTCCCCGTACGCGCGCGCCGTGGCATATTTACCCATATGTTTAATTTCCCTATCCGCCTCCTCTTGAAATTCCTCTAGCAAAGACTTAAGTTTGTCTGCGTCTGTGGCAGTACCCGAGTCTCCCGCCTGCCGCTCCAGCTCAGTGAGTTGAGTTTCAAGCAGTTGCAGCCGGCGCCTAATAGCCTTGAGCACCCCAGAGTGTTTTGCCATCGTCATCCCTCTGGTGTACACCTTAAACGCATCCCAAAGCACCTGAATACTATCCATCGATCCCACATTAGTCGAGAAGTAGGTCTCTATATCCTCGGCCAATTCCCCTCTGAAAACTTCATCCAGGAGGGAATACGGGGGGAACCTCCAGGTGAACGGGGGAATCCTCCTAGCAGGAGCAACCAGCAGCAAGAGTAGCGGCGAGTGGTCAGACAGTGTGCGAGGCAGCACCGTACATCCCTTCACCGCATCAAGTAGGGAGCGGGAAACAAACCAGTAATCTATACGTGTATGGAGGTTATGGTAGGCCGAGTAATGGGTGAACCCACCCCGCCCCGAGTGCCTATGGCGCCACACATCCAGCAAGTCAAGCTTCACACATTCCGACAATAGAAGCAGTGCCGAAGCAGCCGGGGATCTAGGGGGGCCCGCCGATCTATCCAATTCTGGGTTCAACACTAAATTGAAGTCCCCCCCCACAGCATTCTAGAGCCCACAAACTGCCTACAGCTGTCTGCCAGCAAAGTATAGAAATCTGGGGAATCGTAGTTGGGGCCATACACATTCACCAACAACAAATCATGACCCTTCCCAACACACCGTGCAATCACATACCGCCCCTCTGGGTCTACAGCCACCCTCCTTAGCGACAATTGGGATTTGGGATTAGCCCAGGTGATCACCCCCCTAGCATGCGTGGTGAACCCAGCAGCAACACAAGCGGTACCAAGACCCCTCGACTGGAACATAGGACTGGACAGTGGGAGGTGTGTTTCCTGCAGCAAAGCGAGGTCAATCTGATGGCGCTGCAAATACGCCAGGACCTTCCTGAGTTTACGGAAATCGTTGAGCCCTCTCACGTTCCATGACAGCAATCGTAGAGAGCCCAGGGCGCTCTCCGGTCCTAGAGACTCAGCGGTCGACATAGCAGGTTAGAGAAAACAGTAGGGCAGAGCAGACAATAAAGCAGACACATTTCAGTAGTTGGCTTAAATAGACCCCCCTCCCAACAGTCCCCAACCCCTACACAACAGACTAGCAGCAGCATAAAAACATGACAAACAGCTACCCACCCACAGCCGACCAACCCCAACCCGGTCAGACAGAGCATGGCACTACCCACCCCGAACCCGCCCCGAAACTACCCACCACAAATCCAAGACCCTCTAGAGAGTCAAAAGCCAAAAGCGCAGGGGCAGAGGTTCCCAGCCAGACAGTAATACGCTCAGACAAGGACCAAGTACAACCGTAGCTCCCCACCCCCATTGCCGTTGGCACCCCACCTCAACCCCAGCAAGAAAGCAAACAAAGTGGTGGATACCAAGTCCCATTTTTCTACGGGCTGCACCCCCCCAAAACCAGAAATACAGCAGTAAATCTCAGCAAGTACACAACTCAGCAGCTCTACACAGGTCCCATGAACCGAGTTCAAGAGAGCAAAAAAAAAAAAAAAAAGGGTTCATCGGGCTTTTTAGTGCAACACAACCACTCACGATGACTCAGCCAAACCTGGCACTGGTGCAAAGGACAGATCACCCCTGACCATCCAAAGACGCAGCCTCCTCCTCGTCTGTACGTCGACCCCTCGGGCTATTGCGCTGTTCCTTGGCCATTCCTTAAGTGATTTTTTCAGGTCCGCTGGGTCGGTGAAAAAATGCGAGTGCCCCTATTTGTTGATCCGGAGTCTCGCCGGGTACAGCATGGCGTAGTCCAGCCCCATGTCTCTCATCTGCTTCTTATAAGGGGCGAAGCGCTTCCGTTCCTCCTGTACTCTCGCCGTGAAATCAGGATAGAGGGAGATGTTCATGCCCTCAAACTGTAGTTCCCCTTTCTCCCTCGCCATCCGCAGTGCCACATCGCGGTCCCTGTAATTCAAAAGTTTGGCAATGATTGGCCGCGGTGGGAGGCCAGGCTGAGGTTTCGGACCCAGAGTGCGGTGGGCCCTTTCGACGATAAACATGGGGGAGAAGACGTCCTCCCCCAGCAGCGTGCAAAGCAACTTTTCAACAAACAGTTCCATCTTGCCAGTGTTGGTTGACTCCGCCACACCTGTGATGCGGACGTTGGAACGCCGCGAGCGTGCCTCCAAGTCCTCCGTTTTGTCCTGTAGGACCTGGAGCAGGCGACCGAACTGCTTACGGTCCTTATCCCACTCCGTCTGGGCCTCCTCCGCCTCCGTCAGCCTACGCTCCGCCATATCCAACCTCTCAGCATGTTTGTCCACTCTCTCAGACATCCGGTCCATCCTGAAGGACAGAGCGTCAATTTTTGTGCCAATCGCGGACATACTCTCCTGCAAGCCCTTTTCCATGGTACAGAGCATTTCACGAATGTCCGCGCAAAGCGAGCTATCAGCCGCCTGCGACGAGGTTTCCGGAGGAGCCCCCTCCGCGCCCCTCGGTTTCCGCTGTTCGAATGTGAGCTTCGGTTGGTTTCTGTCGCCCTTTCCCATAGCGTTGCACACAGGACGTTGATGCGACAGAGCTCAAGAGCCGGCACAATGCAGGGGGGGCGCCGGAGAAGCGAACTCCGTTAAGCAATCTGTTGCGTAGCAAAGAATGGAGGTTAAAATGGCGGCCGCGGGCCGCGAGGTCCGAGCGAGACCAGGGGAACGATCTCAGCCCCCAGGCACACACCACAGTGCAGGTATCACCACAGACTGTTGAAAAGCGCCAGCACACTCCAAACCGCGTCCCGGCACCAGTGCCCTGCCAGTCCCCAAGTAGGCCGAGGTAGAAATGTCACCCGCCAACTGGCGTCCGTAGGATGCAGTTTCCCGCCGCCGGGCTCCCGGGCCTCTCCGGAGTGCCCCAGGCCACCGCAGTTAAGACACAGTTGACACACCAGTAGGAGCTGTGCGACAGAGTCCAATGACCAAAGCACCGGTGCAAACCAGTCCGGGAGAATCACAGGATAGAAGGCAGTCCGGAAGCCCGGGACCTCACAGGCACTCCACGCCGCACGTAGCATTACGTAGGTCGGGCTGCCCCAAGGATAGTCCGTGGATTGCGGCCTGGTCCGCTACGCCAGACTCCGCCGGTCCGCTGATCGATGCCACCACCGATTTCGATCCGGGAAGGTGCCCCCGCCAGCACTGGGGATCTTAGAAGCGAAATCTGCCCCCGCTAGGGTCGGCAAGGCGCCAAAAAGGATGTCTTTGTCGAATATTAAAGGGGCTCAGGCGAGGAGCTCAGCTCTCACACGTCTTTCATGGACGCCAGCAAGCTCCGCCCCCAGTGGGATTCCACTATTAACCCCAACTCCTAGCTTCTATGACCTAACCCCTCGTATATTCCCCATCGTATTCCTGTCATTTGAAAAGTGTACATTAAAATAACCAGCAAGGCATGAATATATTTCCTTGCCCTGAGTAACAACCTTATCAGACAGCTTGGTGAGAAAATTGGTTAATTCTAAAAATATTGGGTTAGGTACATTATTAAAAACATTTGCAAAGACTATTATACTGCCTGGTATTACAGTACTAACGTGTGCTACCCCACTGATGTAGAGGCATTTAAAGAACCCCTGACGTTCCCTACAGTCTTAACAGAAGATGTTGAGGTGTTGGGTGGGGACGTTATGCAGCCAGAGATTTCAGTAGTGATAAAGTCTATGGCCCGGAATGAAACACCTAGCACCTAGCCAGTTGAATTTTACTAGCCCATCGTTGATACTTTGGCCCCCAAGCTCTTTGATCTGTATAAGGCCGCTAGGATATGGGAATACTGTCACCCTCCACATGGGAAGCCCTGATAGTGCCACTACTGAAACCGGGAAACGTAGCCCATGACAAAAAAATCTTACTGGCCATTAGCAATGATGAATACTGATTACAAAATGCTCAGCAGGAATTTGGCCACTCACCTCTTGCACCATATGCCCACCCTCATACATGCCGACCAGGAGGGATTCATCCTGGGCTGCAACACAGCACTGAACATTAGCATCTTTGTTGTACAGTTGGAGGATGACACGTTGGAGAACAGATATACAGCAGTCCCTGAAGTAAACATTGAAAAGGCATTTCACAGCCTGGAATGGGCCTTCCTCTATTGTGTAATAAATCACTTTGGCCTAGACTGAGGTTTTGTAGCCTGAACCCAACTATTATATAAAGAACCCTTGGCTAAAGAGTGAGCAGGTAGGGTTATCTCGAATGGCTACAGTGTGACAATAGACAGGGTTGCCCGGTTTCGACTCTACTTTTTGCCCAGGCAATTGAGCCTCTGACTAGTTATGCAAGGGCTAGAAACCGCTTTTGGGAGAATAACTAGCGGAGTTCAGACACATTATATTGCCTTATATGCAGATGACCTTTTGGTTTTTTTGCATGACAAGGGGTGAGGATACAGCCATTACAACTCATGGCATTACAACACATATGCCTTTACAACACATGCCTTTACAACGAATTTCGTAGTACAGACATGAATGGTAAAGGCATACGTGTTTTACATGTAAGTATAATGTTAGTATAGGGATTTGAGTGGGTTTGGGTTTTGGGGTGTAGGGGTCATTTTAGGGTTCATGGCGGCTATAGGTTATGGGGTGCCAAAGGAAATTTAAAGTTTTAGGGTGGGTATGGGTTTCGGGGTGCCAAGGGTAGTATTAGGGTTCAGGGTTAATTTGGATTTTGGGGTGCCAAGGGTAATTTTAGGGTTTTCTATGGGTTTTGACGTGTATGGGTAATTTATGAATTCAGGGTGGGTTTGGGTTTTACGGTCTCAAGGGTAATTTTAGGGTTCAGGGTGGGTATGGGTTTTGGGGTGTATGGGTAATTTTAGGGTTCAGAGTGGGTTTGGAGAGGTAGGGGTAATTTTAGAGTTCAGGGTGGGTATGTGTTTTGGGTTACTTTTAGGGTTCAGTGTTGGTTTGGGTTTTGGGGTGCCAAGGGTAATTTTAGGGTTCAGGGTGGGTTTGGGTTTTGCGGTGCCATGGGTAATCTTAGGCTTCAGGGTGGGTATGGGTTTTGAGGTGCTAATGATAACTTTAAAATCTGTTCCCCCTGCGGTTCCGTTTTTGTCCGACAAATGACACTGAAATGCCCACTGGAGGGCTATGAATTATGGAAATGATTCTATATGGCAGGTCACACCTAAAGGAAATAAAAAACTGCAGGAAGAGTGTTTGTGCAAAGCTGTATTTCTACCTGTGACCAAGGACCACGAAAGGTCTGAAAATCGCAAGCCTAAAGAAAGGAACTTCAGTGGCAAATGCTGCTTTTTTAACCTCATGACACACATTACCTGCTGGGAGTGCGCCTTCAAACTTGTGGACAAACTTGGTTTGGATATTTAAAGCAGCAGTCCTGTCGTGAAGACAGCATCACCACTGCAACTGAAAGGTGGGTCTGCATTGACTCTGAATTGTTTGTAGTCAAGCTGTGGAACGGCAGGGTGAGCAGATTTTATTCAACAAATGACACTGAAATGCCCACTGGAGGGCTATGAATTATGGAAATTATTCTATATGGGAGTGCACACCTACTAAAGGATATAAAAAAATGTTAGCACTACGAATCCCAGCATGCTCTGTAAAGTTTAAAAGCTCACTTGGGAGGCCCACTAGGGGCATTTCTGCTAATTATCATGCTAATAGGAGGTGCTGCAGGAGTGTTTGTGGAAAGCTATATTTCTTCCTGTGACCAAGGACCAAAGAAGGTCTGAAAAGAACCTCAGTGCCAAATGTCGTTTTTTAGCCTCATTACACACATAACAGTAGAGTAAAAGTAGCCATCATTGCCCCATATCAGCTATCTTGAGTTTACCCGGGGATATTTCCATACATTCCATGCATTCCCCCCTCTGCGGTCCCCATTATTCCTCATCTTCCTGTGTCAGGAGATGACTCGCCCTCACCCTCGAAGCCATACATGGACTAGCTCTATATGTATTCCATTTGTCTAGACTTTTTCCCCATTTCTGCGGACATCCTCTGTTCACAAAGACTGATTTTTCCATTACCATGTACCAATCCATGTCTCTTTTCCAGTCCCGTAGGTTGGGGTGTTCTCTGCCCCTATCACTGTGCTATGTTGTGCTTTGCCAGTATCAGGCCTAAACTGACCTAGATTTCATCGCTTTGTCCCAGATCCGTGGCTTTCCAGACACTAAGCAGGCACCATTTAGCTGAGAGCTATACAATTAATTAGAAGTGTGGCTCAATGATTAGAGCGGCAGACCCTGATGCAGAGGTGTAGCCCGGGACCAGGGTTCAATTTCCCGCCTTGGCGGGTCTTGGGCTCAAAAATTCCACTGACCTGATAATTCTCGCCTCAGTGCCTATTCCAATCATGGAGTCCCACTCTGGGCAATAGCTTGCTTAATCTCCACAACGGCCCCCACAACACTAAGGATGCCTGGCCTCCACCTTGGGGGTGCCCAGGAGTGGACGCCTCACAGGGAAAGCCAGGATGGGTTCCACCCACAGCGGTATTCGCACAAGCGCCTTGAGACCCTTGCGGGTGAGTAGTGCGCTATACAAGTATCAATTTACATTACACCATATTAATAAATCCGGTATTTGAAAAGGATGAACTAATTACCCCTAAGTGTCTCAAGGCACTGGGGGCTGTCGGAGAGATTATGGGCCCGATGTAGGAGCCCTAATACCGGTCGGAAACGGCCGATTTCGGCCGTTTCCAACCGGTATTAGGGTTTTCTAATGTAGGAGCATGCTTTACAGAATCTGTATTTTACCGAATCTGTATTTAGAGATTCGGTAAAATTACCGAATCGGTAAATACAGACTCGCTAAAAATACCGATTCTGTAAAAGCACATGTAGGTAGCACATCTTTGAGTGCCGCAGGCCTTTCAGATTCGGTATTTTACCATCCAATCCAATTGGGTGGTAAAATACCGAATCCAGGTGTGCATGCACATCTGTGCATGCACACCTGTGCAATGTGAAACACAGACATGCCCTTAGGGCATGTCTGTGTGCCACATGGCACACAAGTCCAGAATTGGGGTGCCAGAGGGTGTCAAAGTGACACCCCCTGCACCCTTGCAAAAATCGGAATTTACCGAATCGGTAAATACCGATTCGGTATTCACCATTGATTCCTATGGGCTTCAAGGCCCATAGGAATCAATGGGGGATACCGATTCTGTATTTACCGAATCGGTAAATACCGAATCTTACAGATTCGGTATTTACCGATTCTGAAATACCTACATGTGCCCCCTTCTATTTTACCACTTCTTAAATACCGAATCGGTAAAATTCGGTATTTTAGAAGTGGTAAAATAGAATTACCTACATCTAGCCCTAAGTGAGCTATTGCCCAGAGTCACATGATTCAGAGCTGCTGCCGGCACTGGGGATCGAACTGTGAGCCCTGCGCTCCAGAGTCAGCTTCTCTGGCCTCTGCACCACATTTCTCCAATCTCTATCATACTTCATATCACAGCTTCCCAATAAACCTGTATTTTTGGACACACCCATACATGTGGTAACAAGACCACTCCTCGCTACATAGTCTGAGACAAAGTGAATCTGCTCTCCTTCCCATTTTAGCAAGAGTGTTACTACCTACCCCCATTTCAGCAGGAGGTTTCGAAACCCCCCTGAATTGCCTTTAGTTCCTTATTTCTCGTTACCATTTACATTTCTGCTTAGTTGCATTGTTTTCCCATGTTATCAAGCCTCCCCCAGTGTATATTTTACATTTTCCAGCCTCCTCTATTTTTTGTTTCTTTTTTTTTCTTTTTCCCCCTGCATTCACTGTCTTAGGATATTTATTGTGATGCCCTTGTTTATTAATCTTTTTGATGACGATGTATTTCTCTCTGCTTTTTGTATTGACAATTTTAATAAAATTTTCTTGAACTAAAAGAGTGTTACAGGAGATGTAGGCTCTATATAGTATTTTAAGTTGTATTAGTCTAAAGCGTGCCTGTTGGACTTGGCCCTTTTTTGGCTAAAGTTCCTTAAACTTCCTCCTAGACCTTTTTCTGACATTGTATTGCCGACTTAGATTCTTTAGGCACTTTGCCACTGCTAATCAGTGTCAAAGTACAAGTGCTCCCTGTATAAAGTGTTATGGTAATTGGATGTCCATAACTGGCACGTTTGTCTTACTAGTAAAGGGTGCAGTGTATGTGAAAGGTAGGACAGGTACTGAGATGTGTACCATGTCCTGACAGTGAAATACTGCCAAATTCGTTTTTCACTGTTGCAAGGCCATCTTGCCCATTGGACAGAATGGAGAATGCTGTGTCACATGTTTCCAGCAAATCTTCCCATAGGCATAAGATGGAGAGATGGAGTTTAGTGTGCCTGAACTCAGAATTTAATAACATATTTTTGTGAAGATGGTTTTTAAATTGTGTGTTTAGAAACCACGCTTTTAGAAGTGGCTGGCTTCTTGTCCTAACCATCTTTCTGCCTTTGCCAGGTTGTGTATTGACTGTGACAGGTTCTGAGGAGGTGTCCTAACACCAGGGAGGAGTAGGTGAGACAGCAACAGGCTGGCCTGCACTTGGTGTGGTGGGAGGAGTAGCCCCTTTGATGCGAAGAGGGCTATGCTGCTGCCATAAAAGTATGGTTCCACCTCCTGCAGAGTGTCTGAGGCCCAGACCTCCACTATCAAAAGAAAGAAGGTGTGCAGACACCCAGAACTGGTTTGGACCGGACTCAGAGCCCCCTGAACACAAAGATTTCAAAGGCATTTAGGGGTATAAATGTGAGAGCTCAAACTCCTGAACTCAATACTGAACTTAAGCCTGAAAAAGGATTGCAACTACTTCAGGATCAAGAGGAACCTCCGCCAAGGAAGAACAGCTGAAGAGACGGAAGAGAAGGACTGCCCTTGCTGTGTGTTCTGTGGCTACCCTGTAGTTTTCTGATTTGACTAAGGAGAGGACAAGGGTCTTTGCTGTGTGCGCGCACCCTGCTTGAAAGGACTTTGCTGTGTGCTGTGTCCTGAAATAACTTGTCTTCAAGGGCCCGAGAGGAGCTGGCTCACTGTTGTGGAAACTCAAAGTTTCCAAGTGTGTCTCAGCGATGCTGTGCGCTTTTTGCAGCTTGAGACCTTCGTGAGAATTGCCCCATTACCATGTGCCTCGGATCAGTCTTGCGCTCTGATTCGATCAACAGCGTGATCAGAAGTGCTGTGATCGTTATTGCCATTGGCCCAGACTGTCGTCCCAAGGGGGCGCTGTGAGAAATCACTGCCTCCGGCCCGAGCCTGCCTTTGCCAAGGAGAGACATGTGAACCTTCACCATCGTGGGTCCGAGGTCCTTTGCCCAAGATCAATGGAGTCGTGCCAGGAGCCAATCAGCTGCGAGGCCGTCACCTGGTAGCCCGACTCTCACTGGGTGGAGCAGCAGCTGTCAACTCAAAGCCACACAGCTTGATGCCCAACCCACGAAGAGAGGAGAGGAGAGGAGAGAAAGACTGCACCTCCCCAAGTAACGCTTAGCGAGCGTGTGTCGCCGCCTGGGGCGGAGTGTGTGCTACGAGAGACCGCTCTCGGCCTTTCCCATCTTTGCAGTGCGAGCCTCCACTCAAGTCAGTATCGCAGCCCGTACTTGCAGAGGAGTGGCAGTACCGGGGTCGGATTGTGGAGCTGGACTTTGTTTCCTTAGTAACAGTATTAGGGGCATATTTTGGCAGTCGCTGACTGCAAGTCAGCTAAGAGTAGTATAGAGACCTTCACTAGCACCAGGATCAGTGCCAAACTGCATTAGTACTTGCTTTTATGATCCGCATTAGTACTTGAATTAAGGACAGTCTTATTTCTACATTACGAACTGCATAGCATTGCATTAGATCACAGTGAACTGCTTATTAATACCGCAAGAACCGACAAGTGATTGTTAGCCTAATAACCGCCCAGTGAAATATTACAAATACGCATATGCTGGATATTTTTATTGTTTGGTCTCATCATATTTCTTCTTGATAAATATACTGCTATTTTCCTAAAATCAGGGTGGTGTCCATTTGTGCTGTTATCACTGTGTTACTGGGAGTATGGTTGCAAATACTTTACACATTGCTTTGGAGATAAGCCTGGCTGCTCGTGCCAAGCTACCGGAGGGTGAGCAGGTTTTACCTCCTTTCCCTGACTAGAAGAAGGGGTCCCTATTTGGACTAAGTTACCTACCTCAGCCAACTAGAGACCCCCAGTTCTAACAGTGCCCTAATGGCTACTTCCATAGGGAAGGCCAGGGCATTTGGCCAGTCCTCCTCTTGGAGGTCGAGAATGTCTCTTTCCCAGTACTCTCAAATACCTGCAAGGGTATCGGCGTAGTTGTTAATGAGCTTTTCATATGTCAATGAGACTGCCTAGTGCAGCAAATGTTAAAGGAGTCTGGATTCTAGTGGCAACCCCTCAGGCAGGGTTTCACCATGAGGCACTGTCACCTCTAGGTCATGTCTGATCTGTAAGTACCTAAAGGCCTCGGTGGAGGCAAAGGCATGGGATGCTTGGAGCTCTGAGAGCATTAAGATCGTCATCCCAGAGTGTAGATCCCCAACTCTGGAAAGTCCAATTAGGTCCCATTTATCAAATACCTTGTGCCCATAGCATCTAATTGTTCTGCTCCCACATAGGTGTAGCTTGCGTGATTTTACATTTCTAGCCTAGTGTTGCCAGAGTCTCGTGCCATTGTTGGATCGTAAAGGTTGTAGGGCCCCCCAGGCACAGATGTCGAGCGTTGGCATATAGGGCCCCAAGGTACATCCTTGGTTGGAAGACAAGCCTGTCCATTCGATAAGTCGGTTCGTCTGTGGTTGATTGTTGCTATCTGCGCTGCTCTGATTTGATGTTTGGCAGGGCTATTCCCCCATTGTACCACCCTCGTGTTAGTTTACTCAACGAAATTGGTGGAGGGCCTACATCCCATCCCATCCCTTACCTCTCCTTCTATATTTTTAAAGAATGACTCTGGTATTGGAAAAAGAGTATTTTGCATGACATAGGGAAACCTTGATAGTACCATCATCTTGAAAAGTGCCGCACTACCTAGCAATGACAGGGAGAGCGAGCGCCAGTGTGTGAGTTGAGTCAGGGGACCCTGTAGGTTGTATATATGGAAGAGAGTCGGTTCAATGGTGACACAGATTCCTAAATAGCTGAAGCCCTCCTTTACTATTCGTGCCTCAAACTCTAAGGACAAGCAAGGGTCTTGGCCATGAAGAATGAATACTGTTGATTTAGACCACTTAATCAAATAGCTGGAGTATTTGCTAAATGTCGCAAAAATATTTAATATTCTTCGGATCAAGGTTCTGGGTGCTGCTACATAAAGTAGCATGTCATCTGCATAGAATGATATTTTGTCTTCCTAGTCCTCCGTCCAGCAGAGGCATCTGATCGATGGGTCCCCTTGAATCCATGTCACCAGCGGTTAGAGCTTCAGGGCGAACATAAGGGTCTGACAGGGACAGCTCTGCAGTCTCCCTCGCTGTAGGAAAAAAACCTGGGCTGTTACTCATTAACCACTACCTGTGCTAAAGGGTCAGCATATAGGAGACATATCCAGGACAATAAATGAGGGCCACAGCTTATTCGTCTCAGCACCGCGAAGAGATATGACCATTCAATAGAATCAAAGGCTGTGCATGCATCAAGTGAGAGAACCACTGTTTCCTACCTGATTCTGTGTGTGCGCCCTAAAACTCCCTGGAGACATCTCAGATTAAGTGCAGTGCTGTGCCATAGCATGAAACCAGATTGGTCTGGGTGGACCAATCCAGAAAGGAGAGGGAAAAGCTAAAGAGCCAAACGTTTGGCTAACATTTTATCTTACGCATTTAGTGAGGAAATAGGGCGGTAGGAAGTGCAGTGTTTGGCAGGCTTTCCTTCTTTATGGATAACCATTATGGTCGCTAGTCTCTGATCTCTAGGAAGTCTGCCCTGGAGCCTAATCTCTTCAAACATGCCATTGAGGACGCCGTGTGTTTGTATAATTCGATGGATATACCATTTGGTCCCACCACCTTCCCCGAATTGACGGCCGTTATTGCCTCTATCACTTCCTCTTCAGTGGGGTCTTCTTCTAATAGTCGGGTCTTCTCTGTATCAAGGGACGGAAGTGGAATATTTGCCAGGAATGCCGCAGTCGAAGACGGCTGAAATGCCAGAAACCGGTCCCCGGTAGCTTGTCTCCTTTCTGGTGAAGAATTGGCTTGGTAGTTTAGTCTGCCCTGTTCCCATGATGCACTGGGCCAGGGACAGACTGATTTGCATATAGCCAGGTTCTGAGCTGGGATGGGGCAGTGAGATAAATAACGGTGATGGATCAGGCCCTGATCTTTGGACTGGGTAAGAGTGGTCTGCTTAGTTCAGACACTCTGTTCGTCACCACCCCCTTTTCTGAATCGTTTTTGGCCACTATAGGTGTGGCAGGGTATGCTCAGACATGAGTCCCTTTCTCACTGCTCCACCAGGATTCAAGCAAGCCGGGCCGAAGATGGCTGAAATGCCAGAAACCGGTCCCCGGTAGCTTGTCTCCTTTCTGGTGAAGAATTGGCTTGGTAGTTTAGTCTGCCCTGTTCCCATGATGCACTGGGCCAGGGACAGACTGATTTGCATATAGCCAGGTTCTGAGCTGGGATGGGGCAGTGAGATAAATAACGGTGATGGATCAGGCCCTGATCTTTGGACTGGGTAAGAGTGGTCTGCTTAGTTCAGACACTCTGTTCGTCACCACCCCCTTTTCTGAATCGTTTTTGGCCACTATAGGTGTGGCAGGGTATGCTCAGACATGAGTCCCTTTCTCACTGCTCCACCAGGATTCAAGCAAGCCGGGCCGAAGACGGCTGAAATGCCAGAAACCGGTCCCCGGTAGCTTGTCTCCTTTCTGGTGAAGAATTGGCTTGGTAGTTTAGTCTGCCCTGTTCCCATGATGCACTGGGCCAGGGACAGACTGATTTGCATATAGCCAGGTTCTGAGCTGGGATGGGGCAGTGAGATAAATAACGGTGATGGATCAGGCCCTGATCTTTGGACTGGGTAAGAGTGGTCTGCTTAGTTCAGACACTCTGTTCGTCACCACCCCCTTTTCTGAATCGCAGTGTCTTGCTTCGTCATTTTGGAGTTGTGGTGTAGATTTAGGTATAATAGTCCGTGAATGCATTGGCGATCACTTGGGGTTTCCGAATTGTCTCCCCTTCCAGTGTATCTATGGCTGCTACCCAACATCATGCTCTCTCGCATTTATCAAGCCACGCCAGCAGGGTCCGTCTTGTCACCAAGCTTTAACGCCCTATGTTGTGTCTCCCTTATTTTGCCCTGGCTACGCTGTGTTGGCTGCTGGCCAAACTTTGCAGCCTCGCCTCTGCCAATAAACGGGCCCTCTAGTCCTTTCAGTATTACCTTCTGGGTCGCTCCTTACGGTGGACTCTTGGCCCGATCGGTCAAACCTGGTAGGGGAATTCTGCAAGGAAAAGGCCTTGGGGGGTTGTGGTGGGAGCTCCCGGGGCACCACGGAGTCCTGCTTCATGGTCTCTTCCTCTGTTGCTGGTGTAATACTTCCGGTGCAAGGGGGAGGAGGGACTTTATATTCCGATGGCCCGCAACTGCAGAGGGGAACTCGGATGCAAGGAGGTGAAAGCAGGATAGCAGAGGAGGACAACATGAAGGAGAAGGTGGTAGCGGACACTACGGATGAGAAAGCGGTGGAAGAACAACCAGCACTACCAGAGACCGGCGGATCCAGAAGGGACACCCTGACCAAGGACGTGAACGAACGGGAGGTCTGTAGGAGCCAGGATGGCCACTGGGAAGGCGTGCCGGACGAGGTGGCCTTGGCTCTGTCACAGAGGAGGTCCATGGGGTAAGTCGTGAGGGGGTGACACCATGAGTTACCCGCACTGGGTGACACCAACCCCAGTGACGCTCCTGCCGGGGATCGAACCGTGAGCCCCCAGGTCACAGAGTCAGCCGCACTGGCCTCTGCGCCACACCTCTTCCCTAATTGTTGCGCATCAGATGAGTTACCTGTAATAGGATGATGATGGGGAAATTTCTTTTAAGAAATTAGAGAGCTATTCCATGCTTAATCTTATCCCCTAGACCGCTGACATTCCAGGACATCAATCGGACCTATTTGCGGGGTTGTCCCACCATAGGGATTGTAGCAATACATCTAAGGCATTATCTGACGTAATACCCTTGATGGGTTCAACACGGGTGACCCCAGTAAATCGTGGTGCACTGTTTATGAAAAGTGGAATGATTCCAGTCTATTATCTGTCTCGTGATGAGCATGAAGTTAAGGAAAAGAAAACAATGCAAGAACTTTAACTGCCCTAGAACTTTACCCCTCTGGTTCCCATTAGAACCAACCCCGCTCCCCACATCCCTGCCCAGCGGACTTACAACTACCTGCTCCCTGAACTCAGCAAAGGTCCTGTCGACCCCTTCCAAAATTTCTAACATAGGGGAATGTGAACTTCCCTTGCAACCCAACCCGACCCCTTTATTATCATTATCCATACCCGTTAATCTGACATGTCTGTAACCCATTAAAGATAGTTGAGACCTTTTTTAATCTCCAACTTCTGTGCAGTCTGAGTTGGGTCGGGGCTGAACCCACATCCCCACGAAGACTTAGGATCCCCCCTCAGATCCGGCCACAGCACACCCTGGACATTATAAGTTGTATCAACAAGGGAAACCCCACCCAACTCACCTCCACAGAACCCAGGCAGTACGTTTCACCGTGACTCACTCAGGACTCCCCACCCCCTGGGATGTCTCATCAGTCAACTGATCCTTTGGTGTTGAGATAGTCTTCCTCTGTCTCTTCAGCACTGCTTTGCACATGGGCCTCCCACCATCCTCCACCCTCCAAGCCATTCCCATGCTCCCTTTTGTGCCATAAAGAACCAGACTTTAACCTTACTCCACAATCGAGCCGGAAAGAGCATTAAGTACTTCACCCCTTTGTCTGTCAGTGCTTTCTTTACTTCCAGGAAGCTGTGTCTTACTCTCTGAACCTTTAGGATGAAGTTGCTAAAGATGGTGATTTGTGTGTTCTCGGAGAGGACATGTGGATGCGTGCTCGCCGTTTGCAAAATCACATCTCAGAAATTGAAGAGGCGGGCGAGGATGGGACTTGGCGGGCACACGGTTGGGCCTGGCCCCCGGCACTTGCTGAGCCCTTTCCACAGAGAAAAACTTAGAGAGGCCTTTCAGTTGGAGGTGCTTAAGAATGAGTTTTTCCACAAACAGGTCTGCTGCTGGTCCCTCCTCCCTCTTTTGAATCCCCAGGATGCGGACATTGTTACATCTGGACCTCCCCTCGTAGTCCTCCAGTCTCACCTTTAGAGTGAACTTGGCCATTTGGAGTTCAGTCACCTGGGTCTTAAGGATTTTGGTGTATAGGAGCAGGGTCGTAGTAGAATCTTCCACTTCCTTCACTCTTGCCCTGATGTTACGTAGGTCTGCCGGAATCACTGAGACCTCCACCCCACTTGAGTCCATGCGGCCCTCTAGTGCTTTGTGGACCCCTGTGTGGCTTCAATAATGTCATGGAGAGATAGGGTGTTCCCAGGGGGTCAGGCAAATGGTTGGGGGATATGTGCTCATGTGGTCCCTCCTGGGCTTCTGCTACTTTAGGGAGTGCATATTTGTCGAGCGTGGTTTGAAAGGTTCCCTTCATGCTCTTCCGCCCCTGTCATTGTGGGGCCTCCCAGCACGCTTGTATGATTGGGTGAGTGTCACGGGAACGGTCTCTGGCGCCTGCCAGTAGTTGACTTAGGTAATCTCTGCGGCCTGTTAGGTTCCCCCACACATGCCACTCTCCTTCCGAGGGTTTAGCTGACCCTCTCCCCGAATTTACAGTCGCAAGACATCACCTGCATTATGCCTCTCACTGTGTTTTATTTGACTTCAAGTTGTCTTCTCTGTTGTTGCCCTGGTTGCCCTGATGCCTCGGTGCCAGGCTTGCTTAGTACTCATATTGGTGCTGTCGGTGGGCCCTCCTGATACATGAGACGGGCACTCCTCAGGTTGAGCTCCTGAATGTCAACCGACATCGGGTGGAGCTTCAACCCAGAAGCTGCCTCTGCCCGGTCTGGTTTGGGCACAAGGGCTTGGACCCAGCCGCTCGTCAGGCCCCACGACGCTCCGTTCCTGGGGCCAATAGAAGGTGGCCTGACTCCTCGGGTCTCAAGTGCTCCAGATGTCTACCCAACCGCAGCTGGTAAGGAGTCTAATGTTTGGGCAGATTCTTGGATCGGGAAATGGAGTCTTGGAGCCGCAGTACAAAGCAGCCATTGTCCTCTGCATTTAGCCACGCCCTGCCTTCAGTAGAACTCTTGTTGTTTATGTTGCCAAACCCTAAGGACAGTGGCATCGTGAACTCCCCCTTTTCCTGCTTCTGCTTGGTTGGTATTGACACTTGCAGTTATTTATGAACCTTTTCTGTCTGCACCTCAGCAGATAAAATCTCTTAAAATACTAAAATAGAAAACTGATAACAGAGGCAAAGCAAGCAAAGTTAATTACAAAAAAGAAATAAAGAGGGAAAGAGAGGGAAAGAGAAAATGAGGGAGAGAGGGCTGGAAGGAAGAGTAAAATTAAGGATATATGAAAATAAGGAAGAAACTGTGACAAGAAGGAAGGGTAAAAAGTATGAAAGGATGAAAGCAAGGGTGAAAGGACTGATGGATGTAAGGATAAAACAATATTAGCATGAGTGAGAGAAAGAAAGTGGCTGGAATGATGAAAGTCTGGATAAATGGATACCTGGATGGAGGTGTGGAAGGATGGATTACTGGGTTGATAATAGGAGGGAGAATTGGTAGATGGATGAACAAGAAAGGATGTATGAATGTTTGGAAGTCTGAATAGAAGGATGCATGGATGGAAGACTGTAATAATTAAAGGGTGGATGGATGGAATTGTGAAAGGATGGATAAAAGTATGAATAGATGGATGGATATATGAAAGTCTTAAAGATGAATCGAAAGCGTTAAGGAGGGACCTCATCTAGAGTGGGCAGGGCGTACTCGCTTCGCTCACCCAATGGCATTCAAGGTATGGATCAAAGTCGGGGCATTTGAATTTTCTGGCTACTCTCTTTCATAAGAATGTAGGCCCTATTGGTTCTTTACAAAACGTTATATCAGAATCCACAGATTCCATATATTTAATATGAAACACTATGACAAAGATAGCAGGCCTCACTTTAGTATTGTGAAAAGCATGCCTTGTTAGCAAAACAGGCTTTTAAGGGTCGATTGCTATTACACAGTGCAAAAGCCTTTAGGCAAGTATTTTATTAAATGGAATCTCACAGATTCCCATAGTAGGCAAGGGGCGTGTTGCTGATGATCCACTTTCACAAACTGCGGAAAGAGAAGAATTGCACTATGATAATCCTTTATATGCCCTCTTATTAGAAGTTTTATATCGTTATGACAATTGTAATATTGTGCTGATTTATAATTTTACTACTGTATACCTGAAGGTTGGTTTGAGGGAAAGTGTATGCTCAATACAGTATGCATTAGTTTATTATGGAGACAAGTCAATGATAAAGGCTATAGTCCTAATCATTGTAAAACGTTTTGTCATATGCCTGATTTGATATGTTTATTATGAGAAAATGGCAACAAAGGCAATAGGTCTTATTTATCATGGAACACATACATTAAGGCAAAAAGGCATTTAAGGGTGGATTGCTATTGCACCGTGGTAAAGCCTGGAGACATATTTTGGTACATAGAATCTCAGATAGCCAAGGAGTTTGGTGCTGAGTACACACCAAGAAACAAACAAAAACAAGCACACACACACTGACAAACACATACACACACACACACACCACACTTTGTTTTTCAAACACATGCTACTCATACATAAACAAACACATACACACACTTACAAGTTTTGGAATACATAGTCTTTCTTTCCTTTTTTTCTTCATAAACTGTATTCGGTGTGTATTAAACAACCAGTAAAGTATGCATGAAAACAAATTACGTTGGTAATGATTAATATAAAATAAAAACATGTTGAATAACACTTGTTAGACAACTTGGGGTCAGAGTTACTCATATCATAAGAACACATAAAATATCAATTTAAAAAAGCAATACAGTTTCGTCAAATCATCATGGGCTCAACGCTATATTGGAACAATTATACTTTTATGTATATTAATGCATTTATAATAAAAAAGCGCCATGTTAAGATAGACCCCGGCATCATTAAGTTCAGACAAATATTTTACAGCACGAGATGCGATCCATTGCCGCATGCAAGCAGAAGTGGTTTTAAGTAATAACTTCTTAAACCAGAATAAAAGTAACAAAACAGCATAAAGTGCATAGTGCTCTGTTTAATACGTCCATCGCATGGGCAAGTAAACCCATCCGAAGGACAGGTTTTCATTGTGGGAAAGGCAACTAAATGATGGACAATTCCCATTCTGAATCGGACTAGGACAAAACGGTGCATAAGATTGGGATGAATTAGATAATCCTGACAGCCAGCTTCTAGAGTAAGTGTTACATAAAACATGACAGTTGATTTCCTGCTTTGACTAGCAAGCCTGATTTCCCTTCTGTTATTCATAAAAGGTTCTCTAATAGACAGCTTGCTAAGTGATAACACTTGTAGGGGGTTAGTCCGGATTGACATATTAAATCATTTGCTACAAACAAAATTAATATAACTTAGTCAAGGGATCTTCATGGAATTATCCAAGGTAAAACAGTCTTGTAAAATTGCTTTTATAAAACTAGTTTCTTCTTTGGACCATATAGAGCGCCATAGCAATATGGGGCGTGATGCGACTATATCTGCGAGGTCCTGGAGCCCTGCTACTCTGTGAGTAATCTCAGATGAAGCCGAAGTGGGCAGACTAAGGAGACGTTTAGGGAAACCATTTTTCTTAGTCTGCAATGCTTTACTACCATAGTGGCCCCACACACCAGCCCCTTATGTTACGGTGGATAAAACCCTTGCCCTATAAATTGCACACATCTCCTTGACCGGCCTAGAACCCAGCTTGGCTGAAAATCTGAAAATGCCATGAGTACTTCTGTCCATTTTGCTCCTGACATTGGTAATTTCATGAGTCCATGAACCAATACCAAAGAAAGTTTTCCTAGGTAGCAGAATGAATCGATGGAAGTCACGTGTGACTTGTCAATACAAAGTATGCCCTCACTTTCCTGATACCTGATGGCATCAAAAATATTGGCTCTATAATGGTGGCCCGCTTTGCAATAGATCCCATTTGGATACCTCCGTGCTCGCCATACCCTCTGGATGGCAGAGGGAGGGTATGGTGAGCACGGAGCAGCAGGCAACCAAGCCATACAGAGATATGTCTCTTTAGGGCTAAACACACAGAGAGCTACATTCAAAAGCTCTCTGCCTAGTGATCCCTAAGGATGTCTAGCAATGTAAGGGGAGCAACTTCAGTTGTGACATTTCCTAGTACATCTGGCCAGTGGTTCTCTGGTTCCAAAGTGAGCAGCTCCAGCCTTTAGGTCACATATCCTCCCTACATTAATATTTAAAACTGAATGACAAATGCCAATATGTAGCAAACATATCCACTGTCACGCTGAAACGCTGAAAAGAAAAATATTATTTTATCTTCATTCGAATATAAAAGATTTACTAAGTGTTAAACAAAACCAATATGCTACTTTTCTTATTGATTAACAATAAATAACTGTGCAACATCGAGATGCTCCTTTTTTGTTATTAAAGGGGAGACATGGAAACTATTTTACCTGTACAGTTTTGTTTAAAGTATTGTTTTTAATGAATTTCCAGTTACAAAGCATTTAATACAGTTACATCTTCTCGTTGGCTGGGTACAGTGCAATCCCACAGTGACGACATGTAACGCATAAAATGTACTATGATCAAAATAGTTATCCCTAACAAGATCCACCAAGCAGTTAGTGAATACATTTAATATCAATGATTCCTAAGACAAGGATGGATAAATATATATATTCGCTTCCCAATGTGTTTGTCATCTACCCTTATGTAGCAGTCAGCACATCTAGGCTCTACCTAATTACCTTCACCTCCCTCTGGCTCCCCTGTTTCTTTCCCCACTAAGTATTGTTGGTACTACCCCCAAAAGCCTTGGGGCGATTCTGTGGAGGCAGTAACTCACTGTATGTGTCCGATTGTGTGCTGCTATATAGCATATCTTTAGTCCAATCATCAATAGTCGGAACTGCGCCTTTAGTCCAGCTCATTGCTACCCTACGTTTGGCAAGTAGCAGACCCATCGCCACTAATCGTCTTCCATTTTTGTTGACCTATTTGTCATGTCTCAGCAAAGCGAGAAGCAGGTGAGAGAGCGCAATTTGAATAAAAAGTATGTATGAACCATATTCATAAGCATATCGCATAAATGTAGAATCTATAACGTGAAATAGACACTTGTAGTGTAAAGTTAGCTGATGTAATCAATGTAATAGGAAATGTATTTTGTATTCACTTTAGAGTATTAGAATTAGAAGGCCCGTATACATAGTGGGCTAATATAGAAATGTATAGAACTGCTTAAGAATAGTAGAATGTGCAAAACTGAATATACGTGTGTAATCATGAAAAGGAGAGACGGCGAAACGTAAAGTGAAGAAATGTGCAGAGAATATATATCACGATGTAAGCACGAGAATATAAATGTTGCGTTATATGTAGGATGTATTCACTTATAATCATTGCTTTACTAAACTCGAATATATATAAATGTGTGTTAAAGGTTATACTGTATAGAAGAGTTTGTAGGAATGTTAGAAAAGGTTTAGTCATATGTGATTTTAACCTAACTGACCAAGAGTTCACAGGAGTGTAGTCCGCTGTATGTAATTTAGTGGGCTCACAGGAGTCGTGAATAGCCTTGCTGTGAACGTGAGAGCCAAGGAGTCTAGTTCTTGTTAGATTTAAGGTGACAATGTCGGACGAAGTTTATTGCCTAAACGTGAGAGGAGACACTTGGAATTTGAGTCTTGTTTTGAAATGACTATTCACAGGACCAAGAAAGGTTATATACATAGTCATAAAGATTAAAGTTCTGCTGTGATTATAGACTTTTTGATCCGAAGTGTCAAATGAAGTCACCAACAAGAAGACGAAGATGGCGTCTAAAGAAGAAAGGTCAACTTAATGGACGACGCGAAAGAGACGAAGCAAGGAAAAGCTAGAAGATGACCTCACGGGGGAAAGTCCGTGGTGGGCGTCAAGGGGCGTTCCACCCATACTGTGATTGTGTATTTAGGGACAGCACCCTGGGGAGGAGATGGTGAGGAGCGAGCGCTGAGAGAAGATCAGAGCGCAGAGCGCAAGAGAGCAGTAGGCCGAGGACCCTTAGAGAGCGGATGGGTAGGCAGAGAGGGTACTGCTTCTCAATATAAGTTACCATTAAGGGTTAAGAGAGTTTGAACTTCTTTGGAAGTCAAACTGCTGACACCTTTTTTAGGTAAGGAACTTGCAAGTAGGGATGTCACATAGTACAGAGTAGGGACAGAATTAACTTGTCTATTCTTTTGTAGATGACGCAACAGGACTACACTGTATCTATGCTATAACCTGGAGAATTGGAACAGATTTGGATTCGAATTTGATTATATTCTTTTGTATACTTATTGAATCTTATCCTGAGAGGATTGTATATGCATTTAATTCTGATTTTATATAAACTTCTAAAACTTCATCAGTTGTCAGTGGTCCTTCAGAGTTGCGTCAGTTTATGGGGTTTATCTAACCTATGCGGGGTTTGTCTTTTACTCAATGACAGATAACAATCGATCCAAATTGATGAATGAGATTAATATCTAAGTGATCAAAAACGGTATCAAAATCTCATTCCCCGCACAGGTCTGGTGTAATGGAGAGACCCGTAATCTCTTGCATAGTATGAAAGATCTCCCAGAAATCGAGAATCTTGGGGCAATACCAGGCCACATGTAAGAACCTAGCTTCCTGCTCTGCGCAGCGGTGACAAGCTGCAGAGTCACGTAAACCATATCTACATAGTCTCTCCGGTGTGTAGTACACTCTATTGATATACTTAAAGTGGATTAGTCGGTGTCTACCATTAAGAGAACTATGTCTTGTAACTTTGCAGCAATATTGCCAGGTGTTGTCATCAATCGCCATATCTAGGTCGTTCTGCTAGGCTACTGGTGCTTTCATTAAGTGGTCTCCTGGATTCTTGCATAAGGCTATGCATTCTAGTTACCAGCTTAGTGGGTGTGGCGGAACGTATAATATAGGAGGGAGCGTAGGCATCTCTAGTCGCTCCTGCATATCTTCGCATAATGGTTGCGTAGTGCATGCCGAACTCTAAGGTACTTGTATTGGGCAAGGGTTGAGGGTTTATGTCCTTGTGCCATTATGTCTTCCTACTTCCATACCACTCCTTTGAAAAAGGTCAGCCATTTTAGTGATATCAAATGTCCGTAATGCTAGGGAAACCTCTCTTTCTATCCCCATCTGGAACCAGGAACATCATTATAGTGGGGGCAGAGGGGAGTACATAAGAGCTCATGACTATCTATTCATTAAGTTTCGCAAAGCATGTACCGTTGAGTTTTTATAGTCTAGTGTACCATATCTACTGCTTGGGGTTCTGAACAGCACCAGAGGGAGTGCATCGAGGTCAGCAACATCTTTCTCAATATGTAGGTGTGGTAAGCCCTTTGGCCCATGTATCTAAAAGTGTGCATGTGAGCTCTGTGCAGTTCTATAGTATATCTAAATCTGAGGCATTTAGCAACCCCTAAAGGATGGCATGGTGAGAGATTCCCATGTAACTCTCAGGTGCTTACCGACCCAGGCACATTTTCACAGCAATAAGCGAAGGGTATCAAATATAAGATTCGGAAGAAGCATCGGGATATTTTGAAAAAGGAACAGGAATCTGGGGAGAATGATCATTTTCATAAGTGAGATATGTCCGATCAATGAGAGAGGCAGCCTAATCCATCAAGCAACATCCTTTTCTAACTTGAAAAGTGCTTTTCCATAGTTGTCAGATAGTACTATCCCAGGGTCAGTATGAGTTTGAATTCCTAAATAACGTACAGAATCTGTGGTCCATTCTAGAGGGAAATCCAATTTCAATAGAGCCATGGATGGTGTCAGGGGGAAATTATAGATTTGGCCCAATAAACCCTTAGGCCCGATAGTTTCCCAAAACGGACCACCTCTGTGAGCACTGGGGTAAGTTGTCTTTCGGGATCCCAGACATAAAAGAGCATATCATCAGCGTATGCCAAAACAATTAGGCTGTAACCAGGGAAGTGCAGTCCCCTATGTATATGGTATTCTCTCAGTGTACATACCAGGGGCGTTGCAACCAGGGCATATAGAAGAGGAGGTAATGGACAACCCTGTAGGTCACCTCTTGAGACAGCCAGTGAGCCTTAAGCCAGAGGCGGACAGGCCAGTAGAGGTTTTGGGTGGTTCCTTGGAGGGCCACAGTTATGGATGGCCAGGGAGAGAGGAACTACCAGGGAATGCTCACTAGGAGGGACTCACATATTTGTCCCCTGCCATTGATCCACACTTTTAACAGTTGCACCAGGCTTTATGTACAGCCTCCTTGAGTTAAACAAATGGGGAGAACGTCACCCAGAACTTTTAATGGTGCTGCAATTGTTCAGTCTGTATCATACAGTATCTAGCTACCTGTGAAATATGTGTCAGCACGGCAGCGGCAACGGGGGGTGTGAACAAAAGGGGCCATATGCTGCCAGCCCTGGTATACAGGTATACAAATCAAGCACATGAAGTTTGGAATCTGTGGGGCTGTGGCACAGCTGGGCTGCGAGTAGGTCAACCATAGTGGGGTGTGTCGCATGTCCTCTCCTCAGGTTTCAAAACAAGGGGCAGTTACTTGGGCATGCTCCTTGCTGTAATCAGGGCACAAATCTAATGCATGCTTATGTAAGGGGGGTATATCACAAGAAATGGAAATTACATACATCCTCCAGTACCTCCAAGATGCAGGCACACTCATTTCACACACTTCCGATGGAGGGCTAGAAATTCAGGGGATACAAAGTGAACCTGGGCATGGTTAGTTTAGCACCAAGGGTCCCTGTTGGTCAGCAGGTGGGGTTGATGGGGGTTGATGGGCTGATGGGTCACAGGAGTTTAGCAAGGCCCTACGGGATTTTGAGTTACTGGCTACGCACCTAGGGGTCCCCCTGGCACCGGACAAGACTGTGGGTCCAGCGCAAGTGTTGACTTTTAGGAATTTAAATTGACACGCTGGCAGGCGAATCCAAGTTACCAGCGGACAAGGTCCGGGACCTTGTGCAGCACATCCAGGCAGCTTTGGGGCAGGAGAAGGTGACACTAGGTTTCTTACAAGGCTTGCTGGGCAAACTTAACTTCGCCGCCGGAATCATACCGGCAGGGAGGGTCTTTGCTCGCAGAATTGCCAGGGCTTCAGCGAACGTCAACAGAAGGTACCACTTAGTCAGACTCAGAAGAGGGATGAAGGAGGGCTTAAGAATGTGGTCAAGCTTCTTAGAAGACTTCAATGGTTCAGTGGTTTGGAGGGTGCCTTGGGCGGGGTCTCCGGAACTCGTTCTGTTCACGGATGTGTCAGGAAGAGAGGGCTTTGGGGTCATCTTGGACACAGAGTGGTGCGCACAGGGTTGGCCCATGTGTGGCGTAAGAAGAAGATCACAGCAAACATTACTGTCCTAGAACTCTTCCCAATAGTAGTGGATTTCCACCTCTGGCCCGCGGCGCTGGCGGCACGAAGGGTCTTGTTCTGGTCAGACAATTTGGCGGTGGTGCAAGCCATCAATTCACATTCATCGTCCTGCCTGCTAGTCCTGTGCCTACTCAGGGAACTGGTGAGGGTATGCTTGGTGAACAACGATGAGTGTAGAGCTCAACATATACAAGGGGTGCAGAACATAGCGGCTGATGCTCTTTCTCGCTTTCAGTGGCACAGGTTTCGGGAGGCGTGGCCGAGAGCAAGGGAGGTGATGACCCCTTTCCCAGCACATCTGTGGTTCCTACTGAATCTGAAAGGCGTTTGATGGGACTAGGTGAGCTGGCCTTAGCACCTCGGACGATCAAGCGGTACCGGGCGTGTGTGGAGAAGTTCTGCGCAGTACCGGTGCTTGGGAACAAGAGAGGCCTCTCCTGGAGAACAGGACTCAGGATTTCATTATGTGGGCCAAAGATCAGGGGAAGTCTCAAACGTGGGTAGCAGGACACCTGTCAGCAATCAGCCACCATGCTAGGTTGAGGGGGCAGTTAGATCCCACCAAGTCCTTCTTAATAAGGTCGGCACTGAAGGGCTGGTCCAGGAGCGAGCCGCGAGCACCAGACACCAGGTCAGCTATAGACTTAGTAACGATACAAGGGCTGCTAGATTGGGTGGACAGGGCCACTCACTCAGTTTTGAAGCAGCTCTGTTTTTGGCAACTTTTGCGCTGGCTTTCTTCGGAGCGTTTCGAATGGGGAGCTGGTGGCGAAATCTAAACAGGACACATCAGGTGTTGCCTTTTCCAGACACGATGCAGTACTGACAGACGAGGTCCTGACTTAAGGCTGAGGAGATAAAAAATGGACCAGGAAGGGGCTGGGAAAGTGATAGTGTTGAACAGACTGGAAATTGCCAAGTATTGTCCAGTGCACCTAGTCGGGAGATACCTGGCGCGGCGCCCCCTGGCGAGGGTTACCTCCTGACGCACGCTGATGGCACACCTTTGACCAAATATCAAGTACAGCGCATAATGGAGGTGTGTTTAGAACTCTCAGGCAATAAGGTCCAGGGCAAGCATTTTGCAGCCACTCATTTAGAATAGGGGCAGCAACCACGGCCTTCCAGGCAGGCTTGCCAGTGGAAGATATAAAACAAGTGGGGCGTTGGAAGTCAAATTGTTACAGGAAATATATACGTTCATAAGAGTCATGACTAAACAATGGGCCTGGAGCTTAATGTGCTGATTATTGTGCGACTTAAGAGTAGTTGTAATTGTGTTATTGAAATGGTTGAAGAATTGAGTTTTGTGGATATAATAAAGTGTGTAAACCTTCTGCATCTTTATTTACCAGGTAAAACGGTCTGGGTGACGGGACATTCTGGAATCCTGAGGGTATCTCAGTGGCCTGATAGCGGAAAATGAAAACACGGGTTCACGGCAACAAGGATAATTTGGATGGGGACACCCGGCATGCATTGGAATAGCTTGAAGCAAAAAAATAATAATAATAATTGTTCAAAGACTGAGCGGGGGGAACTCGCCACCCTACTTCTTGGTAATACACCTAGGAGGTGATGATTTGTTTCCCCTAGGGCGCAGGCACCTGCTTCACGTGACGAGGGGCACTTTGTGCGAATTGAGTAACATGCTGGGGTCCTGTGAAATATGGTGGTCCGAAATTACGCCCTGGCTGTTTTGGCGGGGCGCACGGTCAGGGGATTCCATGGAGACCTCGCGCAGGCGGATGAACAGCGCATATTCACGGGGCAAAGAGGCTTTGGTTTTATTAGGCATGGGTTGCTACATGCGAAATGCACGGGGTGCTGTGAAGACGATACGATACACCTATCCAAAGTGGGGATGGACCTATTCCTGCTAGACTTAGCTGAGGCATTGGTAGCAGCAGGTTGTAAGTAAAAGGTCAGTATAAGGTGGGGGCTCTGGGGCGGCGGGGGCCACACCCAGAGCCATGGCGGAGTTACAGGGCGATCCAAAGGCTGGAAGGTACAGAAGGGTACCCTCTACAGGAGCACAGTGAGGGTGCGAAAGCCAATTATCCCCCAGGGAGGTCCTCGCATGGGATCCTGGAGGAGCGATGGCACCCAGTTAGTCCTACGGGTGGTTGTGGACCTGAGCAACCGGGGGTTGCCTGCAACTCTCCGCCCCCCGTAGTGGGGAGGGGCGTGAGTAAGGGGTGGACTGGAGGTCCGCCGATGGGAGGGCCTATCCCTTCCCTCAAATTGAAAACACCCCGCAGTTAATACAACTGGGGTTTATGGCTCATCAGTTGAGCAGGTGGCGAGGGGCTACCTGACCCTGGATCGCCCGTAAGATAACACAACATGTTGGCATATTGGTATGCAAATAAATCTGCAACAACTTTCTCTACCAAACAATTGTGTTGTGTCTGTTAATTAGATAATTGTTGTGGGAGGGCTGGGGTATGGGCCGATGTTAGCACTATGCCAGGCTGCCCCAGGCCACCAAAGGGGGTCCCTAAGAGGGCGGCCACCCTTAGTGCCACATGATGGCACAGACCCCAGTAGCGGTCTAGTGTCGGGGACCTGTCGGGGACCTGTCGGGTCCCCGGGTGATGTCACTTCCAGCGTGGGAGGAGGGGAGTGGGGGGGAGAAGTATTTATACCGTCATCACCTACCTTGCGCCCCCTTTGGTCCTGGTCACGACGAGGACAGTCCCCCTTCTCCCGCCGTGCCGAGCTGCCCGATCGCTGTTTTCCCTCCCTACCACGAACCCGGCGATCGAGCAGCGGGGGGGTGCATCATCTAATACTATTTGCTTTGTGTTGCAGGCGGAGTTACAGGGCGATCCAAAGGCTGGAAGGTACAGAAGGGTACCCTCTACAGGAGCACAGTAAGCGAAAGCCAATTATCCCCCCAGGGAGGTCCTCGCGTGGATCCTGGAAGAGAGACAGCGCCCGTTAGTCCTACGGGCGGTTGTGGACCTGAGCAACCGGGGGTTGCCTGCAACTGTCCGCCCCCCGGAATGGGGAGGGCCGTGAGTAAGGGGTGGACTGGAGGTCCGCCAGTGGGAGGGGCTATCCCTTCCCCCAAATTGACAACACCCCAGTGGTTAATACCACTGGGGTTTATGGCTCATCAGGTGGGCAGGTGGCGAGGGGCTGCCTGACCCTGGATCGCCCGTAAGATAACCCAACATGTTGGCATATTGTTATGCAAATAAATCTGCAACAACTTTCTCCACCAAACAATTGTGTTGTTTCTGTTATTCAGATAATTGTTGTGGGAGGGCTGGGGTATGGGCCGATGTTGGCACTATGAGATTTGCATCTGGAGAAGGTACTGAGAGCACTGATGGATACCAGCAGCGGGTATCTGAGGTACGGGAGCATCTCTGTCAGGTACAGAGAACAGTGCTGTGAGTTACAGAGAAAGGAACGCTTCCTCCAGGGAGAGTCTAACTGGTTCATGTAGGACTCGGAGGCGTCCAGAGTATAGCGCTGGGATGCCCAGCAGTAGCGCACTGTGAGGTACAGCGGGAGCAATAGTGTCAGGTACAGGTAACAGTCCTGGGAGGTGTGTACAGAGAGCAGCCTGTGACGTAGGTCTGTGCAGTACAGAAAAAACACCACACCCTTTAGTAAGTGCAGAAGAAGTGCCCCGGTGAGGATAGCGCCGAGAGGCGCAGCAGTAGCCCAGTAGGAGGTACAGCGGGAGCACTGGTGTGAGGTACATGCAATACGCCTGTGAGGTGCATAGAGGGAGCCTGTGCCATACATTGTGCAGCACTGAAAGGGACAGCGGGTAGCACGGTGGCCTCCATTGAGGCGTAGGATTGAGGTAGGAGTTACGTTGTGAGGCAGGTGGAGGAGCACTGTGAGGAAGAGAAAGAAATGAAGCCTCACTGATGTGTGAGATTGCATATGGAGGTAGTACTGAGAGGATAGCGCTAAGAGGCAGCGGAAGCAGCTCTGTGCCTGCCAGCGGTCATTGGAAGTACGGGAGCATTTCTGTGAAGTACAGAGGACAGTGTTGTGAGGTACAGAGAAAGGAGCGTATCCTCCAGGGAGAGTCTAACTGGTTGATGTAGGAGGCGTCCAGAGTATAGTGCTGGGAGGCGCAGCAGTAGCACACTGTGAGGTACAGCAGGAGCAGCAGTGTCACATACAGGGAACAGTCCTGTGAGGTGGCGAGAGGGTGTTGTGTTATTACCAGAGCTGCCGACTTTGGCGCTGAGGATATTGCAGAACATCTAGAAGTCTGGGGTTATGGTCCTTATTACAACTCGTCAGATCTCGCACCTTCGGTCATATGCTGGGTGGCAAAGGCTACATCCTTTTGAAAACGCCGAGAGACACGCAGTGAAAAAAAGCACGTTATAACCACCCCACCTAAACCATGTGTGTTCCCCAGCATGACGCATGACACACGCCACACGTCCCTTCCTGCAGCCTGCTTTCTAGTGCCTGGAGAAATCAAAGGCAAGAGTGTAAGTACTTGTAACAAACATTCCCTGCTGTCTATGTAAGCCAAGACAGCAGGTTCTACTTTGGCCTTTGACATTCATGCGTTAGCCAGTGAGCAGGCAAGGTTTTTGGAAACTCAGATATAAACTCCACATAAACAGATCAGTGAATTGGGTTGTAAACCCAATACTATTGCTTAAAAAAAATAATGTAACTTCGACTCAATGTAGTTTTTAAAAAATGTGACAGCCAGCAGTTAAATATGTATCCTTAGCGTTGTGGAGATTAAGCAAGCTATTGCCCAGAGTTGCACTCTATGATTAGAATAGGTACCGAGTCGAGAATTATCAGGTCCGTGAAATTTTGAGCCCAAGACCCGCCGAGGCGGGAATTGAACCCTGGTCCCGGGCTAGACCTCTGTATCAGGGTCTGCCGCTCTAACCATTGAGCCACACTTCTCCACTCATATCTTCTGTTCTTCCCTTCCAGTCCTGTCCACCCATCTCTCCTCTTCATCTCTCTCCCCTACACCTTCTGTATTGCATTTCTCTACCCAGTCTTCATTTCTTAACCCAGTGGGGTTCTTCCTTTTCTATCACCCCATCCCCAAACCCCCTCTCGCTCGCGTCATGATGCCCCTCCCACGACATTTAGTTTGTGCCGGCCACCTCAGACATCAAAAATTGCCCTGGCCTGTCAGGAGGTCTTTGCAGAGAGGCCTTTGCAACATAGGGGCAGGGAGGACCCACTCTTTGCCCCTCTCACCTCTCTTTAAGGCACTTCAGTTTAATCAGTGCTCTGTAAGGGCACCCAGTGCGTCTCTGAGGTCAGATCTCCTTGGGGTGACAGCAGTCCCAAAGACCCGTTCACGCCCCAGCTCGTGTCAGATAGCATCGCTACGCATTGGTGCACTGCTCACTCTGGTAGCTCCTGACTTAAGAAATCTGAACCAAGCGCTTTAAATTTAGAGTCCCATCTGATGACAGTTCGAGGCAGAAGCGCTTCTCGGTGCTGCTCCCTCTGGCAAATCCTGAATACAGGACAGTGAGTGTAGACGCTTCATATTTTAAGTCCTGGCAGGCATCAGGCCGCGGTGTTACTTGGCACTACTCCATCTGGTAGCGCCTAAATGAGAGGCAAGGCAAAAGTAAGAGAAATTAAAGTGCTTATATTTTTGAGGGAGTGCAGTGCATGTTGGGGGCTGTGAAGTGACAGAGATGTGAGGAAGGGCTTTTGGCAAAGAGTGAAAAGAGGTCGCGCCACTAGGCGTCTCTTCTATGTGTACATAGGTACTGCATATGGCTTGCAGTTTATTTGCGTAGCACCTTATATCTCACTATAATTTATTCTGTCCTATACATCGGCACAATACATAAATCAATAAATAAATAACACTGCCCAAGGACAAAATGAGGAGCTTTTCTTGGACCCCCTTCTCCCTTAGCGGGTTGAAAAGAAACAGCTGGAATACAAAGGGTCCCTCACACAAGGAAAGGGTCTCGCAGCTTTTCTAACGCTGTCTGTCCCTGGAAGACGCAGATCACGTTGCACCAGGGCTCGAGTTGGGGTACCACGCGGGTGGACGGCATCCCCCCACTTATTTTACCAGGACCTCGATAACTATAAACTGCAACTGAGTGCAAGCCACCTTTCGTGACGTCACTTCCTGTTGTGACGTCAGCGTCCCCCCACTTCTTTTTTTAGGAATTGTGCACTGCTTTGCACAAACATGCCAGCTTTTACTTTTAAGGTCCCGAAGGCGAGATCGATTGCATTGCAAATGCTTGTTGTTAAATGGTGTAAATCTTTTCAGTAGTTGCTGAGAAAATCAAAATTAAAAAAGTTTCGATATCTATGGCCGCGGAACAGAGGCATAAGAAATCAGTAAAACAAATGCACAAAACACAAAACGGGGACAGGGTAGAAACATCAACTAGCCCACCAGGTACCTCCAGTAAGCGCCACAGAGCTGCATTGTAAAGAGGTGTAAAAAGGGGTGTAGCCTCTGAACACCTCTCTGCAACACAGCTCCCTGGCGTATACTGGAGGTTCCTGGTGGGATAGCTGGACCCCCATGGACCCTTGGGATTGAAGAGGAATTAATTCCCCAAAATAAAATGCGCCACAAGGCGTGTTTGCACACATGTCACCTTAGGCCCCGCCCTCTTCTTTCACCACTGTGCAAAAGCGCCCCCTGGCAAGTTGTAAATTGGGGAATTAATTCCCCTTGAATACTGAGAGTCCCTGGAGGCCAACTAGCCTACCAGGTACCTCCAGTATGCACCAGGGAGCTGCGTTGCAGAAAGATGTTCAGAGGCGATGCCCCTTTTTACACCTCTTTGCAACACAGCTCTGTGGCTCTTACTGGAGGTACCTGGTGAGCTAGTTGGATCTTAGGGACCGTCAGGATTTAAGGGGACTTAATCCATCAACTGAAGGGAAGGGGCGGGGCTTGATGTGACAAGTGTGCAAATGTGCCCTGTGGCGCCTTTTAAGTTGGGGCATTAATTCCTCTTCAATACTGAGGGTCCCTGGGGGCCAACTATCCCACCACTTACCTCCAGTAAGCACCACTGCGCTGCGTTGCAGAGAGGTGGCCCAGGCCATGCCCCTTTTTACACCACTCTGCAACGTAGCTCTCTGGCACTTACTGGAGGTAAGTGGTGGGCTAGTTGTCCCCCATATATCCTCAGGACTCAAGGGTACTTAATACCCCAATTTACAATGCACCAGGGGGCGCAATTGTGCAGTGGTGCAGGGAGGGGGCATCACCTGATGTCACAAGTTCGCAAATGCGCCCTGTGGTGCTTTTAAAGTTGGGGAAATAATTCCCCTTCAATCCTGACGGCCCCTGGGGGCCAACTAGTCCACCAGGTGCTTCCATTAGGCCCCACTGCACTACGTTGCAGAGAGGTGGTCCCGGCCGTGCCCCTTTTTAAACCTCTCTGCAACGCAGCTCTGTGGTGCTTACTGGAGGTACCTAGTGAGCTAGTTGGACCCTAGGGACACTCAGGATTCAAGGCGACTTAATCTCCCAACTTAAAACGCCCACAGTGTGTTTACACAGTGGTGAAGGGAGGAGGTGGGGCCTGAGGTGACGTGTGCAAACATGCCCTGTGATGCGTTTTAAGTTGGGGAAATAATTCCCCTTCAATCCTGAGGGCCCCTGGGGCCAACTAGCCCACCCGGTGCTTCCAGTATGCACCACTGCGCTGCGTTGCAGAGAGGTGGTCCAGCCCATGCCCCTTTTTACACCTCGCTGGACTGCAGCTCTGTGGAGCTTACTGGAGGTACCTAGTGGGCTAGTTGGACCCTAGGGACCCTCAGGATTTAAGGGAACTTTAATCCCCCAAATTAAAACTGCCACAGAGCGTGTTTACACAGTGGGGAAGAGAGGGAACGAGCCTGAGGTGATGTGTGCAAACACGCCCTGTGGCGCGTTTAAAGTTGGGAAAATAATTCCCCTTCAATCCTGAAGGCCCCTGGGGGCCAACTAACCCACAAGGTGCTTCTAGTAAGCGCCACTTCGCTACGTTGCAAAGAGGTGGACTAGGCCGTGCACCTTTTTACACCTCTCTGCAACGTAGCTCTGTGCACTTACTGGCGGTACCTAGTGGGCTAGTTGTACCCTAGGACCCTCAGGATTCAAGGAGACTTTATCCCCCAACTTAAAACGCCCACAGGTCGTGTTTGAACACATGTCATCTCAGGCCCGCTCTCCCTTCCCCAGTGTGCAAACGAACCCCGTGGCGCGCTTTAAGAGGTAGTTTTATTCCCCCTGCCCTATTATATACTAGGGGCTTACAGAGGAGGTCATGCTAATCACAGGGGGACCCTTATGCATAGTGTTTCCTAGTGTATGCAGGTGTTTTCACTGTATTCTAAGTGTCTTTTAACATGGCACTGGCTCTAGGACTGATTAGTCAGACTCAGTTACCACCAGTACTGGTCTGAAAAAGTTGAGGGTACAGGATGATTTTGTAACAAGGCTTCTTTCTGCTCCTCTGTTTGTTTTTTCTGCACGTTTTCCTTCTTCCTGCACTTTTCTTCGTCTTTCAGGACTTCTGTTGCTTCTTTCTGCATTTCTTTTTTTTTCTGTGCCTTTTTTCTTCTTTCTTCACATGTCCTACCTCTGTAGGCATAGTTAGAAACTAGCATTTAAAAACCCTTTAAAATTCACTTAAAAAACTATAGGTTTCAGTCACCTTAAAGTTAGAAATTAGCATTTAAAAACCTTTTAGCATTTAAAAACCTTTGAAATTCACTGATAAAAAGATAGGTTTCAGGCGCACTATATTTAGGAATTAGCATTTGAAAAACTTTCAAAATTCACTGAAAAAAACATAGGTTTCAGGGGCGTTATAGTTAGATGGACATTTCACTCATACAAAACCATTGAAATTCCCACGTTATAGTTAGTAACTCGCGCGCCCACAATGCATTGCTGATGATGTCACATATTACATCCTTCACGACATGGTCAGTGACATCACTGATGACATCCCAAATGACATCACTGATGACATCATCCTTGTGATAGAGTGGCAGACCTCCTCTCACCCTAATATAACCTTTGATACACATATTCAAAAATAGAAACTAAAATGTTCAAAACAATGGAAATACCAATACCAGTTACAACAACCTATTCAGTAATTCCAAGATCTACGTACACATCCACTCATTCACCAACAGTCCTATATAGTCACTCATACATGTACTTACTCATCATATGTACTCATACACCTATACATCCTGTTACACACCATCACGCATCCATAGAGTTACTCATGCACATAGTCACTCATGCTAATAAAGAATTGTTGGAAAACGAGGCAGCATCTGTGAGGCCTGCACAAATAACATGACACATGTGTCCTTCACTGGGAACACCCTAGGGCAGGGCCTGACTCTCAGAGGGTAGCGTTGCAGAGCAGTCTGAGGCCTACTCAAGGGAGGTGATGTGGGCTAGTAATCGCCATTTGCAGGTGCGCAAAAATAACACTCAATAATTGATTGTCCAGTCTGTACTTTGCTTTATAAAAGTAAGAGTACATTTATTAAACACACACACCACTCAATACTATACACCAATTTACAAATATACATAAGCTGATGGAATTACTTTGTGACATTGCATAACATTTCCACCCCTCCCGCATGGGGGGTGGGGTCTAATACCACCACTCCCATGTTGGCACATCATCTTGCCCCCAATGCAGTGAATTGGAATAAACCTGGAGCGAGGGGCCTGCGCACTGGCACCATCCCAGTGGCGAATCCCACACATTACCTCAACAAGCATCAAACAGGCTACACCTGCCTTGGTGACACATGACCCTGACTGAACATCTCCTACTGACCATACAGTATGCACCTCTTCATCTTAAGGGCTAACAGTCTGGGGTCTTCACCTAAGCACAGCAGCAAGACTACATGTTTACGCACACTTTAGAATGACAGTACTCAGCACATTTGGATATCATTAAAAATGCAGTGCAATTACATCCCCTAAAGGCATCACAGATGATCACAGGATTAAGTAAATACAGTTAGACACCCTAGCAGGAGTGTCTAGCCACTTAAATCCACTTTGCTAATGACATCACCTTAAACCAGTACTTCATATGGAACATCAGTCTCTTGAAAAGAAATAACCATTAATAAACGCATTTCGGTGCAATTACACTCTTCATCTCCAGGGGATGCCCTTCTCCAGACATCCCCCACTCAGCCCTTTTCTCCTTGATGCAATTATCAAACCACCCTGAGCTGAAGAATAAAAGTTCAAGCCCAGAAGGTGTTAAATGCAGGTTGAGCCCTGGAGGAGTTATTCTTTTCAAATCCCCAGGACACCTGGGGTGACTTGTCTCTTCATGCTGAGGGGAGACTGCACTTCGGCAGCAGCTCCCCCAGCACCTTTTCATCATTGAAGGTGACCCCCCCTTTGGGGGACCACCAAGGATCAAAACGGCCTGCTTCCAAATGCCTGTCAAGGCATTATGGGGCGATTGTGCTCCTTCCTCGGAATAATAGATAAGCGGCTCTCCCGCTGTTCCGGGGAGAGCCCGGCTGGCGCTTCCCCACTTTCTGGGGCCTCAGTGGGGAGCCCGGTCCCACCCAGACCCCCAGGTAAGTCATTCGGCTTGGGGAGCCCAACCCCGGCCAATCTGCCGATTTTCTGGGGCCCGGTCCCACCCGGGCCTAGGGCACCTCCTTTCACTCTTCTTGGGGGTCCCGGTCCCCTCCGGGACCACTGCATGCCCAATCGTTGGAGGGCAGCTTGGGGAGCCCATCCCCGGCTGCCCCCGCCGGCTCCCCCCATGTCCAGCACCCTCGCGTGCTGCCGCGGGAGCCGGCCCTGCAGTTGTGGTCTGCCCGCTGGAGCGGGCAGACATGGAAGCTTGCGCCTGCCTCGGCGGAGTGCAACGGCACTCCTCCCTCCTCCAGCCACACTTCAGGGCCCGGGTATGGGGTCCCGGGCCCTTAGGCCAACCACACAGGGGGACGCAATGGGGCTCCCCCGCCTCAGGTTCAGCGGGGGCCAGGGAGGGCTCCTGGCACCCCGCGGGGGGACACTTCACGGGGGGGGCACGACTGCGCACCCCAACTTTGCTTCTCCTGGGGGCAGCCCCGGGACCTGACCCACCCCGGGGGCATCTGTGAGACCGGCAGCAGAGCCCCACGTGCTTCGTCGTCGCTCTTCTCAGGAGTCAAAGATTGCCTACCTTCAAGGGGCCATATCTCAGCCCCTGGGAATCCGATCTGCCCCATTTGTGCGTCTTCCTGCTCCTGGTGGCGCCCACAGCCACTGGGATCACTCTCCTTTGATTTTAAGATCTCCAAGAGGGTGCATTCTGCGGGGAGCGGTCTACTCTGGCTCCCTGCACCAGCCTCTCGCCTGGCTCTCCTCCTGCGCCTCTCTTCTCCTTGCGCACAGACCACTGCTTCTGCGCACCGGTCCTGGGATCTTCTTCTGGCGCTGTTAGGGCCCTAGGGGGGCAGTCAGGGGGTGTCCTCCTTCCAACTGCCCATTGCCAGGCTCCAGCACCTTTCGCCTCCGCAGACCACACCCCAGAGAGAGCTTCTCTTCCTGTGCAAGGACTTTTTAAAAGTTGAGTAGGGGGCTGGCAGGAAGTCTCTGTGTGTCCTATCAAACAGCAACACATCACTTCCCTGCCCCAGCTCCCTCCTTCTTGTCCAGCCTCTGGGTTTGTTCAAAATGGCATCATCCAATGTCTCTAGCCACATGGCCTCTGAAACCCAACTCCTTCCCCCCTCACTGCCTTCCCTCCTGGGTGCAAACTGGTGCCTGGCACCCTGCGACAGCAGTTGATGGATTGTCTTTTAGCTCCACCTATCTTTTCTCCTCTGAGGGAAGATCTTAGAAAGGTCATTAATCAGCCAGGGACTCAGAGAAATATGACATTTCCGGACGACCCAAAAGCAGTACAAATATGACTTTGGACTCTGCAGAATACTCATTTTCACATCTGCTACACTGGACATTAGTGCGTGTCTGGAATCTGTAGGCTTTGTGGAAGTCATTTTAGCCATGGGCCCCACATCCCCATAGGGAAATAATGAACACAGTAAGACACACTGACTTTCCCTGGCATGTTCCTTTCCAGTGTATAAAGCCTATTCCATGTCACCACCCAATTCTGCCTAAGTCCTGCCACACCATTCACTCTGTAGCTGCTCCTGGACTGCGCATGCTAGGAATCTCCCCTGCGCAGTCCCTACACGTGTGCACACGCATGTACCCCTGTGTCTGCATGTAACCAGCACGATGTCCCAAACTCTAGCTGCTGCGCAGCAGCCTAATCAAGCCAGGGGTACACCAGCCAAATCTCCATGCAGTCTCCTTCATTATGAGTTCACTGTGGGTGAGTCCCAGATTATGAGGCTCCCCCACAGTAAAAGCTCAACAATTAGGTGCTCAAAAAGCAATAAATCCCGGTGGCTCATAGTGTCAGAACCCCCTTCTAACAAGAATCAAACATCCATTTACTTGCATATACAGTTATACACACCCCACCACATTTACGTCTACAGAAACTCACACATACTTACTCTTTTAAACAATCACTTATAGAAACACATACTATTCATACAGGAACTCTTCCAATCTCTCACTCTCACATATATTCACTCATATACATCAATACTCACATATACTAGTTTAAAATATATGTAGTTACTTATAAAGACACTATTGAGACAGTCATTCACTCACTAACACACCCATACACACACTCATCCACCCATACAGTCCTGCACACATACTTTCTTCAACACATACAAACAGTGACTCACTCATTCATGCATCTATTCACTAAGTAATACCCCCCACTGAACCATACAGACACTCAGACACTCATACTGATACTCGAAAAACCAAGTAATAACCCATATAGACTCTCATGTAGCTACCCACCAACCCATGCAGTCACTTATACACAAAATTATACATATTTAAACATTACTCACTAACTCATGTATTCACTAAGATGCACTTAATCAGTCCGTTATACAATCAATTTTACAAAAAAAGATCATCCATTTAGACATTTATTCTTCCATCGACCTTGAGATATACATATATAAAACATATTTAATTTTCAGAAAAACACACATTCACTGGATGATGTCATCAGTGATGTCATTTGAGATGTCACTGACCATGTCATGAGTGATGTAATATGTGACGTCATCAGCAGTGCATTGCGGGCGCGCGAGTTATTGTTAGCTGAACTAACTATAACGGGGGAATTTTAATGGTTTTGTACGAGTGAAATGTCCAGCTAACTATTAAGCCCCTGAAACCTATGTTTTTTTCAGTGAATTTCTAAGGTTTTTTAAATGCTAATTCCTAACTATAACGTGCCTGAAACCTATGTTTTTTTCAGTGAATAAGTGTACACTAAAGTATATATACTAAAGTATATACTAAAGTATATACAAGAGGTCTTGAATGCTCGACCTAAAAAGCAGGTGCCGAGACGGGTCCCTATCAGGCTCTCTATTTTTGCCCTCACCCTCGGTGAACAGATAAATCTTAACTCTGCAGCAGTGCCACAGCTCCCTGCCTTTGAGGTACCTTCAAAGAGACTCATTATAGTTCTTTCTCAGTCTCATAATTTCAACATGGAAGCATTTTCAATATTATATATACAACTAAGCCATAGTTGTTGCTTAAATAGCTTATGCAGCTAACAACCATTGGCAAAACCAATAATCCTTGCTGTACTATACATCTTGATGCAGCAATAGAAACGCAAAATGCCAGACGAGGGCACACTATGCTAAGCACAGATTTTTAGCTTGGGTGTTTTTTAGCCATGACCATAATTACTTTGGCCACGCCCCTTTAAGAGTCCCCCCGGTTTTCTCATCCCACTATAAGCTCTTAGCAGAGGATATACTCCAGAGGCTGTCTCGTGCCTCTTTCTACTCTGAGCTACAGCTAATTGTTGTGTCGACTGGCTCTTAAAGTTGGACTCTTAAGAAGCTACCGTGCAGTTCACATTGGGAAAGACACTAGATTTGAGTGAATAAAAGAACTAAACAAACCCTCTACACATGACTCTTCTTTATGCATGTGAAAACGACAGGTTAAAATTTCGCTCTCATAAGGCACGCTACCGCTGATCATATGCCCTCTTGGGGGCTGTGCAGGCCATTTACCCAATTCACTGGCAAAACAAACGTATTCAAAGGGGCGGGGGGGAATGTTGAAGAGACATACACCTAATGCAGTTTTACATTCAACTCGGCCAACGGTGGCCACGAAGAGGGGTTTCCAGTGCACGTTTCTTAGATCAACATACAATGGCAATGAAAAACTTTTATACCATGATAACTTTTCTGAACTATCTGGGTTTAAATTTAAACTAATCTATAGAACCGACTTGCACTCTGAAAGTGCGACGCATTGGTACAAAGGTATTCTTAAGTGAGCCCGTTAGGAAATGGGGCGATAGATCATTTCAACGCCTTAAAAAGAAGAATAAAAAATTAACAATAAAAATATATGACAAACTGACATTTCTAAATATGTAAATAGGCATTATGTAAGAGAGGTGTCCTGCAAGGAGGCACAGGTGAATGCTTATGGGGAATTCAAGGCAGAATAAAACTGTGACAACCAACACTCAGGCTGTCTTGGTTTTAATTGGTCATAAACGATTACCGTCCAACGTGTTTCAGGTTTTCCATCTCACAACCCGAGCCAAGGTATTCACCCTCTTTAAACGCCCCCTATTTTACCTTGTGAAGTCCAATCTTTCACTTGTTCTGAAGTGATCTGAATGTGTGGCGCTTTACAAGAGTTTTACCTAAAAAACAATTATCAAGGCTCCCAGTGTCTTAATTTAGGTGGGCAAACAAATCATCCACTCGGGTAAAATTCCTCATCTGATAGTCTCTGGTCCACTCTCAACATCAAAACAAGCACTGGTAAGGTCAGAAAGTCAAGTGGGCGCCTGCTGAAATATTAAGCATGGCACCCGTGTTTCTGCAAATTCTGAAAGTTCAGTGCACACACGGGGTAGGACGGCAATGAAGAGCAAGCTGCAAAGCTGGTAGAAAAAGAAAAGATCGGAAAGGGCGCGGCCGCTAAAATTAAAGCGTGCTGTGCTTGTACAAAATAAATAAATACATACAGATTTAAAGGAGCAACTTGCAAGGAAAATAAAGGCGCTTGACAGCAATGACTGGAGAAAGCTGCTGCGCTGCCTACAAAAAAAGACAGTGAGGAAGTGGCTGAGCCAGGATTGTGTGGAGGGCGGGGCCGGTGGCAATGTGGAAAAAATAACAAAAACAACAAGATAAGGGCATGCAAACAGCAAGTGAGCTGCTCGCTGTGTTAATACTCTATGGGGTGGGGCAGGTACTGTGCGTCTGAAGAAGAGTTTCATTGCTGTCAGCGCACTGAAAGTGCATTCAAGTAGAAGCAAACAAGAAGAGTCAGGCACGCATGTCTGTGCAATGCTGCTCATGCCTGAGGCAATACTCCATGGAAGTTAACTTCTAAGAAAAGGTGGGGCATGCACCAACCATTAGCCAATTGCAGGCTATGATTTTGGATTGACACAGACATAAGTCAATCAGAACTGGTGGGATGGATCCGACCCTAAAAAGGTCATACAATAGATCACCTGAGAGCTGCTCTGTCTAGGCTCGACCTAAAAAGAGTACGTTCTGCTGTTGCAAAGAAGTCGTGTACAGCACTGTGACCTAGCCAGAGAGAGGTACAAATCAATCTACAACATGGATTGATTGTGAAAGAAAAACAGAATATACATGTAAACAGTTAAACCAATAGATATTATAGTTGCCATTGCAGCCTTTCAATGCCCATTTTCTCTAAAGTGTAAGTATAAGGTCTGACTAAAAATATAAGAAACAAGATTGCAGAAAGAGAAACAGATAGAATATGCAGCACATATTCTGTTAGTGTGGCCCCTGCATGCTGGAATGTCAGTATCACACAAGTTCTCAGTTCTTATTCTGATGACTGCACCCACAGTTTTTAGTTCCCACTACAAGAACCAAAGAATTCCTGTGCAATATTTTGCCTTCCGTTCACCTTTTTAAGCCTTGGCAGGCAGCGGCAGTTTCTGTACAGAGAGAATTTGCCACAGGAATGACATCCTCTTGTCATGATTCTTTTTTTTTATTTTTATTTTTTTTATGGTGCAACTGGCCCAGAGCACGTGCGCTCGGCCTCTTTTATTGATGCTGTGTCACATGACCAGTGACATCAGTGGTGGGTGGGTGTTTAGTGTGAATACAGGCTTCAGCACTAGAATGCTGACTTCTGCTGGGCATTACATCCCTCCCCAAATTGGTTAAAAATTAACCCAAACAGAAAAAGTACAAAAACCTGTGTGGGGGGGGGGGGGGGGGGGGGGGGGGGGGGGGGGGGGAAAGAAAACACAGAAAATAACATTGGACTTGCGCTTTCAAAATGAGTCTCTTTGGCTGCTTGCAAGCCGCAGGCAGTATAGTTCTTGCGTTTTCGGACTAACAGTTCTCAGTGGCACGGTTCGCAGTTGTTCGGCGGGTTCATTCTTTGTCTGTGCTGTCTGTCCCCTGTTCTCAGCCCTGCCTTTTGCTTTGCTCTCTTGGTGACGAATAGTTAAAGAGAGATGGATGACATGGTTGTTGTCTGTCTTCCGGCTTCTTTTCTCCATGCTGATTGCGTGATGTTTCCGGGCAGGCTTCAGTGTGTTTCTTGGCAGGTGAAAAGAGTAGGTGCGAACATCCCTCTCACTAGGATGCCCCTCTCGCCGGTTTTCTTCTGCCACAAGATGTCCGGGAGGACCTCTTCGCCAGGTTTCCACTGGACTGGTGTTTTTGGTCGCGTTGCTCTACCATAGCCTTCGGGCCATGAGCAGGGCGCTCCACGAGCCTCACCGTTGTGTCCTAGCTCCACCTGAAGGTTGAGTTGTCGACTCTCTTCATTGCTCGCGAGGCTTTCCTCCCCTTGGGTCCTGCAGGCGTGCTTCTGTAGATCTGTCTCCCGTGCGGGACTTGCTGCCACCAGAGTCCCTTGAGGCCTCTGATCCTGGTTTGCCACGGGCTGGTGCGAGGTAGGTCAGGTCTTCAACTTCCGGAGGCCTGAGTAGTCTCGCCATTCAATCTTCCGCTCAAACCCCAGAGGTAGATGTCGCCAACAGTCTATCTTGCTCTTTTGTGGTTCTGGCGCGCGGCTGCACTTTTACCTTTTCTCTTCCTCGGCGGCGTGATGGCTTGTAGACTTCTTTGGACGTGACGGCGGGCAGGTTGCTGCCCTTCGTAATCTTTTACTGCAAACCTTCCTTGTGCTTTATGGCGCGTTCCACTCTTCTTGCGAGTAGCCACCTGCCAGCAGGTGGTTCTCTATCAGTCTCTAGGCAACGCTTGTGTGGGGGCCATGCAGTCTTGGCTGGGTGTCTGCTTGGTGGCGTCCTGGTGTGGCAGTGTCCTTGCGCTTGGTCCTTGTGCGCAGTTACAGTCTTCCTTTGCTGTGGCTGCAGGTTGGTTGCTTGTCTCCTTGTGGCATTTAACTTTGCTGCCAGTGCTATTTATTGTACAGGCGCGATTTTGCACTTTGGCCGCTAGATGGCACTGTAGGATTTCTTTCTTGGCAATCTACGTTGTTTTGTGCTCGTCTGGAGCTTTCTTCTGATCCTCCTGACGGAGCAGCCAGCGCTGGCTGCATGCCGCGTGGGGGTAAGTGGTGGTGCAGTGACTCTGGTGTGCTGGGGGCAGTAGACAACGTGTGAGAGGGGCTGCCTCCTGTTGCCTGCTTGCAGAATCCTGCTAAGTTCTTCGCTTTTCCTCTGGGGCTTTTTTACTAATTATGCAGATAAGCTTTCTTTTTTTAAAGTCCATGAGATAAGTACATTTGTATGATTTTGATGGAAAATAAATATATGCATCTTTTGAACAGTGCCATTGGTATATAAATACTGTTATCAAAACCTTATGAATGCCTAGCAAGGGGAAACTATTGATATTCTTTGTACTGTAATGTTCTATTTACATAGCTTTAAAATTGCCCAAGTGGCTCCTCTTCAGGGGTATGTAGAGCTATCTAACCACAGTTGCTGAAAACAAAACAGTGCACATTATTTAGTAGGGATTAATAGTGCCTAATTTGTAAAATAATGAGTGCTGGTGCCCAAAGTTCTGCCCAGAAGTCTGCAGTCAGAATCATTACATGTTGGCGTGCCGAATACCATGGCTGCACAGTCTGAAATCCACTTCATGCCTCTTTAATCGACTACTAGGCACTCCTTTTCCCTTTATCTCACTTCTGCAGGTTCTTGCTTTCTCCTGTTGTGAACGTTTTCTCATCCTTCTTTGTGCAATTTTCACTCCCTCCCTCTTGGAAAATGTCCAAAGAGGGAAAATAAGTGCTGGTCCCCAAAATGAGTGCTGGGGTGCCCCACCGGCAACCACCATCTCAAATTGAGGCACTGGGTTTTATGTCTATAGCTTGAAAAAAATATGCTTGAGACTAAACGTTTGAAATAAAAAGTTTGTAAATAAAGTTTAAAAGTAAATAGTTTGAAAAAATAAAACAAAGGCAAAGGAAACTAAAATAAATAATAAAATAAAAGATGCTTAAATTTCAAATACGGAAAAAAGGTTAGTATAAAAGTAACATACAATTAGCTTTACAGATAGGGGAAATGAAAGGGTTACCGTCAAAGCTAGGGTGTTTTTTATGACTAAGGGTGGACCTGCACGCCACCGCTCTGCTCCAGGACCACCAAAACTCACCGCCGCCCTCCCGATTACGAGTAATTTTGTGGTCTGTCAGGAGAGCGGTGTGGTGGTCCCTCAGTGGTGCTGTTTAGAGGCTTATTGTGAGCTTTTAGAAAAATGCCATTTGTCTGCCCTTAGCCCTCCTGTGTCTTGGGTCACGGGTGTAGCTGGCAGACGTTCTGAATTCCTACCAGACAGTCACACAGTAGAGGGATTAGGTGTGCCTCAATGGGCCATCTGCGGGAAGGATAGAGAGGTGGAGCTGAACACAGCCCCACTTGCAACTGAATAGACTGTGCTCTGCCTTCACACAAAGGGCCTAACAACCCCAAATTCTCACCTCATCCAGTTTGGAGCCAAAGGCAGGGAGTCAGGAAATTCCATGTTTTTCAAAAAAACTTTCCAGAAGCTTCTTCCACCTTCCAGATGAAGGGCATCAAGGTATAGAAATAGGACTTTCAGACTCACACTTCAGCTCACTTCTGGACCTGTGAAACAATCTCACAGGACTGCCTGCAGCTGTGTACTCTGCAAGGGATTGTGGCTGTTGCTTGACCAGGGCTCACACCCCGGTCAACAAACAACCCAATTTCTAACATTGGTATTCAGCAGTGTGGATAAAGGGTTGTTTGTGCAGTACCATACAGCGATTTGTATTACACAAAAATCCCAGATAAATAATTTTTTTATCAGAGTGACTCCTTTTTAAATTCTTAGTTTTCCATTGGCTATGCTATTTTCTCCCTTTTCTAAATGTAAGTGTGCTACCTTCCTTTGTGCACCATGGAGATGGACTGTGTAACTGTAACACACTCATCAGAGCTGAGCTGCTGAAACTCTGCAAACAGAGAGGGCTGAAAGCAGATAAGAGGGCTACCAAACTGGACCTCTGGGTAACTCTCATGGCCTTTGAGGAGGTGCAGAGGTGACAGTTCACCTTTCAAGAGGATGATCTGGATGACAATGAGAACAAGGAAACACACACAGAGGATAAGAAGAGAAGACCCAGTCCAGGGTCCTGAGAAGGCACGAGAGCCCAACTCGATCCCAGCAGATGACCAGTATTCCCAAAATGTCCAGAATAGAGTAGAGAGCAATGTGTCTGCCAGGGGACTGAGCCCACAGGAGCTGGAGGTTAGGAAACAGGAGAGGCAGCTCAAGCTGGAGATGGCCAAGTTAAAGTTAACGAAGGTGAAAGCTGAGGCAGAGAGAGCCTTCAGAGAAGAAGGGACTGGTAATGGAAGAGAGGAGAATGGCGGATGAGCTCAGTCTCAAGGAGCTGGACAAAATAAGCCAAGTAAGTGGAGTCCAGCAATATTGGTGGCTGCGTACCAGCAGTGCCCACTGGAGAGATGAGGACCCACATACTCATGGATCTGGTGCCCACCTGTGCAGTGGGAGATGATATTGATAAATGGTTCCCAAAATATGAAGTAGTTCAGAGAATACACAAGGTCCCAGAGGGGTAATGGGGGAAGAGGGGATAGCTTGTGGAGGAGCATGACCATGGTGGGGGGGAAGAACACACTCCTTACAATTGAAGTTGAGGAACAGACTAAGGGGCCCAATATGATCACGGTTTTCCCGCATCCTCCGGGCCGGTGGAAGCCACCGCCGGCCCGGAGGATGCGGGAAAACCGCTGCGGACCCACCAAAGACCCACCGCCACATTAGGATGGCTGGTGGATCTTGGTTTCAGTCCGCCGCTTTTCCGCCGCGGTCGGCTTACAACCGCGGAGGAAAAGCTCTAATATGGTGGCGGTGTCTCTCAGACACCGCCAGACATATTAGGATGGCTTCTAAAACATGCTTTTCCGCGGCGGATTCTCCGCCGTGGAAAAGCATACGGATCTTCACTTCGGGGGCCCGTGGTGGGCCCCCTGGGTGTAGGTTGGGTGGGGGGTGCACCTGGGGGGTACCTATGGTACCCCCCTGTATTTACATGCAGAAAGCGACAGGCACCGTGCGGTGCCTGCCGCTTTCTGCATGCAAATGCAATGCATGCCTTTTTAACATTGCGGCGGGTGCAGCTTGAAGCCGCACCCGCCGCAATGTTAAATATAGAGGATGTGACCGCCAGGGTGGCGGTCACATCCTAATTTCACAGGAGGGAACGCCGCAGCACATGCGGACGTTCCCTCCTACTCAGGGCTCACGAACGGATTCAAGTTCGTCCACGATCGTAATGAGCCCTTTAGTATGCCCCCATGAAGGCCATTCTTCTTTCCAAATGTGTGCTGACCCCTGAAAAATACAGTCAGAAGTTCAGGGACAGGCAAAAACTCCCAAAACAGTCCTGGTTGGACTTCATGGGCTAGTGAGAGGCAGCAAAGTGGATGATTTTGTTTGGGTACACAACCTAATTCTGAGGGATCACATGCTCAATACCTGTTTTACAGAGCTGTACCTGGTAGATAGCAGACTTGTTGACCCTAGGAAGCTTGCTGAGGAGGCAGACCGCTGTGTCAGCACCACTGTATCCAAAAGAGTACCTCAGGTTCCCCCAGCAGTGTGAGGGGGAGGTCAAGGGAGATACAGGCACGTGCCAGGCTAAAGGGGAAGGAAAGGGTTCCCATCCCCCTTATGAAAAGCAGGGATGTTCTGGAGGGCGGTGGCCCAGGGCACCCCAATTCCAACTCTGCTGCTTTGTTTGTTCTCAGCTAGAACACAAGCAGGGGGTCTCCGCCTCTCCAAACAAACCAACCGCAGGTTGGACCTCTAATGTGACAGCCAATATGGCCTTAGGGGTAGGTAGTCCCAGGGGATGGAGGTAGGTCATAGCCTAATCTCCCTTAATTTGGGGTGAACTGAGGGGTAAACTGATTATTCCTTGAGGGTGGGATTCATCTCTTCCAGCAGGTCAATGTGAATGGGGTCCCTGTCAATGCTCTGAGGGACACTGGGGCCAGCCAGATCATAGTAGTGGAAAGGCTGGTTTCCCCAGAGCAGTACACCGGTCAGGTGTATAGGATAACTCAGACTCAGGGTCAGGACTTTATTCTGCCCATGGTCCTGGTATCCTTGGAGTGGGGTGAGGGGGTGACCCAGAGAAAGGTCACAGTTAGTCCCCAGACAAACATTGACTGTATTTTAGGGAATGAGTTGCTACCGATGACAGAAGAGCTAGGAGAGGAAGCTGCCCAGGGTGCCCCTAAAGCTCAGATATCTATGCACACCACTCCCAAATGGAGGGTACAGAGGCCCAGATGGAGGGTCAGGAGGAGGAAGGACTCACCTGTGACTCCTGTTCAGTCTTAGGGTACAGTCTCTGGGCTGAATGGCCTGTCTCAAACTACCTCCCTTAGACTGGTAATGAAGAGAATGGAAGACAAGTGCCTAAAGCCTGCGGCTGTTGACCCCTACTCTGAGAAACAACAGATGACAGAGGCCCCCGGATGGCCTGGGGCCTGGCTCTTGACACTGACAGCTGTCAGTGGCCCCTGTTGGCTGCTGCCCTTATAGGTAGATTTTTCCTTGGGTTGTTGGTCAGAAGTCTGATCCAAGGGGCAGAATGGGTCAAATCACGCTGTTGACAATGGTGGTACTGTCCATCTACTGGGATGCATCTGTGACCCAATTAAGGTTAGGTGCTGCACATATGGGGTCCACAGGGGTAGAGAAGGGTTCTCTATAGGTCAGTTTAGTGGTCCAGGAGAGTGTAGACCGAAGGATCCCAATGTAAACAGAGGAGCATAGAACTGGCACATGCCTCTGCAGCAGAGGGCCAATGTCCAGGTTATATCGCTTAAACAGAGAAGCCCATCAAGGTATTGATTAGTCTCCGCTGGCTTTAGGCTGGGGGGAGGGGGTTGTGTTTGATCTGGCCCTCTCTGCAGGGTCACCTCCTAACCTTTTGCCTTCACTCCGCCAATGTTTGCTGAGTTTGTTTTTGTTTGCTTTAGAACAGTGTGCACTTTTGCCACTTCTAACCATTGTTAAGTGCTTGTGCCCCAATTTCTAACAGAGGTTCATTAGGGTAAGTGCCTATTCTTTAATTTCCAAAATAACATGATTGAGTAAAACTATGAACTTTTGTTTTGCAAATTTATTGCAAATTACAGCACTTCTATTATATTTTAAATGAAGTGTGAAATATTTGGTTTCAAGCTTTTCAAACAAAAATAAGAATTTCATAGGATACATTTTTTTGGCATGCTTTGCCCAGAGCACTGCCGAATTATTAACTGAGGGCAGCTACAAATCTATTCACCTCACTTTACTTACATATGAACCTAAATCACAGCTATGTGTACAAGATGTAGTAATACAGTTAATGCAGAAGCGTGGCCAGTCTATATACTTTTTGTACAATGTATGCAGGAGGGGTGGCAAATAAAGAGATATAATTTACAACGGGTATAGAAGTGTGAAAAGTAAATATATTGGGAGTGAGTAAATCCTACATCCTTGACAGTACAAATGATATGGGTTATAGAATCAAGTTTAAATCAAAACCTTTGTGAGTGCCTTGATGTTCCGTATGCAGTTTACAATATGGGTATATTTATGACCGCCTATTGGTGAATTCAAAATTTGCGAACATACGTGACAAGAATTTTCAATTCTATTAAGGACATGGAGGCGAGGATTATGCTTCTGAATTTTCTTTACTGAAAATTCTCAGCAGCCAATCGGAAAGTAAAAAACAAAGTACACACTACAATACCCATAAACCCCAGTGGGTATTACATGGTAACCATAGAGAAGACCCCTATATAAGGAGTAGAAGATAATACCATATCCTCTTTCTTTGTGTAAAATAACAGTTAAGTCCAAGAATTACACAGTCTGACATCTGGTAACAATTGTAAGTTAAAGTCCATTCTTCATAAAAAATCAACAGGCCAACGGGCAACCATGAAGGCTGGAAGGTAGCATCAACAAAACAGTATCTTGAAGGAGACCAGGAATATCCTCTTCAAAGAAGAACGACAGCAAGCATTACTTGAGATCAGAACCTGAAATTAAAGATAAAGCTGTAATACCACATTCCCAGGAATATATATAACATAAAGGAAGGGAAAGAAACAGCATAAAGATAACATTGCAATATAAAAGCAAATCAAATCAGACATTGCTCCGATTATGCTTGTTCAAAGCTGAGCCACCACAACAGATGCAACATTCACAATTGGTTTGTAAGAAAACATTTTAAATGTAGAGTTAGAGGACCAATCAGCCACCTTCATAATGTCCAATAAACTGACTCCCACAGAGAAGGCTTTGGATGCCATAGCACCACGAGCAGAATGAGCACCAAATTCGGAAACTTCAATACCTGCTTCTCCCATGAGCCAACGCACCCATCTTGCTAGTGTAGCTGGGGTCACTGGGCGAAAAGGTTTCTGCAAAGCAATCAATAACTGACCTGTCATATCTTGACAAAAACCTGCAGTACTCACCTCATAATCTCATATACATTGTACCACACACAATTTTGGATTGTCAGGAAATGCAGGATAAGTGACGGAAGAGGTGTTACATTTAGTGCGTCTTGTTATCAAAAAGGTAACACCTTCCGGAGAGAATCTGCGACCCACTAGATCAAGAGCGCAAACATCAGAAACGCGTTTACAGGATACTAGACAAAGCAGCATAGCGAGTTTAGCCGAAAGTTGCTTACGAGACAAACGTTGATTTACAGGCCAGGAGTCCAAGAGACGTAAGACAAGGGAGACATCCCAAAGTTCTGAATATTTAGAACAGGGTGGTTTAACCAACCGGATACCTCTAAGTAATTTACACAACAATGGATGTTAACCAGGAGGCTTGCCGTCAATGGCCACGTGACCCGCCGATATGGCGGACCGGAAATTATTAACCATGCGATAAGCAAGGCCTGAAGCAGCCAAGGACGCAAAGAAGTTCACAACCAGGGAGATATCTGCTGAAGTGGGATCCACCTCCCGTTGAGAGCACCAATCATACCAACGTTTCCATGCTGTAGCATAACGTTTGTGTGTGTTGGGCGACCAAGCTACGATGATAAATCTGTCAGCGTCTCTCGAAAGGCCTGGAATTTCCCAGCGATCCCCGAAATTTGCCAAGCGACCAGCATGAGTTGGCCTGATGTTATCATCGGATGCAGAGAATGGGGAGGGTCTAATAACGGAATCCACCGCTGGGGAAAGAGGAATTGAAAAGCACACAACATTTCCATAAGTACTGGGAACCACGCCTGAACCCTTTAAATAGGAGTGATCAGAATCAATTCCGCCTGATAACATTTGGCTCGGGCCAGGACCCTCGAAATCATCACAAACGGAGGGAAGGCATAACAAAGCGCCTGAGGCCACACTTGCAGAAAAGCATCCGTGGCTAGAGCCTCCGGATCCGGATGCCAGCTGAAGAACACTGGAATCTGCTTGCTGAGTCTGGAGGCAAACAGATCTATCTGACAAGGACCCCACATCCTGGTCAAAGATCGGAACACTCGAGGGTGAAGCCGCCAATTGCTGCAGTCCCGGAGATGACAGGAATTCCAATCTGCAACCTGGTTGCTGCACCCTGGAAGGTACTCCACTACTAAAAACAATTTGTTGTGAAGGCAAAAGTGCCAAAAATCCTTTGCAAATCTCCGCCAGAAGTCGGGACCTGGTCCCGTCCAACTTGTTCACATAACGAACCGCAGACACGTTGTCCATGCGGAGAAGGATGCAACAATTCATCTGACGGGGCGAAAGGCACCGAATCGCAAAGGAACCTACCAGAAGTTCCAGGCAATTGATGTGGAGAGACAGTTCCTCCGGAGACCAATGGCTGCCTGTGGATATTTGACTGCACCGGGCTCCCCAACCTCACCGATTCGCTTCGGATTCGATCGCGACTTCCGGTGTGTGGCCGAACAGGGCTCGACTGTTTCACGACTCCATATGTTTCAGTCACCACAACATCTCCCACCTCGCCTCCTCTGAGAGAGGAATCTGATTGGAAGAACTGAGGCCTTTCTGGAGATGACGTATCTTGAGCCGTTGAAGTGCTTGGTAATGAAAGGGACCCGGGAAGATCGCTTTTATAGAAGAAGCTAACAACCCGAAGACCCGGGCTACAGACTTCAAGGACACAGTCTGCCTGTTCACAATCAATCTCAACTCTCTCTTGATTGATCTGATCTTCTGAGTGGGTAAGAGGAGTTGACAAGAAACGGAATTGACCAGAAAGCCCAGAAACTCCACAGACTGAGAGGGGATCAACACATATTTCTGAGGGTTGACTAAGAATCCTAGATTCTGTAATAGATCTATGGTCCAAGCAAGATGTTGCAATAACAGACGAGGACACTGACACATGAGGAGAATGTCGTCCAGATAAGTGATGAGGCGAACACCTCTGGCACGAAGAAACTCGAATTCAGACCTCAGAAGTTTCATGAAACACAAAGGTGCTGACGAGAGGCCGAAAGGAAGGACTTTGTACTCGTACCATATTCCCTGCCACTGGAACTGAAGAAAGCGATGATGAGGTTTGTAAATGGGCACTGACAGATAAGCAGCTTTCAGATCCAGGCGGACCATCCAGTCCCCTTCCTGAAGAAGATCGCAAAGAAGATGGATCCCCTCCATCTTGAAGTGACAATATACAACCCATTCATTGAACTCCCTGAGATTTAAAACAAGCCTGGATCCACCCCCCTTCTTCTGAACCAGGAAGACATTGCTGACAAAGCGCTGGGGGTTACGAGCCATTTGCACTATGGCACCTTTTTGTAGCAGAGCCCTGATCTCATTGGGGAACAACACCTGATCTTGATGGGAAAAAACCATCGGACATGGGGGAAGATGTTGTGAGAGGGAATGAAGAAACTCTATTTTGTAACCCTGCACTGACTCCAGGATCCATGCATCCTGCGAGATCTCTTGCCATTTGTGGAGAAAAAACTGGAGCCTGACCCCCAACGGAACCTCTGAAAAGGGAATCAGGCTCACCTGAAGCATTGGCATCCCGTTGACCTCCTTGGCTACCACCATAGCGTCCTTTTTTGTTGTAGTTGCGGGACCCACGTGTGGGATAGAAGTTGGCGGAAGAATTGGAATCTTGGTACTTCCCTCGTTGTGAATAATAGCCCTGCTGCGTGCCTTGTTGGTAAGCGCGGCCGAACAACCGCCCCTGATGTCGTCTGGCCCGTCCAAAAACTGGATGAAAAGCCCGCTTTAAGGATCTTTGAGCCTTGTTCAAGCCACTGAATTTTGCGACAAATTTTGTCAACTCTTAAAAATGGTTGGCCAAATAGAAGACCCTGCGCCAAAGGGCCGGACTCAGAGGACAACTCCACCAATTTTGGATCAAGTTTCAATAGAATAAGGTTGCGGCGCTCGCTGGACACGGCACAGTTGGCATTGCCTAATAGACATATGGCACATTGGGCCCATTCAATCAAATCATCAGGATTAATTATTTGCCCAGAAGCTTTGGACTTGAAACCCAAATCCAAGTTTTTTTTTAAGGGGCCGGTTAAATCGAGCAATTTATCCTGGCAGGATCTCTGTGCACGATCAATACCTTTCTTTGGATCCTTAGTGTATTTCTTTAGATAAGTAAGCATCGAAGGATCCACTTCAGGAGTATCTGCCACCTTGTCTGCCAAATCAGGGCTTGGGCATTCCAAGCGCAAAAGCGCATGGACATCCTTATCAAAAGGCTGACGCAAGTGGGATTGGACGTAGTCAGCATCCTCAGTAGAGAGAAGCCATGAAGAAGAGTTTAAATGGACAATCGTAGTAGGATCAAAGGTCAATACATTAGGGTGAGAGGGTGTGTCCACGAACCTCTCTTTTCGTTGCTTCTTAGCGGGAAGAGGGGAGGCCTCCGACTCAGATGTCGAACCTGAGGAGGTATTACCATCCTCTCTGTGAGGCGAGCTAGAAGTATTGTCTCTGGACGCCAAACCATAAGAGTGGTCAGAAGGCAAGGTCTGTGCCAGCTTTGCAAAATCCAAAGAATGTGGGTTCTTAGACCCCTTACTACCAGAAGGATGAGACTTCGAGCAAGGAACCTAGCCCTGCTGCAAGGCATAATTACATAAGTGGCGCTTTAATGGTTCAATAGCCCTGACAATAGCCTTGTTAACGGAGTGCTGGACTCCCACATCCAAAGCCTTGACGAGCTCATGCTCCAACGACCCAGAGGGCTCCTCCTCAAAATAGTCTGTGTCATCATAGAAATATTCAGACATTGTAAGCACTTGTAAGTGACAAAGATATACCCACAGGAAGAATAATGGAGACAATAATCACTGTTCGCAGCGCAAATACCCTTAAGGGACTAACAGTGACAAATAAGGGGGAGTGGCCAACACCAGGCAAGCCAACATCACAAGAATGCAGAAATTCCAAAGGGTGTCTAGATATTCAAATGTGGAGAGAGGGCTTACAAAGCAATTCCACTCTAGGCAGAGCCTATGCCAATTATACAGCCCAAAGCCTACAAAATGACCTGGGCGTCGATGGGAGGCTGGCAAGGTTCGTGGGTATAGGGCATGAAAAGCGCTGCCCCTGAACTCCAGAAATAATGGTAAACACTGAGGAAACAATTAATGAATGCAGCGGGTATTCAAAATGTCTGCCGCGCATGCGCGGTACGGCCGAAACCTGAGCCAGAATAGAGGACTGCGCAGTCACGAGACGCACGTCCTCGCTCCCCGTCTCCTACTTCACAACAGGTCGCGGGCACCAAGTGCCCGGGAACCGGGAGGCAACCAGCGCTCCCAACGGCGTGAGCGGAGCGACAAACACACGCCGCTGCCGATTGAACCGCCGCAGCCCTGTCAAAATTGCAGAAAGGAACAGCGACTGCGGTCGGAACATATGAATACTTCCGCCTGGTGCAAGCAATGAAGGCAGTTTCCGCTGTAAACGCTGAGAAAGGTCACAAACCAACGCTTGCAATCTGCACAAACCAGAGCGAGAAAGGAGCGCAAAAGGAACTATTAGAAAAACGCTAGGAGCGCGGAAGTCCCAAACAGAGCCGCAGCGCGAGCAGCGCACACTGGACCCCAGAGCACAAAAGCACAGATAAAAAGCAAACCATAAAAGCGCATGAATTGAATCATATACAAAGAAGCACTATGAAGTACAATAAGAGGAAAATGTAATGCACTTAACTGGCTGCGGAGTAGCAAAGAAAGAGGATATGGTATTCTCTTCTACTCCTTATATAGGGGTCTTCTCTATGGTTACCATGTAATACCATACATGCCAACATTTCAGAAGAGCAAAGTGGGAGAATTAAAAAAAAAAATCGAGAGAATGGGGCATTGAATCGGGTTAATGGCATGTATGGGCTTTGGAAGTGGCTGCTGCAGGATCGGACATTTGAAACGTAAATGCACGTGTTTTTTTAAACTTTCAGATGCACGGAGCGCAATGGCAGGCAGAGAGAGAGTGATGCAAGTGTTGTGCACTGGCCTGGCAGGTTGCTGGCAGTGCATGCACTCCTCCTCCCCCTCCTGTTTGGCAGCCCGGGCTGTAACAGCTTCCCCGCGCACACATAGCCGCCCCAGTACTTCACACGTCTTTAAAAGACCATTGCCTTGTTAATGACGCTTTGTTGGTTTTTCACCCCTTCTAGAGCCCCTGCATCGCCACTCTGAATATTGCTGGAAGAATTAGCACCTTACACAATACCAAACCCTGTCAGCTAAAACCCCAGAGGAATCGGGTTTTTGCTTGCAGGAATCGGGAGGCGGGAGACTAACCTTGAAATCGGTAGTCTCACGCCTGAATCGGGAGGGTTGGCATGTCTGTAATACCCACTGGGGTTTATGGGTATTGTAGTATGCACTTTGTTTTTTACTTTCTGATTGGCTGCTGAGAATTTTCAGTAAAGAAAATTGAGAAGCATAATCGGAGCCTCCGGTCCTGACATAGAATTGACTGCATACGCAGGGGTAAATTAAGGACTGCGCATTTGCATCGATATTTTTGATTCGCGCTTTCTGTGACATGCTTCCCATTCAGTGGATGTACTTCCTGTTGTTTCCTGTGGGGTGCAGTATTGTATCAGTCTCACTCCTGTTTGTTGCAATTCCATATAAATAGAGGTCAGTCTATAAAAAAAACACACCAAACTTTTGTAATGATGTACTTCCTTCCCCCAATAACTCTCGGAGGCAAGCTTCAGGTTTACTCTGTTTATTCAAGTAGTATCATACAAGGAGCGCTAAGCATGTCTTCTCTTCCAGCCAGCTCACGCGCTAATGCCTCGCTGCGCACGCCACTCCCCTACGTCACCGCACGTCACGTAGCCACGTGACGTGCACGTTAACACGCTTTCCCAACACTCATATGTACAAGTCCTGGCTCATGTCATAGTCTCTGAACCTCGCAGTCTGAACCACCGCCCTGCCCCTTCTCGTCAGTCTTACCGGGGACGTGGCCGTTGTCGCTGCATTATCGTTACCACTTCCTAGCGCAGCCGCACTAGGCTCACTCCTGTTTCTATCTTCTTCAATTATCTGCCCCCCACTCGTTTCTTGGTCCTCTTGCCTTGTCTCACCAATGTCCAAATCCTCTCCCCCATACTCATTGGGGTCATCGCTGTTGTTCTCACTATCTTCATCACTTCTGTTGCCTCTCCAGCAGAGTATTCTGTTGCATCTAGCCATGCGGTCCTGCGACCACACATTACCATCGCTCAACAAAGCTGCTCTGCCTCTGACTTCCACTACCTGTAGTGGCTTGCTGTACTTGCTTTCTCCCTTCTTCTGCAATGTGGCCAGTTTTACTCTCACCCATTCGCCTTTTTCTAAAACAGTGTCTTTCACATTCCTCCGCGCATCGTAGTGTTTGGTGTACACCGCTTGGGCTCTCTCCAGATTGGCCTGCACCACCGCCGGTGACCACTCGCTCTTGATGACTCTTTCCTTCCATATCCTGTTGTCCTGAGTGAAAGGCTCACGACCTCTGAGGATCTGGAAGGGACTATAGCCTGTGCTCGTGGGTGTTATTCTGTATGCCCATACCATGTGCCAGATCTCTGCTTCCCAGTCTTTGTTGTCTGAGATCGCTGCCTGTATCGAGCCCATCACTACTCTATTGAAACGTTCCACCAGGCCATTACCTGCGGGATGGTATATTGATGTGTGCTTTGCCGTGATACCATTTCTCTGCATGAACTGGGACCATTTCTCAGAACGGAATTGGGGTCCATTGTCACTGAGGACACATTTTGGGATGCCCTCTCTCACAAAAGTTTCAGCCATGAAGCTCACTATCCTCTCCGTGTCCATGGTTTCTTCAATCCTCAATTCTGGCCATTTGGAATATCTATCTACCATTACGCAGATGTACTTCTGTATTCCCAAAATGTCTATGGACAGTTCCTCCCATGGATTCTTCGGGGGATCAAATTTTCCTAAGGCTGGACGCAACGGTTTGAGTGTTTTATCCGCGCCCTGGCACCTCGGGCATTCTCTCACGTGTCTTTCCGCTCTTATGTCCATCCCCGGCCACCAATAATTCTGCTTGGCCCTTAGTTTCAACTTCCCTGCTCCCAGATGGCCTTCGTGCAGCATCTCCAGCAGCCTGGGAATCATCCTTGCTGGAGGTATGACTCTCTCTCCTCTGTATACGAAGATGCCTTGGTCATCGATTGATAGTTCCTCTTTAACTTCGAAATATGGAATGAGGCCTCGCTCAGTCTTGTTTTTGATTGGCCACCCCATCACTATATGGGCTTTCACTTCTTCCAGGACAGGGTCTTCTTCATACGCTTGTTTCCATTCCTGCTTGCTTATGATCACTTCCAGGTCTTCAGTAAGTGCGACCCATTCTTCCGCTGCTTCACAGTGTTCCATGCTGGGCTCCATTGCTGCCGCCCTGCTCAGATAATCAGCCACTCTGTTCTTACTCCCTGGGATGTGCTCCACGTCGTATCGAAACTCCATTAATTTGAGTGAAATTTTTGAGATCCTCGGCGTTGCGTCAGCATGCCCACTGGATGTGAGTACCTTGAGTAGTGGCTTGTGGTCAGTCCTCAACCGGAACCTGGTGCCCCACAGAAATTGCCTGAACCGTGACATGGCCCACACCACCGCCAACATTTCTTTTTCGATCACACTGTACTTTTTTTCAGTGTCGTTCAGGGTGCGGGACGCAAAGCATATCGTTTCCACTTTCCCTTGGCCTCGGTCTTGCATGAGGACTGCTCCCAGTCCTTTGTCGCTGGCATCCGTTGTCAGTATTGTATTACCTTGGGGGTCGAATCCTTGTAGTGGGACAGCCCCTGCCACCTCTCTTTTCACCTTCTCGAATTCTTGCTGGGCATCTTCCGACCACCGGAATTCGCTGTTCTCTCTGGTCAACAGTCTCATATGGTGGGTCTTGGAGGCAAAGTGTTCTATGAACTTCCCATAGTATTCTGCCATCCCCAGGAAGGATCGGACCTCCTCCTTGCTGGCCGGTGGGGGTGCGTCGCAGATCGCTTTCACATTCTCCCTTTTGGGGGTTACTCCTCGTGCGCTTATCTCATGGCCCAAGTACGTCACCTTCTCCATTCCTATGCGACACTTAGCCCACTCTGCCGTGAGGCCCTTCTTTTCCAGGATTCCTAATACCACATCCAGTTTCTTGTCATGGTCAGCTCTGTCGCAACCCATCACTAATATATCATCCTGGAAGTATTGGACCCCTTGAATGTCATTGAACAGCTGGTGCATGAGTTTTTGAAATACCGCAGCCGCCGAGGCTAGCCCAAACGGCATGCGGCGGAATTGATAGCACCCGAAGGGGGTTATGAACGAGGTCAATCTGCGGCTCTCCGGGTGTAATGCAATCTGGTGATAAGCCGACGTTAAGTCTATGGTGGAGTACCATCGAACGCCCCTCGTGCTGGCCAACATCTCTTCTATCCGGGGAAGGGGGAACTTCTCTACCACTATGTTTTTGTTCAATTCACGCAGGTCCACGTATAGGCGGACCTTCCCATTGGGTTTCTTCACCACCACCAACGGCGCCAACCATTCTGCGCAAGTAATCGGCTCGGTGATCCCTCTTTTCTCCAGTTGCCGTAGTTCCTCCTTTACATCGTCCCTCACGGCCATCGGGATATTTCTCACCTTGTGGGCCACCAGTGTTGCGCCCTCTCTGAGTATGATTTTGTGCGCAAACTTGTCGAGCCTTCCTACTGTGCCCCCGAAGACTGTTGGGAACTCCTTCTTCCATCTGGCTGTGTCCAGCCCGTCTTCTTGCTCCGTCAGCAGTATTTGCTCCTTGCCCCCTGGATCCAACTTGATTCCCAAGTCTCCTTGGTCGAGCCACCCCAGGACCGATGGGCCTTTCTCGGAGACGTACAGCTTGCACTTGGCCGACCTGCCCCTGAACTCAAAGTTCAACTTCCTGCATCCCGCCATGGGGATCCGGTCTCCATTGTATGTAACGGGGCGTATGTCCAGTCTGTCCAATTCAGGGCCCAGTTGCGGGGCAAATTTCTCCTCCCATACGCTTCTCGGAATTATGGTGTATGGTGATCCTGTGTCCGCCACCACTTGGATTTCCACGCCTCCTATCTTCATGTCCATTACCGGTTTCATCGTTCTCCTTCCGTCCCTTCCACGAGTGCGGTCATCCACGCTCAAAATCTCGTCATAGATGCAGAGGACCGTGACCACCTCTTCTTCGGCCACCTCGTCTGGTTCTTCCGCTTCTTGATCGACGTACTTCACTGCGTTTTTGGAAGCCTTCTTCCTGCACACTTTTTCAAAATGGCCGACAATTCCACAAAACAAGCATTTGGCGCGAAGCGCGGGGCACTTCCGGTCGTGCGCCTCGTGCGCCCAACTTCCGCACCTATAGCAAGACCGTTTATTACTTCCTGCCGGTTTGCCGGAGGGGCCTGGGTTGCCTTGTCCTTTGCTCGGGCCTTTTTCTGGTGGTTTCCGCACTTGGTGTTCCTTGTGGTGCTCTTCGTTGTCTACCTTATTCACTACCCCGCTGGGCACACTCTCTTTCTTCGTGGCCGCCGCACACCTTCGCGCCAGTTCGGCCCTCTTGACTATCACCGGCACGTCCTTGAGTGAGGTGTCTCCCGCTGCCCATAGCTTGTCCTGTACGTTCGTGCACGTGGTGTGCATCACCACTTGGTCTTTTATGAATTCACTTTCCCAGTTGGCGTACTTGCATGAGGCCGCCAGTTTCCTCAACGCCGCCACATACTCTTCCACGGTTTCTCCTGGTCGTTGTTTCCTTTGTTGGAAGTTAAACCGGTCCAGTGAGACACACACCGATGGTTTGAAGTGTTCCTCCAGGTCTTCCATTGCATGCGCGTACACGTCGTCATCATCCGCCTCTCTCTTCTTAGGAACCAAGCTTTTGTAGATCCTCAGGCCTTCCGGGCCCAGGTTTAGCAGTAGGATATGTTTCTTTCTCAGAGGCTTGAATTTCTCCTCACTCTCGTCTTCCAGTACTTCTATGAAGTTATCTATGTACTCCTTCCAGTCCTCCCATTTCATGAGGGGTTCCCCGGGTCTGGGAAGGAACTGGACAGGTGCTATCGCAAACCCCGCTTGCGCGCTCATCTTCTCGCCCTTGGATGTGGGCGGCGCGCCTTCCTGGCTTCTCGGGCTCCCCGGCGCGCCGTTTCGTTCCTCCTCGCCAAGTAAGAGTGGAGGGCTGCTCCTTTCAGCCCCTTCCCGCTCAGGTGGGGTAGCCAGTGCGGTACCTGTGGGCCTAGATCGTAACTGGTTTCCTGCTTTGGTTTGTGATGTGGTTACCAACAGGTTGCTCGCCGCACCCCTGCAGTGTTCGGTTCCACGTGCTGTCGACTGCGTTGCGCTCCTTGTGGTGCCCGGTCAGGGTGTGGTCGCTGCACGTTCCCTCGGGCCCTCCTTGCTCTCCGCTCCGCGACTCCGCTTCGTTCCTCCGTTCTTCGCGTAGTCGGTGTCGTGGGGGTCGTGGGTCGCTGATCCCACCCTCGTCGCCACTGTAATGATGTACTTCCTTCCCCCAATAACTCTCGGAGGCAAGCTTCAGGTTTACTCTGTTTATTCAAGTAGTATCATACAAGGAGCGCTAAGCATGTCTTCTCTTCCAGCCAGCTCACGCGCTAATGCCTCGCTGCGCACGCCACTCCCCTACGTCACCGCACGTCACGTAGCCACGTGACGTGCACGTTAACACGCTCACTACAACTTTCAAATAATTTCTCAGATGTTCGGAGTTAACATCCGCCAGACGCCTTCTTTAAGAAAGGTATTTTAACAGGCATGTTCATGTGTTTTTCAAAGGGGAAGGGGGGATAGTGCCCGATTCAGAATGAAAACCCTTTACACGAACATGTGCTTCTACACACATGCAGATTTACAAGTGTTGGAACTTCACTTACATTTCCAGTAGCAGGTATGAAAAGCTGCGCCAATGGCTCGAACTTTCAGTGGCTCACTCTGCTCTACGAACTGTAGTGTCCTGCTGGACACGTTCTAGTGTCTCAGCAGGCACTTATATAGCCAGCAACTCCTTCGAAGGCTGGACACACCTGCACCCCACACTGATCCACCACAGGCATCACGACTGACGATCCCCTGCAAATATAAGATCCCCAAGAACACATTCACGAGGCCAGTTAACCAAGTTCACGTGTGACTTGTTTTAGAAGCAACAACACTACATGAACATTATTCCGAAACGTCAATCCTTGTGGCGTTGGTGTCATTCTCAGTTGCCTGGCTCATATCTGTGGCGTGCCTTCCTTTCTGTGTTTGACTCGGTCACAAGAGGCTTTTGATTTCGCAGTTTGTAGATTCTTGATTCAGTCTTCTCTGAGCACAGCATTGCATCTGAGAAAACAGTGCCCACAGTTTGCTGCATTATAGTGGCATCTGGTGGTTACTAGAAAAACTGCAGCAGAAATGTTGAAGAAACAACATTTATCTTCACGGAATTTGAAGACTGTATTATAAACAAGCACTGGCAATGCCAATCGGTCGCTCTTGTATGTAAAGGTACCGTAAGCAAGACCAATTGACAATTACTTTTCTTTTTTCATGAGAAACGAGTATTTCCTGTGCAGAAACCCCTTTCCCTCATGAAGTATGAGGGTGTGTGCGTTTGTAAAATTCCACTTCCCAAATTGAAAGGGGTTTACTCCAGAACGAAGTTAGGAGTGTAACATTTCACTTTTCACTTTGAAAGGGAATTTATTACAGTTGTTTGCTGGAAAATTATTTGCAGGGTGGGAAAGAGTCTGAGAGCAGTTTGAGAATGGCCACAAATGTGCAGTCAAATGATGCTTACAAACTTAAATCAGAGCAAGATTCGAACCACTCCTTGCTGGAGTTTACTATTGTTTAATGCTCCTGAAGTTTACTACTGTGTATCCCTTGCTGGAGTTTACTATAGTTTAATTTTGTACAGTCTTGGTGTACTTGCAGTAGTAAGAGCATTTACAGCTGGGAGGTATCCTTTTGGGGATAGCAGGTAGCTGGATATAGAGCTACTTTTGGTTGGAATCATGCCCACACACTTTAAGGGCTAGATAGGCATTTTACTTCAACCCTCATTTCCTCAGTAGGCTGGAGCCCCTGGATGTTGGTTTTAAAAGTCCAGAATCGCTCCTAGTGCCCCTGCCACTTTTTTCAGCTCTCTGAGGGTAACTGAAGTAGGCGCAGGGAGGCATCAAGTGAGAAAAAATGAGAGGGAGGGAGAGGGAAGGAGGGTGAAAGTAAAGCGAGAAGAGAAAGGAGGATACACAGAAAGAATGGATGGGTGACAAAGAAACTGACCAAGGAGACGACGGAATTCGGGCTGGTTTAAGCATTTATACCAGGGCTGTTTTTGTTCCCCAGTCTTTACCCGATCACATCATCTTTGTCATGAGAAAAGCTTATTTTGTGATAAGGGAGGTGGTTAAACCTTTGTACTTACTCCTCTCTCACTCTACCCTTTTACTGCTTCCTTCTGGGTTGGGAGTTGTTAGAGGGTTAAGAGAAGAAAACAAAAATGAAATGCAGCCCTCTTTGTATTTCTGTACTATTCTACACGAGCAATTCGTAAAACAGGCACTGTAGTCACAGCCTTCAATCTCTGAGGTTCCAGCTAGAGGTTTTTGAAGTTTTCAGAAATAGATGGCGCTCAACAATTTACGATATTGTCAAGGAGAAAAGTATGTTGGTCGAAAATGTTTTAGTTTTGGTGCATCTTGGACCAAGGAAAACCACAACCTCTGAAAAAGAAAAGGGTGGGCAGAGACCCCCTCTTCCGAGTCGATCAAGCTAAGTCCAGAGCACAAAAATGAGGATTAAATGTTGTGAAGTGTATCACATGTTAACGCAACCAAAGATGAGATCGTCACCAGTAAGTATTTTCTTAGAGATTTTTATTCCTTTTCACCTCTGGTGCTCCTCTCAGAAGGAGATCAACCAGGGAAAATAGCCAACCGACACGTGTTTCGTTAGCGGATATTTATCCGTGACTCTTCAGGGCTGATCTGTGAGATAAAGCGGTATCGGGGGACCGGTGATACTTCCAACCCGGTCCAAATCGGGTTAACGTATTGGAACAAACACAAATTTCGTCGTTTCCCAGGAAATATTGCCTTAGGACCAAAGTATTGAGAGGGGAAGACGGGCGGGTAATGCCGTCTACAGAGCACAGCAATGGCTGTCTGCCACCGCTGAGTCAGAGCGTGGAATGGTTGCCGGATACGGGAACCTTAGGCGATCTTATCTCTATCCATATTGTGTTGTTCTTTATAAATTTGAGTGTCTAAATCGTAGTGGCTGCCTTTCTGAATCAAATATCTGAGGTTTCAGCGAGAGGTTTTTGAAGTTTTCAGAAATTGATGGCGCTCAACAATTTACGATATTGTCAAGGAGAAAAGTATGTTGTTTGGAAATGTTTTAGTTTTGGTGCATCTTGGTCAAAGGAAAACCCCAACGGCAACCATTCCACGCTCTGACTCAGCGGTGGCAAACAGCCATTGCTGTGCTCTGTAGACGGCATTACCCGCCCGTCTTCCCCTCTCAATACTTTGGTCCTAAGGCGATATTTATCTCACAAGAGATCAGCCCTGAAGAGTCACGGATAACTAACCGCTGACGAAACACATGTCGGTTGGCTATTTTCCCTGGTTGATCTCCTTCTGAGAGGAGCACCAGCGGTGAAAAGGAATAAAAATCTCTAAGAAAATACTTACTGGTGACGATCTCATCTTTGGTTGCGTTAACATGTGATACACTTCACAACATTTAATCCTCATTTGTGTGCTCTGGACTTGGCTTGACAGCCTTCAATATGTTGATACTCCTTGGATGTTCCTCTTTAAGGAGAGAGTCCTGAATTTCAGATTAGCATTTAGCAAGGTTGTATACAGTTTACTTGAAATCCATCCTAACACATATTTCAAAATACTTTGGGAAGAGGAGTGTGGTATTGAGAGCACATTTAATATCCACTGCATATTGGCTGAGTTGCAACAGGCCATATTTAACACACTGAATTAGCCATGGCTTTTGCAGCCAGCAGATCTTTGTATGCTGGTAATTTTTAAGAAATATGTTCTTTATAATGGCATTTTATTTGATTTTTATGAGTTTTTCATATTATACTTCACATTTAAATACTTTATCATATTATGTGGTAATTTATTATTTAAAAATGTTTAGATTTGTAGGTTGTTACATATGTGAAATGATTCCAAATATAAACCACATTTATTGTTTATTAATGTGTATATATATGCTGGAGATCATTTATAAATTATATTTACAGTTTATAGTTTTTTTAAATTATTTGTAAAATTTTACATATAATCATTTTATAGTTGAATAAAAGGGTAAATGATATGTTTCTTTGAGTAATATTGTTTTTTAGTGTGTCGTAGAAAAAGGAAAATAAATATGATTTTTTTGTGAAAGATATAGTTTAAGGGCACTACTTTGAGTTTAGCAGTCTGATGGACTGTCAAACCCACGGGGGCAGTGTGGCTACCGCTGCATCGATGGTCTTCCCGCCCTATAACAAATTGGCCAGTTGGACCACCATGGGATGGCTGCGGTCTTGCAGTGGTCTGAGGCCCCTAAAATGCAGGTGGTGCCACTGCGGCGGCACTACCTAGCATATTAGGGCATTCCTCACTGCCACAGTTTTCATGGCAGTGATCACGCCATGGAAAGTGTGGTATGACGAAACAAAGGGGGCCCTGCTGGGCTCCCTTATTCTTCCGCACCAGGGGATGCATGCGAGGGAGCACATGGCATGCCCCCATATTTGCATGCACCACCAGGTCTTGCAGGGCATGCAGTCCATGCCCCGCAGGAATGTGCAATGTTGTTCCCATTGCGGTGCAGGTCTAAGTCGGACGTATGAGTCTCAGCACTGCACCGTCGTGGTCCAGCTGCTGAAGGACCGCCTTACCTGGATTCCTGTCAGAATCCGGCGGTCGGTCGCATTATGGCTTTTGAGGTGTGGCTGCGGGGTGCTGGTGTGGTGGCCTGCTGCCACACTGCCATTGTCATAATAAGGCCTTATTGTTATGTTATCTTTTTTTAAGTAGTGTATGAAAAAGTAATTTTCATTATTCATGTTTTTCAAGAATTCATTTTTTTCCTGTAAGTTGGTAGCATTTTGTTGCTTTTTCTGTAGTATTTTATCCATGTGTTGTATTGAATCATCATATATTGATCTTTGCATTTAATAAATACAAATATATTTTTTCATTTCTACAATTTATTTTTATTGTATGGTTTACATTTAAAAAACAATATTTTTGAAGCCTATATTTTGATATAAATTATTTCTGATTTTTAATATATTTCTTATCATTTACGTAATACTATTATAATTCTTTTTGAGTGGTAAAGATATAATGTGTTATATTTAGTGTTTAACATTTACAAATAATTATTTTATGTTGGAATGGAAATTAGTAATATAACCACTTTAGTGTCCGACATTTTCTCCTAATGGGTTCGATTGGAGTGGAAATAGTAAATGTCACATCTTTGGTGCCCAAAGCCTTCCTCCAAGTGGGTAAGTTTGGTTTGGAAAATAGTAAATGTAAATGTCACCCTTTTAGTATGCAGAACCTTCACCTAAATGGCTTAGATTAGAGTGAAAATTGTAAATATCACAACTTTAGTTTCCAACACCTTCCCCTAAAAGGCTTAGATTGGAGTAGGAATAGTTAATGTCACCCCTTTAGTGTGCAACACCTTCCCCTGCATGTCTTAGATTGAAGAGGGCATAGTAATTGTGACTTCTTGAGTGGGTGACACCTTCTCCTAAATGCTTGAGATTGGAGTGAGAATAGTGGGAAAAGGAATTGTGACCCCCTTTCGTATGCAACATAACCCCTAAAATGGTTTCTATAGTAGCAGTAAATGTAACTATTTTAGTGTATAACATGTTTCATATATTTTGTTATATTATACTGTTATTAATAGATGTAAAACCTTTATTACATTTTTCGCATACATCTTTAGTAATGACTTTTCTAATAGCATAATAATTGACAGTTTTTTAGATTTGGATGTTGTATTTAAAGTATTGGTTTATATTTTTATACATGTATGTTTTTGAAACTTAGAAAAAATATTGTGATTTTTAACAATATATTTTTGATATTTTTTCACACACATCTCATAACATGGTATATACATTTATAACATTGTTTCATATAATGGTATTTCTCAAATTTTTCTGAAACACAAAACATTTTATACATTTTTATCAGTGTTTTACATATTGGTAATGTCTATATTTCTTTGAAACAGAAAACATGTTATATATGTTTTTACATTGTTTCATCATTACATCACATTGTATCGTTCAACATTTTTCCAAATATTGTACTTTTCTAACCATATACATTTGTAATAGTACATTTTTTATTTTTAACATGTTTGATATACTTTTTAATGTATATTATAAATAGTACTCTATTATATTTTTTACTGTTTTTATGGTACTATTTATTTTATTTTGTAAATATTGCAGTGTGGGTCTCTTGCATCTTTAGGTTTTTTGGTGTGGTAAGTTTAGAAATCCCTGCTCCTTTTATATTTTGTGTTTAATTAATTTCCCTTTTTTCTTGGTTAGTTTACTTACGGCTATGTTTTATTTGTTATAGGTTGTTTAGTTAGATTTTTATTTTAGTTATTACCTTTTCCGGTGGACACTATTAGTATTTTTATTTGAATGTGCAATATATATTTTTGTTTTTTTTGTGTTATTTTAGATGTATTGTTTGTGTTTAATTTCAAATTTTGTATATTTTTTATATTACATGAATTTGTTAAAGCTATTTTTGCTTGGTAATTATTTAGGGCCAGATGCAGGTGGCCATTTACCGGCTGGTAACGGCCGATTTCGGCCGTTAACGACGGGTAAATGGGTTTTTGGGATGTAGGGGGCCAATTTTACCGAATCTGTAAATTTACCGAATCGGTAAATTTACCGATTCGGTAAAACACTGAATCGGTATTTTTACAGATTCGGTGACTTCTAGATGTAGGTGGGACTCTTCTGAGTCCCAAAGGCCTTTCAGAATCGGTATTTTACCACCCAATCCAATTGGGTGGTAAAATACCGAATCCAGGTGTGCATGCACATGTGTGCATGCACACCTATGCCATGTGACAGCAGATATGCCCTTAGGGCATGTCTGTGTGCCACATGGCACACATGCCTGTATTTGGGGTGCTAGAGGGTGTCAAAGTAACACTCCCTGCACCCTTGCTGGAATCGGTATTTACCGAATCGGTAAATACCGATTCGGTAATGCCCATTGATTCCTATGTTCTTCAATGCCCATAGGAATCAATTACCGAATCAGTATTTACAGAATCTGTAAATACCGAATCTCAACGATTCGGTATTTACCGATTCTGTAATACCTACATCCCCCCCTCTATTTTACCACTTTTTAAATACCGAATCGGTAAAATTCGGTATTTAAGAAGTGGTAAAATAAAATTACCTACATCTAGGCCTATATGTTTTGAAATTTACTTTATCTCTCATTTTTATGCTTTTATTTTACTGTTATAATAAAGTAATAATGGTGATTAGATGATTTATTGTTTTATGTAGAGATTGTTTTGTTTTTTCAATTAAAATAAAGTTATTGTGCTATATTCAAACATTTGGCTTTATTTTTTTAGATAATATTGTACTCAGTATTCTTTGTTTTGATATTTTTGACATGTTATTGTAGGACTTGGCCCTTTTTGGCTAAAGTTCCCTAACCTTTTTGCTTTCCACCTGGACCTTTTTTCTGACATGGTATTGCCAACTTAGATGCTTTGTGCACTTTGCCACTGCTGATCAGTGTCAAAGTGCAAGTGCTCCTTGTGTAAAGTATAATGGTAATTGGTTGTCCATGATTGGTATGTTTGCCTTACTAGTAAAGTCCCTAGTAAAGTCCACTATGTGTGCCAGTGCTGGTAATGCAAATGCTACTAGTGGGCCTGCAGCACTACTTGTGCCACGCACATCAGTTGCCTTAAAGAGGGAACTCAGGCCTACCGTAGCAGGGACTGCGCATAGTTTGTTAAACTGCCATGTTATTCTGACAAGTGCACCCACTTGCCACATCCTACCCTTCCCTCTCTATGCACACCAGACACCCCAGTGGTGGGTCCAGGATACCCCCTGGGCAGGGTGCAGTGCATGTGAAAGGTAGGACATGTGCTAAGGAGTGTACCATGTCCTGACAGTAAAATAATCTCCATTTCGCTTTTCACTGTTGAAAGGCCATCTTGCCCATAGGACAGAATAGGGAGTCTGTGTAATATGTTTTCCAGCCTATCTTCTCAAAGGCTTAAGATGGAGAGGGGAAGTTTAGTATGCCTGAACTCACAATGTAATAACACATCATCCTATGAAGGTGGTTTTTGCATTTTGTGTTTATAAGCCACTCTTTAGAAGTGCCTGGTTTTTTGTGTTCTAACATTTCTGTGTGTCTCTGCCTATTTGTGGATTGACTGTCTGGATTTGAAAGCGATAGAATCTGGGGAGTGTCTTGACCCAGGGGAGGAGGTGAGAAAACAATAGGCTGACCGGTATCTGGAGTGTAGTGAGAGGACTAGGACCTAGAGATGAAGAGGCCTTGGTTGCTGCCATAAGACAACTGTCCCATCTCCTGCTGAGTGATTGAAAATCCAGACCCCCACTAATCAAAGGAAGAAGGTGTTACTGGCAGGAAGGCACCCCAAACTGGTTTGAACACTTCAAAGCCATTGAGGAGTATAACTATGAGAGCTGAAGCCCCTGAACATTGGAGAATGACTTGATCAAGATTGAACAAGACTGGAGCTACTTCATGGTCAAGAGGAACCTTTGTCAAGGAAGAAACAACTGAAGAGACTGAAGGAAAGGACTGAGCCTTGCTGTGTGTTCTGGGGCTGGCCTGCAGTTTGCTGTTTTACCCAAGGACAGGCTAAAGGGACTTTGCTGTGTGCTGTGTCCCCCTACTTGAAAGGAGTTTGCTGTGCTGTGTCCTGCAGTAACTTATGCCCAGGGGCCGGAGGTGATCTGTGTCCCTGTTGCGGAAACACAGGGACACAAACGTTTCCAGGAGATTCTCAGCAACGCTGTGTGCATGTGCTTTTTGCAGCCTGAGATCCTCGTAAGGAGTGCCCTGTGATCGTGGGCACCTGGAGTCCAAGCGAGGCTCAGCAACGCTGTGTGTGTATGTGCTTTTTGCAGCCGGAACCCTTTGTTATTTATTTTTTATTTTTATTTATAAAGTTTTATATAGCGCGGACAAGATCCTTGCGGATATCAGAGCGCTTTACAAGAGAAGTACCTGGGGGAGCATAGACAGACAGGTGGAACAATAGGTCACATAGTATGAGACAGCATTCGATGTCCAGTGCCCTCCTCCGCCGTGTAGCGGGGGACCTCTTCCAGCCCTCCGAAGTCGTCGAGCTGTCGGGACTAGGCTCCTGGAATCTCAGCTGCCCCTGAGATGTGCAATTAATAACAGTACTGAAAGGTTGAGTGAGAGAGTTCGGAGCATAGACAGAGCATAGACAGACAGGTGGAACAATAGGTCACATAGTATGAGACAGCATTCGATGTCCAGTGCCCTCCTCCGCCGTGTAGCGGGGGACCTCTTCCAGCCCTCCGAAGTCGTCGAGCTGTCGGGACTAGGCTCCTGGAATCTCAGCTGCCCCTGAGATGTGCAATTAATAACAGTACTGAAAGGTTGAGTGAGAGAGTTCGGGCGGGGAGGTGTAGTTGAGTGAGGTGTTGCAAGGGCGACAAGGGGGGCATATGCTGCGTCTAAGAGTGGGGATTGGCGCTAGGCTTGTGACGTGTTAAGTGAGTGAGTCAACCAGAGGGTAAGGGATAGGTTTGGAGGGGAGGTAGGTGAGGGGTGATTGGGGTGTGCGGCGAGAGGTCATCGTGGGGTAGATGGAGGAGGTGGGGGCGACCGACCGAGGAGAGTGGCTGACCAGGGAGTTCGTATGCAGGTGGGAGAGTGGGCTGGTGATCGAAGAGGTGTGCGCTGTATTGATGTACGGGAGGGTGATAGGGAGAAGGGGTCTTTTGGGCGGGAGGTGTGTGTATGAGGTGGGGAGGGGGTGGGTGGTGTGAGTGATGGCATAGAAGGTAGGTGGGTGGGTCAGGGTGTGTGCTGGATGGCATAGAAGGTAGGTGGGTGGGTCAGGGTGTGTGCTGGGAACTGATAGTCGAGATGGGGGTGCCGGAAGGATCGTGGGGGCTGAGAGTAGGATGGGAGATGGGATTGGGAGCGGCCACGTTGTGGGGAAGGGGGATTATACCTGTTCATTACGAATGTTCAGAGTAAAGCTAGTAGGGAGACATTGTTTCATATATGAGGTAGTATTCTGTGCATCGCACATGTTCAGAATATAGTTAAAAGTAGAGTGATACCAGACATGAATCAAAAATTAGAATCATAGAATCGAAAATGTCATTAGTTAGCAACCAACATATATGAGGTAGCAGTCTGTGCATTACAAATGTTCAGTATATGTAATGTTCATATATGAGGTAGCAATCTGTGCATTACAAATGTTCAGAATATAGGTAGAAATATATACTGCAATAATAGGCAGAGATTCTTTCATAAATGAAGTAGCAATCAGAATATATACTGCAATAATAGGCAGAGATTCTTACAAAAGTGAGGTAGCAATCAGAATCAGTGCATTACAGAATTTTAAAATACAGGTATCGGGATAGTGCTTTCATATATGGGGTAGCAATCTGCATTACAAATATTCAAAATCTAGGTAGAATTATAATACTGTAACAATGGGCAGACATTCTTTCATGTATGCGGTAGCAGTTAGAATCAGTGCATTACAGTAGTTTAACATACAGGTAGAGGAATAGTACTGCACTAATCAGCAAAACATCCTTTCACAAGATGTAGTAAACACCTAACTGGGCACAGTAGATAGTTGAGATTAGTCTAAAAAGCTAGGTTCTTAGTGTCTGTTCAGCTAATGAAAATGAAAAATGATGCCCGCCCGAGAGAGACTAGTTACAAATGGCCGCCGCAAAGCTGGGTTAGAGACAGTAGTCCTCTGTTACCTTCCCCTTCGTGAGAGCAGTGGAGGTGGGGAAATTAGTCCTCTGTCTGTTGCTGTTACTACGAGCCGGGGGAAGGAATTTCACTTCCTCTCTAAACCAGCAGTGCTCCAGCTTGCTGGGTGGAATGCTTATCTCTGTGTGGGGGAGTTAATCTGCGGAGCCTCGTGGACAGAGGTACCGGTGGGGATTTATTAGTACAGTTTTATGGCTCCAGCCATTTTGATTTTAAGGTTTGCAGGCGGGAAGGAGAAAATAAATAAATACCTTAAGTCTCTGTGTCCCTTTTGAGTCTGCCATCAGTATTTTTCCGGAACGTGTCTCAGACTCTTCCGAATGCCAAAGTGTGAAAATAGTGTGTAATTAATCCCCCAATGCTTAGATCATGGCTCCAGGTCTTGTTAACGAGCGGGCAGTGCAGGTAATTAGCCGGCATCCAGCAGAGCCGAGGGGGGCAGGCTCCGGTCTTCTGTTGCATCTGCTGCTCTTGTTGGTTGTTGGTCACAGTGCTGCCTTCAGTCGCTCCCCTGGGGACCTCCTCCGGTCACGTCTCTCCCCAGAGCCCTTGTTGGTTGTTGGTCACAGTGCTGCCTTCAGTCGCTCCCCTGGGGACCTCCTCCGGTCACGTCTCTCCCCAGAGCCCGTGTCCTGTCTCCGGTGTTGCGGTGCGGGGGGTGGGGGGGGGGGGGGGAATGCCAAGTCCCTTTTGCACACCCGGTGTCCTCCACCGTGGCCTGGACGGGAGGGGGGGAGGGGGCACTTGGCAATCCTCCGGCGTCGTTGTAGGTCGTTTGTTGTTGCGCAGCCGGCTTCACTCAGCCATCATGAAAAAACACTCCCGAGTCTCAGCTGCGGTGGAGCGGGCGGGCGGAGCCGGCTCAGCAAGTTCACGGGCAGGCTCACGGAGCTTTAGCCGCCTCTACGAGGGGGTATGGGGGCTACTCTCCTAAGCTCCAGTGCTGCCGAATATGCCTCTTGGTCACCAATGCTGCTGCGGGGTGATTCTGCATTCGCGCCCCTGTACGGGGGGGGGGGCCTCTCCCAGCCCTTCGGTGTCTTCGGGGGGAGGGGGGACCTCTCCCAGCCCTTCGGTGTCTTCGGGGGGAGGGGGGGCCTCTCCCAGCCCTTCGGTGTCTTCGAGCAGGTCTCCCAGAGCTTTCGCCGCCACTGCTACGCGCCGGGGGTGCCCTCTTATGCCGCCTTGGCTCTGAAGCTGGGCTGGAGGCAGGATGGTCCGCAGTGTCGGCTCGGCAGGCTCCCGGGGCGTAAGTCCTCTCACAGGGCTTTTCAGGCTCCAGATCCGGTCCGTAGGCGATCCCGTATACGTTCAGTTACTCTTTCTGCTTTCTTTCCGTCGTGCTGGTGGGTGCTAACAGGGATAAATCCCAAATGGGATCCCAAGCACTGGGAGCTCTTCACAGGAGCTCCTACCTGGCGGCCGTGAGCATCAGATTCCAAGTGAGTCTCAGCGACGCTGTGTGCTTGTGCTTTGTGCAGCCTGAGACCTTCGTGAGGATTGCCTGGTTAACATGTACAAACAGAATCCAAGTGAGTCTCACCGACACTGTGTGCGTGTGCTTGGTGCAGTCGGAGACCTATGTGAGGATTGCCTTGTTATCGTGTGTACTGGAATCCAATTGAGTCTCACCGACGCTGTATGCGTGTGCTTAGTACAGCCTGAGACCTTCGTGAGGATTGCCTTATCATGCCCCTGGAGTTAAAGTGAGTCTCAGCAATGCTGTGTGCGTGTTCTTCGTGCAGCCTAAGACCTTCATGAGGAGTGCCTGGTGATCGTGCACCCCAAGCTCAAGGGAGTCTCAGTCTGTGTGTGTGTGCCCTGTGGCAGCCTGAGGTCCTCGTAGCAGTAAGTGGCTCTGACCAGCAACCCCGGAGGAGCTGAGCTGCCGGCCCAAGCCTGCCATTGCCAATTCAAAGATTGCATTGGGGGCCCAAGTCGCTAGAAGAGGAGAGTGAGGTCGCACCCCCCAGGTAACGTGTTTTGATGCCTGGGGAGGGGTGCGGGCCTCTCTCTCAGTCCGGCAGCGCAAGCCTCTGCTTCGGCTCTTATCGTGGCCCGTACTGGCCAAGGGAGTGGCAGTACCGGGGCCAGAGTGCGGAGCTGCACTTCTTGTTATACCATATCCGTGTTGGGGGCAACTGTTGACAGAGGCTAACTGCGAGTAAGCACGAGTGGCGGAGACCCCGCCTAAGGCAGTGTGTTAGGTGCTGGAGTGTATTACGCATGACTTTATTTCTGCATAACAGATTACCTGATTGTCGTATTACACATTACATCATTTCTGCATAACAAACTACCTGATTATTGTATTACGCATGGAATTATTTCTGCATAACCAACTACTTGATTGTCGTATGACACATAGCATTGTTTCCGCATAACAAACTACCTGATTAGCTTATTACGCATTGCATTATTCCTGCGTAATGTACTACCTGATTAGTATATTACGCATTACATTATTTCTGCATAACGAAGTACCTAGTTGTTGTGTTACTCATTGCATTATTTCTACATTGCAAAATGCATGATTATTGCGTTACGCATTGCACTATTTTTACATTGCACAGTGCTTGATTGTTGCGTTACGTATTGCATTACTTTTCCATTGCAAAGTGCCTGATTCTAGCTTTACGAACTGCATAACATTGTATTAGGACTACAGTGGAATGCTTAGAGGTGCTCATTAATATCACTAGAACTTACAAGGGCTGGCTGGCCTAACAACCAGCCAGGAGCAATATTACACGAACTCCTATGTTGGATTTATATCGTATGGTCTTATCGTATATCTTTTTATATTAAATGTATACTTGTTTTTATAAAACTCTTGTGGAGTGCATTTGTGATGTCATCATTGGATTGTTGTGAGCCTGGTTGCAAATACTTTACACATTTTTCTTTAAGATAAGCCTGGCTGCTTATGCCAAGCTACCAAGAGGGCGAGGGGGGCTAGCTCAGAATAGGTCTTTCCTTACCCTGATGTGGAAACACAGGGCCATATTTGGCCTAAGGTACGTACCTCAGCCAACCAGGGATCCCGGGTCTAACAGTTATATATTTATTTATCACTAACACGTTATGATATTCGTGATTTCGATATTAGAATTAAAAATATTTTTAAATGAAATATTTTGGTCATCAATATTTGTGTTGTTGTTAATTAAGTATAGGAAGCTGACATTTTTGTAAACAATATTTTCTTTGATATGTTTTTGATTCTTTATTGTTTTCACCCATATTATGGCGGTGATTCAGGAAAATAAAAAAATAATACTAAATTGCCATTTTTTGTAGAGCAAAGACAAATCTCAACATACAAACATGGTAGAAATGTATAATCATACATTTAGAAAACATTCAATTCCACCCAGCCATTTAGCAGCCCCGAGCTTAACCCCTTAACATGTATTTGCGCCCCACAATCCTATCCTTAATAATTTTGGTGGATGTTGGACTTGTTCTTCTCTGCAGTATGAATGAATGAATGAATGAATGAATGAATTTTATTTGTTCGGTTACTAAAAACCATTACATAAAACTAGAATACAAAAGTAACAACATTAAAAAAAGTTAAAATCAAGGAAATTGCAAAAGTTCCATTTATCCGATTGCTCCATGGGTGCTAAACATGCTGGGGAAAGGATTCATGGGCCGGCAGGAGACTCTGGGATCCGGCCTATGGAGTTCATCAGCATTGCCCGAGCTTGAAAGATGAACTTTCCAAAGGCCGCCATGTGCTTTACCGTGGACAGGGTATAAAGATGAGTGAGCCCCTCCTCTGCGGTGCGTAACCCCGATTGTCTTAGAAAAGGCCTGAGATAAAGGCTACGTGCCAGGCGGAGGGCCGGGCAGCAGAAGAGGAGGTGGGCCAAAGACTCACGTTTATACCTGCAGAGCCTGCATTCCCGGACTCCAGAGCTGGCCTGACCATAGGAATATAGTTCTTTGAGGGGCAATGGGTGTAGTCTATAAGCCAAAATCTTATGAAGGGCGGCACAGCCCACCGCCTGCATGTGATGATATTTCAGAGTGTGCTGGGTGTTCGGAAGACACAAGGTCTTATGCAAGTCTTTTCTTATCAGAGAGTCCAGGTCCAGTTCCCGTGATCGCGCACGCACTTGTTTTTTTATCGCATTCTTGATGGCAAAATATTTGACATGTTCAGGATTCCATGAGTCCATTGCAAGTTTGAGATGGGCCTTAGCCACTTCAAGGGTGGCCGACCAGAGGTTCCCAGGCTCTATGAAAATACATTTCAAGACTGCCTTAAATGTGTTCTCCTGTGCCGCCGTTGTTAAAAAGTAATATTTACTTAAGGCGGCCAACTCTTCCAGGTTTTGCTGGTTGAGCGAGAACTCCAGGCGAACAAGGGTGTTTCTAGTACACCTTGGAAGATGGTAGACTTTCTTATATGCTCTGCACTGAATTTTTTCTAATTCATTGCTCAGTTTGCCCAGGAATGCCTGTAGGGCGTAGTTGAGTGCCGGCATAAGCTTGGCTTTAAGAACTCTATTAATGGCCGTGGTGGATGGGCTATGTAAGGATGCTTGCAGCTTGCAAATGGCATAGGTGATGGATTTACCTTTGGCTTGAATTGTCTTAACCCCTTCCATGCACATGACGGAACGGTTCCGTCATGAGCGTCGGTTGAGCTGTGCTCATGACGGAACCGTTCCGTCGTGAGCCGATAGGCTCATTAGAACCTTCAGCACAGCGCGAAAATTCGCGCCGCGCTGAAGGGGTTAAGGAGGGCACTTACGAGCCCCGATTCCTGAAAACAAATGCCCAAATAGGTGTACCGCTGCGTAGTATCCAGAAGGAGATTGCCTAGCCTCCATTTTTAAGCTTTCTTCCTTTGATGTTGGCCAAAAATAATTACTTTTGACTTGCTTGGGTTTGCTACAAGCCTGTTTTTGTTGTTGTACGTGGCAAGTGCCGTCAGCACCCTTTGTAGCCTCATTCTCGTATAGTCAAAAAGAACCAAGTCATCAGCATATTGCATGAAAATAATTTTATTTCCACCAATCTTTGGGGTGGCCAAGGCAGCCCCAGTCAAAGCCTTCTCCATGTCCGCTGTGTATAAGTTGAATAATAGTGGGGCTAGCACGCACCCTTCTTTTAAACCTCTGTCTGTGTTGATCTTAACAGATGCGTGGTCCCTCGAGAGTTTAATTCGCACCCATGTTTTTTGGTAAAGGGACTGTATCGCTCTTAGCAGTACCGGGTTGATGTTCCATTGGACCAGCTTACGCCACAGAATTGCTCGGTCTACCCCATCGAACACCGCCGAGTAGTCGATAAAGCAGGCGAAGAGGGGAAGGCTTTTGCGTTTCCGAGCGCGATGTACCAGGAAAGAAAGTGCGATGATGGTATCAACTGTGGCAGACCCAGGTCTAAAACCGGTTTGACAAAATGGAAGGATGCCTTCTGAGCTCGTCCAATCTGCGAGGTCCCTCAGATGGCTCTGGCATAAGCTTTTCCCTCAATATCCAGCAGGGCGATCATGCAGTAGTTGGTAGGTTCAGTTTTTGGGCCTTTTTTATGGATATGCTGTAAAAGCGAGCCTCTCCATGAGTCTGGTACGTCCCCCTGCAGCCAACATTCGGAGAACAGGTGGGTCAGATTAGTCGCCCAAAAATCGATGTTTACCTTGAATAGGTGTCCAGGGAGACCATTAGGACCTGGAGCGGTGTTGTGTCTGATGTTTTTAATGATTTTGGAGACAAGCGATTTCCCCGGTGGAGCCATCAGCTCGGTATATGTGCCTAGTTTGTCTCCAGCAGTGGATGTATCGATTTGCATGTTAGCAGCGGCATCATTCGTATAGAGTGCTTTTACATGGGCAACCCAAGTAGAGGCTTCAAGGGAGTTTTCTCTATGATTTGTGTCTCGGCCCAGGTTGCATATGTACTTCCAAAACTCCTGTGATTTTCCCGGGCTCAACAAGTTACAAATTATTAGCCATTGTGCTTCACAATGGGCACGTTTTGCTGCCCAAACCTTCTTTGCATGGCTTTTTTTGGCTTCTTGTAGTTGGATCTTGTTTTGGTTTGTCCCAATTTTGCAGAAAAGTTTTCGTATCTTGTTTAGGTTGTTGGCGCCTAATTTAATTTCAGAGTTATAGCCATATGTAGGTGAAGTGCGCCTGTACGATATATTATTCAAGTTCCCGCGAAGAATCACCGCAAGGGTCTCTATTGTGACACTCCAGATTTCTATGGTGTAATTTCTCTGTTCACTTAGAGACCAACCTGTCCAATGATTTGCCCAGGTGTTGAATTTATTGATTGCGGTCTGTTCCCATTTGATCCTTCTGGGCAGCTTTATTAGTTCTTCTCCATCGGCTTCCCCGATGAATTCAAGCTTGTGGGGTAGTCCGCTGTAAGGTTCAGTGTGACGATTAGGGCAGCGTGATCGCTGTCACTACGCGGTTGGACTGAGAAATTTGACATTAAAAATTGGAGTTTACCACTTAGGATTATATAGTCGACCGTAGTTTGGTTATTAAATGTGGGAGCGACGATCAGCCCGCGGGTGCTCTTTATCGCCAGATTATAGGTTTTTAGTAGGTCGTTCAGGGCATTGGTGGCCCGGCCTGGCACCTACGTGTGGATGAGACCCCTATATTGTGAGAGTTAAAGTCACCAAGAATGATACATTCAAGGCCAGCGAATTGGAGAATTAGGCGCTCGATATGGTGTATCAGCGTGGCCATTTTAGATTTGAGCCGTGAGGGTTGTGATAAAGGTTAACTAATAAAAATGAAAAGTTACTGTTTGTCAGGCGACAGCCTTTCAGGATGCCTGCCTGGAGGGTATCCGGCAGGTTAGATATTTCAGCGAATTCCAAATTAAGTGAGTGTGCAATATAGATGCATATCTCACCGGCAGGTCTACCGAAGATGTTGAGTTTTTTAGCGGGTTTTCCGTACTCAGCGTATCCTCTCAAGGAGAGAGGCTGCATTTACCAGGTTTCTTGTGTACAGATGATGTCTGCTTCATTCATAAATGACACCGCAGTTTGTTTAAGAAGCAACCTCCTGAGCCCAGCAACGTTTCAAGACATGATTTTCAGACTCGAATGAGTCCGTTCCTTCTCTGGGGGCTTTAGGTACGTGTTTCCCGTGCATCGGTGGAAATGGCCCCAAGCATTAGGACAAAGACCATTAGGTTTTGGAGTTTAGAGCAAGCGGCAGCTAGGACCAATCTTTATTTGCGGGTCCCAGTGTAGCGCATGTGCGTGTGCCCTGGGTTGGATCATGGTTATCTTTATTGGGGTTTTGATAGATTGACCAGTGTTTGTGCCTCCTTTAGACCCCTGAAGGGTGGGAGCCATTTTTGGCGCATGGATGGAGAGCGCCTGCGAGCGTAAAGGCTCTCCAGCCGGTTGTGCTATGTTTCCCATCTGGGATATGCCAACTGTGTTTTTAATAAAAGAGGATATTTTTGTAGACGCTTGGGTTTTATCTTTATGCCCCAACTTTCCAGGAGCTTATGCTGGCTTTTCAAGGCCTCTGCCATGACCGAGCTCGTAAAAGTTAACTCCGTTGTTTCATTTTCCTCTTCCGTGTCTGGCGGTAGGAAGGAGACGGTTTCAATGTCCGTAGATTTTATTCCCTCCAGCCCTGGGAAGTTCGCACAAAGGGTCAGAAGGTTACTACGATTGAGGATGTCCCACCTCCCCTGCGAGACATAATCTGGGTACAGCCTAATTTCCTGGTCCTGTGATTGGTCGTACTTTAAGTAACCAATAGAGACCGCGGCCTGGCCGCCTGTTTGTATTGACTGTGGACCACCAGATAAGAGGGCACTTGCCTGCCCTTTTGAACTCGTGGCTCGTTGAGGGGGCCGCGGTGAGTGGAATTCTAAGAAGGCAATTATTAAACGAGGAGTTTACGATGTCCTTGGTATCTAAGGCGACCCATGGTGCTTGAGGCGCACCATGCGTCGTCGACATTACTGAAACAGTATCCAAAGGGTCTTTTGAACAAGCATCATGATCAGTAGTGCAGATTTAAATCGCTTCAACGGAATTTCGACCATGTAATTTATTTACTAGACTTATGATTGGTGCTGGTGGTATTGGCCGGGACGTTACCGGGGGGGGGCAGGATTAATTGCTGGATTAATTGCCGCGTCGGCAAGATAAAGTACTTCATGCTTTTGTTCCGAGCTTTCTGGTACTGTGGGGGTTCCGTCCAGTTCTATCATTTCCGGTGTCTCTTAATAACCTTGCGTATGGTTGCTGGGGGAATAGCCATTCCCGTATAGATTTATTTTAGTTTGCCTTGTTCAGTTTTTTAAATTTTTTCTTATTTTTCCTCGATAGATGCTTTTGGAGTTCTGGGCTGGTCGATATGGGAGTCTGCTGCCGATCATGGATTTTTGTTGTGGTCGATGAGACCTCTACTGAGTTTGCATTGATCGATGATGGGGGTTCCACCCAATCAAATTTATTTACCTTACCGGTTTCTATGCTGTCTAGTAGAGGGATTTTCAAGCCTTCTTTTTTAGAGAGATCAGGCGCTGGTGCCTTTACGTTTGAGGCCTTATTCTTGCCAGCTTCTGTTTAAAGGTCCTCAATTAGTGTGGTCATGATGTGCGGAGGTTTTTCAATTCAATTCAATTCAATTCAAATGAGTCTTTATTTCGACTTTTAGTCATGAAAGACATACATAAACAATATTAAAATCAACATTTCATCATTAGTACATCCGTTTTAAATATTTACAGGGGAATACATCATTTAATCATCCAATTGATATTATCCACGTATAGGGTGTTCCGACACGACTGATTAAAAAAATAAATAATGTGTTTAATAAAAACATTAAGATTAACCCCTTCCATGCTGATGACAGAACGGTTCCGTCATCAGCTACGGGTGAGCTGTGCTGATGACGGAACCGTTCCGTCATGAGTCCGTTAGAACCTTAGAACCTTCAGCACAGCGCGAAAATTCGCGCCGCGCTGAAGGGGTTAATACCATTTGTTTTCCTGCATAAATACCGGATTATATTCATGGAGTCTGCAAGTCTGCAGTCTACCCTTGCTTTCTCTCCATTCATTCAACTCTTTCTCTGTAGCTTCAGCTTGAATGGATTTCAGACTCTCGATCGTATCTTCACACATACTCTTCTCTGGAACCCATCTCGCCGGACCCGCAACATACATTCGGCTCATCACATTTCTCGCAGTTTCTTTCGGGACTTCATGCGCAAACGCATTTCCGTGACCAACATCATCCGTAACTTTCTTATGGGCACTGCATTTCACGATCGCTACTTGTAATGGCAAAGTAAGTGATTCAAGAAGTTCATTCACCAACTGTCCATGCTGGATCTTCGTCCCATGCGAAGTCAAGAACCCACGTTCACGCCACAAACGTCCAAAGCTATGAGCCACGCCAAAGGCATATTGGCTATCAGTATACACATTCACTCGCTTTCCTTTCGCCAACACACATGCTCTCGTTAATGCAATCAACTCTGCTGCTTGTGCTGAATTATGTGGAATACGTGCAGCTTCAACAATCGTATGCAAAGTCGTAACAGCATATGCCGCAGTCGTATCACCATTCGGCAACTTAAAACACGAACCATCAACCACAAAGTACCATCACACTCAGGAAGAGGAGTGTCTCTAAGGTCTACTCTCCCTTTCGTTTCTTCTTCAGTTCTCAGAAAACAGTCATGCTGTTCTTCACTATCATCTGTCTCAACTGAAATTGGCAACAACGTGGCTGGATTCAACGTGTTGCATCGTTTAATGTGCACATGACTCGCTAACAACGTCAACTCGTAACCCGACAACCGAGCACTAGTTAAATGCTGTGTCTTCTTACGATTCAACAAGGTATCCACTGCATGTGGAACCATAACCACTAACGTGTTGTCCATAACTAAACCAGCAGACTGTCGAATTGAAACAGCCGCTGCGGCTGTGGCTCTCAAGCAACTCTGCAACGCTCTAGCTACCGGATCTAAAGTTGACGAAAAGTACGCACATGGGCGTTGCTTATCGCCAAACTGCTGAGTCAAGACTGACAATGCACATCCCTCTCTCTCGTGGACATACAATGTAAAAGGCTTACTGTAGTTGGGAGTACCCAACACAGGAGCCGAACACAACGCATTACGTAATTCAGAGAAGCTCTTCTGACATTCGTCAGTCCAAGGAATAGGATTCGGAGTATCCTTAACAGTAAGAGCTATCAAAGGCTTCGTAAGCAAAGAAAAATTAGGAATCCACGGTCTACAGTACGAAGTAATACCCAAAAACGCACGTACTTCTCTCTGTGTTGTAGGCACACTCATTTTCGCAATAGCTTGAAATCTCTCTGGGGTCAATTTCCTTCCCTCCTTCGATAAGAGGTGACCTAAGTAGGTTACTTCTTGTCGACAATATTGCAACTTGGAGAGAGAAACTTTGTGATGACAATCAGACAAGTGGCGTCACAATGACAAGGTGGCTTCCCTACAAATCTCTTCAGTATCAGCGGCCACTAGTAAATCATCAACGTACTGAATAAGGGCTGCACCATCAGGTAAAACCAACAGATCAAGTTGTGTCTTTAAAGCTTGACTATAAATCGATGGACTCTCGCAATAGCCTTGAGGAGCACGCTTAAAGCAGAAACTGCGTCCTCCTAAAGTGAATCCAAAGATATCCCTACTCTCTATGGCAATCGGGATGCTGAAGAAAGCATTCTTCAAGTCGATCACCGAAAACCATGTGGCTGTACCCGGAATCAGAGTCAACAAGGCAGTGATATCAGGCACAACAGGAAATTGTGGAACAACAATCTTGTTTACTTCGCGAAGATCGATGACAAACCTATATACAGGAGGCTGTGAAGAATCAGTTCTCTTCAGAACAGGCAAAACAGGACTATTGCACACATTACCTCTTGTTTCCTCAATGACACCCTTATCGATCAGATCATAAATGATCGCTAAAAGTGCACGCTCACCATCACTCGAGATACAATACTGTCGAATGCGCGGTAGCTTAGCATTCGCCTTCAGTGTCACAACATATGGAGGAATTTTTAGTAGGCCTACATCATTCGGACCAGTAGCCCACAATGAATCTGGTAAAGAAGACAATTCAGATGGAAGGCTGTCTTTCGATATATACATCGGAGAGATCACTCTCTCACCCAAAGTAAGATGAATTCCTGACAGAGAACAATACAGTGTCGCATACAATCTCTTCAATAAATCCAAACCCAACAGATTCTCATTACAACCTGTAGTCAAAAGAAGGGGTGCTTCGATCTTACACGGTCCAACAGAAAGAGACAATGGAGCAGAAATCGGATTCGTAACGGGGGCGCCAGAAAAACCTACAGACACATTATCAAAGCCAGACAAAGGTGCGCCAGGGAGTTTAGAGTGCATAATAGAACTCTTTGTAGCACCAGTATCTAGCAGAAAAGGTTCTGACACACCTGATGCAATCACTTCAACATAGGGTCCACTCTGATCTACTGGAACTGAAACAACTCCCTCTCTCTGTCCATGGCTGTCCTAACAATCATTACCATTCTCTTCGTTACCTTCAACATAGTAATCATCCATATAGTACTGTGCTGTCCTACCAGACGAACCTTGCTGCTGATCAAAACTATTCATCGAGTTCTGTGGAGGCAAAGGACGTACGTTCTGTCCGCGACCTCTACCTCTAGGCGCTTGTTGAGCACCTCGACCTCGTACACTAGAAACACCATTCGTGCGCTGTAACAGAACCGGACAACTATTCTTGTAATGACCCTCTTCTTTGCAATACGCACACTGATTAGGCCCATACGGGAAACGCTGTTGAGAAAATCAGTTTCTTTGTGAGTTTCTCGAATATTGCTGAGGTTGTTGGTAATCACGTTGACTATTTGTACGGGGTGGATAAGCTTGTTGTAGAAGAACTTTAGTCTTCAATTCCTTAGTCTTCTCATCCGCTTTCTCTAACTCATCTTTGCGCCAATTTTCATAGTACTGGGCCGTTGCTAAAATCTGTGCTGACGTGAAAACAGCCCAAGCACTCTCGGAATCCTTCAACTTAGTGCACAACTCGGGAAGCAAATTATGCACAAATTTGTCAACGAACAATCTCTGGCCACCCTCGGTAGCCATATCCTGACCACTATGATCTACAAAAGTTTCTTCAAAACGCGTGAAGAAATCAGACACAGTCTCGTCTTTCTTCTGCTTACATGCAGACAACTTGTCCCAATTAACACGCACTTCTGGCATCAAAGTCTTCATGAAATTAATAATCCTACCAGGGAGTTGAGCAATTAGTTCGTCAGGCTTAGCACCTCCAACTTGTCTATCATTCGCAGCAACAATATTAACCCATGTATCACCCAATTCATTATCATGATCCGTATGTCGAATCACATTCCAGATAGGCTGTGGAAGAACATTGCCAAACAACATGTCTATGTCTGCTAAATTCATGACGCACGAACCCACAGTTTGAGTGAGCTCTTTATAATATCCCGCCGGATTTTTGCGCGGATCAGGTAAAGTCTGCTTAATCGCTAAAACTTCAACACGCTTCCAAGGAACATTTACCCATACTCGCTGAAAGTGCGCAACAACAGGTGGATGAGCATTTGCATCAGCAGGTCTCCAAACTGGAGGAACCTCACGCATCGGATACCGACGAGTTTTTCTCTTAACCGACGAATCAGGCTCAAACAACTGCTCAGAAGGAGCATTATTACGAAACGACAACAACGTCGACACAGCTCTCTCAATGTCGAGAAGACTCACAACCGTCCCTTACGCAAACTCGGAACGCACTCGATATAATTCTTCTGGCGCTTTACCCACTTCGTCCATCCATTGGTCAAAGAGAAACACACACATCATTTCAAAAACGTATTGTTGCTTTTGTGCTTTCCATTGTCGGAAAACATCCATAATACCTTCGAGATCATACTGGGAAGTGTACGTAACCCATCTACGTGCCATGTGATCAAAAACTACACGCTCATCAGTGTCAGGCAATTGACTACTTGACTGTCTATCCTCATTAACTGGAGACATACCCAATTGTCCCAACAAAGGAGTCAGAAAACCAGAAAAAGCAGCAGTCATTCGTTGTCTAGTAGAAGGAGAAGATGGAAGAATAAAGGAAGACGGAACAATAGTAGAAGAATCCTAAGTCGGAACAGAAGGAGTATTAGAGACAGGCGTAGGAGTAGCAGACAAAGGGGGAGGCAAAGTTGGCGGCCCCTGAGGAGGCTGCGCCAAAGAAACCAACGGAAGAGGAGACGGCTGTGGAGGAATTATGGGTGGCACAACAATCGGATGTTGCACAGCCACAACTGGTGGCGGTGGTGCCGTAGCACTCTGTACATAAGGGGGTGGCGAACTCAATAGATGCGACATCAAAGGATCTTTCGCAAGATCTTTCTTTTCCTCCTGCTCTTTAGGCGGCAAAACTGGGTAGCATCTATCTACCGCTAACTTCTTCGCTCTAAGCATCTGTTCGCTCTCTCGCTCTTCCTCATTATCCCTAAACGCAACAGCAGCTTGTACCATCGACATACCTCGTTCTCGTTTATTCTTCTTCGCTAATTTAATTTCTTTCTGTTTGGCTTCTTTGCGCCATATGCGGACAGAGTCAAACATTGCCGGCCGGGCTTTCTTCTTGAACAGCTTCGCTTCGAGATTATCTAAAATCTCACTTTCAAAGCTACCGTAACGGGGCCACTGTAGGACACCGTCTTTTTTCGTATACTTTACCCAGATATCATTATAACTAATTGGACCTACACCATGCTTCACGTATAATTCATATGTAGGAGTTCCAATTGGAGGAACCGGACACGAATCCTCTAACTGGGAATCCTTAGAACAACCACAACCAAATATCCTTCCAAGTCTGCTAAGACCAGGCATCTTGCTCACTAGTCTAGCTTCAAACAACAAGGGAAATCTCAAAACAATAGTCTCGCGAATACACGAGTCCCTTGGCTTTGGGGCCTGCAGGTACCAAATCAAAGCGATCCACTAAAGGGATACCAAAAACAAACTAAGGACTAGGAGATGCTCCACTCATACTTAACTGAAATGTCGATGGCGTCACCAGAAGACCCGTCAATCGTCTCGCTCTACAAACGTCTAAGGCTCCAAGACAGGGCGACAGTTAGGGCAGCAGTCCTTCGTAGCCGTCAAAAAGCGGGAAACCTCGCAGCAAAGACTTTCGGACCACGCCGACATACAGGGGTCGATGAAGTGGTAGGCCTTCCTCCAGAATTTTCACACAAAGCTCCTCACGATCTTCGGGCTTGGACCGGTACCGCTGAAGTCGCCCAAGTTGGGCGCCAACTGAAGGACTGGGTTTTAGAACCCAGCGGCGTCAGGGAGAAGGCCCGATGCCTTCGAGTTCCCCTGCCTTAGCAAACAGAGACACTGGATACTTCTTGATGACGTCAAAGACCAAAGTTTATTGGCTGCAACCAGGAACAGAGATCAACACACGGGTGGTTCGCTAGAGACTGCACAAATTCAATGAGCGGAGCATGGTCTTTTATGCCAAAATTCAAGCCTCAGGCAACATTCAGAATTAACATTGGGATCATACAAATGGACCAATGATAGTGCGACAATTTAAAAGTAGCGTATGACGACAATCCCACTTTCTGTTGTCCAGCCCACCAGAAATGACCAAGCAAAATCCAACATTCCTGTTCGAACGGGCCGGACAAACCCATCATAAAACCCTCAACCCAAATCAATGATTATGTTATAAAGGAAGGAACAGTAACAGATTGGAAGCAAGATAGAAAGGTGGGAGCAGTGCACTGTAAACTCGGGCATGTCCTACCCTTTGATCTTTAACTGACCAGCTGCTTAACAAGAAACTGGCTCAGCGAGGTCAGCCTCGGGCAAGGAGTCAGTTCGGCCGGGTCATTCAGAAGTCAGCTAAGGCATACGTGTTTCAAGGACTCGTTCGGCCGCAATCATCGGCCTTTGTGAGGGCAACCTTACAAAATGGCTGCCGTACACAAAATGGAACCCGAGGGTTCAAATGAAATCCCCAAAAACGTAGTGTTCCCATAGATCGATTCATGCGAAAACACTCGCCATTTGCGGTCTGCTGACACTAAAATCGTACATTTCCGACGACCTTTATTAAACTGGTTCAGAACCACCGAACCAGACCCACAAACTCACGGAACTACAGCTGTCTTGTGCTCTGCGGATCAGAGAGTTCAAGTGATCCAATTTCGCATCAACCCCAGAAATTAAGTTTGCCACTGTTTGTAATTTGTTTATCTTGGCGTCGAGCTTATCGGCATGCATGATTGCGGCACCAGTCATGGAAATCAGGGTCTCATTGATCAATGTTAGATGGTCCACAAACACTGGGGGCTGTCCCCCCTTCTGCTCGTTGTGGGTGATAGCTGAGAGATTTTGACTTGGACCGGGGGGCTCCAGCTCCACAAGATCGGGGACTGGGTGTGCCGGGCCGATGATTCAGTGATTTCTCCTCCTCCTTCGAAGAGACCTTTGCTGCTACTGGGCGCATCAGGTGAATGCTCTCAATTTCCTGATGCGCAGCATTGGCCGGTACAAACGTCGGCCATCGAGGCCCCATTTGGGGGCAAATTTAATTGAAGATTTTTGGGCGCTTGAGGGGACGGGGTTCTTGTTTTGTTGTGCTCAAACCTCGAAACAGCCCTGTCAGATGTCTCTGACTTGAGAAGATCTCCCCCCTGAAGCATGGTTATTATTGGTGATAGGGGAATCCCTGGTGCCAGGGCCGCGATGGAACTCGAGCTCTGGCCGTCCTCTGGAGATACGATAGACAATATACGACTTTGAGGCCTAAAAAGTGCAGGGGGACTTGTTGCCAAAGGATACAAGAAAGATCTTATATCTCTATTACCTGAGGGCCCCGAAGTGGCACCGGGACAGGGGGTTAAGGTGGCTCGATTATGACTCTTCCCCTCTTCCCCTGGTTGCGGCACTATGGTGTTTAATGACACTGTTAGTGCTGGAGCCCCGGTAAGTGAGCCTGGGAGCGTTGGTGTGGATCCTGTGGCTCCAGATGAATCCAATAGTCCCCCCTCCAAAAGCACTGACCCATGGTAGAGCTCCCCCACGCCCGAGGGGTAGAAGAGTTTTGCCTTCCGTCTTCCAGCAGATCTATTCGGGCGGGGCTTTGCCTGTGTCTGGGCCTGCAGTAGGGTCGAATTTCTGGTCCTCATTATTTCTCCTGAGAATTCCTGTTGCTTTCCTGCAGCGTTAGCGTTGTACCCTCTGGAATCGTCGGGGTGATGAAGAAGGGGGCAGAGTTCCCGCAGCCACTCTGTATTCCTTTAATTCGTAGACCTCCTGCGCTCTAATTCGCTTGAAATTAAAGGCTTTTCTCAATAGATGTCTAGCCAGATGGTTGAGTTGATCAAAGTCGGTGGTGGCGTTGTTATCACAGCGCTCAGAGCTCCACACAGCGCTCACGCCTGCCTACCGCACATTAACACTTTCGCCGAGGTCGATGGGCAATTACCGGGTGCCCGGGGGGCAGGTGGGCCAGAAAGTGAAGCACCCTCCCTCCCCCTGCTAGCAGGCGTTGTTATCACAGCGCTTGAGACAGCGCTCACACCTGCCAGCAGCCCCAGCCGCCCGTTTGCCGCCGTGGACTGTAGGCTGTGATCCTTGGTCCTTGAGCCTGTTTTGTGTTTTACCGGAGGTTTTTTATAGAGAGTGTTTGAATGTTATGAATGTTTGGTTTATGGGGATGCAGAGAACTGTTTGGTTTACTGGGATGGCGGCTGGTCTGGCTCAGTACCTCCCCCGATACTGAGTCCACTCAGAGTCTCGCCAGGTGCAGATGCACTCACCAGATGCACACCCGGTGCTCTCGCCTTTTGACTTGCGCCAGCTACCTACGGCAGCCTGCTCTCCCTCCTGCCCACCAGCTCACCGTGATGTCTCGCTGTGGCTGCGTCGGGGGGCCAGGGTTCAAGTCCAGCCGAGTTCGGGCCACCAGAACGGAACAGCAGGTGGACGGAGCGGAGCGGCGTTGAAGGTGACGGATCTTCTCAACACCCCACCTCTCGCTGCGTACCTCGCTGCATGCCTCTCCCGCTCCTCATCAGCTCCCCAGGTTCATTCACTGGCTTCACGGATGCAGCTTCACGAATTTCGCGAGTGCAGTGTAGACCACAAGGCTTCAAAAACGGCTTCAATACGGCACGAAGCCGACAACCACCGCGACCTCTCTGCAGCAGTGAAGATGGTGATCTGGCAATCTGGCGTTCTGGAGTAAATCACGGGCTCCCTCTAGCGAGTTAGTCAGCACTATCTCTGCAGTATCACCTCAAGCCTTTTGCCCATACTCCCTCCTATTTTTTTTACCCTGTTTTTGTTGGCTCTTAGTACTCTGTGCACTTTACCACTGCTAACCTCAAATCAAATCAAATCAAATCAACTGTATTCGGTTTCAGAGATATAAGTTATCAATACATCAAAATTTCATAAAATATCATCACAATTTGTCACAGTTAAAATACTTTCAACAACGTTCCATGATAATCTGTTAAATAAGGAGTAAAATTCAAATGCATATAATCTTACCCTTTGTTTAAAAGTTTTCCACAAAAATGTTCCCATCCCACTGTTTTAAGAGTGATCTTAAACCCTGACCCTTGTTAGCATTAGTCAAGGCAAGCCCTAGACTTCACCACTGATTTCAAATAACCAAGGACAAAGAAAATACAATCATCATTCAGCAGTTGTAGATACAGAAGAGCTGGGTGAGCCTGCTTGAAATGTATCCTCTTTAAAATCAGAACAATAAAAAACTTCCAGGGACCTCATAAAATTTACAAAATAACACAAAGTGTAGCAAATCCTTTGGTGACTCTCCATCCAATGCACACGTCACTTTTCACAATGCACACGTCACTTTTCATGTTGCTAACTTTTTAGTAGCAGGAGTACGTATTAATAAGAAGCGTAGCAAAGGTAATAATGGATTAATTATAAGCGAAATTTCCTAAGTGTAACCATAATAGACAATAGATATACTGGTGTTTTAAAATGTTTTAACTGTCTCTTTTTAACCTTTTTGATTGTATACATTGATTGTTTATGCACATGTCACTTTACAAATCGTCGTCTTGATGATATGATTCATGACTTATTATGTATATATATTATGTAAATATTCCCTGTGATTGTCCTCTTTTTTGTGTGTAATCTTTGAAATGTATCCTGTGTCTTTTTATGATTTTCAAAAATCGAATAAAAGTGATTGACTGACTGACTGACTCTCCATCGCAGCTACAGGGTGCAAACACTGACCTCTACTCCTCCCACTAGGGATGGCAAGCAGGAGAGGAAAGAGATCCAGACGAAACATGGTCAGTAAAAAAGTTCCTAAATAGTTAAAAACCCCAGAAGATTAGGCTGAGCTAAAGATGTAGTCTTTAATATCGGCAGTTCCAGCTTCTCTCTCTCCAGTTTCCTGCTTAAAGACTCCCTTGTTATCCCCACATCCTTTTTTTTGTTATTAGTTCGGGGTTAGTGTACAGTTTGACTCGTCCTAGCTTTTCAAAACTGCTCTTAATGTATTGGAGCCAAGGTATATTGAGTACGTGGTCAAGGTGCATACACTCTTTTAGAAATCAACTGGCCCAGTGGGTGAACAAAAAAAGTCACCAAATAAACCTGTGCTCGCCAACCGGCAGCTCTATTTTTCAAAATTGGTGTAGGGTTTTTCTTGTGTTGTAGTTTCACCTTGTTACTTTTTGTTTGCTGCATAAATACTTTACACTTCACCTCTAAGTTAAGCCTGACTGATTTTGTGGCAAGCTGCCAGTACGGCGAGCACAGGTTTATTTCGTGAATTTTTTTGTTCACCCTGACAAGGTTGTGGTTGTTGTTTCAGAAGGGTGTCTGGCCCCACCTCAATCAAAAACTCAATTTCTTGCAGTGGATATCTGCATATATTTTCGCCATTTAAAACACTTCATGTGTTCTACAATGGGTACTCGCAAACATTTTCACAGGGGCCACAAATTATTGTCTGGGGAGTGCCTGGCGGCCGATATATATTGACATATAAGAGCACCTTGAGATAAATGTGGGGAGAATAAATGCTGAATAAAACTTTCTCTTGTGGTTGATTTATTAAACTGTAATGTTGACCTACTGTAATACCAACCCAGACCACCCAAAGGGTTCCTCAGGATGCCTGACTTGCCTCTTAGTTCAGTATTGACAATGTTGACAGGTTGGTAGATGGAAGACTGTTTCTATGTTCATTTTGAAAACAGTCACTTTTAAAATATACATCTCAAAGCACTGATATAATCTGATGTACTGAGGTGAAACACATGTTAACGAAATACATGTTTTTAATTCTGAAAATACTTTATATTTAAACTTTGGTTGAAAGATGTCTTAAAACTGAATATGTTCCTAAAGTTAAATGGTGCAGGACACCTTATTTGCTTCATTTTCTTTATTTCAGTTATAATGTAAATCAACACTTGCCCGTTAATTAACATCTTTACGGATGTTAGGGTTTTTTAGCAGCCCAGGGTGGTCATTCAGATGGGGGCTGCATGTGAAGGTCAGGAGGGCCACATGCGACCCCGGGCCTTACTTTGAGTATCACTGTATTAATTTATCAGTTCTGTCTTAATATAGTAGATAACATTTTTGTAAATTGATAGATAATTTAGTAATTTGATTCATCATGTAAACTGTTACTTAGCACATCACTAGTAGAAAACGTTTGATCACATAACTCGTATTCTATTCACACTATATTTGCTTCTTTAGGAGGCCTACATTTGAAATGAATTAATCAATGTCTGCTATAATCATAGTTGCCTGGAACTGGAAAGTTCGAGAGGGGGAAGGAACTCCATAACATATGAAGTGTTCACTTCCTCCGCTACAATATTTTATCCCTTCCAATCTTGTTATCTTTTACTTCAGAAGGGCGAGAGAATCATACACTTTGCTTACAAGCATTTATAGTAAGTTAGCACTGCTTAGAATTCTTTGTTATTTTAAAATAGTACACTATTCCTTTCTGCCCTGTTATACAAAGAGGGTTTTGTCTGTTTATACTTCTAAACTCCTTACACACATAAAAGCATTCACATTCACACAGGGCTCTTTAATTAAAATGCTGCAAGTGGGCTGCAGGTAAGGGTTAGGGCTAGCAAGGGAATAATCGGTAGGGGTGGGTGGTAAACTTCACTCTGCCGGCAGAGTTTGCAGAGTTATTACTACCCTGCGCTCTGCTTGAAGTGCAGTTGCCAAAAACTTTGCAACCGCCAGCGGAGTGGAGTTTACCGATGCGCTCACCTAAGAAACATGATTTTGCACTTGCTGCATGCTCTCTGCTGCTTGGTAGTTTTCAATTTGCTTTTAATTTTGCTTTCAGCAGCCTCTGCGAATCCTTCACCACTTGCACATGTCAATCGAAATTTGCCTAGCTTACGTAACGGTAAGTTTCAATTCTATTAAGGACACGTAGGCGAGGATTATGCTTTATCTTCCTTCGCTTTAATCCTTAAAAACACAGCAGCTCAGGAAAAACGTTAAACACAATGCTCAAAGTAACAAGGAGCATTCAATGATAAGATTTTATAGTCCAAAGAACTACAAGTGCCATGAGGTTAGCCTTGGCACTCCAAATGTAGTTCTTCCATTATGTCCGCTACTAGGTAGAAAGCCAGTCCTTCCTTGAACTTCCTCCTCTTTCTTCGCGCAGGTTACGCTTTCATCTCATTGATCCTGTTTGGCGCCATCGTTTCCTAGCAGAAAAACAACAGCGTAAACGAAGTGCCACAATCAACCGACTGTATGCAACAGAGGAACATCATGAAACTGGCATAACATAGTTACAACTAGAACACTTTGTAAACGCTTTACTTACGGTCATACGGGTGGGTACTGACCATGGAGAACTACTGGGTGGGATAATCCTCGCCTCCGTGTCCTTAATAGAATTGAAACTTACAGTTACGTAAGCTTGGCAAATTTCGATTCTATGTCAGGACCGGAGGTTTCGGATTATGCTAGTTCAAAGCTTACTCACCACCAACTGGGCCAGATCCATTACTGGTTTAAAATAAAACCTTTTAAACGTAGAATCCGAGGACCAATCTGCTGCTCGCATGAGATCCTCCAACCGAGCTCCCACTGAGAAAGCCTTAGAGGCCATGGCCCCCCTGGCCGAGTGAGCTCCAAAACGCTTCGTATCAATGCCTGCTTCTTGCATGACCCAACGCACCCACCTTGCAATAGTCGGGGAGGAGACTGCTCTGTGTGGTTTACGGAAGGCAATCAGTAATTGTCTTTCGCCCGCCGGGCGGATATCCAAAGTGATGTCTTCATAAGCTTTCAAGCAGTGCACAACACACAATTTAGGGGTGTCCACAAAAGCCGGGTACGAGATGGATCGAGTCGCGGACTTCGTGCGACGCCCCAGCGTGAAAGTAACCCCATCGGGGGAAAAAACACGCACAGAAACATCTAAGGCGCGTACGTCTGACACACGCCTGCAAGAGACCAGGCATAGGAGCATTGCCAATTTAGCCGAAAGTTCCTTCAAAGACAAGTAACGATTAGCCGGCCAGGATAGAAACAAGTTCAAAACCACGTTGACATCCCAAAGAACTGAATACCTGGGTTCCGGAGGTAATGAGAGACGGATACCTCGCAGGAGCCGACAAACAAAAGGATGTTCCCCCACCGGGGAATTCTCTACAGGTTGGTATCCCGCAGAATTCGCAGAACGCATAGCATTGATCGTTCTATATGCCAGGCCCTTAGATGCCAGTTCAGTTAAGAAATTCAAAATTGAAACAAGGCCTGCGACCAGGGGATCCAAGTCCCTTCGAAGACACCAGCGCATCCACCTAAGCCAAGCGGATTTGTATCGCTTCGTCGTGCTATCAGCCCAGGCTTTTGACAGGAGGCCCTCAGCCGATCCCGAAAGGCCCGGGAGCGACCAACGGCTTCGGAAAGCCTCCACGCCATGAGGCGGAGCGAGCCCCGAGTGATAAGAGGATGCGGCTCCTGGCTCGGATTCAGCAGGAGGTGAGGAAACTGGGGGAGTAGGATTGGAAAATCCCGAGAAAGTTCCAGAAGAACCGGAAACCAGACTTGAGATCTCCAGAGTGGAGTGATCAACACCAAGTCCGCCCCCTGACGGCGCACCTGGGCAGCCGTCCGGACCACCATCGAGAACGGGGGAAAAGCAAAAGGCCGCTCCCGACTCCAATCCTGCAGAAGGCGTCTGTGGCCTCCGCCAGAGGATAGGGCCTCCAACTGTAAAACCTCGGGAGCTGGTGATCCAGGCGGGACGCAAACAGATCCACCGAAAACGGGCTCCACAGGTCGGTGAGCCATTGAAACACTCGGGGATCCAACATCCATTGGCTGGAGTCCCGCAGATGCCTGGAATGCCAGTCCGCCACTTGAGTGACGTGGCCCGGCAAGTATTCCGCTGTCACCGAAATGTGACGGGATAGACAATAGTCCCAGAAGGTCTTTGCCAAATTCGCCAACGCTCGAGAGCGTGGACCTCCCAGTGGTTCACATATCGGACCGCCGAGACGTTGTCCATCTTCAGTAGGACGCAGGCTGGCGCCGAATCCTTGGACCAGCAACGCACCGCAATGGACCCCGCTAGGAGCTCCAAACAGTTGATATGTAACTGTTGCTCGTCGGAGGACCAGACGCCGCCTGTGGAAAAGTCCCCGCAGCGGGCTCCCCAGCCTGTCCTGCTGGCGTCGGACTCGATGACCAAATCTGGGACCGATCCGAAGATCGCACGCCCATTCCACGCCTCCATGTGCGTAAGACACCAAGACATTTCCTCCTTCACTTCCTCCGTAAGGGGCACCATCTGGTCGTAGGTCATGCCCCGTCGCAGATGTTGAGCCTTGAGGCGCTGAAGTGCTCTGTAGTGCAACGGTCCCGGGAAGATCGCCTGAATGGAGGACGACAGGAGCCCAACCACCCTGGCTACTTGCCGCAACGACGTCCGATACTTCGCGATCGTCTGCCGCAACAAATGTCTGATCTTGGCGATCTTCCTGGAGGGGAGGCTGAGCGCAGCCTCGACCGAGTCTATGACGAAACCCAGGAAAGTAAGTTTCTGAGTGGGGACCAGAGCCGACTTGGAGCCGTTGATAACGAACCCCAACCGCTGGAGAAGCGAAACGGCTTGCCGAAGCTGCCCCGCCAAGACCACCGGACACGGGCCCATCAGAAGGATGTCGTCTAAAATAAACTAACATCCAAATACCCTGACCTCGCAGGTACTCCACCACTGGGTGCAACACCTTCGTGAAGCACCACGGGGCCGAGGAAAGCCCGAATGGAAGGGCGGAGAACTCGAACACAGCGTCCCTCCAGCAGAACTGAAGGAAACGACGGTGCGGAGGATGGATGGGAATCACCAAATAGGCCTCCTTGAGGTCCAACCTCACCATCCAGTCTCGTGGGAGAAGCACGTCTCGAAGGAGGTGGATCCCCTCCATCTTGAAATGCCGGTAGACCAACCACCCGTTGAATTCCCTGAGGTTGATCACCGGACGCTTGCCCCCATCCGTTTTGTCCACCAGGAACACATTGCTGATGAAACCAGCGGGATAGCGTGTTGATCGACGGATGGCCCCCTTGCCCAGCAAGTCTTTGACCTCCCACGTCGATCAAGAGCGCGTCGGGTTCTGAAAACACAATCGGCCGCGGCAAACAGTCCTGAAATGGTTGATCGTAGAACTCTATGTGAAAACCACAGACGGTTTGCAACACCCAAGCGACGGCAGTAAGCGACGCCCACTCCTCGTAAAAGTTTGCCAGTCTCCCCCCTATGGGGACGTGATCTAAAGATAAGACACTCACCGTTGGAATTGTTGGGTCCTAGAGTCCTGCGGTAACCTCTGCCGCCGAAGCGCTGTCCCCTTGTGGGATAGAAGTTTGTGAAGTTGGCAGAGGTCTGGTATTGCCCTCTGCTGGAGCCTTGACCTCTGTTGTTGGCATTCTGCCCACGGCCGGTCGCGCGGCCCCTGCTACGACCGGCCCCGCCAGAAAAACGCTGTTGAAAGACGAGCTTAATGCTGGACTGTGCCTTGTCCAACGAGGTAAAAGTGGATACAAATTTACCTAACTCCCTGATGAGGGGGTTCCCCAAAGAGGCCTCCCTGGGCCACCGCACCCGCTTCTGAAGAAGCCAAGCCCCCAATTTGGGGTCCAGTTTGATGAGCAGGGACCTTCTACGCTCCGTGGAAAGGGCGCAATTAGCATTTCCAAGGAAAATGATCACTCTCTGGGCCCAGTTAGACAAAACATATGGGGAAATGACAGTACCATTGGCCTTGGCCTCCTCCGCCATATCAAGAATCTTTGTGGCGGGCCCAACCCGGTCAAGCAGCTTATCTTGGCATGACCGCCAGGAGCGGTCAATGCCTTTGCGCGGGTCTTTCATAAATTTTACTAAGAAGGTGGCCATTTTCGCATCTAACTCAGGTGTCATGGCCACCTTACCCTCCAGAGTGGGCCTCGGACATTCACCCGCCACAAACTTCGCCACGGTCTCACCCGGTGTCCAGGCCGCAGACCGCGGATGCACGATCTCATCCGGGTCCAACATGCCAGAAACATCCCGGGGTAAGTCCACGGTTGAGCCCGAGGGGCGCCAAGAGCGCTCCGACTCCTCATCGTCGTCCGTGTCGGGGAAGTCCAACCCCGGAGACGGAGGAGCGGTCCCCGGGTCCACTGAGGGGTCAGGGCCCAAAAGCGGCGCAGGAGGGGCAGAAGACGCCTTAGCCAAAAAAGCGTCCCTGAGACGCTCGAATGCGTCTCTGTCCACCCCCTGTGCCCCCGACGGAGCTCCCTCCTTGCAGGGCTTTTTGAGGGCCGGCGGACCCTCTGTCGAGGGTCCCGGGAGGCCAGTAGGCCCTTGCAAATGGGCTGACGCCAATTTCTTACACTCCTCCACAATACGCGCTGAGAGGCGGTCCTCCATGGGCCCCACCACCTCAGTCACGCAGCGGTAGATTGAATTGTCAACCGCCTGGTAAAACTCGTCATCCTGGTGGAGATAGGAGTGAGACTCCTCAAAATAGCCACCCCCCTCCATAATAGCCTTCAGTAAACTAGCTAGGGTGGCTCACACTAGTGTCTTACCCCACCGGGTGTCTTAGGGTAAAATATGGGCAGTCCCAAGGGCTGCAATCAAGTTTTGGGCCAAGCTATCTGGCAATCGGGGCTGCACTGGGACCCCAAAACGCGCAGACCCTCCCCAGGACTGGGTCCAATCCACCCCCACAGAGCGTTTACCACACTCAAATCGCACAGTGCAAAACTCGCCTTCCGGCGTTCTTCGTGGTCAATAGCCGCTCTACAGACCCTCCAAGAGGGCGTCAAACGTGTTATATGGGCAGAATACAGACCCGGTAAAACCGGGCGTGAAGGGGTGGAGAGGGCAAGGCTCCGACGCTGGCTGACTCCTCCGCGCTTCTCACAGGGTGAGGCGAGCGCCGAGGAGCCAGCGAGACGTGTGAGCGCCCTCTGGCGTGCGTCTCCTGCACCGCGCAACACTCGGGGAAAAACCGCGAAAGGAGCGGAAAACGCTCCCGCGGTCGGGGCTCTACAAAGGAAACCACAAGACAGCGAGCCCCCAACAACCTCTAGAGCATCATCATCTCTAATCTTTTAACAATACAACGTACACGGAAAACACAAAGAGCACTTAACTGGCTGCGGTAGTAGCGAAGAATGAGGAGGAAGTTCAAGGAAGGACTGGCTTTCTACCTAGTAGCGGACATAGTGGAAGGACTACATTTGGAGTGCCAAGGCTAACCTCATGGGACTTGTAGTTCTTTGGACTTTAAAATCTTATAATTGAATGCTCCTTGTTACTTTGAGCATTGTGTTTAACGTTTTTCCCGAGCTGCTGTGTTTTTGATTAAGGAATAAAGCGAAGGAAGATAAAGCATAATCCGAAGCCTCCGGTCCTGACATAGAATTAAGTATTGCCTGCCAAAGCACTGACGTATCGAGAATGGCGTGGGTACATGAATGGAGTAATGGTGGCTGAGAGGGTGGCATATATACATAGGGGATGCCCACAACAATGTGAAAGAATATGGAGTAAGTGGAACACTTACAGGGGGAACATCTGTGATCCACCCGCCGGAGAATTCAAGTTGAATATTAAAAGATGGAACTGTAGTAATCCAATTATAGTACCACAGAATGTGACGTTGATATTCTTATTACAGAAAAATCAAATAACTACAGAAGCATGTTTAATGTCAATAGATTCAGAACCGTCAAAGTGTTAATGCTATTGTTAATATAACATTTTTTATAAAAAAAGTATTGCCTACCAAGCGGAGTCAGGAGTTCGAGTAATGAGGCCTTGGAACAAATGTTCTTGAAATGACCATTACTGTGTTAGCACCCTTGAAAGCGCACAGGTCAGCGAGAGGATAAATGCACAGCTTCTTTTGGGAACAATGCCCTCAGCCCCTTATGGAGGGCGCAATGAAATGCGCTGTGTTCAGGCCCAAACTTCTGCCAGCCTCTGTTTGCAAGGCTCTGCTGAGCTTTCGTTAGGGCTGTATATTAATGACTCTCAAGGGTTGGTCAATGTGAGGGTGCACTATACACAAGGGGGCTGACAAGCCACGCTAAGGAGCCGAGTGTATCTAGACTAGAGTAACGTTCAAAGCCTGCCGGGACACTGCTAAGGGATTAATGGGACTCAGAAATTACAAGACTGCCTGCAACAGTGGGATGTGAGTGGGCAGAGCAACTCTTTGAATCAATGCTGCAGCACTGGGCATGTCACAACACACATACCTCACAAGTAAAGAAGCAAACTTCACAAAATGTTGCACTTTCATCACGAAGTTCTGCTGGCCAATATCGGTGTGACTAGCATGTCTTCCATTTCGCTCAGCCAATCAGTGCCTTGTTTGCATCTAGCAGATCATGGCTGTCATATCGTGTCTGCCTGGCCCTACGTTGAGACAGGGCAGGCGGAATGGGAAGGGGAAGGGGTAAAACAGGAAGGGAGCTGGGAAACGGTAGAATGAGGCCAGAGGCGAAAGAATAAAGACGTGCCTCAAGTAGCTCCTGGCTCCGCGTCTTTCTTGAGGGGCAACAACATTATAACGGCGACAAGGGTGGGATATCCATAACCCACATCACCCATACCCCGCCGTGAGCGCAGGGCCGAAGACTAAGGAGCCGACAGCACTGCAACAGAAAAGCGCGAAGAAGCGTGAAAATTGCGGAGGAACCCCGCGCGTCGCCTGGATGCTGCCCAGCAGGAGTGCTGCTCAACAAGCGCAGCCCAAGCCAAGAAGTCATCGCCGTGATCCAGACCGCACCCGGAATCGAGTGAGCCTCGGCAACACGCGCGGAAGGCGCGAAAGCGACGGGGAGAGACCGGGAACCCCCCTCCCCACCTGTAAGTGACAAAGAGCGAGCGAGGGGTGTGCCTGGATACCACGCGAGACTGAGAATAGTGAAGCCTAAAACCTACCGTAATGAGAAAAGAGGGGCTAATTTGAGAGACAGTGTGAAAGGAGAATTGTCCTGAACGGCGGTCATCTTGAAGTCAGGCACTGGCCGTAGACTGCCCATTGGATTTTCGGTGGCGGCCATTTTGAGGTCATGATTCAGAAAAGGGAGTGGTGATGAACAGAGTGTCTGAATTAAGCAGACCACTCTTACCCAGTACAAAGATCAGGGCTTGATCCATCACCGTTTTTTTAGCTCACTGCACCATCCCAGCTCAGAACCTGGCTACATGCAAATTAGTCTGTCCCTGGCCCAGTGCATCATGGGAACAGGGCAGACCAAGCTACCAAGCCAATTCTTATACTGGGAAGGAAACAAGCTACTGGGGACCGGTTTCTGGCATTTCAGCCGTCGTCGGCCCGGCTTGCTTGAATCCTGATGGTGCAATGAGCAAGGGACTCACATATGAGTATACCCTTCCACGCTTATGGTGGACAAAATGATTCAGAAAAGGGGGTGGTGATGAACAGAGTGTCTGAATTAAGCAGACCACTCTTACCCAGTCCAAAGATCAGGGCTTGATCCATCACCGTTTTTTAGCTCACTGCACCATCCCAGCTCAGAACCTGGCTACATGCAAATTAGTCTGTCCCTGGCCCAGTGCATCATGGGAACAGGGCAGACCAAACTACCAAGCCAATTCTTATACTGGGAAGGAAACAAGCTTCCGGGGACTGGTTTCTGGCATTTCAGCCGTCTTCGGACTGGCTTGCTTGAATCCTGATGGTGCAGTGAGCAAGGGACTCATGTCTGAGTATACCCTTCCACGCTTATGGTGGACAAAATGATTCAGAAAAGGGGGTGGTGATGAACAGAGTGTCTGAATTAAGCAGACCACTCTTACCCAGTCCAAAGATCAGGGCTTGATCCATCACCGTTTTTTAGCTCACTGCACCATCCCAGCTCAGAACCTGGCTACATGCAAATTAGTCTGTCCCTGGCCCAGTGCATCATGGGAACAGGGCAGACCAAACTACCAAGCCAATTCTTATACTGGGAAGGAAACAAGCTTCCGGGGACCGGTTTCTGGCATTTCAGCCGTCTTCGGCCCGGCTTGCTTGAATCCTGATGGTGCAGTGAGCAAGGGACTCATGTCTGAGTATACCCTTCCACGCTTATGGTGGACAAAATGATTCAGAAAAGGGGGTGGTGATGAACAGAGTGTCTGAATTAAGCAGACCACTCTTACCCAGTCCAAAGATCAGGGCTTGATCCATCACCGTTTTTTAGCTCTTCTGAATCATTTTGTCCACCATAAGCGTGGAAGGGTATACTCAGATGTGAGTCCCTTGCTCATTGCACCATCAGGATTCAAGCAAGCCGGGCCGACGACGGCTGAAATGCCAGAAACCGGTCCCCGGAAGCTTGTTTCCTTCCCAGTATAAGAATTGGCTTGGTAGTTTGGTCTGCCCTGTTCCCATGATGCACTGGGCCAGGGACAGACTAATTTGCATGTAGCCAGGTTCTGAGCTGGGATGGTGCAGTGAGCTAAAAAACGGTGATGGATCAAGCCCTGATCTTTGGACTGGGTAAGAGTGGTCTGCTTAATTCAGACACTCTGTTCATCACCACCCCCTTTTCTGAATCATTTTGTCCACCATAAGCGTGGAAGGGTATACTCATATGTGAGTCCCTTGCTCATTGCACCATCAGGATTCAAGCAAGCCGGGCCGACGACGGCTGAAATGCCAGAAACCGGTCCCCAGTAGCTTGTTTCCTTCCCAGGATAAGAATTGGCTTGGTAGTTTGGTTTGCCCTGTTCCCATCATGCACTGGGACAGGAACAGACTAATTTGCATGTAGCCAGGTTCTGAGCTGGGATGGTGCAGTGAGCTAAAAAACGGTGATGGATCAAGCCCTGATCTTTGGACTGGGTAAGAGTGGTCTGCTTAATTCAGACACTCTGTTCATCACCACCCCCTTTTCTGAATCATTTTGTCCACCATAAGCGTGGAAGGGTATACTCAGATGTGAGTCCCTTGCTCATTGCACCATCAGGATTCAAGCAAGCCGGGCCGACGACGGCTGAAATGCCAGGAACCGGTCCCCGGAAGCTTGTTTCCTTCCCAGTATAAGAATTGGCTTGGTAGTTTGGTTTGCCCTGTTCCCATCATGCACTGGGACAGGAACAGACTAATTTGCATGTAGCCAGGTTCTGAGCTGGGATGGTGCAGTGAGCTAAAAAACGGTGATGGATCAAGCCCTGATCTTTGGACTGGGTAAGAGTGGTCTGCTTAATTCAGACACTCTGTTCATCACCACCCCCTTTTCTGAATCATTTTGGGTCAGGCAAGACCCAATAAGTGAGAAAAACACAGAAAGCACAGAATTTAAGTGACAGTCGGTTAAAGCGATTAACAAGGGGGCTCAAGATGACCACCCAGCCTGATACCTCACGCCCTTCGAGCACTGGGGCAGCGGTCCAACTCCCCCAATTACCTCAAGTGTTTATGGGAGTATCCTATTTACGCCCACCAGATCCACTGGAACTGACCTCCGGAAACAGTATGGGACCTAAATGGAAGAGCTGGGCGGAGGATTTCGAAGATTTTATGACTGGGTCACAAGTGCAAGATTCCAAGCAAAAACTAATAGCGTTGCGAAACCTGGATGGGAAAGACATTGCGCAAATTATCAGAGAACTGCCAGCTGCCAGCGCCACCTCCTATGACGACGTAAAAGTGTCCCTGGACCGGAAATTCCTACACAAACGCAATTTGGACTATGAGCGCTACACGTTCAACTTGGCGTCACAAGAAAATTATGAATCCATGGGTGACTTCATTGTACGTATCAGGCGCCTAGCCCGACATTGTGAGTTTGACACCTTCACCACAGAAGATGCGTTGCGACTACGCATAATCGAAGGCTGCCAATCCGAATCCCTACGTCAGCGCTTGTTAAAGAAACACTATACGCTGGAAGAAATAGAGGAGATGACACGCATAAATGATCAAGCGGAAGATCACGCAAAGAAAATGGAAGCCAGCAAGCCTGAAAAGAAAGAACAGGCCTTCAGAATGCAAGCCCGCAGAGACACAAATCGTCACTCGGACCACCACAAGTCAAGAAAATTCACACAGACCTCCAGAGGGACGAATATATATGCATGGTGTCAGACCCGGACTGACTAAAGAAGTACCCCAAACTGGACATCAGAATCGGAAACCACCCAGCTAAATTTGTGCTAGACTCAGGAGCGTCTTTGAACTACATATGCACCCTTGAATATCAAAGCATGAAACCCAAACCAAAACTGCAACCAGCAGCAGTCCGAGTCTACACCTGGATGACCAGGAAACCACTGCCATGTTTAGCACGACACTAACCTAAACAGACCGACAAATCGAAGCGTACGTTCACGTAGTCGAAGGCCCGGAGGCAGCAGACTGCCTCCTCAGTCTGCCAACAGCAGAACGATTATAGCTCGTAGACCTTCTCTACATGGTAGAAGATGCCCAAGACATCATCAGTAAGTTTCTGAACCTCTTCAAGGGCCTAGGAAAACTCAACCAATTCAAAGTCAAGTTGCACTTTGATGAGCAAGTATCGCCCGTGGCGCAACATCACAGAAAGGTACCATTTCACCTACAACAGGCGGTAGATGATGAACTACAGGATCTACTAAGGAGGAACTCATCGAACGCTCCTCAGGCCCCACACCCTGGGTATCGCCGGTGGTGGTAGTACCTAAAAAGGGGCAAGACAACAAGGTGCGCTTGTGCGTGGACATGCGCGCGCCCAACACGGCCATCGAGAGGTAGTGGCATCCGGGACCCCACATTAGTGACATGATCGCTCGCCTCAATGAGGCGACGGTCTTCTCAAAACTGGACCTCAATAAGGGATACCATCAATTAGAACTACATGAGAAGTCACGGTACATCACAACCTTTACGACTCATCAAGGGCTTTTCCGCTACAAACGCCTTAATTTCGGAATATTCTCGGCCGCCGAGATATTCAAAGGAAGTCCTTCGGCGAGTGATTCAAGGCATCCCGAATGCTTTCAACTACAGCGATGATATCTTGGTATTTGGAAACAATCAGACCGAACACGACACAGCCCTAGACAGAGTTTGTCACGCACTGCTAAATGCCAATCTTACTCTGAACCCCGACAAATGTGAATTTCCACAAATCAACCCTAAAATTTTATGGTCATATCTTCTCCAAGGACGGCATGAAACCTGACCCAGAGAAAGTGTCGGCCCTTGCAGATACTCCACAACCACAAGATGTCAGTGACCTTTAATCATTTCTAGGAATGGCAAGCTATTGCGCACGATATATCAACGACTATGCAACTATCAGCTACCCACTCAGAGAACTCACCCGTCAGGGCCAACAATTCCTATGGACACCGGCCTGCGACCAAGCATTCAACAAAATAAAGAAGGCTGTGAGTTCAGCCATCAACCTCACGTATTTTGACACCAAGCGAAAGACTGAAGTAACTGTTGACGTCAGCCCAGTGGGACTAGGCCCTATTCTCGCACAATACAATGAGGACTCTGATCAACGACACATAGTCGCCTATTTCAGTCACAGTCTCACTGATACTGAGAAGGCATACTCGCAGCATGAGAAGGAGAGTCTTCCTGTCGTATAGGCCTGCGAACACTTCCATCTTTTTGAATACGGAAAACACTTTTCCTTAATCACAGACCACCAAGCCCTCGTCACGTTATTTGGAAATCCCAGAGCTAAAATGCACCCGCGCATTGAGAGGTGGGGACTGCGTCTCCAAGACTATGTTTATACCATCATCCATTAGCCTGGAAAGTCAGAGAATCCAGCAGACTACATGTACCAACAACCCCGTCCACAAACCAAGGAAAGGAGCTCCCTGGCAGAGGAGTACATCCATTTCGTCATTGATAATGCGTGTCCTCCAACTGTACCACTGGAGGCTATCCGCGAGGCATCCATACAAGACCCCACATTTCAAGACGTCATGGATCGCATACGTACTAACTCATGGAGACACTTACAGGACACCTCTCAAAACACTATCCATAACGCTCAAGAACTTGTGGTGTTCAAACATATTCAGGATGAGCTGTCTATCAGTGCCGATGGTCTACTGCTGAGAAGAGGGAGGATAGTAATCCCACAGAGATTACGACAAGGAATCATCAATCTGGCTCACGAAGGTCACAGAGGAATAGTCGCCACTAAGAAAGCGCTCAGGGAACGTGTCTGGTTCCCACTACTTGATCAGATGGTGGAAAACACACTCAAGGACTGCACCTCGTGCCAGTTAGTGAGTCGCGATGAACCGCCAGCCCCACTGCAGATGCCAGAACTACCAGACGGGGTATGGCAGCAAGTGGCCATCGAATTCTTCGGCCCTCTAAAGTCGGGCAAGTACACCATCGTTATCATGGACTAGTATTCACAATTCCCCATCGCTCATCAAGTGTCCTCCACCAAAGCGACGGCAGTAATCCCTATCCTTGATGAGACTTTTGCAGCTTGGGGCATCGCCATAGGAGTAAAATCAGACAATGGGCCACCGTTCAATAGCCACGAGTTCGCTGAATTTGCAAAACATCTCAATTTCAAGCACAGGAAGATAACACCGCTATGGCCCCAAGCCAATGGCATGGTAGAGCGATTTATGGGGACACTTAAGAAGGCAGTCCAATAGGCCGAACTCGCTCACCGTGACATACAACAGGTTCTAAACGAAGTACTGCAGGCGTATTGCATCACACCCCACAGTACCACAAATCAATGCCCGGCCACCCTAATGCTAGGACGAGTTCCTTGCACCCGGTTACCTACTCTGAATAACACCTCACAATCTCCAACAGTGACCACTGACCATGCCACTTTGGTCAAACTAGACCACGACAAGAAGCTGAAGATGAAAACCTACGCTGACAAACGGAGGCATGCAAATCATGCGGACATTCAAGAAGGAGACTGGCTGATGGTCAGGCGTGATCGCACGACGAAAGCAGACAGTCCATACCTTGCTCACCCTTTGCGAGTCTCCAGTCGGAAAGGACCATGATCACAGCAGAGGCTGACTATAAACGAATAACCCAGAACATATCACACTTCAAAAGATGTACACTCACTGGTTGTGACGAAACCCAAATTCATGACTCCAGTGCTGACTCCCTGAGTCAGAGCGAGAACAGTGACCGAGATCACTTCAGCCCGGCAAGCCATGAAGATGCTGGAGATCGCCAGACACCAGAGCCGGAACAGCCCAGCCGTCCACGAAGACGCATCAAATGACCAGCATGTCTTATTGAAGAACTCTAAGAGACAGTAAGACTATTTGTACAAAAGGGGGAGGTGGCATATCGTGTCTGCCTGGCCCTCGTTGAGACAGGGCCGGCGGAATGGGAAGGGGCGGGGGAAAAACAGGAAGGGAGCTCGGAAACGGTAGAATGAGGTCAGAGGTGAAAGAATAAAGACGTGCCTCAAGTAGCTCCTGGCTCCGCGTCTTTCTTGAGGGGCAACAACATTATAATGGCTACCGGAACACAACAGACAGTGAAACATCAGCAGCAGAGTTAAAGGTGAGAGGCAGTGGAAGAGCTGCGACTTGACAGCCGCACTGGGCTTATTTGTTAAGTACTGTACTACTGGCTCACAGTGACACTATGACTGCGTAATTGTAGCCTTGCCAGGGCTACCCTTGGCATGACCTTGATCTCCCATCATGTACAGCTCACCCTGTGTGCCTCGCTGTAGGCATTGCAGGTGTTATACTGTTATAAGAGTTGCTGAGCAATACTCCGGCTGCCCGTAGAACTCCACGGAATCCAACTGAGGTTCTCTGCGGAATTCCGTGGAGTGGAACGCCGCGAGCTCCGCCCACATCAAATAATTTGGAGAAAAAAATTCAAAATATTTTAACTGAATTTCTGTCCCAGCCTTGACAGCAGGAAATAACTTACATTTAAGTAGGATGATATGATGGAGAAATACATGATGAAAACAATTATAAAGAAAAGGTGCACATAGAATCAACCTTTATATTAGATTTCTTTGATTAAGGTGTACAAATCAAAGCATTCCACAGGAACATTTACCTTGTTAGTCAGTTTCAATGTCTAAATGAGAAAGCCAAAGATTAATGTCCGTAAAGTCCACTTTAATCAGAATCTGTATCTTTACACCCTAAAGATCAAGCAACAGAAAGATGAGGATTGCGAAGATTCACATAGGGAAGAGATGGACTTGTCGCCGACATTTTGGTCTCTTATGTCACTACTCTACGAGACAATCCTCGGGGCCACCATAGTAAAAGGCAATTACAAAAGTGATCCCTCATACATTTGTACAATAGTTAAGGCTACCCATAAAAATAAATGAAACAATAAATTCTATTATACCAAGAACTGAATCTAATCACACCTTGGAGAGTCATCAGCTATTGATTTGGAGAATAATCAAAAGAGAATAAATTAGGGCATAGAACATCTCACAGGTGTAACTCCTGGCCAAGACAAATGTAGGAGGGATTATCTTTATTCATTAGAGTGGATTCTACAGACATTAATCAATCAATCAACAGGATTTATAAAGCAAAGCAAATCAACCATGAGGGTTTCAATGCCAGCTGCTTTATGGAGAAAGCAGTGAAAAATTAGGGAAAAGCAAGACAAAGCACACAGGAAAAAGGGGAGAAAGCATAGTAGTGCAGCAGCACGGGAAAGTGGGCCTGGGTCTTGCTCAATGGGGTTGCACTGCGTCCTCCATTAGGTTGATCCTGGGAGGAGTTCAAGTTCAAGTTCAAGTTCAAGAATTTATATAGCGCACTACTCACCCAGAGGGTCTCAAGGCAATTGGGGAGGGGTTCATTATTTATTGAATAGCCAGGTTTTAAGTTCTTTTCTGAAGGAGATGTGGTTCTGTGTAAGGCGGAGGTGAGTGGGGAGTGAGTTCCAAGTCTTGGCCGCCAAGTAGGAGAAGGATCTACCACCCATGGTGGATCTTTGGATACGTGGAACTGCGGCGAGGCCTTGATTGGAGGATCTTAGTTGACGGGTGGGTGTGTAGAAGGATAGTCGAGTGTTGAGGCATTCGGGCCCTAGTTTGTGGAGGGCCTTGTGTGCGTGGGTGAGGAGACGGAAAGTTATTCTCTTGTTGATGGGAAGCCAGTGGAGGTCTTTCAGGTGGCCGGTAATGTGATCTTGGCGGGGGATGTCCAGAATGAGTCTCGCTGATGCGTTTTGGATGCGTTGGAGTTTTTTCTGTAATTTGGCTGTAATCCCGGCGTAGAGGGTGTTTCCGTAGTCTAGTCGACTCGTAACCAGTGCGTGGGTGACAGTCTTTCTTGTTTCGGCGGAGATCCAATGGAAGATTTTTTTGAGCATACGAAGTACGTTGAAGCAGGAGGATGAGACGGCGTTGACTTGTTTGGTCATCGAGAGTGAGGAGTCTAGGATGAAGCCATGGTTACGTGCGTGGTCTGTGGGTATGGGTGTTGAGCCCAGTTCCGAGGGCCACCATGAGTCGTCCCAGGCAGAGGGGGATGATCCTAGGATGAGCACTTCCGTTTTGTCTGAGTTAAGTTTAAGGCGGCTGTTTTTCATCCATACAGCTACTTCTATCATGCGTTCGTGAAGATTGGTTTTGGCGGTGTTGGGGTCTTTGGTGAGGGAAAGGATCAGCTGGGTGGCGTCAGCGTAGGAGATGATGTTAAGGTTGTGTTGACGCGCGATGGAAGCGAGTGGACTCATGTAAACGTTGAAGAGGGTGGGACTGAGTGATGAACCTTGTGGTACACCGCAGATGACTTCGGTGGACTCTGATTTGAATGGGGGAAGTCGGACTCTCTGAGTTCTCCCAGCTAGGAACGAGATGATCCAGTCCAAGGCTTTTTCTTTTATGCCCATGTTGCTGAGGCGTTGTATGAGGGTGCTGTGACAGACAGTGTCGAAGGCGGCGGAGAGGTCGAGTAGAATGAGGGCCACTGTTTGTCCGTTGTCCAGTAGTGTTCGGATGTCGTCTGTTGCTGCGATGAGGGCGGTTTTGGTGCTGTGTTTGGCTCGGAAGCCGGACTGTGAGGGATCGAGGGAGTTGTTGGATTCGAGGAAGGCGGCAAGTTGGCTATTGACAGCTTTCTCAATGACTTTGGCCGGGAATGGGAGGAGGGAGATGGGGCGGTAGTTTTTAAGTTCAGAGGGGTCTGCTGTGGGTTTCTTCAGGAGGGCGCTGACTTCGGCATGTTTCCAGCTTTCTGGGAAGGTAGCAGAGATGAAGGAGCAGTTGATGACATCACGGAGATGGGGTGCGATGATGGAGTCGGCTTTGTTGAAGATGTGGTGGGGACATGGGTCGGTTGGCGAGCCAGAGTGGATGGAATTCATTAGGTGGATGGTGTCTTCAGTGGTGATTGGGTTCCAGGCGCTGAGGTTGTTAGAGGGCGGTTTAGGTTCTGAGGGGGGTGGAGAGGATTGTTCGTTGGAACTGTTATGTATGTCAGCGATTTTGTTGTAGAAGAAGGAAGATAACGAATCGCAGAGGTCTTGGGAGGAAGTGATGTCGTTTGAGGCTGCAGTGGGGTTGGTGAATTCTTTGACGATGTTGAATAGTTCCTTGCTGTTATGGGCGTTGTTGTCGAGTCGATTCTTGAATGCTGATTTCTTGGTGGATCGAATCAGCTGGTGGTGTTTACGGGTGGCTGCTTTGAAAGTGGTCATGTTGTCAGTGGTTGGGTTTTTTCTCCATGTTTTCTCGAGAGTACGGCATAGCTTTTTGGATTTCTTAAGGTCATTTTTGAACCAGGGGCCCATTTTGCTGTCTTGTTTGGTGTGATGGTTTTTCAAGGCTGCTAATTCGTCAGCGCTGTGGTTGATCCATTGTTTGAATTTGATGGCAGCTTGGTTTGGGTCCGATGAGAGGGCGGGTGGGTTTTGGTTGAGTGATGTGAGGAGTTGGTCGGTGGTGATTTTGTTCCATTTTCTTAGGGGGATAGGTTGTGGGGGGTTGTGGGTCGAGGTGGTTTTGTAGTTGAAGTGAACACAACTGTGGTCAGTCCAATGGAGAGCTGTGATGCGATCGAAGGAGATGTGTTTGCTGGAGGTGAAGATTGGGTCGAGCGTATGTCCGGCTACATGGGTAGGGGTGTCAACAAGTTGTTTGAGACCGAGATTGGCCTGGTTGTCAAGAAGGGTGGTGGTGTTGCCGTCGTTTTTCTTATCCAGGTGGAAGTTGAGGTCTCCTAGTAGAATGTAGTTCTCGGAGGCGAGGGCATGTGGACTGATGAAGTCAGTGATGTCTTCGCTGAATTGTTTACGGGTTCCTGGAGGCCTGTAGATGAGGGTGCCTCTGAGTGTGGTCCTAGGGTCGGTGTGGATCTGGAAGTGGAGGTGTTTGGCGGTTGTAAGGTTATCGTCGGAGCTGGTTGTGATTTTGATGGTGTTCTTATGGACGATGGCGATGCCTCCTCCTGTTTGGACGGTGCGGTCTTTTCAGATGATCTTGTAATTGTCTGGGATGGCTATGGCGATGTCGGGTGTTGATGATGCGTTCATCCATGTTTCAGTAAGGAAGTCGACGTCCGGTGATTTAGTGTAGAGTAGATCCCAGAGTTCGGTGGCGTGTCTGTGGACCGAGCGGGTGTTCAGCAGGATGCACTTCAGGTGGTTTGGGTCGGAGCTATGTTTGGGGTTAGTGGAAGTGGTATGGGTCTTGATGCTGGTAAATTTGCAGGAGTGAGCAGGGCTATGGGGGAGATGGGAAAACTAGTGGCCGGGAGGGGAAGCAATTGAGAAAAAAAGGAGAAGCAGTGAAAAAGAGGATAAAGCAAGAAAAAGCTCTCAGAAAAACGGGAGAAGAAGGAGAAAGTAGTAAAAAATTAGGGAAAAGCAGGAGAGAGCACAGGAAAACTGGAGAGAGGAAGAAAAAAAGCAGGACAAAACGGGACAAAAGCAAGAAAAGCACCCAGAACAAGCATTGGAAATGCAATAGGTCTCGCATTAGAAAAGTTGGAGCTATTGGTCTTGTAAATATAATTATTTTTTAAGTTATGTTTATGTTTTTAAAATATGTATTTATTTATGTGAAGCTTATAAAGCACATGGTTACACTAGCTAGTGTGTCCCCGCGCTAAGAAGACAGACTGAGTGACAGACTGGAGAGCAGAGATCTGGGAGGCCCCTAGCGCGTAAGTTAGCTAGTGGGAAACAGGCTGGTTTTGAGCTCTTTGCGGAAAACCGCTTCAGATGTTTCAAGTCGTAATCTCTGTGGGAGTTTGTTCCAGTAGGTAGCAGTCATGACTCTAAAGGATCTTCCCACCATTCTAGCTCTGGAGAACCTTGGGACCTGGACTCGCTCAGTTCCACTAGATCTCAGTTGGCGCGTCGGACTTTAGGGTTCAAGCATATTGTGAAGGTACTTAGGGCCCTTCCTCTGTAAGATCCGGTGTCCTACACAGAGTGCTTTGAAAACCAACCGTTCCTTGATTGGCAGCCAGTGCAGGTTAGAAAGTGCTTTCTTAGCTGACGCTCTCTTAGGGAGCATCAGAATCAGACGGGCCGCCGCGTTTTGAACGCGCTGCAACCTCTGTAAGCATTTGGCACTGACTCCCAAGTATAAGACATTTCCATAATCCAGTCTAGATGTGATTACGGCATGGATTAGAGTCTGTCTAGCTGACTGTGGTAGGAGGTTCAGGGTTTTTCTGAGGATCCTCAGCATTCCAAAACAAGTGCCTGCCACTTGTTTGGTCTGGTGCTCGAAAGAGATCCTATTGTCCAGCCAGATACCAAGGTTTTTTATTGGATTGCTGGGAATGGGTAGATTGCCCAGCGTGGAGGGCCACTATGCCGAGGTCCATACTGAGGGGGCCCTGCCCACAATCAGCACCTCCGTTTTATTTCCGTTCAATTTAAGGCAGTTCTCAGCCATCCACGTGGCGAGTTCCTGCATGCACGCATTGAAATTGGTGGCACATTGCTCCTTAGTTTGTGTCAGTGTCACCACCAATTGCGTGTCATCCGCATAGGATACTACTTCTATCCCAAATCTTTCAGTGATGTCAGCAACCGGAGCTACATACAGATTAAATAGAGTCGGGCTGAGGCTGGATCCCTGGGGTGCTCCCTGTTTTAGGTCAATTTTGTTCGATCGTAAGGGACCCTGTGCCACTTGGAAGCTACGATCAGCAAGAAAAGATTTCAGCCACTCCCATGCTTTGCCCACCACTCCTCCCCTCTTTAGACACCGTAGCAGAGTGTGGTGAGCCACGGTGTCGAACGCGGCGCTCAGATCGAGCAAGATCATTAAAATTATTAATATTGTTCTTTGAAATGCCAATAGTTATAAAATTAGCAAATGTGACACCTATAGCATTAGTAAAGCTACATGTTTAGTTTTTCCCTGACTTACATGTATTGATATTACAAGTCCCAATGGCTTTGGTCTTTGCTTTGAGTGTTGCTGTGGTGGTGCTGATTTGTGTTGTTGTGGTGTAGAGTGGTGCTGTGGTGTTGCTGGTGTTGTACTGAGTGTTAATGTGTTGCTGCCTAGTGATAATATGGTGGCGCAGAGCAGTGCTGTGTTGGTGCTGAGTGATGCTGTGTTGGCGCTAATGGTGATTTTTGGGTGGTGCTGAGTGATGCTGGTGTGGCGCTGAGTGATGTTGGGGTGTCGCTGATTGATGCTGGTGTTGCGCTGAGTGATGCTGGTATTGTGATTATTGCTGCTGTGCTGTTGCTGAGTGGTGCTGTGGTGGTGCTGAGTGATGCTGTGGTGGTGCTGAGTGGTACTGTGGTGGTGCTGGGTGGTGCTGTGGTGGTGCTGGCTGGTGCTGTGGTGGTGCTGAGTGGTGCTAAGTGGTGCTGTAATGATAATGTGGTGGTGCTGAGTGATAATGTGGTGGTGCTGAGTGGTGCTGTGGTGGTGCTGAGTGATAATGTGGTGGTGCTGAGTGATAATGTGGTGGTGTTGAGTGATAATGTGGTGGTGCTGAGTGATGCTGGGGTAGCGCTGAGTGATGATGTGGTGATGCAGAGGGCAGAAAGGCACAAAAAACGAGTCTAACAGAGGGCAAAAGGGCACAAAAAAACTCAAACTTTGTGTGGCATTCAGCAGCAAATTGTTTTCCTACCTATGGATTTATATATATATCCGAGTAAATGAACTTACAAAGAGTAGCACTCATCAGCTTAGTGATGTGCTATGTCACTGAAAGGATGGTGAATGGAAACAATAAATTGCCAAACAAAGAGCTATGGAAACGTAAATGCTGAAAGAAAAATTATTCCTATGCCAACTGGAAAAATGTAGTTGCTAAGAAACAGGGCCTAGCATGCAACAAAACAAAAACACAATTCAGGCAAGAACTGAGTAAAGACTGTTGAATAATTCTTTCCCAGCATGTGGACAGGCAGAGGATTAGACTCCGGGACTGATGGCGCGAGGGTGGTCATTAGGGCAGCCAGATGTAGTCTGCTAATGGCTGACAGCACAGAGACTGCTGCAGGGGGAATGTGCATCCGATAAAAGAGGATGACGGGCAGCGAGCCACGGGTGGCATAGTTAAATGTGTGCACCCGTGTTCTGAATGTAAAAGCGGGCTCAGTGTTAAAGATTAAGTGCAGCATGCGGTCTGGGGGGTAACCAGGCTGTGGGTGACTCTTGATGGGTTTAGGGGCAGTGTGGTTATTGTACACATGTTCGATCTGAGAGTGGACTGAAGGGGTTAGAGTCGAAGTGAACCCAGATCTTGAGAGAGGATGAATTGTGGATGGAAACTGTAATAGCTGCCAGGTTTACTCGTTCGTCAGAAAGAACAAGAATGGAAACGCTCTAACTTACGAGCAAAATCTAATAAGGGCGTGTAATGGAAATCGATTCGGTAACTCAGATGGATAGGGAGGGGGGGGGGGATAAGGGGGAGCATCAGGAGAAATCACAGGGAATATGGAAAGTGGATCTGGCCAAAAGTGCCCCCATTACAAGTGAGAGCCCACAGAAATAAAGTAGAGGGTCAGTCGGCCTGTACACAGAAGTGACAATCTTCTGTGGTGATTCAGAAAAGGGGGTGGTGATGAACAGAGTGTCTGAATTAAGCAGACCACTCTTACCCAGTCCAAAGATCAGGGCTTGATCCATCACCGTTATTTATCTCACTGCACCATCCCAGCTCAGAACCTGGCTATATGCAAATCAGTCTGTCCCTGGCCCAGTGCATCATGGGAACAGGGCAGACTAAACTACCAAGCCAATTCTTCACCAGAAAGGAGACAAGCTACCGGGGACCAGTTTCTGGCATTTCAGCAGTCTTCGGCCCGGCTTGCTTGAATCCTGATGGTGCAGTGAAAAAGGGACTCATGTCTGAGTATACCCTGCCACACATATAGTGGCCAAAAACGATTCAGAAAAGGGGGTGGTGATGAACAGAGTGTCTGAATTAAGCAGACCACTCTTACACAGTCCAAAGATCAGGGCTTGATCCATCACCGTTATTTATCTCACTGCACCATCCCAGCTCAGAACCTGGCTATATGCAAATCAGTCTGTCCCTGGCCCAGTGCATCATGGGAACAGGGCAGACTAAACTACCAAGCCAATTCTTCACCAGAAAGGAGACAAGCTACCGGGGACCGGTTTCTGGCATTTCAGCCGTCTTCGGCCCGGCTTGCTTGAATCCTGATGGTGCAGTGAAAAAGGGACTCATGTCTGAGTATACCCTGCCACACCTATAGTGGCCAAAAACGATTCAGAAAAGGGGGTGGTGATGAACAGAGTGTCTGAATTAAGCAGACCACTCTTACCCAGTCCAAAGATCAGGGCTTGATCCATCACCGTTATTTATCTCACTGCACCATCCCAGCTCAGAACCTGGCTATATGCAAATCAGTCTGTCCCTGGCCCAGTGCATCATGGGAACAGGGCAGACTAAAGCCCTGATCTTTGGACTGGGTAAGAGTGGTCTGCTTAATTCAGACACTCTGTTCATCACCACCCCCTTTTCTGAATCATTTTTGTCCACCATAAGCGTGGAAGGGTATACTCGGATGTGAGTCCCTAGCTCATTGCACCATCAGGATTCAAGCAAGCCGGGCCGAAGACGGCTGAAATGCCAGAAACCGGTCCCCGGTAGCTTGTTTCCTTCCCAGTATAAGAATTGGCTTGGTAGTTTGGTCTGACCTGTTCCCATGATGCACTGGGCCAGGGTCGGACTAATTTGCATATAGCCAAGTTCTAAGCTGGGATGGTGCAGTGAGCTAACAAACGGTGATGGATAAAGCCCTGATCTTTGGACTGGGTAAGAGTGGTCTGCTTAATTCAGACACTCTGTTCATCACCACCCCCTTTTCTGAATCATTTTTGTCCACCATAAGCGTGGAAGGGTATACTCGGATGTGAGTCCCTAGCTCATTGCACCATCAGGATTCAAGCAAGCCGGGCCGAAGACGGCTGAAATGCCAGAAACCGGTCCCCGGTAGCTTGTTTCCTTCCCAGTATGAGAATTGGCTTGGTAGTTTGGTCTGACCTGTTCCCATGATGCACTGGGCCAGGGTCGGACTAATTTGCATATAGCCAAGTTCTGAGCTGGGATGGTGCAGTGAGCTAAAAAACGGTAATGGCTAAAGCCCTGATCTTTGGACTGGGTAAGAGTGGTCTGCTTAATTCAGACACTCTGTTCATCACCACCCCCTTTTCTGAATCATTTTTGTCCACCATAAGCGTGGAAGGGTATACTCGGATGTGAGTCCCTAGCTCATTGCACCATCAGGATTCAAGCAAGCCGGGCCGAAGACGGCTGAAATGCCAGAAACCGGTCCCCGGTAGCTTGTTTCCTTCCCAGTATAAGAATTGGCTTGGTAGTTTGGTCTGACCTGTTCCCATGATGCACTGGGCCAGGGTCGGACTAATTTGCATATAGCCAAGTTCTGAGCTGGGATGGTGCAGTGAGCTAAAAAACGGTGATGGATAAAGCCCTGATCTTTGGACTGGGTAAGAGTGGTCTGCTTAATTCAGACACTCTGTTCATCACCACCCCCTTTTCTGAATCATTTTTGTCCACCATAAGCGTGGAAGGGTATACTCGGATGTGAGTCCCTAGCTCATTGCACCATCAGGATTCAAGCAAGCCGGGCCGAAGACGGCTGAAATGCCAGAAACCGGTCCCCGGTAGCTTGTTTCCTTCCCAGTATAAGAATTGGCTTGGTAGTTTGGTCTGACCTGTTCCCATGATGCACTGGGCCAGGGTCGGACTAATTTGCATATAGCCAAGTTCTGAGCAGGGATGGTGCAGTGAGCTAAAAAACGGTGATGGATAAAGCCCTGATCTTTGGACTGGGTAAGAGTGGTCTGCTTAATTCAGACACTCTGTTCATCACCACCCCCTTTTCTGAATCATTTTTGTCCACCATAAGCGTGGAAGGGTATACTCGGATGTGAGTCCCTAGCTCATTGCACCATCAGGATTCAAGCAAGCCGGGACGAAGACGGCTGAAATGCCAGAAACCGGTCCCCGGTAGCTTGTTTCCTTCCCAGTATAAGAATTGGCTTGGTAGTTTGGTCTGACCTGTTCCGATGATGCACTGGGCCAGGGTCGGACTAATTTGCATATAGCCAAGTTCTGAGCTGGGATGGTGCAGTGAGCTAAAAAACGGTGATGGATAAAGCCCTGATCTTTGGACTGGGTAAGAGTGGTCTGCTTAATTCAGACACTCTGTTCATCACCACCCCCTTTTCTGAATCATGTTTGTCCACCATAAGCGTGGAAGGGTATACTCGGATGTGAGTCCCTAGCTCATTGCACCACCAGGATTCAAGCAAGCCGGGCCGAAGACGGCTGAAATGCCAGAAACCGGTCCCGGTAGCTTGTTTCCTTCCCAGTATAAGAATTGGCTTGGTAGTTTGGTCTGACCTGTTCCCATGATGCACTGGGCCAGGGTCGGACTAATTTGCATATAGCCAAGTTCTGAGCTGGGATGGTGCAGTGAGCTAAAAAACGGTGATGGATAAAGCCCTGATCTTTGGACTGGGTAAGAGTGGTCTGCTTAATTCAGACACTCTGTTCATCACCACCCCCTTTTCTGAATCATTTTTGTCCACCATAAGCGTGGAAGGGTATACTCGGATGTGAGTCCCTAGCTCATTGCACCATCAGGATTCAAGCAAGCCGGGCCGAAGACGGCTGAAATGCCAGAAACCGGTCCCCGGTAGCTTGTTTCCTTCCCAGTATAAGAATTGGCTTGGTAGTTTGGTCTGACCTGTTCCCATGATGCACTGGGCCAGGGTCGGACTAATTTGCATATAGCCAAGTTCTGAGCTGGGATGGTGCAGTGAGCTAAAAAACAGTGATGGATAAAGCCCTGATCTTTGGACTGGGTAAGAGTGGTCTGCTTAATTCAGACACTCTGTTCATCACCACCCCCTTTTCTGAATCATTTTTGTCCAACATAAGCGTGGAAGGGTATACTCGGATGTGAGTCCCTAGCTCATTGCACCATCAGGATTCAAGCAAGCCGGGCCGAAGACGGCTGAAATGCCAGAAACCGGTCCCCGGTAGCTTGTTTCCTTCCCAGTATAAGAATTGGCTTGATAGTTTGGTCTGACCTGTTCCCATGATGCACTGGGCCAGGGTCGGACTAATTTGCATATAGCCAATTTCTGAGCTGGGATGGTGCAGTGAGCTAAAAAACGGTGATGGATAAAGCCCTGATCTTTGGACTGGGTAAGAGTGGTCTGCTTAATTCAGACACTCTGTTCATCACCACCCCCTTTTCTGAATCATTTTTGTCCACCATAAGCGTGGAAGGGTATACTCGGATGTGAGTCCCTAGCTCATTGCACCATCAGGATTCAAGCAAGCCGGGCCGAAGACGGCTGAAATGCCAGAAACCGGTCCCCGGTAGCTTGTTTCCTTCCCAGTATAAGAATTGGCTTGGTAGTTTGGTCTGACCTGTTCCCATGATGCACTGGGCCAGGGTCGGACTAATTTGCATATAGCCAAGTTCTGAGCTGGGATGGTGCAGTGAGCTAAAAAACGGTGATGGATAAAGCCCTGATATTTGGACTGGGTAAGAGTGGTCTGCTTAATTCAGACACTCTGTTCATCACCACCCCCTTTTCTGAATCATTTTTGTCCACCATAAGCGTGGAAGGGTATACTCGGATGTGAGTCCCTAGCTCATTGCACCATCAGGATTCAAGCAAGCCGGGCCGAAGACGGCTGAAATGCCAGAAACCGGTCCCCGGTAGCTTGTTTCCTTCCCAGTATAAGAATTGGCTTGGTAGTTTGGTCTGACCTGTTCCCAGGATGCACTGGGCCAGGGTCGGACTAATTTGCATATAGCCAAGTTCTGAGCTGGGATGGTGCAGTGAGCTAAAAAACGGTGATGGATAAAGCCCTGATCTTTGGACTGGGTAAGAGTGGTCTGCTTAATTCAGACACTCTGTTCATCACCACCCCCTTTTCTGAATCATTTTTGTCCACCATAAGCGTGGAAGGGTATACTCGGATGTGAGTCCCTAGCTCATTGCACCATCAGGATTCAAGCAAGCCGGGCCGAAGACGGCTGAAATGCCAGAAACCAGTCCCCGGTAGCTTGTTTCCTTCCCAGTATAAGAATTGGCTTGGTAGATTGGTCTGACCTGTTCCCATGATGCACTGGGCCAGGGTCGGACTAATTTGCATATAGCCAAGTTCTGAGCTGGGATGGTGCAGTGAGCTAAAAAACGGTGATGGATAAAGCCCTGATCTTTGGACTGGGTAAGAGTGGTCTGCTTAATTCAGACACTCTGTTCATCACCACCCCCTTTTCTGAATCATTTTTGTCCACCATAAGCGTAGAAGGGTATACTCGGATGTGAGTCCCTAGCTCATTGCACCATCAGGATTCAAGCAAGCCGGGCCGAAGACGGCTGAAATGCCAGAAACCGGTCCCCGGTAGCTTGTTTCCTTCCCAGTATAAGAATTGGCTTGGTAGTTTGGTCTGACCTGTTCCCATGATGCACTGGGCCAGGGTCGGACTAATTTGCATATAGCCAAGTTCTGAGCTGGGATGGTGCAGTGAGCTAAAAAACGGTGATGGATAAAGCCCTGATCTTTGGACTGGGTAAGAGTGGTCTGCTTAATTCAGACACTCTGTTCATCACCACCCCCTTTTCTGAATAATCTTCTGTGGTGGGCGGGGCCTAGCACCTAGCCCGGAGCAAGGGTGCCCGTAGGGTAGTGACTAAGATGACGAGCAAGTGACGCACTTAAAGGATGGTTATACTGCAGTTGTGGAAGAATGTTCTAACTGGCCCTGTCTCTTCCTATCACAAAGACAATGCAGCTGCCTTAGGCTCGGGTGCTGTATGGCTGCTTTGCACCGACCAACTCTAATTGAAATTATAAAAAGAAAAGCATCACTCGCTTCAAAAGAAGCCCAAATAGGCATATCCTACTGAAAGAAGTCCAACCATAAAAACGAAACAAAGACTTACAAGGACAGGGTGAAGGGTGGTCCGAGGGGGAAAGCACACAGCGAAACGATCGGAGGAGAAAGCAGTAACGTTATACTAGAGATGCCATTTTCTTTCAGATGTGAGTCCAGCTAAAGCATTCGGTGACTAAACGTGCATAAAACGGCACCAGCTGTATTTTTTTCCAGTTATTGCCATTGTGTCAGGACTGGCTGAGAAGGTTTGTTTGGGGAGGTCTCCGTCTGTGAGCAGGAGGTGTTGTGGTTTTGTAAGGAAAAAAAAAAAGAGACATGGCCTGGCGGCCGTGAGTAATTAGTGGGGAGGAGCTGGGGTGAATGGGAGATCTGTGTTCGAGCCTCAGAGTTGGCTCAAAAATGTAGTCATGTCATGTAAAAAAACAGCTATCGCAACTGTAGTCTTACAAATATAATTACAAACAAGTTTAAAAGAGCACGAGAGAAAGTTATCTGCGGGCATTTTGCAATGCAATGAAATCACGAAAGAAAAAAAAAAAGAGACACGGCCTGGCGGCCGTGAAAGTGAAAGTAGCGCAGCCGTGGGCAGTGAATAATTAGGGGAGGAGAAATGCCTGAGGCAGCACGCTGGGGGAAGCTTCAGATGCCTTTGATGTGGACGCGCTTTCCGCTTGACTGCTCCACAGGCACTGCATGAAATCGCCCGATGGTTAAGCTCTGGTTAAGCCCCAATATCTCTTGCATCTCAATGCGCAAGCGCATTGACAGGCGAGACCTAAAAACGGGTAGGGGGAAGAAAGGAGAAAGCAGGAAAAAATTATGGAAAAGCAGGCGAAAGCACTCTGGAAAACTGGGAGGAAGCAAAGCAGTGCAGCAGCACGGGAGAGCTGGGTCTAGGGCCTGCTCAATGGGGTCACTCAGAAAAATTGTGGGAAAGGAAGGAGATAGCAATAAAAAACAAAGCAAGATCAGGAGAAAGAACTCAGCAAAACATGGAGGAAGAAGAGCAGTGCATCAGCACATGAGACCTGGACCTGGGGCCTGCTCAAAGGGGTCGAGCTGCAGCCTTCATTAAGTAAGTCCTGGGAGGAGAGAGGGACGCTGGGAGGCAGTGGGCGGGGCTAGGTGGAAGGTGGGAAATGGGCGCAGGTACGAGTGGCAAATGAGAAAAAAACAAGGCAGGGAAAAACTAGGGGAAAAAAAGGAGAAAGCACTCGGAAAAACAGGGGAAATGCAGGGAAAAGCTAGGGGAAAAAAGGAGAAAGCGCTCTGAAAAAATGGGAAATGGAAGGAGAAAGTAATAAAAAATTAGGAAAAAGAGGAGAAAGCACTCCGAAAAATGGAGGGAAAGGAAGGAGAAAGCAGTAATACATGAGGGAAAAGCAGGAGAAAGCACTCAGAGAAACATGCAAGAGGAAGGAGAAAGCAGTAAAAAACTAGGCAAAATCAGGAGAAAGCACTCAGAAAAATGAGGGAAAACAGGAGAAAGGACTCAGAAAACAAGGACAGTGCTGTTGTGGTGCTGACTGATGATGTGGTTGGGCTGAGTGATGTGGTGGTGTATTAGAGTGATGTGGTAGTGTCCCCGAGCGATTCGGTGGTGTCCCCGAGTGATATGGTGGTATCCCCAAGTGATACAGTGGTGTCCCCGAGTGATGTGGTGGTGTCCCCGAGTAATTTGGTGGTGTTCCCGAGTGACGTGGTGGTGTCCCCGAGTGATGTGGTGGTGTCCCCCTGTATTCTTGGCGAAGCTAACAGATTTACCATCTAATTCCCAAGAGTCAGGCAAATTAAAATTTAGAGGAAGAGTTGATAACTTGTGATCACTACAAAAGGAATCAGAGAACTTTAAGTCTTTCAACAGGACAAAAGGCACTTCCCACCACCGCGTAGTCTAAAATTGACTCTCCCCTGGTGGTTTTACAAGTAGAAGCTGCCGGTGAGTCTGATGGAAGTATCCCATATACTATAACACCATCAACCTTTTTTAATTCAACAGCAATCATTTTCCCTCTAATGTTGGTTCTTATCATTTGTGGAAAAAGAGCTTGCAGAATCCGCATGGATTCCTCTTTCTCTTTGTCTCAAAATCTGTCCAATGTGGAGTTAGAGATCTTACAATTCAGATCTCCTACCAAAACTATATGAGGGGGAAATTCTTTATCGTTAACTTTTTTAATGTAGGAGAAGACCGTATTTAACCCCTTCCATGCTCATGACGAGCTCAGCTCGTCATGAGGCACAGTTGAGCTGTGCTGATGACGAGCTGAGCTCGTCATGACACCAGCAAAATGGCAATTTCCAGCACAGGGGAAAAATAACCACAGCAGCGATGTGGTTAAGAGAACATCATAAGCTGTGTCTTGCGGAATTTAGGCATTTATCAACATCAGTGGTGGACTTTTCGCATTTCCATCAAGGTTAAACAACTTTACTACCAGAAATAGATTGCTGGGATCTGTGTAGCAATTGTAATTCCATTTTTATCTCATTTGACTGTAGACAGGCCACCCCCCCTTTACTTGTCCCTTTCTGAAAGGTTCTGCTTTACAGCCTACGGTGAGAAAGTCCCTACATATCAAATCCTCTGTGCACCAAGTTTCCTGGAGGCAAACCACATCGGCATTTAAAGTACTCAAATACAGTAACTTCTCCCTACTATTCTTTATTCCTGCAGCATTCGAGGATTGCTAGTAGAATGGCCGCCGTGAGTGATTACTGTTAGAGCCACTCGACAGTGCACTGGGTAACCAGTTCCATTTGGGGCTCTCATCTTTAGAGTTCCGCCTAGAGAAAGGGAGGGGCATTCTTTAACCCTTTAATTGCTGCCGACGGCCAACGGTCATCACGATCGCTACCTCCCCAGTGCTGCGCACGACCATTGGCCGTCGGGTCAGCATTCGTTCTCCGAACGTTCAGCACTGGGCGCTGAACGTTCGACGCTGGGAACGGGTTAAATTACACTTGTCAACCATCTTTATTGATACAAATGTTTATTTCCTTTGCTTAATGCAAGGATCCTCCACTATCTGGAAATAATTGGGTTGGCAAAGACCTATTGTTGAGGACTCTGTATCGGGCTTCCTCAAAAAATGGAATAACCTCAATCCCCATACTTTGAAGGCCTTCCGACCATTGCAATATCAAATTTACAATAATTTTGTGGTTAAGACGGAGACTGGATTTATATCTCTACTTTGTATAAGTTTCAAACTTTCGATCTCCGAGAGACATTTTAGTAATGAAGCCTTAGTAAGTCTGCATCAAACAGAGGAATACAAACTAGTCTAGGTTAACCCTCTGTTCTACTGCTATGCCGCTAAAGGCCCCTCTACTGGAGCACTAACATAATCTCCTTTGGGAACAGGAATATTCGAGAGGGGGGCCTTATAAACCACCATCGGCTCTACTATTAATTCTTTGTCCGGAGAATTCACAAAATCATTTTCATTTTCTTGCTTCATATCTCGTAATGTACTTTGCAGGGTCTGAATTAAAGTCTCTGTACTAGTTATAACCTCTACGTTTTCTCCAAAGAGAATTCTCCTTTGCCTTTTTTTGGAATATCTACATGTTGATTTCATCGTTTTTCCTCTCTTCTTTTCCTTTCTCCCATTCTTTTTCAGATGCGGGCCCCTGAGACATCATCTTTCTCATCGCTTTGCTGGGTTTTAAAGATAGGAAACACTTCCTGATCTCTCCTTCTAGGTGAACCCTCCAAGCTTTTTACTTTTATGCGGCGTCAGAAATTACTTGTATGGCTTCAGGTATAGGTTCAGGAGTCCTCTCGGGCATCTCAACTTTATTCCCTACCTTATTATTTAGGAGATTACCATCCTGGACATTACAGAAGGGTTGTCTGCCAGTACCCACATTAACTCCACCAAATACATTCTTTAATACTCCTTCCACTTCCACTTCCACTTGTTCAACATGGTCCTTTAGGCCAGTCTCCCTTTTCTGTTTACTTCTTAACTGCACCTTTAACATTTTTGTTACTGTGTTGCTGGCTCTGCTCCAAATAACGTCATCTTGAAGTAGATACCTCAACCAGATACGGATCTAATTGAATGTGTTTACTATTCAGACTGCATTTGAGTTCCAATCCCTTTACCTTCTCCTGGAGCAAGTCATGACTGGTCACTATGGCCACTATTGAGACAAAAATTTACATACAAAACAACCAAATGGAATGAAATTATCTTAAGACCTGAACTACCAATGGTAATATCAGTATACACCACTGATACTGCTCAGTAACCACATACACTCCCTAAACAAACAAAGGGAAATCTACCCATGTGTTTTTCCCATTATATGAAAATACCTAACAAAGTAGATACTTGGGGGCAGATTTACAAGAAACTGACACATCTGTCGAGATGTGTCAGTTTCCCTGCACCAGTCTGAAATAACCTTGCGCCACCATGGATGCGCCGTATTTACAATACACTGCACCAGGACACAAGGATTGACTGATGCGTGAGAGATTCTGACGTATCTGTTGGCCCAAAAGTCATGCATTGCTGGAGTTGTGTCGCAAGCATGATGCAACTCTAGCAATACATGGGGAGGCCTACACTCATTGTACTGCGTCACTCCTTACGCCTGCTTGAAGCAGGCTTAAGGTTTTGACGCACTGGCATCCTAAAAGTGGTGCAGTGAAATCTTGTAGATTTCACTGCATCACTTCTACGAGGCTTTCCTGTGTGGGAACGCCCACCCTGCATACATTATACCTGTTGCAAGTATAATATGATGCAGAGCTTTACAACATGACGCATCTCCTGAGATGTGTAACGTTGTAAATTGGCCGCATTGTTTACGCCGCCACTGCATCACAAAAGTAATGCAACGGCCGCGCAAAAGTGTCATAAGGGGCTTGTAAATCTGTCCCTTAATATCTAATGCAATCTGTAATGCATGCTGGCTGAAGGAGACAATGGAAGCTGCTCACTTAAAGCAGTGAATATATTTTAAAAGAAATTAACATAAACTCAGATGACATAAGCATCTAGCATTGCACCCGTTATTCAAGTCGGTTCATTGGAAGCTGGTTATTAAAGCACAATGTACAGAATGCATTTTAAAAAGGAGCTTATTTTGGGATGATTTAGGCATTCAGCATTGCACACGTTTTCAACTTGATTTTGTGATAAAGACCCTTCCTGAAGTTATTCCACCTATTGGAATTTCAATTTCCATATGACTGCACAAATTTCTGCCACAATGTCTGGTGCTTCCTGTATATTTTACGTCCTGATGATGACGACCCTGATTTTAATAACTTATGCCTAGGGGTTGAAAAATCGCCGAGCAACATATGTGGACTGTGTTTATAAGAATTTAATGGTAGATATCAATACTCGCTTGACGAGTATTGACTTCAAACACTTTATTATCCCTATCAGCCTCACGAATATATTTTTGTACATAGCACGTATGCACTGTTTTCACTATTGATCACTCTCACTGCGCCGTCACTTTATAGGAGTACCTATCTTGTTTAAGATATAAGTAATGCATAATAATCGCTAAAAATTGATGTATATATTCATAACTTAGAAGATACTTAAAAATGAATGCACTAAACGCGTAATTGAAAACCTACTCTTGTGAGAGGTTATCTCTATCTCTGTTTTGATACTATTACTGTGGAAGTCAAGGGTTACACTTCCCCTGTGGGGATCACCTTTTACCTATTTTTTTTATCAATGTCGGTTTTTCCCTTTACCAAAATTTGCTGGCAATAAAAACTCCATTCTAAAGCTAGTTGGGGCACAAAACATTGACATGTCCCTGGGAAAGGTAGTCCCTCGCGTTTCCATTTCAATCATTGCCACACCAGTTGTGATCTGGTGGGCTAGTTGTAAACTGTGGAACCAGGAGACATAGGGGGCATATTATCAAGGGGGTTTATCTCCGCTTTTTTGGCTTTAAAAGCCGAGAAAGCGGAGATAAAATTATCTCCCTATTACCTAGCTGTCGCTAACACCAGTTAGCGACAGCTAGTAGGAGATAGCGACCATCTTGGGCCCCACTTTGCATGTCAGTGATATTTATCACTAATGACATGCAAAGTGGGCGTGACAAGATGTTAGCGACTGAAAACAGTCGCTAACATCGCTATCTCCTATTACCAACTTTTGGAGATATTCGCGCTAAGCGCGAATATCTCCAAAAGCTAACACCTGCCCTGAGCAGTTCTTAGCCATGTTATCCAACGGGAGGTGGATAACATGGCTAAGAGCATTAGCTTGGTAATGCATGAATATCACTGACTTTTCAGCGATATTCATGCATTGCGGCGATTTTTATCGCATTTGCGATAAACCTTGGTAATACCAAGGTTTATTTGCGGTAAAAATCGCCGCAGCTCAGCGGTAAAGTTGTGTCTCTAACCAATCATTATCGCTATTGCTTGGTAATATGCCCCAAAAAAGCGGAGATAAACCCCCTTGATAATATGCCCCCTGGTCTCTCCATTTAGCCAAATGTTGTGCTCTTGTGAACTTGTTTCCCTGCTCCTTTTTTGGCAAGATTGGGAGTATTTACAATCAATGTACAATATTAACTGGAGGAGGAGAACAGTGCCCAGGCTGATGCTATATTCATTAAAATGCAACATTACAGTCTTTGGAGCAAGTAGCAGTGAGCTGACTCTCAGGTTTCTTATTTTAGCAACTGTTTGAGCCTGGGCAAGTCATACTATCCTTCTGCCTTCATTCGCTAATCTGATGATATGCGGGGCTTAATGAACCCTAGCATGCCTTACATTGCCACATTCAGGACTGTTTAATGGCAGGTGGCTGTGCTTCATTTCGATAGTTGAACCATGCTTCCGGAGTTCCACTGTGCATGATCCCTCCTGTGCTGCAGCTCCTCTCTCTAGCACCCAGCAGTCAACTACTTCACCGTCCACTAAGGGATGGAAGAGGGAGAATTGGCACTTGGCACTGAACTCCGGAAAAGAGATGATGAAAGGAGGGTAAATTAAGAGACAAACCTGTAAAATGCAGGACGGTTAGCCATACTAGTGGTGATAGCAGTTACTGTCCCCATCAGAATTAAGACATCTGCTGGAACGCAATGAATCTCAATGCTTCCAATCTGAGATTCCTGCTGCTGAAATCTCCATGTGAAAGCGCACAGGGAAATGAGGAAATACCAGGGGACTCGGACCTGGAATTACTGATTTTCCAGAAAATTCCTATTTTCTTAGTGGACCTTCAGGATCCATCTTGAAACAGGACAGATTTTTCCCCTCTCCCAGAGTTACCAATACACCCTGCATCACTAACTCTTGAGGTGGGGAAACTCTGTCCTATTTACTTGGCCACTTATAACAAGGGCATTTGTAGGCAACTTTCAAGTGTGGGAATTGGATCTGTGCACAAATCAGGCAACAAGGCAACTCTGACCCCAAGGATAGCAGAAAAGTGCAGGAGAACTGTTTTTTGAAGAAAGATCCTTGCTTTTCCACCTCACAGCTCAGTGATGTAACGAGGAAAAAAGAAGGAGACGGTGAGGTGATCCCCCCAAAATACAAGCCTTTCAGTTGTCTTTGAAACAATATTCAGAAAGATCAAGTCACCAAGAAATGTGAATGAGTTCTCTGGCGCCCCTAAACATGGGCAGAAACAACCAAACTTTGTAGCCAAGAATGAACCCTGTGTGGGTTTTGGAACATTGGCATAAATAGTGGACTGAGGGAGATGGGTGGCATCTCTGGGACGGCTGGGGGTTGTAGAATGGTCCACATATACTGGTGTATGATCAGAGCTGCAGCCTGCAACCAAGTCCAGGAAAGTCTCTCTGCTTGTCCACACCAATGGGGGTCAAGTATGGGGGTTTGAGGCAGGTGGCAGCTGCACAATACAAACCAATCATGCTCAGGAATAGAGATGCACTCAAAGCTAAGCTACCTTGAGAAGATCCAGCCTGGTGAGATGGTGGAGGGAATTTGAGGCGTTAGATGTGGAAGGTTCATACTATCCTACTCAAGAACCATGCCTTGGGTGGACAGGAAAATAATGAGAAGTCAATGCAGCTCTTGTAGTGCTCCTTTAATCCTCCTCAAGCCAAAACTCCTCCAGGCTCTAACACAAGGTGCTAATAGCAGGCTGAGTCAGGGAGCCTCTGCAACTTATGAGCCTCTGCATCTCTTCAGCACTCCCATGTCCCCCACTTCCAAGATTCTGACAAGAGTATCTTGTGACCACTGGGATTAAACTCCACATAACACTCTGTTCAACCAATAGCTGGCCAGAGATGTCAGCCCAGGAGTCATGGGAACAGCTCTTCCAACCCTGTCTCACCCAACTCTCACTTAGTAGAATGCAGCTGCACCTTCCAGAAGCAGTTTAGCCTGCTTGCTGTCTGAAGGTAATTGTGTGAAGGGAATACATGCTTACCCGATATATTATGCAGGAGGCATAGAGAAGAGATGGGGTGTTGATTCAACATTGATTCAACACAGTGTTTGTAGATGGAGTATCCCCTTCAGCATCCTGATACAGTGGCTATATTTTATCTCGGCTTGGATTGGTTATTGAGAGAGGAAAAACGGAAATAAGGATCTTAGAAACACAGAAGTCTCAACAATGTCTGAGAATGAGATGTACCTCCTAGATACCTGAGATTGTTACTTGAAGAAATCATGGATGGGGGCGTATAGCTGAATTTCGAAACATTAACATGCAATTGTGCTAAAAGCACTTTCAATAGTGCATTTCACAGTTATATTGGCATCCTTCTACCACTGCCTCTGGGAGAGGGCTCCTGAGACAGTTAAAATACAGACCTTTTTTAAAGATTAGGAGCACAGAATAAGGACTACTGCATATAACAAAATGAACTTGTGACCATGAGATAGCAAGAGCCCATATAGGGTCAGAGAAAGCCAAGTATAAACAATGTACAGATAATACTCCCACCACACACCTATCACAAGGCTGTACAACATGGGCCTTTCAGGGTGGCGCTTTCAGGTGGATCACCTCTTTCCACACCAAGAGAATGCAGAAAGTCCCCCTTGCCCTCAGAATCCAAGGAAATCATCCATGGAGTACCCCAAGGATCCTCGCTCAGGCCCACCCTCTTCAACACTTTTATAACTCCTCTGGCCAACATTGCCAAAACGCACAGACTCAACATCATATTCTACGCCGACGACACACAACTTACCCTCTCCTTCTCTGAGGTACTGATTTTCAGAAAGAAAAGCTCCCCATGGGAACCATCCTGGTGGCCCTCCAATCTTGAACCTGCCCCTACCCCCACTGACCATGCTAGGAACGGAGGCATCATTCTGGACAACAAGCTAACCATGATGACACAGGTGAACTCTCTCCTGTTCCTGCTTCTTCATCCTCTGCATGCTTTGTAAGGTATTCAAATGGCTGCTCCAAAGCTCATGATGCACTATCACCCAGGTCCTCATCTCCAGCCGACTGGACTACAGCAATGCTCTCTATGCAGAAATAGAAGCTCACCCCCTCGGATGACCACAGGCCACATAGAACACCGCAGCCAAACTCGCCCTCAATATCCCTAGACAAACCCACATTACTCTCTACCTCAGGGAACTCCACTGGCTTCCTGTACAAAAAAGATGCCTGTTCAAGCTCCTGACCCAAGCATACAAGGTCCTACGTAACTGTGCACCCGCATATTTGAACCACTGCCTGAACTTTCATCAGCCCACCAGACATCTCCACTCTGCATCCCTTTCTCCAACCCTAACCCACCTCATCCAACGAAGTAGATACAGAGGTCGCTCCTTCTCCTACTTAGCAGCAAAGACATGGAAAGAGCCAGCCTTTCATCTACGGACCTCCCCACCTCTTTCAGAATTATGAAAGTCCCAGAAAACCTGGATATTCCGCTACTCAATTGGACCCTGTGCCTGAATACCCTTATAAGTGACACAAAGTGTTCTACTGATCGATTGATTGATTGAATACCGGCAACAGGTAAACTGCTTTAGATACTGAAAACAGGCAAGGACTAATAATGCACAGATGGTGTTGGGGAAAGACACAATGGATCAACTGCATTGTTGTCAGTACCGCTAAGTCACCCACAAGAATAAACTTGTTATCTACGCATTTTACCATTTAAGACCAATGACTTAGTAGTCCCCCTAAGCCACTCATAACTCACTTGAACCATCAGTCTCTCATACTTACAACATAACTTGCTAACCCACTTGCTGCTACACTATTCAAGCAGAACCACTCATAATACAAATAAGCCAGCCACAGCCCTCAGCCACTCACTGTATAACTCAGCAACAACATTCATCCACTTCAGCACAAAGTAAACTGCTCACAACATTCATTCACAATAGGTCTTTTATGACCCCCCTTACAACAACAATCTATTGCCTCATAGTATAACTCTCCTCTCCATTCAGCCATGTACTGCATTGTTTGGCCCTTTCATGCCAACTCATCCACCCATATAATTACCTCATCACTCACTTTGGGGTCAGATCTGTGGGTCATGGGCTGCTGAACAGTTGACTTTGCTGTGTGGAGCCTAGATCTGTGACATGTGTGGGACTTGGGATGTAACTCTGCTGTGTGGTAGTTGACACAAATGCAATGTGCAATGGTGCAAGGGTGTCTGCGCTGTTGGCAGGATTGTTTTGTGCAGGAAGAGGAACCTTCGTGCACAAAAACAATTCATAGAGGTGTTTTCCTTATTCTATGTGTGCTGCAGAAGGCAGCTCACATGGAAAGAGGAAAAAACGAGGAGAAATGAAAAATGTCTCTTTGTTATGCCTGCTCTGCGGAAGCATAAGCTTTTGGTGTTGCCCAGGTTTATGTGATTTTTTTAAAATCTGGGGCAGCTTTAGAATCCATGGGTGTTGTGTAGGAACACCCACCGCAATGCCCATGGAACGCCACCTTGACCAAAGTATTGCAACGCATCACTTTACTCTGCAATGCCTTACTCCATATCTATGAGGCCATGCAAAGCTCTGCAGGGTGTCTATGTGTCGCCTCACAGATATGATTAAGAGGCCTGCTCCACCAGGGCATCAAAAAAATGATGCCCCGTCAGTGCACACCTTTTGTAAATATACCCCTTTGTCTATAAGCAAATCAGATTATCCCATGAGCGATAGCTGTGCTTTCTTGGGCCAATGCCCCTTGGGCTGTGTGTCTGAGGCTCTTCTCAACAGGCATGGTGCAAAGCAGCGGAAAGTGCATCATTTAAGAATTTAAGATTACATGAAGTATTTCTGCATCAATATACTCCTAAACACCTTTGTGAATCACCCCCAAAACGTACAACTCCCTATTAGCAAATGTCCAAAGAGGAGTCAGTACTTTCTATTTGCACTAAGTGAATATGACTACTGCCTTAATATTCCTGTTGTATTTTCATTTTAGATGTTTTGGGATCGATTGACTATGACATAGATGAACAAGAAGCAGCAGGACAGGAGTAATAATTCCTGTATGGAAATGTGATTTTCTCAATCGGCCCCTTTGTCTCCAATTTAAAAAACAAAATGGAACTGGTGCCCAATCCTGATCCAGGAGGGCCAGACACTCATCATATGTGAAATGTTTCCCATATAGAGTCATTGTAGGACTTATTCTGCAATGTTGTTAGCTTGACAATGTACCACCAATCCACCCTTTGTTATCCAGCGTGATCCAATATGGGTTGTTCAGAAACGTGGGTCCATATTTCAGAAGTATTTGTTAAGTTAAAAACAAATCGTCTCGTGAATGTTTAAACGTCCCTTGAACTAGTCGTCCTGGGAGTACTTTCCAGCCTCTGTAAACCATCACTGGCATAGGCTACTGTCAGACCAGTCTGTGTATAAACTGCACATCCTGGGATGAAAATGGATGTTTGTTCGTCGAGACCCTAGTTGCTTTGTTTTCGACATAGCCCCGTGAACGTCAATTCACCAAAATGCCAGGGGTAGCGGAAGTGACGTCATACACCTTTTGACCTTTAACTACACTCACACACATGCCTTCATATACACATTTACAGACACTCACCTGCAAACACGCACACATTGCAAAACATTTTTTACTTACCTCAACTGCCAGGGAAGGCCATATTCCAGCTAATTGTACTCCTTTTTTATGACACTAATAGTGAATGATATGATTCACTGTTAGTATCATAACAAATTGAGGAAACACGCAGAGAGAGGAGCCCCGTCTGAAGGACATGCGGCCACTGTGCTCCTGGTTTAACCTTAGAGGCTGATCTGATAATATCTTCCTTACTTCTTGGGAAGCACCTGTTCTGTCATTGGATCCCTTCAGCTGTCGTGTCAGTGACGTGGTAGTCCTTGGGGCCTCCTTGGGTTTCTGAAGCAGACGAGATCTCCAGATGCCCTCAGCCCCCTCCTTGCAGTGCTGTTGCGAAGCTTAGGAGCTGGATGAAAAGCAGGGTCGATATATTTGGAGCTGCGGCAAATGTATATAAAACAACAGCTATTGTCTATTTTCCACTTTTAAATGTTACCCCTATCGGTTTTATAAAGGCTGGGACACAATATGAGCTGAAAAAGCATTTCACTGGGAACTAATTTGTCCGGCGCACCTATTGGCTGAGATTAGTCTTTTCTAAGAACTTGTAATATTGCTTGATGAAGATGAAATGACTTCCCCGGCATCCTCACTCAGGCTTGTCAAGCAGGGAAGCTTACATGACTACATACAGCAAAACTAATGCCGCTGAAAATACCAGCTCAGGCACTAACATGTGCACACATCTGCTGGGAAATCAAATGAGTTCCCCTACGAGATACACCTTAAACACCATGCAGGTGTTATTTATGAACTCCCCTCCTTGAAGTAAACTTACTGGTGACCGCTACTTAAAGGACATTTGACTAGTAAGAAACTCGCTCAACCGCCTGGAGCTGCCAACTCTCAGCTGCGACGGGCACCCAGTGCCCCACGCATTGGAGGGTTTTCTTTTTCGGGACTGCATTCTTCCCGCGCCCGCTGCTGGGATCAGCTTCAGATATCACATTTCATTGAGGGCCTTGAGAAAACAACTTGCAGGATCGAGAGGGCGGGAGATTCCGCTGCTCCAGGTCTCAAGAAAACTCCCCGATCGACTGATCTGCTACACAGATAGATCTTAAAGACAGGAATATGAAATATTTCAATTGAGTGGGAGGGGAGTGGGCAAAAGTTATATTATTGCGCTGCTTGATATAGCAAAACTATTATTTCTACAAAAGTGAAGAAAAAACGTATTTGATCAATACCTATGCCCAGGTTTGGCTCAATGATTAGAGCGGCAGACCCTGATGCAGAGGTCTTGCCCGGGACCAGGGTTCAATTCCCCGCCTCGGAGGGTCTTGGACGGACCTGATAATTCTCGCCTCGGTTCCTATTACAATCATGGAGTCCCACTCTGCAACTCTGGGCAATAGCATGCTTAATCTCCACAGCAGCCCCCACAACGCTAAGGATGCCTGGCCTCCACCTTGGGGGTGCCCAGGAGTGGATGCCTCACAGGGAAAGCCAGGATGTGTTCCACAGCGGTATTCATACAAGCGCCTTGAGACCCTTGTGGGTGAGTAGTGCGCTATACAAGTATCAATTTACATCCTTATTCATTCGGCATCAGATTTACTTTGGGGCCCACCAGTAGGAGGGTGGGGGGCACTGACCACAGACACAGGAATGGTGTGATAAAGGCCGCTTTATTGGAATCAGGTGCACCCTGCCTAATCCCAACCTTGGCCTGCGCCGCACAAAACTATGTCTCACTAAATAGTGAATGCATAACAACCCCCCCACCACACCTAAATGGATCCCAACATTGCAAACTCATACAACATCGCATAACATCCCTTCTTCAACCTACCCCCCTGCCTACAATTGCAAAAGACCTCAGGTCCCCCACCACCTACAACAAGCCAACCCAGGCCTCTTCCAATACCCCCCCACTACCCCCTTCCTAACTAGGAGAAGCGCCAATGACAAAGGCAGAATACCAGCACCTGTTCCAGTGACAACACAGCTGTTCCTTACTACCTTCACCATCTGTGCACCATCATCCAAGAAAACATCCTCCAAACAACTACAATCCCCCGTGGACCCCCCCAGACTTCACCTTACACTGGGTGGGCGGGCGGGCAAAAACAAGGCCCCAATGTTTTGCACCGGCTGCTGTGTCACTATCCACAAAATGGTGGACAGTGACACACACTTACAAGATATATCACCCCCCCAGCCCAATGATAGCCCAACTGCTCTCCCCCAGCCCAAAACAGCCCAACGGTCCTTCCTGTCCGTCCTGGTCCTGCGTCCCCTCCCCTCCTACCGGCCCCAAAAAACCTCGTGCGGGTAAGCCTCCCGCTGGTCGGCTGCCCCCCCAAATCCCCATTGGGGCCCACTGACCACAGATACAGGAATGGTGTGATAAAGGCAGCTTTATTGGAATAAGGTGCACCCTGCCTAATCCCAACATTGGCCTGTGCCGCACAAAACTATGTCTGACTAAATAGTGAATGCCTAACAACCCCCCCCACCACCCCTAAATGGATCCCCAACATTGCAAACTCATACAACATCATATAACATCCCTTCTTCACCTACCCCCCTGCCTACAACTGCAAAAGACCTCAGGTCCCCCACCACCTACAACAAGCCAACCCAGGCCTCTTCCAATACCCCCCCACTACCTCCTTCCTAACTAGGAGAAGCGCCAATGACAAAGGCAGAATACCAGCACCTGTTCCAGTGACAACACAGCTGTTCCTTACTACCTTCACCATCTGTGCACCATCATCCAAGAAAACATCCTCCAAACAACTACAATCCCCCGTGGACCCCCCCAGACTTCACCTTACACTGGGTGGGCGGGCGGGCGGGCAAAAACAAGGCCCCAATGTTTTGCACCGGCTGCTGTGTCACTATCCACAAAATGGTGGACAGTGACACACACTTACAAGATATATCACCCCCCCAGCCCAAGGATAGCCCAACTGCTCTCCCCCAGCCCAAAACAGCCCAACGGTCCTTCCTGTCCGTCCTGGTCCTGCGTCCCCTCCCCTCCTACCGGCCCCAAAAAACCTCGTGCGGGTAAGCCTCCCGCTGGTCGGCTGCCCCCCCAAATCCCCATTGGGGCCCACTGACCACAGATACAGGAATGGTGTGATAAAGGCAGCTTTATTGGAATAAGGTGCACCCTGCCTAATCCCAACATTGGCCTGTGCCGCACAAAACTATGTCTGACTAAATAGTGAATGCCTAACAACCCCCCCCACCACCCCTAAATGGATCCCCAACATTGCAAACTCATACAACATCATATAACATCCCTTCTTCACCTACCCCCCTGCCTACAACTGCAAAAGACCTCAGGTCCCCCACCACCTACAACAAGCCAACCCAGGCCTCTTCCAAAACCCCCACTACCCCCTTCTTAACTAGGAGAAGCGCCACTCGAAAACCGCATTAGCGTCTTTCGACCCCCCCCCCCCAGGACTCCATTCTCCTCGGGTACCTGCTCACCCCCAACGCCGCATCCAGTGCCTCATTCAACTGAACGATGTATAGCTCCATCCCATACCGTGAGAGATGAACCCCACCCTCCCGAAAGAAATACACCGCCAAGTACCTAAGCTCGGGATGCTCCACCCTGCCTATCTCCTCCCTGGCACAGAAATCCTTCATCTCCCTGTTGATCTTTCCCCTCGTCCTGTCAATAGCTCCCGGGCGCTCAGCTCCCCTCCAACATCTCCTGGGAATAAAATCAGACCAAATCAAAAGACAACCTGACCACTGTCTCCTAATCTCTAACAAATCTCGTTTCATCTGCTTGACCAATGCCAAACCTTTACATTGCACTAGGTCATTTTCACCCAGGTGTATAACTACCACATCCGGGCACCCCCCCCCACCCCCCACGACCACATTATTCAGCAAGGGCATCAACTCATGCCAACGCATTCCCCCCTTTCCCCGCCAATGACATCTAAACAATCTGTCATCCAATTCCAAGTTGAGCGTCCGGTGTTTGTCCCATTCAGCCCTCTCAGCCCGTTTGACAAATGAGTGTCCCACAACGTAAATGTTCAGCAGCGCCACCTCCGGCCCCGCCACAGCACCTGAAAAGACACACATGTAAGAGGGCGAAACACAAAGTTCAGACCATCCCCTCTACCCCCTCATTCTGACATATCGCCTGTAACAGTCAGACTTCCACCGCCCCAGCCGCTTGATCTCCTCCGTCCCCCACCCACACCGCACTGCCTCCGTCGCCGCCCTGATTCTAAAAGATTGCGTCCCAAGCGCCTTCGAGTCCTCACCCATAGTTCATAGGGCGTGCCGCAGAACCCACAAAGCCTGAGCTGCCGTCACCCTGCCTCCTTCTTTCCGACCGAAGACCTCATCAGCTGTCGCATGTCGACCCGCCGCCAGACGGCGACCCCACAGCGCCGGACACAACCCATCCTGCCTGGTCCCAACACCACCCACGTCCCAACACCCCTTTGATCCATCTTCGAGCGTCACAAATGAACCGCCACTTCCCGGGCCCGCATCTCCACATCCTCCCACCGGAGACCCCGCCCTCCTTTCACACCCACCAGCTCCGACACCCAGAAAGCTCCAAAAAACAGCCAGGACATGAGTGTGGAAAACAACACCGTCTCCTCCCCGTTGTGACACACCGACGGCAGCGCAACAATCAAATCCACCAGCAAAACCCCAATGATCGGCCGCCGCTGTGCCACGCCCGCTCCCCTCTCCCTCACCCACCCTTCCAGTAAACGAGTCCCCAACTCACCCGCCGACGGTGGATACCCCCACCACAACTTCCCCATGAACGCTACCGCCGCCAACTTGCCCGCAATCGTGACCCGCGACAAACCTCTGTCCATCAAGCTCAACATGAATCGCACCACCTGCTCCTCCTGCCGCCAAGAATCCCCCCGCCTTACCGCACCAGAGAGCCAAAACTCCTCCCATGCCTGTTCATACGCCTTCCAAGAAGACACAGCCATCGATGCCCTAAACAGTTGAACGACCCGGTGTCTTCCACCGACCAGAGATCCACCGGGACCGGCGTCTTCACCTTCTCCGCCGCCGTGGCTAGCCCATGGAAACTCTGCCACTGTGAACGAGACAAGGCATCAGCAATGTCATTGTCCACTCCCAGCACGTGTTGCGCATGAAACATAATGTAATTCTCTAAACAGCGCAGCACAAAAACTCTCATCAGCTTCAACACATGGGGGTCCCGTGCCGACTGTCTGTTCACCACATGTACTACCGACATGTTATCCACCCGGAACAACAACCGCTCGTGCGCCAAATCAGCCGCCCACACCGTGACCGCCACCAACAACGGAAACAACTCCAGGAAAGCAATGCTCCGTCCTCCCGCCTGCCAATGTGTCGGCCACTGCTCCGCGCACCATCTCCCATCCCAATACAGGCCAAAACCGCCGACACCCGCCGCATCGGAGTACAGCGTCACGTCCCACTCCCAGTCCTCCGACCGCGCCATTGGCACACCATTGAACCGTTCCAGGAAAACCCTGCACATCCGAAAATCCTCCTTCACCCTGCCGAGAGACGCACGTGGTGGTGGGGCAGCATCAAGCCCGGCAGAGCCAGACCCAGCCGCCTACAGAAGGTACGACCCGCTCGCACCACGTGACATGCAAAGTTAAGATGCCCCAGGAGGACCTGCACCTCCCGAACCAACACCTTCTGTTTTCCTAGCATGTCACCCACCAACACCAACATCGCCGCCCTCTTGTCCTCCGGCAGGCGTGCTTCCATGGCCGCTGAGTCGAGCTCTATACCGAGAAAGCACAACACCGTACTGGAACCGTGCGTCTTCTCCGGCGCCAGGGGAACCCCAAATTCCTCCATCATCCCCGCCAAACTGTCCAGCAACTGCTGGCAGTCCGTCGCGCCGGGTCGCCCCACCAGGAAGAAGTCATCCAGGTAGTGCTTCACCATCTCAGAGCCTGTGCACCTGGAAAAAGCCAACTGCAAAAAGGAACTGAAGCGCTCAAACAGCGTGCAAGATATGGAACACCCCATCGGCAATGTCTTGTCCACGAAAAAGCTACCGTCAAACTGGATCACCAGTAACTGGTGGTCCTTCGGGTGTACCGGGAGCAAGCGGAACGCCAATTTAATGTCACACTTTGCCATCATCGCATCCCGCCCCACCCCTGACACGAGCTTCCGTGCCACATCCATCGAGGAGTAGGACACCAACGCCAAGTCCGACGCGATGAAATCGTTGACTGACCCACCTGCCGGCCATGACAGGTGTTGAATCAGCCGGAATTGCCACGGCTCCTTCTTGGGCACCACCCCTATCGGGGATATGATCAACCCCGGCAGCGGCGGCTCCGCAAATGGGCCACCATGCGGCCCTGCTTGACCTCCTTGAACAGCTTCTCCCTCACAATACCTTTGTGGGCCTGTACTGATTTCAGATTGTCCGCCCAGCGCGCAATCTGCGGGCCCTCATAGACCAGCCAAAAACCATCCCGAAACCCGCTCCGCAACACGGCCGCGTCATCCGCCCGCTGTAATGTCGCCAGCCATGGCTCCATCCGCGGCACTCTAAACGGCGTATGAGCCTTTTCCCAGAGCCCCAGACCCCCGGCCACCTCCCTCCCCCGCTCTGTGACCCCCGCCCTGCAATCCGCCTTGTGTGGGCTGTTGTCCTGGCGGCCCTGTGACACCCCAGCAGCGAACCACAGGGTGTCGCCGCCCGCACTTGGAGCACTCGTGCCAGAAACTGTACACCTGCAGGCCACACGCCCCCTTATTGAAGTCCCAGCAGGCCCCGATTGTGCTCTGAACGTAGGGCTCACCCCGACCCACCCCCCGCGGGTGGGGCGGGCCAAAAAGGGGGCCGGCGAGAGCGGCAAACCGCTGGCCGTATATACGATGCGACCAAACTTAGCGTCACCCATCGTCTACTGGTACAGGTCAGAATCCAGCTCCCCCCACTTTGCCTCCGGGTCGGCCGCCATCCATTCCCGGAACTCCTCGTCATAATGGGACCAGGCGTACCCCCCATATGTCACCTGCGCCCTCCGCACCACGTCCATGTACTTGAATAGCGCGATGGACAGATCTGGGAATTTTTCACAATATACGCTGGGGTATATTAGAAAAGCATTTGACCAATTGTCGATTGTCAATGGGACCTTGGGGCGCCGAGCCAACTCCTGCTCTTCCTCCTTGGACCCCTCCTTCGAAGTCAGTTCCCTATGCAACAGCTTCAGAAAGTCAATGTACTCCCCTTTCCAGATCTTCTCCCTCGTCACCAGCGACAAGTGCGCCCCAGCGGCTTGGTCACCCCCATGTATGGAAGCTTCTGCACCGGCTCCACGCAACTCTCCTTGCTCCCCGCTGTGGCCGACCCTGCCACCGCGCCCTCCAATGCCACGCCAGCGCATGACCCGACCGCACTCGCCGGTGCTCCGCCATCTGTACCCACCTCCGTGTCTTTGGCATACTGACCTTTCACCAGCCGTCCCACGTCATCCCCCGATGTATCCGTCCCCACAGACAACTGCACACATCGCCTCTTGCCCAACCTTACCTGGCGTCAAGGTCGGTGTCCGAGCTGGATCCCGCCGCCTAACCAGTGGAGCTCTGGGGGCCGTCACCCTGGGCGCATCCTGCTGCGGCCGGACCTGCAACACACTGCCAACAACATTACTAGATCCCCCCCTCCCGTATCTCCCCCTCCTCTTCATACTTCCCATCCCCAACCTCCTGTAGCCCCCGGCCATCCCCACTGGCTTTCAGCCGGCTCAACCCCGCCTTCTCCCTGCACACCCGCATCAAATCCACCAGATCCACGCACTCGCCCCCTCATGCCACCGCACTCGTACCAACAGTCAAAGTAACCAGAGCTGCAAGCACCCCCATACCCCCGGCGGCCGATGTGACTCTTCGGGGGGGGGGCTGGTGGTGACTCCTCCTGTCGCCGCCCAACGCCGTCCCATCCCATGTCCCATGTTGGAGCGCGACCGCCCGTACAAGGCAGAGCCGGCCCATCCCCCCGGTGGAACGGAGCCGCATGCTGCTCACCCGAGCCCCTCGCCAACATGTCCTGCCAATGAGAAAAGGTGGAGTCCAGTATTCTGGGGAAAAAAGGCCTTTCCTGTCCCCCCCACGCGCTGCCCCCATCCCACCCCCGCTGCGCCCCTCGGCCCCACCGCGCAGAGTGTCCCCCCTCCACGCCAGGTGCCCAATCTCCTACCCCACTCCCCTGACTCCCAACCCCACCCCTCCCCCCATTCCGGCCACTGCGGGCACGCCCCACCCCCCGGACTCCCATCCTGGTCCCACCCCCCCAAGCCATCCCCCCCACTCCCTGTCACCTCCCCCCCCAGCCCCACCCACCAACCGAGTTCCCCCTGTGGGGGCAGTTTTAAACTACCATGTCAACCTGACAAGTGCACCCGCTTCCAGGCCCCCAACTTCCCTTTTCTTATATGTAAGACACCCCTCAGGTTGGCCCTAGGTACCCCCATATGCAGGGTTCAGTGTATTTAAAAGGTAGGACATGAGCAGGGTTATTTTACATGTCCTGATAAGTGAAATACTGCCAATTCAGTTTTTTCACTATTGAAGGAATATCTGTCCCGTAGGCTAACATGGGAGTTGCTTTGTAATATCTTACAAGTATAACTTTCCATTGGGATAGGATAGAGGGATACCGTTTAGGCTTTCTTAGCTCAGAATTTAATGACACATATTTTTAGGGAAATGGTTTTTAAATTGTGTGTTTGAAAATGCCACATTTTTAGAAAGTAGTCATTTTGTTGTTTAACCATTCTGTGTGCCTCTGCTATTTGTGTATTGAGTGTCTGGTTTGGAGTCACAGGAGCTGGGGATGTGCATTCACTGTAGCCAGTCCCACAGAGGGGGTGAGGGGTTGAGGTGTGCCTTGCGTTGCCTGGGTGACTCATCGCTAGGATGAATATAACTGGTCTGCATTTAGAGAGGAGGGAGGAGTTTAGTTTGCACCTGAATACGCCGTGTCTCCTTTTCACAATGCTGTTCCACCTCCTGCATTCATGCTGGGCCATGGAGGCCAGACTGGTTTGGACTGGGTTCAAAGACCCTTGACCCAAAGAGAACAATTACAACATTGGGTATAATTATTAGACCTTAAATGCCAGGACTTTAGATTACTTCATGGAACAAGAGGACCCTGCAACAAGAAGAGCGGAAGGAATGTGTGGGGAGCACTGCTTTTTCTGCTTGAGGGGTGAGTTGCCCTGTAGTTGCAGCTTCTGTCCGTTTTGGAGGAAAAGGACTGACTCTTTTTGCCCTGCCACAGTATCCTGTTCGTGAAGGACTCTCCAAGGGCCTGTGTGTGCTGCCCTCCTGTTTTGGGAAACTCAGTGACATCAAAGTTTCTATTTTTCCTTGCCATTACTAAAGAATCACCAGGGGTTTTGTTTGCTGAAAAGCCTCCCTGTGCTTTACTACAGGAAAGCTCCCTAGCGCTGTCTGGAGTAAGCATTTCCTGGTGCTTTCACTTTGAGGGAGAATCTCCCTGTGCTTCGCTCCTTGAGATCCAGGTGAGGTTTCATATTGCTTAACGTTTTGGGCAGGGCCCCTACCCCTTTGTGTACAGAGCCCGAGGAAGATCTATCCGTGCCAGTGCAGCCACTCGTCAGCAAGACCAGCGCAAAGGAGGTGAGCGTTGCTAGGCAACCGGAGCAGCCGACCGGAGCTTCCGGTGCCACCAAGCAACACCTCAGGAGGCAGAAGAGGATGTGGGTCATCCACAGCCACCCAGCTCCTCGGAAGAGGAGTCCCCGGGTGGGCCGGAGCAGGATGCCCTCTGACCAGTGACCAGACGAGGAGCGCCATCCAGACTGCACCAGCTGCACAAGCCTGACGCGCCGCGTATCTGGGAAGTTGGCCTGCCATATGCTGTCCACTATTCTAGTGGGCACCTTGCACCAGTGCAAATGACCCTTATTGATGGTAGGTTTAAAGGCAACCTATATAGAAAGCTATCCTAGTGGTAGCTGTGGAGAGCAGGTTTCAGGCTAAGTCTTGCAGGAATGTAAAGCAGCTTGTTTTACCAGTCTATAATCTCATGAATGTCCAAATGAAAGGAAAGCCACACCAGGTATATATATATATGCAGAATTTGTAGTTTGGAGTCTGATCTGAACTGAACACCTGCCAGGAAGAGGCAATTCAGAGGTTTTTAAAACGTGGTTATCTGATGGATGATCTTCTGACAGCTAGAGATAAGGCCAACAGTGTCAGTAGAGATGATGTTGGAGAAGAGGGTTCTGAGAATGCGAACGAAGAGGTAGATAACCCCCCTAAACATGACATCAATACGGTCAGTTTAATCACCACCTTTAACACTGGGGAGAAAAAAATAAGGGGCATCCTCAAGAAACATTGGCCCATTCTCCACACAGACATTAACCTGTCACCGTTACTGCCCATTGAACCCTCCATTATATTCAGGAGAGGACCCTCGATGAGAGATTGCCTAGTAAGAACCAGCCCAGAAGTGAGTGATAACAAGGTTAAGATTTCCAACAAAAAGGGTTTCCATAAATGTATTTCATGCAGAGCGTGCAAGTTCGGGATAAACACGGAGGAATTTCAATCTCCATTCAATCCCATGCCTACACCCATTAGAGACCTGTATACATGTCGTACAGATTACGCTGTATATGTTTTGGAGTGTACGTGCAAACTCAAATATGTGGGAAGCACCAAGTTACAGGTGTTTAACCGCATATTGCAACATCTCAGGGCAATAGTGAACTCTGATTCCAATTATCCTGTCGCCCGGCATTTCGAACTTGTACATGCCAAAAACTTGAACCATCTCACTTACTTTGTTATTGACTCCGTCCCCAAAAACATCCGAGGGGGGGATCGGGAAAAAATTCTGAGACAATTAGAGAGCAAGTACATTGTCCTCTTAAATACCAGAATACCTAATGGGCTTAACAGGGGGGAAGATTTACAAGTTTTTTTGTAAATAAATCATTATCTAATCCCTATGTAGCAACCTCGAATTGAGTAGCCTGTGTAGACATCTTTTTTCCAACGAATTAAGTGAACTCTGTTCTTTTGTTGTTCTCCCATTTTTTCAGCCATGTACAGCACAGTTAAATTGAGCTCATAGCTACCTACAATGTAAAACCATGTGCAATCTATTCTGCTTTTAAACAATGGTCTTGGCATTTATTATACTATATTTAGTCACTATGGCTATAGTGAACACTTAGCATCAGCAGCCATGCCTGATTGTTTTTAACTGTGGTGGGTTTCTATAACACTGGCGCAGGTACATTGAATTACATGACATCTTTTGGTATGATTCGTTGTTATCATAGCATACATGTACTTACTGCGAGAATCTTATGCACTTGGGCACTTGAGCACTGTTTTTTTGATAACAACGATGGAGGTCTTGTATTATGCTTTGGACATGTCACAATAATTTTGCACATATGTTTTTGACTGGTATGAAATGAAGATTGAATACTAATTTTTCATGAGGCATTATTGTATATATCTTGAAATGAATTTTACTTGATATTGCACTAGCACTTTATTCAGCTCCTAGACTTATCTGAATATCGAAATGTCCTTTTGAGTTTTGTAATTTGTACATATGTGTAAATGAAGTATTTTTTCCATGTCCTTTACCCCCTTACTCCGTTGTTATCGTTTCTACCTCTATGTTTGACACAGTATTTAAACACCCCCATTGGTAATTTGAGGCCATGTGATCAAGGCCGTTTGTGACGGCCGAAACGCGTCATGCCGATGGCGATGGGAAAAATAAAGCCACATCTTTGAAAATCTACCTTGGTGTTTTTGAGATCTGTTCCGCGGTGGTGCGAGGAGACGCATTGCAGGACTCTTGTTTTGATATATATATATATATATATATATATATATATATATATATATATATATATATATATATATATATATATATATAAAATATATGTATTTATTCTAAACACATCCCTCTAGTCTCTTTATCAGGCTAGAGGCAAAAGTACATTAAGTAAACTTATTTAGCATACAGTAAACTAGCACAATATATGGTTAGCCATAGGGGCGTACCAAACCATATACTAAGAAAGTGCTATAAGAACCCTGACTGACATAGATACAAGACCTAGAGCCTTTAGAACCGCTGGGGCCACCAGGAACTACCCAAGGTAGAGACACAGGGGACCCGCGGGGGACGCGTACAGTGTCTAAACACAGCTGCGAATCACCATTTACTTCTATGGGGAAAGTCGCGGTAGGAAAATTACAAAGGAAGGATACGTAGAAGGGGACTTGGAGCAAACCCCTTTAGAACTAGGCAGTTCTAGAGTAAATACCCACTGGAGCACCGGTGTACTAGAGTTACCTCACCCAGGGAAGCCGGGTGCATAGGTGTCTTTTGGTGTCGCGTTTCGTCTTTGTTTTCAAAGGTGATCTGCTGCAAAGTGCTGCTGGCGACCAAGTCGAAAGTGTACGGGTGGATCCAAGGGTGGATCGAAGATCTGAAGAACCTGAAAGCAGAGGGGACAGAGTGACCAGGAAGGCAATGAAAAGATGCCAAACCAATGTCGGGTGATTTCAGGTGAAGAAGGTGAAGCTTGACTCTTCAGCCTCGAAAACCAGGAGGAGTCAATGACAACCAGGAGCTGGATTCGAGCTGTCCCATAAAGGATTTTGAGTGCTGCAGTGTCGGTTTCCGAATTGGACCCAACAAGCCTTTGCAACAGCAACCCATGCAGAAATCAAAGATTGGCTTTGGTGCAGACCAGCAAGATCTGAGGGACTCACCCTTTAGAGAGCAGTCAGAACACGTATGAGGCAACCAGGAAAACCCAAGAAACAGAAGAGTTACCTTTGCGGAGACCCACCAGTTGATGGACCAGGGATCGCAAAGGAGCCTCAAGCAAAAATGCTAGAAGCAGGCCCACGGAACATTCATGGAGTGTAGGCCCACAATCTTCAGTGCAAATTGTGCTTGGGGCTTGCACTACAAGTAGCCCAATGCACAACTTCAGGAATGCTCGGGAAGTTGATGCACTAGCAACTGTGCATGGTGTCCAGGGGTTCCGGTTCCATGTCACACAGGTGGGCTGCGGGTCTCAGCTTTGCTGGGATCACGTGTCAGCCTTTGAGAAGTCTGGAAGTCTGGGTCTTGTGTCGCTAATCCATCTGGATCTGGCAGGAGCCTTGGAAATGCAGACCGGCAAGATGCTTCTTTGGTGCCTGTTTGAACAGGGGGAGTCCCTTCTTGACCCTCAGGGAGATTCTTCCATCTTCTAGTCAAAATAGAATGTCGAAGTTCCAGGATATATGTTTCAGAGTGTCATCCAGAGTAATCTAAAGTCCTAAGGACTGGGTTCCTATACTTATAATAAGTTTAGGGGTTGGACTTACTCTAGGGTCCCACCTATGGGAGGACCCAGGATGGGGGTGGTTACACCCCTTTCCCTTTGTCCAGTTTCGCGCCAGAGCAGGGGCTAAGTGCCCCTGCAAAAGATTTGAACTGGGATATGCACAGGGACACCAAGTGTGCCCCCAGCACTGTCTGGATTGCTAGTGTGTGTGTGGTCTGCTCGATCAGTCCTGAGGCGGAAGCCGGGACCTGAAAGCGATTTTTGAATCCTGCTGCTAGTTGGTTTTAATAGTGTAATTTTATATTTGGACTATTTTAAAATTGCTTATTTGCACTTCAAGGGCTCGAATCTAAGCCACATCTCCCCATTTGGCCCCGCCATCTTTAGGGAGGAGCAGTGCTGGGCGAGCAGTCTAGTGATCCGCCCTCCCGCCCCTGCTTGTATAAAAAACCGTGTAGAATCACAGCGCCACTGATTGCTAGTGTGTGTGTGGTCTGCTTGATCAGTCCTGAGGCGGAAGCCGGGACCTGAAAGCGATTTTTGAATCCTGCTGCTAGTTGGTTTTAATAGTGTAATTTTATATTTGGACGATTTTAAAATTGCTTATTTGCACTTCAAGGGCTCGAACCTAAGCCACATCACCCCATTTGGCCCCGCCATCTTTAGTGAGGAGCAGTGCTGGGCGAGCAGTCTAGTGCTCCGCCCTCCCGCCCCTGCTTGTATAAAAACCCCGTAGAATCACAGCGCCACTGATTGCTAGTGTGTGTGTGGTCTGCTCGATCAGTCCTGAGGCGGAAGCCGGGACCTGAAAGCGATTTTTTAATCCTGCTGCTAGTTGGTTTTAATAGTGTAATTTTATATTTGGACAATTTTAAAATTGCTTATTTGCACTTCAAGGGCTCGAACCTAAGCCACATCACCCCATTTGGCCCCGCCATCTTTAGTGAGGAGCAGTGCTGGGCGAGTAGTCTAGTGCTCCGCCCTCCCGCCTCTGCTTGTATAAAATGACACCTTGGCCCAGGAAGCACAGCCGACCAATCAATCAATTAATCAAAGCATTTGTATAGCGCGATACTCACCCGGAGGGTCGCAAGGCGCTTGGGGGAGGGGGGTTCGCTACTGCTCGAACAGCCAGGTCTTGAGTTGCTTCCTGAAGGAGAGGTGGTCTTGGGTCAGGCGGAGGTGGATGGGGAGGGAGTTCCACGTCTTGGCAGCCAGGTAGGAGAAGGATCTTCCTCCCGTTGTGGCTCTTCGGATGCAGGGGACGGCGGCGAGGGCGTGGCTGGTCGATCGTAGCTGGCGAGTGGGAGTGTAGAAGGTCAGGCGGTCGTTGAGGTATCTTGGGCCTTGGTTGTGGAGAGCTTTGTGTGCGTGAGTGAGGAGTCAGAACGTGATTCTCTTGCTGACGGGGAGCCAGTGCAGGTTTCTCAGGTGTTCGGAGATGTGGCTGTGTCGGGGAATGTCCAGGATGAGGCGTGCTGAGGCGTTCTGGATGCGCTGGAGTCTTTTGTGTAGTTTGGCTGTGGTTCCGGCGTAGAGGGAGTTGCCGTAGTCCAGTCGGCTGGTGACAAGGGCCTGGGTGACCGTCTTCCTGGTATCGGTGGGGATTCACCGGAAGATCTTACGTAGCATGCGTAGGATGTTGAAGCACGACGAGGAGACGGCATTGACTTGTCTGGTCAAGGAGAGGGAGGAGTCCAGGATGAAGCCCAGGATGAAGCCCAGGTTGCGTGCGTGGTCTGTAGGTTTGGGTGCGCTGCCCAGGGCAGGGGGCACCAGGAGTCGTCGCAGGCGGAGGGCGACGATCCCAGGATGAGGACTTCCGTCTTATCTGAGTTCAGTTTCAGGCGGCTGTTCATCATCCACTCGGCTACGTCTTTCATTCATTCGTGTATGTTGGTTCTGGCGGTGGTGGGATCGTTGGTGAGGGAGAGGATCAGCTGGGTGTCGTCGGCGTAGGAGATGATGTTGAGGTTGTGTTGGCATGCGATGGCCGCAAGGGGGCTCATGTAGATGTTGAACAGCGTGGGGCTGAGTGATGATCCTTGTGGTACGCCGCAGATGACTTCAGTGGCCTCGGATCTGAACGGGGGGAGGCGGACTCTCTGTGTTCTTCCGGCGAGGAAGGAGATGATCTACTCCAGTGCCTTCTCCTGGATTCCAATGTTGTTGAGGCGCTGCACTAGGGTGCGGTGGCAGACCGTGTCGAACGCCGCGGAGAGGTCCAGGAGGATGAGGGCCGCTGTTTCCCCGTTGTCGAGCAGGGCTCGGATGTCGTCGGTGGCTGCGATGAGGGCGGTTTCGGTGCTGTGGTTGGCCCGGAAGCCGACTGCGAGTGGTCGAGGGATCCATTCGTCACGAGGAAGGCGGCCAGCTGTCTGTTGACGGTCTTCTCAATGACTTTGGCAGGAAAAGGAAGGAGCGAGACGGGACGCTAGTTTTTGAGGTCGGTGGGGTCCGCTGATGGTTTCTTCAGTAGGGCGCTGAGTTTAGTGTGCTTCCAGCTCTCTGCGAAGGTGGCGGTGTCGAAGGAGGTGTTGATGATGTCCCGTAGATGGGGCGCGATGACGGTGTCGGCCTTGTTGAAGACGTGGTGAGGGCAGGGGTCGGTTGGGGATCCGGAGTGGATGGTGTTCATCGTGCGGATGGTGTCTTCGGTGTTGACCGGGGTCCAGGCACGGAGGGTGGTGGTGGGGGGCGTTGGTACGGTCGTAGGGTGCGTTGGCTGTGTGCTGAAACTGTTGTGTATGTCTGCAATCTTGCTGTGGAAGAACGCGGCAAGCGAGTTGCAGAGGTCTTGCGAGGGAGTGATGTCGTTGTTTCCGGCGCTGGGGTTGGAGAGCTCTTTGACAATGTTGAAGAGTTCCTTGCTGTTGTGGGCGTTGTTGTCTAGTCATTCCTTGAATGCGGTTTTCTTGGTGGTGTGGATCAGCTGGTGATGTTTTCGGGTGGCGAGCTTGAGAGTGGTCATGTTGTCTGTAGTTGGGTCTCTGCGCCAGGCTTTCTCGAGGTCCCGGCAGTTCTTCTTGGAGCTCTTGAGTTTGTCGGTGAACCAGGATGCTTTCTTGGTGCCGGGTCTGGCGGGGGGGGTCTTCAGTGGAGCGAGGTCGTCTGCGCAGTTGCTGATCCACTTCGTGAGGTTGTTGGCAGCTTGGTTGGGGTTCGCTGAGCTGGCGGGAGGGTTCTGGCTCAGGGATGTGGTGAGCTGGTCGGCAGTGATCTTGTTCCAGCTTCTGCGGGGGACCTGTTGCGGGTGGTGGTGGTGCGTGGTCTTGCTTAAGCTGAAGTGGACGCAGCTGTGGTCTGTCCAGTGGAGTCCGGAGGCATGGCTGAAGGAGATGTCCTTGCTGGAGGAGAAGACGGGGTCAAGCGTGTGGCCGGCGTAGTGGGTGGGGGTGGTCACCAGTTGCTTGAGTCCGAGGTTGGTGAGGTTGTCCGGCAGGGTGGTGGTGTTGCGGTCGTTGTTGTTCTCCAGGTGGAAGTTGAGGTCCCCGAGGAGGATGTAGTCAGCGGAGGGGAGGGCGTGCGAGCTGATGAAGTCGGCGATGTCTTCGCTGACTTGTGCGCGTGGTCCCGGGGGTCTGTAGATGAGGGTGCCTCTGAGGGTGGTCTTGGGGTCGGTGTGTATCTGGAATTGCAGGTGTTTGGCGGCTGTGAGGGTGTCGTCGGAGTTGGTCGTGATTCGGATGGTGTTCTTGTAGACGATGGCGATGCCTCCTCCAGTCTGGTTGATGTGGTCTCTCCAGGTGATCTTATATCCGTCCAGGATGGCAATGGCGATGTCGGGTGCTGAGGAGGCGTTCATCCAGGTTTCCGTGAGGAAGGCGACGTCTGGAGATGTGGTGTCAAGGAGGTTCCAGAGTTCCACGGCGTGCCTGTGGACAGAGTGGGTGTTGAGTAGGATGCACTTCAGGTGGTTGCTGCCGGTGCTCGTCTCGGCGGGTGCGGTGCAAGTCCGGATGCAGGATAACTTGCAGGATTGGCAGGTGAAGGGTCCGTGGGTGCGTCCTGGGGTGGCTCGGTGGCAGCCGGGTATCCGGCCAGTGTTGAGTGCGTTGAGGGTGGCGTAGGTGTAAGTCCGGCGGGTGGGCAGGCATCTTCGGGGCCAGGGGGCTGGCACAGGGCGCGGTCCAGGCGCGGACGGGCATGGACGGGCTTGCCTTTGGTGCGCCTTCGGCGCACAATCGGCGCGCCCGCTGCGCACACGTGCGGACTTTGCCATAAATGGAGAGGTGGGGGGGGGGCGGGAGGAGGGAGGAGCAGCTGGGAGGCGGGAGCGGGCGGCGAATGGGGATCGGGGATGAGGAAGGGGGCGGGGCCGCAGGGGAGCAGCGGCAGGGGTCGGGAAAGGCAGGAAACGGCGGGAAGGAGAGCGGAGGTGGTGGCGAGGGGGAAGGCCTGAGGGCGGAGTCCCTGGAGGCAGCAGCGGCAACAAGCAGGAAGCAGCGGTGGAGACCAGGCACACGGGGGCCGTGCGGTAGGTGGAGCGACCTGGAAGCGGGCGCACCGAAAGCACGCCAATGGCAAGCCCGTCTGCGCCCGTCCATGCCGGACCCGCGCCCAGTGCCAGGACCCCTGGTGGGATGCCTCTAAATCCTATAACGCCCTATTCCTATAACCGCAATTCGTTGCGGGCGCTAAGGGGCAACATCAATACCACAGGCTGTGTCACTCTGGATTTGGGAGGAGACCGACGACCTATCATTATCATTGTGTCAACTGTATGCAGGCTCTTCCCAACCTACTTTGGCAAGCCTCTACATCTGTCTTAGTCTCACACAAAAACATTGTAAGGAAAGAGGACGCCACTGTAAAATGCTTACTACTCAACGCCAGATCCCTGGTAAAGCACAGTATTGAACTGGCGGAACTTATACAGGACTCTAATGTTATGATAGCTTTCATAACAGAATCATGGACAGACGCAACCTCTCGCCCAGATATTGTTAAAGCCACCTCCTCGGATTATGTGTGTTTTACGCTGAACAGAGAAAGGAAAAGAGGGGGAGGGCTGGCTATTATTTACCACAAATCTATCAGAGGGACCTTCCAGCCTGGCGTAACCGACTTAGACGAAGCGTTAGTCATTAACTTTACTCTCTCCGATCACCATTGCTTTAGTGGCTGTCTTATCTATAGGCCACCCGGAGCAAAAGCTCCATTTCTTGCGGCGCTGAGCAGTCTGCTAGAGGAAGTGGTATGCGTTAACACCTTCACAGTACTAGGGGATTTTAATTTCCATCTCGAAACCGTGTCAGACGCAGATACCCTGGATCTTGTAGAACTGTTGCAAGGGGTAGAGTTAACACAAAGGATTTGCGGCCCCACTCATAAGGCAGGTCACACCCTAGATGGCATATTTTCCAATCACCCCAACCTAGAAATTACGGCTGTACAGCCAGTTTCATGGTCGGATCATGCCGCAGTCCAGTTTAAAATTCTCCTTGCCCCCCTTCTAGACATAGTAAGGCAAAAATGCCACCGAGATTGATCAGAAAATGGAAAAACATAGAAGGCGAGGCACTTGAAGGCTTACTGAGAACCTCAATGACACCCCCTACAGAAAATGTCCAGGACGCGGCCACAGCCTATACAAGCTGGCTGGACGCTGCATGTAGACAACTAGTGCCTCCTACAATCTATCATTCTACGCGCACAAATCCTTCAGCACCTTGGTTCTCAGAACAAATCAGGGACCACAAAGTTCTCTGTAAAAAACTGGAAATAACCTGGCGGAAGAACTACAGGGAGGAGGACAAAAAATTACTCAATGTAGAATTGAGAGTTTACAAGGAGATGATCCGCATGGCCAAATGTGCGTTTTTTACTAAACGCATTAAAGAAGGAAGAAACTCCCCTAAGGAATTATTTTATACAGTGTCCTCCTTGGCAACCCCCAAACCAGTGGAGATACCTCCAAGTCGTCAATTGTGTGAAGACTTGGCCAAATTCTTTCTGGGTAAAGTAGAAAAGATCTTCCACCCCCTGGATAACCAAGTTAAGACGAACGCTTCTGAAACAACTGCCCCTAAAACAAACCTTGAGACTGATGGAAATTTGGAAAGACTACTTAATTTCGCACCAAATAAGGAAAAGGAGGTAGCAATCCGGCTACCGAGGATAAAATCAGGCTCCCCCCGTGACCCTTGTCCAGCCACCATTGCTAAAGTAGCTTCCTCTACCATTGCCTCAACACTTACTCCACTGTTCAATGTCATGCTGGATAGCGGGGAGTTTCCGTCACTATGGAAACATGCGCCCATATTGCCCCTTTTAAAAAAAACAATCTAGACATAACTGACCTGAATAACTATCAGCCGATTGCCAGGTTACCCCTCCCAGCTAAAATCATGGAGGGCATATTAAACACACAGCTGAGTACCTTCTTGGGGACAGGTGAGTGTCTAGATCCATCACAGCATGGATTTCGAGCTGGGCACAGCACAGAATCGGCCCTGACCAAATCAGCCGAGGACATAAGAACTGTGATTGACGCAGGTGGTAGAGCTGCTCTGATCCTACTGGACTTGTCCGCGGCCTTCGATACGGTCCACCACAAACTATTGGTGGACCGATTGGGGGCCTGTGGGATCCAAGGAAAGGCACTTAAAATCTTGCAAGCCTTTTTATCCAGCAGGACTCAGACGGTGACCCTGGGGGATTTTGAATCGGACCCATTTGTGCCCCCCTGTGGAGTCCTGCACGGGTCTTCCTTGAGTCCGACTCTTTTTAACGTGTATGTCTCCACCCTTGCCCCAATCATCAGATCCTTTGGTTTTAATCTTACATCCTTCGCTGACGACACGCAGATTGTGGTGTCGCTGCTTCCGGGTGAAATGGAGAGCACAGCAGATAGGTTCAGAGGCTGCATGCGGGAGATCAGCATCTGGATGGCAGCAAACTGCCTTAAGCTCAATTCAGCAAAAACCGAAGTGTTCCTGTTTGGGTCCAGAGATAACTTCTGGACCCCTCGTTGGTGGCCAGAGGAAATGGCGGCTCCCCCCTCCCCGGTTTAAAAGTTCAAAAACCTGGGTGTTGTGATGGATGACTCACGGTCCTTCAGGCCACATATCAATGCACTGTCCTCAGCTACCCACTATGTGTTGAAAACTATTCGGAAAGTCCTACCGTTTCTTGCGGATGAACACAGGAAGACAGTGGTCAATGGATTGGTGATATCCCGACTAGATTATTGTAACAGCTTGCTGCTGAACGCCCAACAGGGGCTGTTAAATAAACTTCAAATCCTGCAGAATGCAGCTGCGCGTCTGATTACGGGCACACCCAAGTTTGCTTCGGTAGCTCAAGACTTGGTGAAGCTACACTGGTTACCAGTGCGTAAAAGAATAATTTTTAAAAATCTCTGCGTAATTTTTAAGGCTTTGCATGGTCTAGGCCCCCAATGCATGATGAAGCTCTTCCAGTGGTACAAGCCTGTAAGATCATTAAGGTCAGCAGAGCAGGAGCTGGTGGTAGTCCCAAGAGTCAGGAAAGCCCGGTGGGGAGGTAGGAGCCTCTCCCTGGGAGCGGCGAAGATTTGGAATGCGTTGCCACTGAGCCTTAGACAGCTTCCAGATCTGCTTTCATTCAGGAAAGCCCTCAAAACATGGCTCTTTACACACTAACTCCCCAGTTCATGTGCACTAGAGATCACTCAGAACCAGGACACCTTCGGCAGTGCGCTTTAAAAATGTAATAAATAAATAAATAAATAAATAAATGAAAAGCATTCTCTGAATACACTAAGGGCTGTCTGAGAGGTGGTTACACCTCCCTGTGACGGGAAACCTATTGTCCAGGCCTCCCCTGCTGGAGTTTTGTCCAGCAGTAGGAGGTCAGACTTGTGCCTGTGGCTGCAGTATCCATTTTGTGATGCCAGGACTCTTTTAAACTATTACCGGTTAAGTAAGTATGTACATGTTTTCTCCCTCTAGAAGGGTGGAATTCTACCCTCGCTGCCAGAACTGGCAGGGGGAGGGGTTAGGATTCCAAAGTGTTTGACACCAAACACGACAGGTTTTCATGCAGCTATTCTAAAGTTAGCATTAACCGTGAGGTTATAATGCACTCAAGAGTGTATGGTCTGGCTGCATCACAGAGCAGCTACAAAAAAGAGATTCCGAAAGCTGCAGAGGGGTCCTGCTCATGCATGGGCACCCTCTCACACCAAACCAAGCACTCTGCCTTCAGGATTGATAAGGCCTGCCATAGGAGTGACTTATAGGTTTATTTGTGTCAGTGATATAAGGTTGATATAGGTAACCTATATCTCAGTAAGGGGTGCATGCACCACCTTACCCAGGCTGCAGTAGCAGACCTGTGGTGCCATTTTGGAAGGCTTCCCAGGGTGGCATAATACATGCATCAGCCCCTGGTAGGCCTATGCCTTAGTACCTAAAGTATCATGTACTAGGGACTCACAAGGGTAACCCAGTAACTAATCTGGAGTGTAACTAATGTACATGCAATCTATTTAGAGAGGTAACAGCTAGGCTGGGGTCCTGGTTAGCAGAGCCCCAGCCAGATTAAAGAAAAAAACTGTGAAACACTAGCAAAAAGTGGGGGTAACCATAGTAAGCAAATCCTACTCTCCTACAGCGTACTGCTGCAAGAGCAACACCTCAAGCCACCCAGCTTCTGGGCAAATCCATTGAGGGCACTTTGCTGATTTAACTGCACTGCTATTGTGTGTGGGTAGGTCCTGGGAGGAAGGAGGAGTGCAGGGTGGTGTGATGTCATTTCATTTACTGATGGGTGATGGGCAAAAAAAGAGCAAGAGCCTAACATCTTTATGCTGATAGTTGTGCTTTGTTTTAAGCGGCGGGGGAAAATGAGTGGCAGTAAGCCACTCTGTAATGTGCAGTCACTAGCTTTTCTGTCATTTATATCCTAGCTGGGGGAAGTATTAACACAATTTTACTGCAATGTTTAAATATTTCTTGTGTTTAAATAAGTGGAGACATATTTAAATGTTGCCAGTTAACTAAAATAATTGTGTAAAATCTGAGGGGGGCCCGATGCACTTTATTTCTTTACTGGGGGGCGCAGCATCAAAAAGTTTGAAGACCACTGACTTATACCCTGTTTTGCCTTTGAAGTATTTGTTCAGAAAGTCTCTCTTGCTCAGTTAAACCAGTTATGTCCTCCCGGGTCCAGCCACACTATTGAGGGTTAAGACAGCATTGTGCAGGGCAGCACCAGCCTATTCAGGTGCTAGTGACAACTCCACCCATCACTCCAGCCTAGGATGGCTCATAAGCATATGCAGGGCACACCTCAGCTCCCTATGTGTGAGTGTCTGCAGTGAATGGACAAAATCCCCTATCAGTCTAAAACCAGCTAGTGAATCCACAAGCAGACAAAGGCACACAAGATGGTTAAAAACCAAAATGCCTACTTTCTAAAAGTATCATTCTCAAACACACAATTTAAAAATCACCTTTACTAAAAGGTGTGTTTTTAAATTCTGACCTCAGAGAGCCTAAACTCCAAATCTGTAGCTGTTCCCAATTAAAAGTTACACTTGTAAGCTGTTACAAGGCAGCTCTAGTTACAGCCTATGGGAGAGCTAGTCTTTGCAATAGCGAAAAACGAAATACACAGTATTTCACTATTGGCACATGTAAAACACACTTGTACATGTCCTACCTTTTGCATACACTTCACCCAGCCCATGGGGGTCCCTTGGGCACACCTTAGGGGTGACTTACATGTAAGGAAAGGGAAGGTTAGGGCCTTGTAAGGGAGTACGCTTGCCAGGTCGACATGACAGTAAACAACTGTGTGCGCAAACACGGCAGTGGCAGGTCTGAGTCAAATTTGAGAGGCTACTGGTGTGGGTGGCACAATCAGTACTGCAGGAGCAGCATTACAAAGTTTGAAGACCACTGACTTATACCCTGTTTTCCCTTTGAAGTATTTGTTCAGAAAGTCTCTCTTGCTCAGTAAACCCAGTTCTGTCCCCCCGGTCCAGCCACACTATTGAAGGTGGAGACACCATTGTGCAGGGCAGCAGCAGCCTATTTAGGTGCTATTGACGACCCCTCCCACTACTTCAGCCTAGGATGGCTCATCAGCATATGCAGGGCACACCTCAGCTCCCTTTGTGTGAGTGTCTGTAGTGATGGTTTAAAAACAAAAATGACTACTTTCTAAAAGTATCATTCTCAAACACACAATTTAAAAAACACCTTTAGTAAAAAGTGTGTCTTTAAATTCTGACTTCAGAGAGCCAAAACTCCAAATCTTTAGCGGATCCCAATTGAAAGTTACACTTGTAAGTTGTTAAAGGCAGCTCCAACGGCAGCCTATGGGAGAGCTTGTCTTTGCAATAGTGAAAAACGAAATACACAGTATTTCACTATCGGGACGTGTAAAACACACCAGAACATGTCCTACCTTTTGCATACACTTCACCCAGCCCATGGGGGTACATTGGGCCTACATTAGGGATGACTTACATGTAAGGAAAGGGAAGGTTAGGGCCTGACAACTGAGTGCACTTGCCAGGTCGACATGACAGTAAACAACTGCGTGCACAGACATTGCAGTGGCAGGTCTGAGTCACATTTGAAAGGCTACTGGTGTGGGTGGCACAGTCAATGCTGCAGGCCCATTAGAAACATTTAATTTACAGGCCCTAGGCACACACAATACACTTTACTGGGGATCAGTAAATCAACTATGGCAATCATGGTTAATCAACCATAATTATAATTTACATAGGGAGCACTTGCACTTTGGCATTGATCAGCAGTGGCAGAGTGCCAAGAGTACCTAAACCAGCAAAAATGAAATCCAGCACACAGTCAAAAAGTACAGGAGGTAGAGGCAAAAATATAGGGCAAACCATACTAAGGATTCCAGGCTTAACATGGGCAGGGTGTTGACTGGAGTTGTATTGAGAAAGAAGTGGATGATGGAGTTGTCGGTCCATGTGAGTGGTGTGGTGGAGTTATATTTGATGCTGTTATTTGTGGTGAAGATGGGGTCCACTCAGTGTCCTGTGGGTTTTTTTTGGTTCTGGGACGAGCTGGGTGAATCCAATGTTGCTCAAGCTTTTGAGAAATGCTGTGAAACAGGGGTTATTTCAGTCTTCCAGGAGAAAGTTGAGGTCACCAAGGAGAATTTAAGCTCTGGAGTCGATGGTGAGTGAAGCAACGAAGTTGGCGATGAGGTTGGTAAAGGTGGCTCATGATCTGGGTGTTTAGTAGGCGAGGGTTTTTGTTTGTGAAGTTTTCAGAGATTTGCAGCTTGAAGTGCAGGTGTTTCATGAATGGGGTGGCATTCTCTATGGATGTTGCACATTTGATGGGCTCCTTGTAGATGATAGCGAGCCCTCCTGGCTTGTGCAGGCAGTCCTGTTGAATGATGGTGTAGCCTGCTGGAATTGCAGTGGCGACCTCAGGAGCTGGTGAGGGATTGAGCAAGGTCTCTGTGATGAAGACGATATCTATCGGGTGCGTGGCTACTCAGCAAGGCCCATATTTTGTTTCTGGGTTTGCTGAGTGATTATGTGTTCAGAAGCATGCATGAGTGTTGGTGTTAACATGTGTATTTGCTGTGGCATGTGTTGTACGGTGGGGTGGGTATTGTTGGTGCTTGTGTTTGTGTGGGGATTGTGGTTGGGGGGCTTCTGGACAACCAGCAGTGGATGCAGGAGAAAGCTTTTATCGTGGTCTGAGGCAGGGCACAGCAGCAGTTGGGGCAATGGCATTTGCGGTCTAGTATCCTAAGGAGAGCTGCAGAGTATCGCTCGGTGGTGATTGGATCAGGATTTCTGGCGCTGGCACGGTCCAGGTGTGGACGGGCACAGACAGACTTGCCTTTGGTGCATCTTTGAAGCATCAGCGGTGCACCCACAGCTGCCATTAAGTAGGTCCTGGGAGGAGTAGGAGTGCACAGTGGTGTGGTGTCATTTCCTTGACTGATGGGTGATGGGCAAAAAAAGAGCAAGAATCTAGGACAATATCACTCCCTGTTCCTCACCCACATTAAGAGCCTTTTTAGGTAGCCCCTGTCAAGTAGCTTATGGATGTGAATGTCCGATCCGTGTAAATAATCTGATCTCTAGGTACAATTCTGCCATATTCTCAAAAATTGCTAATTTTCTCTTATATTACTAGGATGATGGCTCTAGCATCTGAGCAATGCATTTCTTTCTGTTAGTTTATGATACATGGTTGATAGAATTCAGTATCTTTACCTCTGATAAGGATATCAAGGAAATTAATTTCCTCTCTGTCATATGTCAAACTGACCTGAGTATCCCTCGATCTACTATTTAACCAGTTCAGGATTGCTGGTCTGATCACCACTAGAGCATCCCTCTGGGTGATATTGGTATATGCTGATGTAACATCCATTGTGACCAATGTTTGGTCCTGTGGCACATAATGATGCAATTGGAGTATGCCCATTGTATACCTAACAAAAGCCCTAGTCTCCTCAACAAAAGGTTTAATAAAACATTTACGTTTTGGGAGAGAGGCTCAAGGATGGATCCACACCTTGGTGGCTTTTCCAGGTGTTTGTGTATCTTAGGTGTTGGACAGGCCACATGAAGGGCCGCTCTCCCCCGGCCCAACCAGGCCCAAGCCCGGTCACGCAAGTACCACACACCACCATTGCACGTCCTCCGTCCCCTCAGGGACCCCTGCCCTCGAGCATGTCGACCTCGTGGGTCCGATCCACTGCCGGCCCACGCGCCCATCCTGGGGCGCCATCTTGGACACTCCACCACGAGGCCGCCTGGCCCCCGATCGACCTCAACCCTGGGCCTGGCCCGGCCTCAGACATCCCGGCACCACCATCCACCCAGGACGTGAGCGGGCTACTTGGCAAGTCAATGGGAGAAAGAGGTGTCGATGGCTCTCCCCCGCCAAGTGCCGCTCGCCCATCGCCTCCCCGGGCGCTGGCTCCACCCCCCTGCTGGGTGTCTGGACTCCCTCATCCCGGACCTCCCGACCTCCAAGTGCGAGGGTCCGGACATCAAAGCACACCAGCCCTATAACTGGGGCAGCTCCAGAGCAGGAAGGCAGTTGTATCTTGGAGTCGAGAGACGCAGAGAAGAACTCATCCGTGACGGACTACTGGCGCTGCCATAGCTCTGTCTCGTGCACCATCGTCTTGCCTGCTGGCGCTGCCGCAACCTTCGTAACCTTCATATCCTTCATCGTCGTCGGGACCTGCTGGCGTGGCCGCGGACCGTTTGTAACCATCATCTTCATCGGGACCTGCAGGCTCCGCCGCGGACCGTCGTTTCCTTCGTCCATCTCGGGACCTGCTGGCTCCGCCGCGGCCCGATCATCTAGAACGCCGAGCTCGAGGATTGAGAGCTATTTCCATCTTTTTGGTAACAAGACTGTCCCGCTACCCTTTTCCCAAACCAGAGACCAGAATCGAGGGGACCCCTGAGTCCAGACCTCCTTGTACCATTCCATCGTAAACTTAAAGCATTGCCTATAAAGTCTCGTTGAACTTTAACCTTGTGTGGTGTCCGTCTGTGGGGGGGAAGTTACTTGTCTGTACGATCGCTGGAGACGGCTCTCCCCGGAGACCTCTCCCCTTATCCTCGGCCGACCCTCCCGGTCCGTCTAACATTGGTGGCCAGCGGCGCGATCCGAATCACCGCATAAACGTACAGAGAGTAGCTCACCCCACGACGAAATCACAATGACAACTAAAGAAAGCGGATCAACCGAGAAGTTCCAGATGGAGAAATTGGATGAGTACAGCCATCGTGAACTAAAACAATTCTGCATCGAACTAGGTATCGCTACCACCGGACTAAGTACCAAAGACGATTTTAAGCATGCCCTAGAGTCTTGGGCAGAAACCGGGGCCGCCGGAACCCCCGATCAAAGCACCGCAGCAAAAACCACCACGGCCCCTGAAGAGCGAAGAACGGGTCTCTCGCAAGACGAGATCCAGGAAAGAGAAAAAACCCGACTACACGAGCTGGAAATGGCCCGACTCAAAATGGACGTTGAGCTTAAGTTGGCCGAACAAAAAATCAACTTAGAGCACCTGCGTCTCCGAGAAGAAAGAGAGGAGAAACAGAGACAAAGGGAGCTCGAGGAAAAGAAACTGGCGTACGAACACGAGCGGAACCTAGCTGAGATCAACCTACGCAAGCAGAATAAAGGAGTAGGGGTGCCCGAGCAACCCCACACCCCAGGGGCAACAGAGAAAAAGGTACACATCCCCAAGGATGTCGTTCGAGAATACTTCCGAGAGGACGACATCCAGCAATGGTTTAAGGCCTATGAAATCGCTATGACTGCACACCGGATCGATAGAAGCGATTGGGGAGCCGGTCTATGGGGGAGATTCCTCAATGAGGGCCGCGATGCCCTGCTACAGCTCCCGGACCACCAGATGACCTCCTATGACCATATGAAAGCTGCACTCCTCACCCGCTATGGCCTCACACCCGAGATGTACCGCCAGAGGTTCCGAGACTGCACCCGCATCCCGGGTACAACTTGGGTGGACTATGTAAACTACTTTAGCCGAGCCTTCGAGGGCTGGATCAAAGGAAGCAACGTCACAACCTACGAACAACTGTTTAATCTTATGGTATGGGAGCATCTGTCGAACAATTGCTTCATTGAACTCCGCCAGCACCTCCTCGACAGCAAGTTAACGGATCCCCGGCAGCTCGCAGCCGAAGCTGACCGGTGGGAGATCACCAGAGTGGGCCGGAATGGGTCCTACGAACAGAACCGGAACAACAATGGTCAGCACCGTCCCCGAGGAGGAGGAGGGGGCCAAGGACGAGGAAGAGACAACGCCCCGGTCGCCCCCGCTACCAGCACCACCCCCCCGGCCAACCGGGGCAGCACCCCGGCGCGACCGGGTTACCGAGCCAATGTTACGTGCCATCGATGCCAACGAGTCGGCCACTATGCAAACGACCCAAACTGCCCCCAGTACCAGAGCCCAAGACCCCGCCAAGTAGCCGCTGCTGCTCTAGGGGAGGAACAGATCACAGAGGAACAAGAGGAATATGAACAAGAGCATCAAGAATGGGAGCCAGCCGCCATGGCTCTAGCATGCTTAGGGGGGAAAGACATGGTCCCGCGGGTCCCCCTACCCGCTAACACCCAGAAGTACAGCCAATGGGTGAGCATCAACGGACGCCGGGCCGAAGCCCTTCGTGACACCGGGGCCAGTGTAACAGCCGTCCGCTGTCACCTGGTGACCCCAGAACAGTATCTACCGAACATTCTCTGCCCGGTACGTTCAGCCGATAACTCAGAAAGTCTGTGTCGGATGGCCTGCGTCCCTTTCGAATGGGGAGGGGTCTCCGGCATGTTGAAAGTAACGGTCCGAGACGATGCCCCCGTAGACTGCCTCCTGGGGAATGACCTTGAAAGCTCTCCGTGGGCAGCCGTAGAACGAAGAGAACACCTGGGGATGTTAGGCGTCCCAGACTGGGCGTGCGTCACCACCCGGTCCATGGCCGCCCGTGCCAACCACCGCCCAGAAGAACCCGAATGGCCGGCGCCACCGCCTCCGGTCGCCCCAGCCGAAACCACCGACCGTGACGTCCCCCCCGAACCAGCTCAACCTTCCGACCTCGCTAACCTCGACCAGTGGCCTCAAGAGGGGGGGCCCACGCAAGAACAATTTCGCCAGGAACAGAAGACCTGTCCCTCCCTCGAGGGACTCCGCCAGCAAGCGCTCGCCCAAAGCGCAGGGGATACCTCCGGAACTCACTGGGTCTACTGGGACAATGATCTGCTGTACAGTGAGCAAAGAATCGCAGAGCTGGGGGCCAGCCGAGTACTAGTGGTGCCCCTCCGTTTTAGAGACTTTCTGCTAAACCTGGCCCACGATGTCCCCCTAGCAGGACACCTGGGACAAGATAAAACCTACAGTCGCCTAGTGACCCACTTCTTCTGGCCCAAAATGAGAAACGATGTACACCAGCATTGCCGATCTTGCCCCACGTGCCAAGCCAGTGGAAAGAGCGGCCGCAAACTAAAGGCCCCCCTGCAACCTTTTCCCGTGGTCACCACCCCGTTCGAGAGGGTCGGGATAGACATCATGGGACCCCTGGACCCGCGTACAAAACAAGGCCATCGATTCATCTTGGTGCTAGTGGACCACGCCACCCGCTACCCTGAGGCTGTTCCCCTGCGGACTGTGACAGCCCCGGTAGTCGGCCGGGCTCTGATGGGGATCTTCTCCCGTGTGGGCTTCCCCCGAGAAGTCGTCAGCGACAGAGGCACGAACTTTATTTCTAAATATATGAAATCCCTCTGGCAACAGTGCGGGGTTACCTACCGATTCACGACCCCCTATCACCCTCAAGGGAACGGACTCGTTGAGCGGTTCAACCGCACGCTAAAAGGGATGATCGGAGGGTTGGAAGAGCCCCTCCGTCGCCAGTGGGATGTGCTGCTGCCGTGCCTCCTCTTCGCCTATCGGGAGGTCCCCCAGAAATCCCTGGGCTTCAGCCCGTTTGAACTGCTATATGGACACCCAGTGCGGGGGCCGCTCAGCCTAGTCAAGGAAGGCTGGGAGATGCCTCCACTAAAGAACCCTCCAGATGTCTTCCGGTACCTCCTAACCCTCCGCAACCAGACCCGGCGGTTCAGGGAGCTGGCAAAAGCTAACCTAGAGGCCAGTCAAGAGGACATGAAAAAGTGGTATGACCGGAATGCCTCATCCATTGAATTTGAACCTGGCCAACAGGTATGGGTGATGTCCCCCACCGAGCCATGCGCCCTGCAAGACAAATGGACGGGGCCCTTCAAAGTAGTCGAGCGCAAGGGCCCTGCCACCTATCTCATCGACATGGAATCTTCCCGGAACCCCCTCCGGGTCCTCCACGCTAACAGACTGAAGCCCCACTTTGTGCATACAGAACTCAGCCTCCTGATGGCCACAGACAATGGGGCTGAAGAAGACTCCGAGCCCCTCCCTGACCTCCTACGGACTCGGGAGCAAGACGGCTCCGTGGATGGGGTCCGACTCTCGGAGGCCCTCACCAGAGAACAACGCCAGGAGTGTCGAGTCCTCCTGTCACAGTTCGCCAGCCTGTTCTCCCTCACCCCAGGTGTCACTTCCTGGTGTGTGCACGATGTGGACACGGGGGACAGCCCCCCTATCCGCCACCGGGCCTACCGCGTGCCAGATCGGGTACGGGCCTGCATCCAGGAAGAAGTAGCCAAGATGCTCACGCTCGGGGTCATCGAGCCCTCAGACAGCCCCTGGGCCAGCCCTGTAGTACTGGTCCCCAAAGCAGCTGCCCCCGGCACCACACCAGAGCTCCGGTTCTGCGTCGACTACCGGGGCTTGAATGCGGTCACCAGAACAGACGCACATCCCATCCCCCGGGCAGATGAACTAATCGACCGCATGGGAGCTGCCCGCTACCTCAGTATCTTCGACCTGACGGCGGGCTACTGGCAAATCGGCCTCACACCCCGGGCGCAAGAACGTTCTGCCTTTTCCACCCCCGATGGCCATTACCATTTCACAGTCATGCCCTTCGGCATGAAGAATGCCCCAGCAACATTCCAACGGCTCGTCAATCAAGTCCTGGCGGGGCTCGAAGGATTCAGCGCCGCCTACCTAGACGACATAGCTGTATACAGCCACCATTGGTCCGAGCACCTCCACCACCTCCGAGCAGTGCTGCAAGCCCTTCAGCGAGCTGGCCTCACGATCAAGGCCAGCAAGTGTCAAATTGGGTAAGGGTCTGTAACCTACCTCGGACACCAGGTGGGAAGCGGCCTGGTGGCCCCTCTGCAGCTAAAAATTGCCGCCATCCAGTCCTGGCAGCCCCCCATCACCCAGACCGAGGTACGAGCCTTCCTGGGCCTCACGGGCTATTACCGAAGGTTCGTGAAAGACTATGGTACTATAGTGGGGCCCCTCACAGAACTCACGTCAAAGAATCAGCCCAAGAAAGTCAACTGGACCCCAGAGTGTCAAGCTGCATTTGAACAATTGAAAGCCGCCATGTGTTCCGCCCCTGTGCTCCAGGCCCCCGACTACAGCCGGGAATTCGTCGTCCAGACGGATGCCTCCGACCATGGCATTGGGGCGGTCCTGTCTCAAGTGAACACCGAAGGCCTTGATCAACCGGTGGCCTTCATCAGCCGGCGACTCCTACCACGGGAACAACGCTGGAGCACCATAGAGAGGGAGGCCTTCGCTGTAGTATGGGCCCTCAAGAAGCTCCGGCCCTACCTTTTTGGCACACACTTTCGGGTGCAGACCGACCACCGACCCCTGCAGTGGCTGATGCAGATGCGGGGGGAAAACCCAAAGTTACTACGCTGGTCCATCTCCCTACAAGGTATGGACTTCACAGTTGAACACCGGCCTGGGCCAGATCACGCCAACGCGGATGGCCTGTCCCGGTTCTTCCGCCTCGACGAGGAGAGTCTCCAAGAGGATGGGTAACTCTCCCCACCTTCAGCTGGGGGGGACGCATGTTGGACAGGCCACATGAAGGGCCGCTCTCCCCCGGCCCAACAAGGCCCAAGCCCGGTCACGCAAGTACCACACACCACCATTGCACGTCCTCCGTCCCCTCAGGGACCCCTGCCCTCGAGCATGTCGACCTCGTGGGTCCGATCCACTGCCGGCCCACGCGCCCATCCTGGGGCGCCATCTTGGACACTCCACCACGAGGCCGCCTGGCCCCCGATCGACCTCAACCCTGGGCCTGGCCCGGCCTCAGACATCCCGGCACCACCATCCACCCAGGAGGTGAGCGGGCTACTTGGCAAGTCAATGGGAGAAAGAGGTGTCGATGGCTCTCCCCCGCCAAGTGCCGCTCGCCCATCGCCTCCCCGGGCGCTGGCTCCACCCCCCTGCTGGGTGTCTGGACTCCCTCATCCCGGACCTCCCGACCTCCAAGTGCGAGGGTCCGGACATCAAAGCACACCAGCCCTATAACTGGGGCAGCTCCAGAGCAGGAAGGCAGTTGTATCTTGGAGTCGAGAGACGCAGAGAAGAACTCATCCGTGACGGACTACTGGCGCTGCCATAGCTCTGTCTCGTGCACCATCGTCTTGCCTGCTGGCGCTGCCGCAACCTTCGTAACCTTCATATCCTTCATCGTCGTCGGGACCTGCTGGCGTGGCCGCGGACCGTTTGTAACCATCATCTTCATCGGGACCTGCAGGCTCCGCCGCGGACCGTCGTTTCCTTCGTCCATCTCGGGACCTGCTGGCTCCGCCGCGGCCCGATCATCTAGAACGCCGAGCTCGAGGATTGAGAGCTATTTCCATCTTTTTGGTAACAAGACTGTCCCGCTACCCTTTTCCCAAACCAGAGACCAGAATCGAGGGGACCCCTGAGTCCAGACCTCCTTGTACCATTCCATCGTAAACTTAAAGCATTGCCTATAAAGTCTCGTTGAACTTTAACCTTGTGTGGTGTCCGTCTGTGGGGGGGAAGTTACTTGTCTGTACGATCGCTGGAGACGGCTCTCCCCGGAGACCTCTCCCCTTATCCTCGGCCGACCCTCCCGGTCCGTCTAACATTAGGCAGTAGGCATATTGTGGGAACACATGGGAATTTCTTTTTTTCAAAAATGCATAGTCATGTACGCTGAGATAGCCTTCAGCTAAATTGTAATATAATCTCTTGTTTGCAGTCAACAACATCTTCTATCACTATGAGTCCTTATTTGTTTGCTTGCTTGACAACAATAGATGTATTGTATTTGACATAATCCAAGGCTGCCATTTCGTCTTTAGGGGTATTATACTTTTTGTATTCACTTTTCTCAAGGAGCTTGTTCATGGCTCTTAAAACAACCTGTTCAATTGTCAGGATTTTATGTGTCATCATGTGAGAGAGAGGTGTAAATGTTGAGGGTGGTCTTAATTAATTAGCATCTCATAATTAATTAGCATCTTATTTGGCTACAAACTGAATCTTCTTATTAAAGGAAAGATAAGCTCCATTGTGATGTTAAATTTGTTTGGAATGTGTGTAGGAATGTAGGAAAGGCATTTAGCCAGTATTTCAAGCTCAGATCTGATACGTTTGTACTTGGATAAGTTAATGATGGTACCAAAGGTGATTCTGCCATCGGTAGTACTATCGACGAGTCTGTCTCTCCATGTGGTCCTCTTGTAGAATCTCCCACCTCTCTTTCCATTGTCTCTCCCTCTTGCCCATCCTCTCTCCTGCCCTTTACCCAACTTCTTTTATTGCAGTGATGCATGTCTATGTATTGTCGGCCTGGATGGTATGTAAACGTGCTTGTACTCGGTAGCTCATTATGAGTGTCAGAGCCCCTATATACAGTGGACTCCGAGTAGGTTAACATTTTTCTTTTTACTGTTTACCTCTCTGTGACGTCCTTAACTAGCCTGATGATGATATTTACTTTGAGGGATGGACAAGTCTTTCTCTTATTGCAGTTTCTGATACCTTTGTCTATCTGGTCAAATTTCTTACTCTGAATGAATTGTCTGAAATCATGCACAGTTTTTTCTAACATTTCCTGAGCTTCCTTCAATGATTTCTTGCTTTAAATCGGCTATCTCTTTGAATAATTTACATATGTTTTACAGTGCAATGTCCACCCCAAGCAGCATCCACTGCCTGGAGCAATTGTTGGCCACTTAATTAAAAAAAATTTTTTCCTTGAACTTGGGTTTATCTGCAGAAATCAAGGGTTAATTTTTGACCAGCAGTCCTACCTGTATAATATTGGGTTATAAATCTTTACTGAGCAAATGTCTTCGTAGGTAAGTCTTTACTAACTTCTTTTCAAGTTTTTCTGATTTAATTATTTTTTCTTGTAAATAGTTATTGGACTCATAAAAAGAATCAGATCTAAAAACTTTGTAAATGTTTAGCATTTTAAGTGAATCCACATGAAAGTCCCTGGATCTAATTTGGAGACAAGGCACAAATAAGTGCATAAATGGGTACATTGAGTGTCATTTTGTGTATCGTATTCGTCGAGAATGATTAATTTGCGTCCAAATTCTTCTGAGATTGTAAATTGTAAATTTTGAATTCTTTTAATCTTGTGTGATCTGTCAACGTTTTTCAGCTTCATAATTTTTTTCAGACCGCCTCAGGAAATTAAAACAAGAATCTAGATAGAATCACATGGTCCATTACTGGATTAATTACCTGAAAAATGTAATACAGAAAAATAAATCAGTAAGAGTGTTTGTTGGTGTCAGTGGTAAGATGGAGAAGTCTCACCACGGTATAGTGCATCTTGCTAGAGCCAATTCTTTACACTCTTCATGATCGATAAACATTAAGCCAATAGGTATTCACATGGAGCATGTTTAACACAGCAAATTATATTGAATGGAAAACGGATCACTTTATCGTGCCTCATTTAAGCTAAAAGACCTAGGTTAAGGCCAATGCTGTTAGGGATAATTAATCCATCTCTTTTCATATGATTGTATTATGATTGCTCTTTTCTATCATATAATAACAGGCAATTATTATGAGCCCCTCTTTTCTACGTTTTTCTTTTCTGCAGTGCTTTCCGAATAACATTTGCTGTAGGCACAAGACAGATAGTTAATCATTAATATTGTAAATGATGTTACAATTAAAGACTGACTTGGGTTCATCGAAATATATGCAACATACTTTAATCTTCGGAGAAACGAATTGCCAATACAAAAAGATGTAATGTTATCACTGCCAACGCATTTAAACCTTTGGTCGTCTCAAGATCACTCTTTGAGATTCAAAACCTGATTACATTGCTGATTATACACATAATACACTTTCAAACATATGTGCATATGCCCATCTTTCCTGTCACTCAGCACCTTTGCCTAAACTTCTAGCATCTGCTCAGCACCACATTTCTCTTTCGACTCTTACCTGGGCCCACCCTAAATAAACCACTTGCAAATGCCTTTAGAAGTAACTTCCCTCCACAAGAGCTCAAATAGATACTGAAAACTATCTTTTCCCATGTGAAACTAATAACGATTAGCAGTCTCACACGTTCTTCGGCCGTCCACTGTAAATATGCTTTTATGCACTTAATTTTGGCATTTAATATGTTGTTCTTTTGTATTTCCTGTGACTGACATTCAACAGTTGTTTTTTTCCTCATACACATCCTAATCATTTTGATTAATTTAAACGATCAAATCTGTTCAGGGTCCAGTTGTACAATATTTCTGATTAAAATGTTTTCTGTTGCTGCTGCAAATGAATAAAAAATGAACACATTAATAACTACATAAATAGATCTTCTAAAAGACGTCTAGGAGCCATTGCTCCCAAAAAATCGTTGGATAGTTATGAAGGTTGAGCCAAATCTACAACATTTCAATTTCAACAGATGCTTACTGTTAGAACCGGGACCCTGACCGGCCAAGACTCGCGTCGAGGTCAGTCAGGGATCACCATTTCTAAAGTCAGGGCAGGGGAGTCACACACCAAGGCAACCCCCACTCGCCCTCTAGGTAGCGTGGCGCGAGCAGTCTAGGCTAAACTTGGAGGCGGTATGAGTTAAGTATTTGCGCACGCACCCCAGCAACAACACCCAAGGCCCACCACAAAGAAAAGACTCCACACAAGGTTATATAAAAAATAGCCTTTGTATTATAATAAACAAAGCACATTAGATAACACACGCAAACTGTACAATGTGCCAGAGGCACGGGCAGAATTTACAAGGGGAATTATGTACAGGACAGGGCCACATGGACCACTGTCAGGGGTAGGCACTTGTTAGATATAATACTTGTAGGTATACACTTAGGACGTAAACATATAAGGATTATAGCACAAAAATAGTAAATGCAACACTCATCCAGTAATCACTGGAACAGTAAGGACCTCCTATGCAATCCTAAAACACTGTAGGAGATCACGCAGGTAACTAGGACCTAAGGAAGGAATACCAACACCTAAGCAGTTCACTCTTAGCAAAGGGAAGGAAACCTAACATGAAATGAACCATCAACAATCCTCTATGCAGGTCACATTTAGCAAAAGGGGATAACCATAAAAATACCTAATCAGGTCACTTTTAGAAAAGGTAAGCGGAATCAATAATTCACTATGCAGGTCACATCTAGCATAATGGAATAAACATCAACAATCCTCTATGCAGGTCACATTTAGCACAAGGGGATAACCATAAGAATACCTAATCAGGTTACTTTTAGAAAAGGTACAGGTTAGAACACATGCGCAAGAATCACATCATCAAGTACATTACAATGCGCAGGGTGCACATAGCACAACACTCAAAAAGGGTCCCTCAGGCCAACTGGCCTCGAAAGGGGGCGGAATGCCCTGAGTCTCAGTGTCAGGGAAGCTGCGCAGGCAGCACAGCACACAAACCTAAACGTGGCAACTGTCCACTAAGTGCTGGACAGTTGTTAAATAGAAATGCACAACGTTGGAGCCAGGAGGGCTCAAGAACCAAGTGGGCAAGGAGCCTCTCAGGGGCTCATAAGCAGAATGCGCAAATAGAGCTCCAGTGCTCTCAAAATAATCAATAATGCCCCAGAGCCTCTCTCAGGGCTCTCACTCGATGTGGGCGTTGAGCCTCGCTGGGCTCGTGGATTAACTGTGGGCAGGTGGAGCCTCTCAGGCTCGTAAATGAAAAATGCCCCTCGAGCCTCTCTGGACTCGCAAACACAACTGGGCAGGTGGAGCCTCTCGTGGCTCAATACACAAAATATGCCCCTCAAGATCGGTGGAGTCCCTCACGGGGGACTCTGGAATTAATTACTGCCCCTGGAGCCTCGGGGCTCCCAATCTTCACGAGCGCGAGGTCGCGCTACGGGGGAGGGGCGGACACCGGCAATGTGTCCCGACGCCCCTCTCCCTCTCCAGGCACTCACCGGGTCTCTGGGGCTGGAGGCGTCTCCTCGGCGGCTCGGCGGGGACCGCGGGCGGGCTCCCCTTCACTCGGGAGCCTCGGCGAGACGTGGTAGGCTGCTTCCTTCGCCTCCCGCCTGGCCTTGTCTCCTTTCCCTTCGCCTGACTTCCGCCGGGGCCGCCAATGGCAGCGCGGCCCTGGGGGTCAGGAGGCGGGACTTCCGGGTCGCGGAAGGCAGCGGCCCGGCAACAGCTTTCGGTGCTCCTGGGCTGCGGCGGTGATTCCTTGGAAATGCCGGGTGGGCACCGGCTCGTAATTAAATAAATACCACGGGGCAATGCCGGGTGGCACCGGCCTTCTAATTAAAAATAAAGCGAGGTGGCACTCGCTAATGCCGCAAAATCGGCAATCTCGGTCCCAATGCCGGGTGGGCACCGGCCATGCAAAATAAAGCGCTCCCAAGCGCTCGGGGACAAAGAAGAAGCGCGCTCAGCGCTGGAAAGCTAAGCAAAGCGCTATTGAGCGCTGGGGCGCCAGGAAAGCACTCCTAGCGCTACAAATCCAATAAAAGCGCTTCCAGGCACAGCAACAGCTCCAGCAGGGTCTGGAGGCAGGCAGAGGGGCAAGGCAGGGCCAGAGCCAGCACACTGGGTCTCCAGGCAGGGAGACAGCCAAGTGGCGGTTCTCTTGGCCCCTGCAGCAGCAACAGCCCCCTCTGGCAAGGATCCTAGGCAGAACCAAGAACAGGACCAATTGCATGGGGACACAGCCCCTTCTTATACAGGAAAACCCCTTTGTCTCAGGGTGCAGGGTGGGGGGAAACCAGTTGCAGCTGGTTCTGAAGTACTCTGTTTACCCCAACCACCCTCTCTATTCACTGGCAAGGCTAGGGCCATCAGTCGCACTACAGGGGGTGGAGCCAGCATTGTCTGGGGAAAGTCCAGGCTCATCAGGGACCAGGGGCACTCCTCCCAAGCCATCAAGCATGCTGATCTCACACTCACCACCGGGCAGACCCATCCAGCCTTCCTGGAGCCAGGCTCACCAGCCAGCTCCAGCCAATCACACGACAGGCATATTTTACATTAATATGCCAAGTCCTAGAAATGACATTTCTACACATGCCACACTCACGCAACATACATCATTGCGAAGCATTCATTCCCACGAACACGCACATACCAAATTCGAGCATGCACTCCCCACACATCAGGAATTACTAGGGACACAGACATTCCCCATGCATCCCTATGGGAGAGCAGGCCAGCCTCACTACATGCACGCACTTTACTCTGGGACACAGAGAAAAAGTGCGCACAGACCAGAAAATCATCCACGCATATCACAGATCAAAAGCAAAAAGATTAGGGGTGAACCTGCCATAAGGGCCAAGTCCAACACTTACCCAATATGTAACATATTATATTGTTATATATTTCAGTTAGTTCTAGACCAAGGATAAATAATCCCAGCACTGAATTTTACCACAGTGTGTAGGTAATTCTGTGAGCTGATTTCCAATATGCTCCAGTTGTTTGAACCCCTATGCAAACAATGTGTTAGTTACATCAGTGACATAATCAGATAAAACACTTTCCAAATGAAATACTTGCACAACACAGTTCCTCTTGATAGGGGGGACAGTGATGTAACCTAGGGGCTGATTCACAATGGTATATTTGCCACTGTACATCTCTGCTCATGTTGATCTACATCTACACTAACCTATAAATGTCCTCATTGGAGGAATTCATCATTTCCATGTGACTATCTCAACATAGTTGTAGGTGTAGTAGGCTCCACAATTCCCAAACAAGGGCGTGGAGACTCCTACGACTGAATTTACAACTCAAAAATAACTATTAGTGATTTTCCGGCTGTTTGTTGAGTTCTGTGCCACAGTGGCAGAGATCTCTCTATAGAAAGTAATATGCAATTTAAAGAAAAATAATTTAACATTAAAAAAATATTTCTTTAATTAAATGCATTAGAACACGTTGCCCTAATTCCACCTCACCTAGAACTACAATGGTGATCTAAGACATCACATGTGCTCTAAATCTAAACATATATTAAGTTTAACTTAATTCGTTTCTTTTTTAATTAATTCTTTTAAATAAAATTAAAGTAAATTAAATGTTAATTTTCCTTCTCTCTAGCCCATACAGTATCCTTTGTGCTGGATATCACATAATCTTGGATGGAAGTTATGTTTTATTTAATGTGTGCTTTTATTTTTTTGTAAAATAAAATAAGTTTGCATTTTTAATGTATCTAGCTGAAATGCTTTTATACATATTAAATGATTAACATACACATTTTTCTTTAAAAAGATGTAATAAGAAAATTAAAAATGATTTAAATAAAGTTTACATTTAAATATTATTTAGAGTTTGTGAATGGCAATTGTCTTATTCTTGTATGGTTGTGTGTTTCGTATTAGCATGTCCCACCCAATCCTCCTTCAAGTTGCCTAAACCTCACCTATTTAGAAGTAATTATTACCCATTTTTCCACCACTTCCCCTTGTCTCTCTCACATTTACTACTAAACCTATACTTATGTGTGCAGAGATCTACTCCACCATGGCCGAGATCTCCCTACAGAAAAGATTGGAGAGGTGGAAGTCTGCGGCTGGAGGTTTTTGAATTTCATTTTCCAGCAAGTAAAGGAAAACTGCTTTAGGTGCTCCAAAACGGCTTTTGATAATAGGCCCCCATGTTCTCATTTCATGGGGGGGGGGGCGGGGGTCGGTAGGTCTGTTCTACTAAACGATTCTTGGCTATGCTAAGCTTGCAAACGTATAGGTTCTTCTTGAATGGAGCAGGGCTTTTGTTTAATCTATTCTTATACATGTCTGTCTTGCAATGTCAATATCCTTGTCTGTGTTCCTTGACATCCTCGCCTCATCTGGGTAATGTATAGCGAGGGGAGTGTTCTGTACTGCTCCTACAGTTATATTTGGCCGGGTCAGTTACATCACTGCACTTTTTGTTTCATACATTAAGAGTTATTTCCTAGCAACTCCTGCAAAGCTCTTTCATTTCATACTTTTAAATAGCGGATGGGGCGTTATCCCAAAGATGCGAAGCAATTCTTCATAATTTAAGATGTTTGCCTCGTATGTTTACCTAACAAACAGCAGGACGGTATGTTGTGTCGTTCTACACTTACACATGCTGCAGAGCGCGGATATTTCTGTTCTCTTGAAATTGCATAGATTGTTTGTTACAGTGATACATGGGAAAGAGAACTTCCCAGTGACACAGTGAGCGCATCTGGTAATCCTCTCTAAGAGAAATTGTACATACCTAAACTCAAACAAATAAGGAACCTGCCTTTGAACCATACTCCTTCATTACTGTCAATAAAATGTAGTACAATTAATATTAGTTCTGCTCACATATCTTCTTACCAATATATTTATTCAATCTATAAAGCGCGCTATCACCTAGCAGGCATCCTGGCGCTAGGAAATGTGGCTCAAGGGGGAGCGAGTTAAAAGAACAGGGACCGGCCACTACGTCCTAGGACACAGCCAGGTTTTTACCATTTTTCTAATTGGAAGGAGCTCTCTGAGTTGCCTGATATCCCAGGGGAGGCTGTTCCATAATTTAGCAGCTGCCACCTCAAAAGATCTGCCCCCGATCTGACCATACGAAACCTAGGAACCTCCACTAATCTTACCCACGAGGAGCGCAGTGTTCTTCTCGGGATGTACCAATTGAATTTTTTGCGCATGCGCACAGGTCCTGTCCCGTGGAGGGCTTTAAAAACAAGGCAGAGAGACTTAAAAAGAACTCTCTGTCTCACGGGGAGCCAGTGAAGTTCGGCTAAGGCTGCAGAAGCCGATGAGCTTCTAGGCAAGCCTAATACAAGTTTGGCGGCTGCCGACTGGATTCTTTGCAATTTATCCAACAGGAAGTTAGGGGAGTCCAGCCGGAGAGCATTGCAATATTCGAGCCTACTAAGAATAGTGCATCTGGCCACTTGTGCGCGCACCTGAGAAGGTAGTAGCGGGACATTTTTTCGGAGGGATCTAATGATCGCAAAACAGGAAGCAGTCGTTTTTGTAACCTGACTTTCCAGAGTGAGCTTGTCTTCGAATATAATGCCCAGGTTACAGACACTGGCAGCCGGCTGAACAGTGGACCCAATGCCCGAAGGCCAGAAATTGCTAGGAAGAGGGGGAGAAATTCTGTTTGCCGAGCAGAAGATCACCTCAGTCTTTCCTGCGTTGAATTGTAGTGAGTTCTCCTGCAGCCAGCGAGCCGTGTCCTGCAAACAGTGATGAAAAGCATCTACTGAAATCGACTCCTCACCCTCAAATGAAAGGATCAACTGAGTATCGTCCGCATAGTTTATGATGTCAATATCATAAGCCTTGATAGCAGCAATCAAAGGTTTTAAGTACACATTAAAGAGAATAGGGCTGATGGCTGATCCCTGAGGCACCCCATGCAGCACATTGGAGAAGGCAGATTGAAAGGGGGGGAGGGATCGACCTGCTGCCTGTCCCGCAAAAAGGAGCAGAACCACTGCAAGGCGGAATCCCTCACCCCACACTCGCTCAGCCTTCTCAGCAGGATCTCATGGTTGACCGTATCAAAGGCGGCAGACAGGTCAAGCAGAATTAATACTGCTGCCTGACCTCTGTCTGCCCGCCTCTGAAGTTCGTCCATAACGGTCAGCAAGGCCGTCTCGGTCCTATGAGCCGGCCGAAAGCCGAACTGAACCTCTTCCAACAAATTATGGTGTTCAAGATAGGAAGAGAGAGTCCGACTAACAGCTCGTTCCACGATCTTAGATGGAAACTGCAACAGGGAGATAGGTCTGTAGTTTTTGGAACATTCAGGATCGAGGGAGGGCTTCTTCAGCAATGGAGAAACTTACGCTTGCTTCCATTGTGCAGGAACATCACCACTGATAAGTGACTGATTACAGATCAGCCGTAGGGCTGGGAACAGCTCTTCCTTGTGTTCTTTCCACAAGGCACTGGATCAAGAGGGTATCCAGAAGAAATGCCCTGTGCCAGGCTGTAGAACTCCTCCACAGTGAGAGGTGAAAACCCACGGAGTGGTTCAGGAGCTTGATCACAAAGGCCTGGGACAACCTCCTCTGACTCACCCACCTCATGCACTATAGAGCATTCCGCCGTCAGGCCTGGGTTCCCTGCTGCTTGCTGACCAACCACAAGGTCGTCAATGATCAGCTGAATCTTTTCCTGAAAGAACCCAGCCAGGTTCTCACAAAGTTCAAGCGAAGGTGTAATTACATTCTTCGAACATTCAGGATTGATTAGAGTGTCAAGAAAATTAAAAACGCTTCTGGAGCTGTTAGAAGCATTACAGATTACGGAGGAGAAATGATCAGCTTTTGCCCTTTTAATCTCATTCTTATACTCCCCGATTTTCTTTTTCCATAGCAGCCTATCAGACTCCTTATAGTCTTGCCTCCATCTCCTCTCTGCCTGTTAACACCTAAATTTGAGCGCGCTCAGTGTGGTGTTAAACCAAGGAGCCGAGTTTCTGCTCTTAGCCTTGAGGGTTTTCAGAGGGGCGCAAGAGTCCAAAGTAGATGTGATATTTTGGCACCGTACGGCGTAATTATCCGTAACTGACAGGTCGTACGAAAAACAATCCCCAATCTCTAACACAGGGCCCGAGCTCATCAAACGTGATACGGCCCTCCAGTCCCTGCTAGTGTATTCAGTCCGGGGGCCGGAGACCAGACTCAAAGGAGATTTAAGTTCAGCGAAAATTTTTATCATGGAGTGATCCGTCCAATCCATTGGCAGAATATCGCCAATATGTAGGAGGAGGGGCCTGGAGAAAATAAGGTCAAGGAGATGCCCAGCCTTGTGAGTGGCTTTCTCGACCAACTGATGGAGGCCAAGACCCTCACAAGAGTTAAGCAAATTAAGGAGCCCACGGTCAAGGGAACCATTTGACCACAGATTAAAATCAACCAAAATAACACGTTTGTGGTGAGTGACTGCCATATCAGTAAGAGAATTTAGCAGAGATTGCTGCTGTTGATGCTAAAAGCCCCTGGAGGCCTTTAACCAACGATCCCTGTGAAGATTAACTCTGAGTGATTCTTTATAGTCAGTCCTAGTAGTTCCACCCCAAGAACCACATCCATATCAATAGTCCCTACCTTCCAGATGTCTTTGAAGATGACTCCAATTCGCACCCCCCCTCCACTGATGGTGGATTTTATAGCCTGGTGGGCAAGCCCAACCAAGATCGACCTCGCAATCCGGGCTGGTCCAGCTTTCAGTCAGAAACAACATGTCAAGCTCATGAGAGAGCAATAACAGCTGGATTTCTGCACTATGCTTTGGCAGAGATCTTACATTGAGGAGTGCACATGTTAGTAGACTTTTGGCTAAGAAGTCACCAAGGGGAGATGCTGATTCAAGGAGCCTGAAAGTCCCTCTATCAGCGTAAAATTCTCCTAAGTGAAGAAGTACCTCACTGGAATATTTAATGAGACCTGCATCCCGACTACAGTCCCCCCCCTGAAGCCCAAACGGGCAGCGTGGCTGGCGCTGAGCGCTTCCTTGGCGCGGACGGGCTTACTTTTGGCGCGCCGAAGGTGCGCCAAAGGCAAGCCTTTCATTTCATTTAATATCATTTGCAATCAAATGCAAAATACAAATTTATTTTTATATACATAATATCTGTTAGACCTTTCATCCTTTACACGGTATTCGCCCAATGTTTAGTCTTCACCCCTCCTGTTTTGCTGGATTTGTTTTTTTTTGCTTTAGTACTATCTACATCTTAGCACTGCTAACCACTGCTTGGGCTCTCTCCTTCACAACATAGTAAAATTAGGCTACACCTAATTTGCACATTTGATTTATCTGTAAGTACTTATTATATGGTACAACATCTACCCAGGTCTTGTAAATTGAATGCTACTAGTGAGCTTGAAACACTCTTTGTGCCACCCAATAAATTAGCTCTTTTGAAACATGTTGCAGGTCTGCCACTGCAGCCTGTAGTGCAGTTTTCAACTGGCATTTTGCCCTGGCAAAATAAACCCTTTGACAGACCTAAACCTTCCATTCTAATACATATAACTAACCTCAATGTTGGCCCTAAAGACTCATTGGGCAAGGTTAATTTTATTTAATATTAGGGCATTTGGGTTTAAGTTTTACATGTCATAGCAGTGAAAACTCTTAAATGCCATTTTCACTGCTGTAAGGGCTATCTCTCCTATTGACCAACACTGGGTTACCTTATTACACTTAACAAGTGATCACTTTTGATTGGAAGCAAACAGAGATTTAGGGGCACATTAGTATGGCGGGCGGATTTTGTCCACCCGCCATACCAGTGGGAAATGGGACCGCCCCCCATCGGTATGGGGGTCCCGTTGGTGGTATTAGGATGCACCCGACACAGTGGCGGGTGCATCCTGCATTCCTATCATTGTGGCCGGCGGTGCACTCAGCACCGCCCGCCACAATCCCAGGAAGGCATGTCGTGCACATCCATGCACAACATGGCAGGCACTGCGGAGTGCCTGCCATGTTGTGCATGGAACTGCTGGGGGGGAACCATAGGTACCCACCATGTGCACCCCCTACCCCGCAGGGTCCCTGGGGGCTCGCAACGGGCCCCCAATGTCAAACACCACATGCCTGCATAGTAATATGGATGCCGGTGTCTACCAGACACTGCCACCATATAAATGGCTTTTCCGCCCGGTAGGCAATCGGGTGGATTGCCTACCGGCGGAAGACCGTCCGCTGGGGTCCGGCGGGGGGAATTTAGTAGCGGGCGGAGATTTTTGGCGGGCAGATCGCCACCGCCATATGGGCGGTAGCAATCCTCCTGTTATCTTAATGTGTCCCTAAGTGTTTGCAGTCAAATGAATTGCAATTTAAAATGATCTTTACTGTTAAAGTTGAATTTTAAGTCCCAATTCTGAAAATGCCACTTTTAGAAAGTTCTTCTTGCCCTAATCATTTGTGCTTTCTGCCAGTGTCCTGAGGCACATAACTGTGAATGGCTCTGCCGTTCGGGTTTGTCTATTCCTTCCAGAAAGTGACATAAAGGGAACTAGTTGTGGACAGGAATGGCCATCCTGCCAGGATTGTTGAAGGAAGAGCTGTGCCTAGCCTCACTTATACTTTAAAGGGCTTGCGCCAAGCACTTGCAAAGGAAACTGGAAATAGTATTTTGTCACCCAAGGCTTCCTGGAGCCTTGACAAGGGAAAGAAAGAACTTTCCAGGACCAGATGGGAGTTAATATAGGGAATCTCCTACTTCAAAGCATGGCACCAGGTATAAAGATTGGTACTCTAGAGCTATCCTGGATTACACTCATGGACCTGTGGAGATTACAGAAGAAGGACTTCCTTGCCCCCAAAGGACTGCCCTCCTGCTACCAGAGGACTCCCCTGCTGCTAGAAGACTGACTTGGTCTCTGAGAAGAAACACTGGATCTACTCCATTCACCCTAGGCTAACCTGAGTGACACCAAGTGTCAGTTGGCTTATCTCCTATGTCATCTACAGGGACACCCCAGGCTCCAGAGGCCTCCTTGCAACTGCCCAGCTGATCTACTGCACTAGACCTTCTTAGACCTGCACCTGAATATGCCTGAACCATGCTGGCCTCTACTGGAGTGAGTGCCTGATCCGAAAGAGGTGCCTCCCCAGGTACTGGACACTAGTCTGGCATCAGTTGAGTTACTCCTGTGACAAAAAGTGAAATCCTGATGTTTACAGCTTTTTGTGTCTCTTCAAGCTATAGCAACCACTAGAGACAATCCACAACGCTAGATCTGCACTGCGCACTATAGCAATGTCAGCTGGCAGTTATTGTTAATGTAAAGATCCAGCAACGATCAACTGTGAGGACTGACCTTATTTTGCGTTACAGCCTCAACCGTCTGTGACACTAAGGGAATATGAATGTTGGATTTATAGAGCGCGTGGTTACCCGGAAGCGTCCCAGCGCTGTACCACTGGGGAACCGTCCTGGCTTACCCTGTGAGATGGTCCCTTTACTGGGCATCCCCAAGGTGCAGCCAGGCATCCCCAGCGGTGATGGGGCCGGAGTGGAGATTAAGCAAGCTATTGCCCAGAGTTGCACCGTGGGACCCCATGGTTAGACTGGCACCGAGGCGAGATTTATCGGGCCCGCTGACATTGGTCCTGCACCCGGCCGCATCGGTAATTGAACCCTGGTCCCGGGCCGACCTCTGCCTCCGAGTATGCCGCCTCTAACCTTTGAGCCACACTTATCTGTCACAAACAATCTCAGACCATAACCAACTATTGATTGGTCTGGGTTGGAACAGGCTTAGAGCACGCATCCCCACATGTCACCTCAGACCGAAGACACTGGAAGACCAGGGATTTCAGGCCACGATCAAGATGGCTATCGATCAATACTTTACAGCAAATGCAGGTACGGCCTCGAGCCCCAGCATAGAGTGGGAGGCTTTCAAAGTGGTACTTAGGGACAAGTGTATCGCTGAGATTTTAGGGGTGAGGAGAAGTCAGCTTCGGGACACTTTGTTGGCAGAACAGCTTTGAAAGACATTGAAAGGGAAAGATCGGAGAATGTAGATAAGCAGGAAGAATTGCTGGCAGCCAGAGAAGTGGTGGCAGAGCACCTGGAGAGGTTACGCTGCTTCGACTACAAGGAATACATGACAAGGGCGCATGCTGAATGGGATAAACTACGGGCACTACTAGCGTGGCTGGCCAATCCAGCCAAAAGGGGGTCGGTCATTTTGGAGATGAAAATGAACAGGGAGAGGTTCGCTATTGTCAAAAAGATATTAATGGGCTATTCTGTGACTATTACACTGGCTTGTATAAAAGTAGGGTTTCCCTCACAACAGAGGAACTAGATGCCTATGTGAGCGGGGCTGAATTGCAGATGCTCCTTGTGGAAGACGCAGAAGCACTGGGGAAGGAGATAGAGCTATGGGAAGTGAAACGTGCCATTAAGGCCATGGCTAGGAACAAAATGCCAAGGACAGATGGTTTTCCAGTTGAATATTACGCTGCATATGCCAACCTCCTGGAGACCGCTAGGGAGGTTTTGATAGTCCCACTGCTCAAGCCAGAGAAACAAGTGTCTGATAAGACAGCGTATAGACAGCTCTCCATGCTCAATACTGACTATAAAATCTTAAGCAAAATACTGGCCACACGCCTCTTGCCGCATATGGTGGCACTGATACACCAGACGGGGGTCATACCTGCCCGGAACATGGCGATAAACATGAGGAGGCTTATGAGAATACTGGAATTAGACTTACTATAGAGAAGAGGCATCTATTTTTGCAGTTGCTATAGAATAGGCGTTCGACAGCCTTGAACGGCCATATCTGTTTTGGGTGATGCGGGCATTCAGCCCGGGGGAAGAGTTTGTGAAATGGACGGCGCTGCTGTATGTGGACTCAAAGGCCCAAGTCAGGACGGGCAAGATTGTATCGGATAGCTACGGAGTGGAGAGGGGAACACAGCAGGAATGACCCCTAACGCCTCTGCTGTTTGCTCTGGCCATGGCACCTCTGTGCGCCAAGGCTAGGACAGGAATCTCGTATCAAAAGCTGCAGGTGGAGGGGTGAACCTATCACATAGCACTATATGCTCATGACCTACGGCTCTTCCTTGGAACTACGGGGGAAGACCTCGCAGGAGCCAAGAGTTGGTTGATTACATTGGAGAAGGTAGCAGGCCTCAAGGTTAATTGGAGAAAGTCTTTTCTATTTCCCACCAGGCAGGGGCGAGATAAACCACAGACTGTAGAGGGGATAGAATGGGAAGAAAGATGCCTCCCATACCTAGGGGTTCAAATTTACCAAGATCGAGCAGATTTGCTAGAAGGCAATGTGGGCAAAGTTATTAGGGGAGCGTAGGCCTGCTTTGAGTTTTGGGTTTTGCTTCCTCTATCATTGGTGGGTACGATATCACTCCTAAAAATTGTGACACTCCGGAGGCTTTTATATGCCTTTGGGGTGCTGCCAGTATGGATCCCGGTGGAACGGTTTCGGCAGCTCCAGACAATGGTGACTGAATTCCTGTGGGGAACTGGGAGGTGCAGAGTAGCTCTGAAGACGTTAATGAGACCAAAATTGGAGGGAGTATTAGCAGAGCCAGATTTAGCATAATATTACCTTGTGGCACAGATGCAATGGCTCACGAAATGGGTGGTGAGTTGGAAAAGAGGGACGGTGAGGCAGGGGGACGGAAACCTGAGTTTGGACCTCCTCTCGAGAATAGTACTACGACTGCTCATTTAAGAAAGGGAATTGTCTGCAAAAATACAAGTGGTTCGCAAATGCTGGACCAGGAGCCCACAGAGAGCTAAGATCAGGCACCCGTTTGCACCGGAAATTCCTTTGTCATTTATCATTATGTGTTGCTTTGCCGCACAGAGTGGACTGACGATGATTGGAGGCCTGGGCGACGGCAGGGGTGACCACAGTGGGTTTGCTGTACAAAGAGGGCACTCTAATGACCTTTGATATACTCAGCAAGAGATATGAAATACCAAGAGGTGACTTCTTATAACATTCAACCTTAACAGTGGCAATACGGCAACATTGGGGAAATTGAATGGCTGAGCTGCCTCAAGCTGAAGGATGCCAATATGTGGTGTCAGCCGCAGGGACATTCAAGGCAGTCGCCTTTTTGTACAGGAGACTTGTCAGGCAACTCTCCCAGCCCTTACTGAGTAGCAGCAGAGATGGGAGGAGGACCTGGTAGAAGCTATAGAGGAGAAGATCTGGGGTGAATTGACGGAACGGGTCAGTAAGGTCCCTAGAAATACTAGGTTTAAATAATTGGTGAACTTCTACGTATTTCACAGGGCGTATCTTACCCCATTAATAGATACCTCAATATGAAGACTGCGGCCTGTCCCGCGATGTGGGGAGGAGGGCGCCGAGTTCCTAAATATGTTTTGGAGCTGTTCCGAGATAGGGAAATTCTGGAGAGAGGTGACTGAAACTCTCGAAGAAGTGACGGAAAAGGAGGTGAACATGACATGGGGTGTTGCCGTATGCATAGATTCCCTCACACCTCTAGGAATAAGATCACAAGTAAATTTCAAGATCTGGGCCGTATACTAGCGAAAGGGTATATCACTAGTCATTGGAAGGCAAGGGGAGGCCCCCACGCAGATAGATGGAAGAAGGAATTAGAACAGTGAGCATGATACGAGGGGATTGTACGGCTCAGGAACGCCAGGCGCAAAAGTATTGAATAGGCGCTAGAGGCAGCTAGGGTGTGGGAAGCGTTAGTAATGCAACTCAAACAGCCAGAGGTAACAATGGATGATTGGCATCAGAGGAGCTCACAAGAATCTGAACCCTAAAGTAGCCTGATATAAAGATATGGGAGGCATGGAACAGAGAAGGAAAAGGTGGAAGGGCTATCCAGCTAAGAGAACCCTGTAGTTTACATGGAAAACAAGATTTTTGAGTTGAGGATTCAAATGACTGGACCCAAGGGGGATATTAGGGTAGATATTTCAAGACACGCCAGGCTGGAGGGAAGGGAGGGAAGGGGTTGCCTCCTGATAGGCAGGGGCCAGAAACATTGCAAGCCGCTTGCGGCATTATATTGCACCCTTATTGAAGAAACACCTGAAAGAGTGCTGACACGCATATAAAGACTGGCTATGTAACATACCGGACTGTGAACTTGAAAGGGGCAACATTTGCCAGGGAGGGAAGAGAATGGTGAAATAATGGATCACACAGATAACCTTGGCAGATATGGCATGGGTGTGATTAATTGTCTTACGGCGCATGCTAGTGTCAGTATGTTTTCATGAGTAAATGCTCAATAAAGTTTGTTTACAAAAAACCCTCTGTGACACTAGGTCTGCTCTTCGTACTACAGCGACGACCATCCAAAACGCTCTCCCTGTTTCTTGCAACCTCCTCCACCACAAATGGAACTCTTCTTTCTGGACTTTGAGAAGTTACACTTTTCAACGGGACAGACTGATCCCTGTATCTAGTCTGTACTCTGTCATGGTCAGACGTTCAGTCTGACCATTATGGCTTCACCCAGTGTAGCATGACCAGATGGCTGTGAGTAGCGCTTTGTACTTATAAACTCTATATTTACCAACAGTTGTAAAATTGCATATCTCCGGTTCTACTGATTAGATTTTTGCAATTCTAATCTCATTTTAATTATTAACATTTACTTTAGTTTTCTGAATTGCTTTGGGATTTTTCTTGTGTTTTCACTTTATTACTGTTTGTATGCTGCATATATACTTTACACTTTGCCTCTAAGTTATATCTGTCTGCTTTGTGCCCAGCTACTGGAGGATTAAGCACAGTTTAATTTCGCGAGTTTTGTGGTTCATCCTAACAAGGATTGTGGTTGTTGTGCAGTGGGCTTCCACCCCATCACCTAATAACCCCAGTTCTTGCAACATCTTTTACGGAAACACAGTAGAACATTTTTAAAGCTTTCCAGCAAATATTATAATTCCTTTAAAAATGCAAACATTACACTTTCAACACAGAGCCAGGAGCAGGAAGGTAATGGACTGAGGAAGAGATCAAAGCGTTGCTCATTCTCTGGTCGGAAAAGCACACCAAAAAAGTAGCTGTGCCAGACTGTGAGGAATAAGGGCATATTTATCTACATTGCAAAGAGGCTGCTGGAGCTATGGGAGTGCTGAGACCAGAAGCAATGCAGGGCAAAATGGTGCACAGTCTAAATATTGAATCCTAAATATCGACCTACACAAATATCGAGATGGTAAGATCGAAGGGACAGACTATCGAGGTCAAGAATATCGATGGACAGAATATCGACCCTAAGGTTAGTAATATCGAATTTTTTTATATCAATTTAAGTAATATCGAAATTAGTAATATCGATAGCAAATATATCGATGTCGATCTTACTAATATCGATATTTATATTATTGTTATGAATTTTATTATGTATTTAATATGTATGTGTTATATGTTTTTTGTTAAGTGTTCTACTGGTTTTAAAATATATGTATACTATTTTTATATGTTAATAATGTTTTTTTATGTCAATTTTGTGTTTTAGTACCGAGTGGGTTGTGGATTTACAGGGGAATAGGGTGGGAAGTAATTTATTTATACTAAATTAATTATTATTTTTTAGGAATTGTAAATTAATTTAAAATAATTTTTGCGTTTAAGTTCTGTAGCGGGTTGTGGATTTATAGGGGAATTGGGTGGGAAGTAATTTAATTGTAATTAAGTAATGGTTTATTTTTATTTATTGGTATTGATAATTATATTATTGTTAATTAATTATTAATTGGTAATTAATTTTTTCAATTGGTAATTATTTTTTCTTAATTGATAATTAATTTGTATTAATTAGTAATTAACTTTTATTAATTGATTAATTGATAATTATGCTAAGTGTATTCTTTTATTATTGGAGTGTTGTGCGTTTATGGGGAATAGTGGTGGAAGTAAATGAAATCTAATTAAGTAATTAATAAATTTATTGTTGGGTATTGATAATTCATTTATTGGACATTTATTATTAATTGGCAAATATTTTATTGATATTTTTAATTAGTATATCAAAAAGTAATTATTAATTGGTAATTAATGTTTAATAAATATTATTTTCAGGGTATAAAAAGTATGTAATTCAATATTTTTAAATTGTTAATTACTTTTTCATAATTAATATGTTTTTTGTTATGAAAATATTTTATTGTTCAATATTTAATATTTGGTAATTAATATGTATTAATTATTATTTATTGGTATTTATTAATGTATTGTTAATTATTAATTGGTAATTATGTTTTAATAATTATGAATGGGTATTTGTAAATAATTTAGAGTGATTTAAAAATTGAATCATTAAATATATTAAATAAAAAAAAGATTTATAAGTATGTTAAATTTAACTTCTACGCTATCCAACACTTTCCCTCCTGTTGCACTCTCTGGAGTTGGAATAGTAATTTTCACCCCTATGCTATCCAACACTTTCCCTACTGTTCTAATCTCTGGACTTGGAATAGTAATTTTTACCCCTACGCTATCCAACACTTACCCTACTGTTGCACTCTTTGGAGTGGGAATAGTGATTTTTACCCCTACGCTATTCAACACTTTCCCTACTGTTGCACTCTCTGGAGTTGGAATAATAATTTTTACCCCTACCCTATCCAACACTTGCCCTACTGTTCCACTCTCTATAGTGGGAATAGTAATTTTTACCCCTAGGCTATCCAACATTTTCCCTACTGTTGCACTCTTTGGAGTGGGATTAGTAATTTTTACCCCTACGCTATCCAACACTTTTCCTACTGTTGCACTCTCTGGAGTTGGAATAGTAATTTTTACCCCTACGCTATCCAACACTTTCCCTACTGTTCCAATCTCTGGAGTGGGAATAGTAATTTTTAACCCTACGCTATCCAACCTTTTCCCTACTGTTGCACTCTTTGGAGTGGGAATTGTAATTTTTACCCCTACGCTATCCAACACTTTCCTTACTGTTGCACTCCCTGGAGTGGGAATAGTAATGTATTCCCCTATGCTATTCAACACTTTCCCTACTGTTGCACTCTCTGGAGTGAGAATAGTAATTTTAAACCCTACGCTATCCAACATTTTCCTTACTGTTGTTTTTTTGGGAGTTGCAAAAGTACTTTTGTTCCCTCCGCTATTCAATATTTTTTGTATTATTTTAGCTAATATAGTATATAATTAGTTTTAAAAATATTCGAAGTAAATTTTATGTTTTTAGGTCGAGCCTACTCTATTCCGCAGGAATGAGTATGTGAGTGTAATGCCGCTAAACCACTACTTAACCCAAGGCTCTCAAAAGGCTCTCCTCAAACGGATTTTCAACAGTTCACGAGAATCCACAAGCTCCTCGTGCACAAGCTCTCATCAAAGGCAGCCCAGCCTCCCTCACACAAGCTTCTCCCAGCAGGCAGCCCACTCTCCTCCCTCTCCATATGGTCGCTCGAGTTGCAGACAGCCCACCCCCTCCCTCTAATCTGACATCTGCCCGAGCCTTCTGCCTATCAGCGTCCCTCCCACCTCCCCCCTAATTGCTTTAATTTTCACGACCTCAAGGCCGTGAGCTACTTCGAAGAGATCCGCTCCGCAGCTAATCAGCCTGCCCACCCCCTCCCTGTCTGTGCCTTTATCTCCGTGCCCCTCAGCCCATCGCAGCCTGTCCAGCCTGTGCCGTCTCTCCCTACCCCTTAACCCTTCACCCTGTGGTTGACATCTCATTGATTGCATCAGTGGTAGCATGTTTGTTTCTACAGCTCATCACTCCCTGCACACACAGCATTTTCTGTGACAACCCCAGGGCTTTTCATACTTTGTGGAAAGATTGCAGTCATTAGGCAAGATAAATGCTAGTTCCCTTAACACATTGCATGCCTCTCCGGAGTTTTAAGATCAACGCTGGTCTTCCCCGGCCACTGCTTCACACTTCACGGCCGCCAGGCCGTGACTCGCATTTTTTTTTTCTTCTTCTGTGTGTTATTTTTTTGTTGTTATCAGATTGGCGTCCGTGCCTTCTTTAGGTAGTGCGCAGTCTGTGTGCTAACCATCACTGCAACTTGCCTTGTTGTACTCTGATGGATTAACTGCCCCACATTGCTATGGCATGTGCGCCCTTTCTTTCACGCGAGATCAGATTACCGGGATATTACAGGCTGGATCTTACTGCAGAGAAACGTCAGATCTATATTCACCCGGGTGAAAACGCCATTGGCAGTTACAGTTAATTTCGCTTTGATCCCAGCGCTGCTGCAGGGGGTGTTGGGCATGTACTGATCTGCTGTGGAGAAACTTCCAGTTAAGTCCAGTGGCCTCTTGGAGCTGGCTGTTGATGCCTAATGGCTCTACAGGCTGTGCCTAATTTTAAGAATATTCTCTGTCGGCCGCCCACATTTTCTCAGAAGCATACTAGTGCGATGCCGAATGTCGTGCGTTGCCAAATATTAAGGTCATATTTCACCTCTGCCTCTTTCTGCCACTGACATACCCTCCCCCGCCCCTTTATGTCATGGACTCGTTTTCATCCCTTTTGTTTGTTGTTGTAGTTTTATATTGCCCAATCTGGACCCAATGTTATAGGAGCGCTTTACACAAGCACCGTTTACATTATACAAGGACACATTGATGTTTTTGTGTTGTTTTCAGGCACAGACCACAGGGACATTAAGTGATTTGCCCACAATCACAGGATGTTCAGTGGCCGCCAAGACTAGAATCTGGTGCCCCAGTTCCAAAGTTGGCAGTAGCGCTACATCCAGTCTACCATTTGCTCCAGCCTCCAAAAGCTTCAAAGGGATCTGCTTCCCCGCCCACTGCTTCACACTTCACGGCCGCCAGGCCGTGACTCAGGAATGCGCACCCCGCCCGCCCCCCCTGCAATGCTGAGAGCTTGTGTAATCCTGCCACCACTTTTGTCAGCTTGACAAACAGTTGGATTAACGGCCCCACATTGCTATGGCATTTATCGCACAAAGGGACGACATGCATGCATGTCTGTGAGGAATATATTTAAAGATACATTTCTGATGAAGTGGCTGGTAAAGCACAGAACGCAAGAACAGTAAATTGCAGCATGGCACGTTTAGCACATTGCTTCTGGGACTTTGTTTATCTGTGCGCTTGAGCATTCCTGCTGCCACTATGGTTGGTTTCACAAGTAGCAGTAGGCAATGCATATGACACAGACCGCGGCAGCGGAGCAAAAAGTACACTTTTTATACACTCCAGTACCAACATATTTTGGTGCCAATCCAGTATCGTATCAGAAAAGTTTAAGGGTCCTTAATTTAGGCCCCCTAGTGGACATCTCCTGCTGATGAGGCGCCTAGATGCTCGGCTGATGTGAGCGCTATAAAACACAGGCTTTGGGCACTTTATATATGACCTGATCAATTTACATACAATGTGCACATTGAATCTAATTTCACCGCTTGATGATGACAAAACACGGGTGCGCCCTTTCTTTCACGCGAGATCAGATTACCGGGATATTACAGGCTGGATCTCACTGCAGAGAAACGTCAGATCTATATTCACCCGGGTGAAAACACCATTTGAAGTTACAGTTCTTCGGCTTTCGACGCGGTAAATCACGAAGCATTACTGACCAGGCTGCGGGACAGGATGGGACTGTCAGGAACTGTGCTGAAATTGTTTGATTCTTTTTTACAGAACAGGACACAGTGATTCCTGGTCAACCAATCAATCTCACTTCCATGCCCTATTTCAATAAGAGTCCCTCAAGGATCGACACTATCCCCAGATCTGTCTAACCTATACGTCGAACCGCTTACAGAAATTCTCCAAAAGTCACAGATATCCTATCACATTTATGCAGACGACACGCAAATATACATAAAGATTGCATCCCTAAAAGACATTGAACTAATGAACGAGACATTAAAAATGGCTCTACAATGGTTAACTACCAATCAGCTGAAGCTAAATGCTCACAAAACAGAGTTCCTACTAATCTCACCAGCAAGGAGCCATACGGAAATAAAGGAATGGACGAAATTCGTGACTGCGCTAAACTGCACCCCAACACTAATCAAGTCAGCGAAATCGCTAGGAATCACATTAGACGAGAATCTGGACATGAAAGCCCACATTAACTCAATGGCTAAAAATGCCAGCTTCCACCTGAACTACTTAAGAAAACTGAAACCATTCATCTCAGAGGCGGATCTCAAATTGGCAATCCAATCCTAAGTTATCTCGAGGATTGAATATGGCTGCACCACCTTAGCTGGCTTACCAAAAACGTCCACAGCACAACCTAAAGCATGCCTTAAGGCTGCGGCAAGAATTATCACCGGATCCAGGAAATACGATCATATATCCCCACACTTGAAAGCTTTAAACTGGCTACCTTATGAAGCCAGAATCCAAATGAAGATAGCATGTATCACCCATAAAGCGCTACACCACAACACCCCAAGATACCTAGCAAAGAAAATTCAGCTGTCCGGTGGTAACCGACCAGCTAGGAGTGCTGAGGAGTTGCTGTTACGGCCAGCCTTTTTCCGAAAGAAAAAAACCTATGACAGAGCGTTCTCAGGAGCTGCCCCCAGAATCTGGAACTCACTCCCTCCTAACATTAGGAAGATCCAGAATTTGGCAACATTCAAACGGGAAGTGAAGAGCCTTCTGATGTATAAATACATTACTTAGAGTAGAATTTTGACTACGGCCTTGATCTATTACTACCCTAATACAGAACAGTTATGACATCAGAAAGGGAAGCACAGTCAGTATTATAATGAACGCTAATTCTAGGATGTAAGACCTATAACTAAATCCTATATGAACTTATAACGACCTACCTCATCTATGTATATATATATTGCTTATGATAGACGTTTAGCCGCAACTGACTATCAACGCTAACTACACATGTGTTTTGAATATATATCATCTACCTCATATATGTTGTTCGTATAACTGTTAATATATCTGTTAATCCTTTACTTCTTCTATGTTAAGTGCTCTGATACCCACGGGTCTTGTCCGCGCTATACAAAACTTTATAATAAATAAATAAATAAATAAATAAATAAATAAATAAATAAATTGTATTCAATAATGTGAGATTCATATTCAGACAACAATTCATCGCGTACAAGCTGTGTTTCAAGAAGGCCTCAAAACTTGCTCTTTGTACCTAGTCTGAACTTATGAACTGAATTGTCTCAAGCCTATTGGAACCTTTTGTAAAATTTCTACTAGTACTCTAACACTCAATAATTCCTTTCACGTTTGCAGCTTACATGACTGGATTTGCAAAAAAATTGTTACTTTGTAGAGCACATGCTTGGGAAAGAACTGACAAAGGATAAGAACATGAGCTTGCCTACTTCCTAAATGTCACAACCAATCATATGACTAAAGTACAGTGCTCCTAAGGAAAATGCAAAGTAATGGATTACTTAATTTTACCTACTACATCATCTCATCCTATCAAAACTGATCAATGGGACAGACTGGTCTGACAAATTTGGTGAAGTCAAGGGGTGTAAACCAGAAATAGATGGAGTATAATTGCCTTAAGTCTGGACAGGGGCGGTTCCTATCTTGTCCATCTCCCCTCTACCCATCTTGTGGTACAGAGACTGAAGATTTGGACTTCCAGAAACCACGGGAACTGTGACGAAATACTATGGGGGTCATTCGGATGGCGGCGGACTTTGCCCACCCGCCATCCTCCCAGGGATTGGGGCCGCCTGCCATAAGGGCGGGGTCCCGTGGGGGGAATTAGGATGCACCCGCCACAGTGGCGGGCGCATCCCGCATTTTTAACATTGCGGCGGGCGGTGCTAAAAGCACCGCCCGCCGCAATGTTAAAAATGCATGGCATGCATTTCCATACACAAAGCGGCAGGCACCGTGCGGTGCCTGCCGCATTGTGTATGCAAATGCAGGGGGGTACCACAGGTACACCCCATGTGCACCCCCCACCGCGCCTACACCATGGGGGCCTGCAGAGGGCCCCCAAAGTAAAGACCGCCTGCCATTGCTGCCACGGAAAGACATCTCCCACAGCCCATCGTAATATGGCTGGCGGTGTCTGATAGACACCGTCACCATATAAACCGTTTTCTGCCCTGGCCGCAAGGTGACCGGGGTGGAAAAGCGGCAGGCGGTGTTTCCGTCTGCCGTGTTCCCCCCGCCATAGTAATATGGCAAGGGGGAAATGGGTGGCGGGTGGTCAAGGATGTCGGGCGGATCGCCACCAACCGCATGGCGGTGGCGATCTGCCCGACATACTAATGGGCCCCTATGTTTGCTGCCAGCTGGTATGCTTGCGTAGTGGAATATTTCCGGCTGGTAGGTTTTTGACGAACAGCTGTGGCACTAACAGTGCAGTATGGACAGGGGCAGACAATCCTGTCCATGAACTGGAACTAGTCATTCTGTGATTTACTGAAGTTTCATCAAAAGGGTTTGCATGAGATATAATTGATTTCCTATAAAACTCACTTCCTTAGGATAAAATCTCCCTTGGCTGAGGAAAATACATCTCTTCAGATTGAAATTCACCAGAAGTTTATGCTTATTAAATCTTTCCAAATTCTTAAAATTAGATTTGCATGCTAATCATTTGAAATTTGATAAAAATATAATTTGAGATCTAATACTCTGCTGATTCGGTTTCATTATTTGATGTGGGCAATTAATTTGCTTTAAAATTAACTAATCTAACTGTAGAATTACCTGGAAAATTCCATCAGTAATAAATGAATGTTAACAATTATCTTATTCCAGATTCTCATATGATAATTGTTCATCCCCTAAGTATCCTAGTCCCTTTCATCACAGAACAAGAGCCATCGGAGTACCTAAGATGTACTAAATGTATGGTAGCTGAGGTTATTGAGGCTAAAAGTAACAAGATCAATTTAAATTATTTATAAGGCCCAACACATTTACGCTATAACAGTTTTTCTGGTAGCGTGTGGGATGGTTTACTGTCTGACAAAACTGGGATATAAGGGGAATATGCAATGAGGTTACCACAATTTTACCCAAATCCCGAGTTCCAGTTCTGAATACGACAAGATGCCGAGTCAAGTGGTGTGAGTATTATTAGGGTTGTGAAAATATTGGGCCAGATGTACTACCTTTCCATTTTGCGTGTCACAAATTGCAACATTTTGCGACTTGCAATGTGCGACTCGCAAAATGGAATGCACAACAGTGTCTCAGACACTGTTTGCGATTCCTAATGGGGTTGCGAATGACCTGCCTCATCAATATCCATGAAGCAAGTTGTAATTTGCGACACATTAGGTATTGCCAGCACACACAGGGACGGTGGCTTACTTGGTTCAACAGACCACCATGTTTGCAACTGCTTTTAAAATAAAGCAGTTTTTAGGTCGAGCCTTGGCTGTGCATGCAGTGCATGCACTGTCTCAGTGAGACGTAAAGTAATTTGTATGTTGGGTTAAATGTCATGTTATTTGTCTTTTAGCATGCTATTGTCTTAGTTGTCTTAGTGTTGCTGGTATCTCCTTTTCTGTTGGCTGTTGATGATTTCCTAACTTCCGTGTAGTCCCTAACAGTGGCGCCTAACTACTGTGTTATTTCACTCTGTCTGCTTGCACTTTTTTCAGTGGCATCTGTTTTGCATGCTGTAGTCTTCCTTTGTAATTGGAGACTTTCGAGCACGCTGGATGCCCCCACCTCCCATCTGGTTGATGGGCTCTTTTGTTCGTGGAGCCTGCATGGCACTGCTGATTCCCCTTCCCTTGTTATTTATGGCAGCCCTCACACTCCACAAGAGACGGTGCTGCCTCTACTCCGTTCAGACAACAGTCCCGGAAGCTGGCGCCAACCTTTTTTTGTTTTTATTTATTTAATTTTCTTTAATAACGACGGCACCCGCGCTTAGACTTTGAACATCTTAAGCTATAGCGCGGGTGTCGCAATAGCTTTAAAAGTAATTATTTTTTTTGTTTTTAACTCTTACAGCAATCGCGGCACCCACTCTTTAGCTTAAGATGTTCAAAGTCTAAACGCGGGTGCCATCATTATAAAAGATTGTGCAGGGAACAAGTCTTTTGGTGCCTCTATCTTTACTGGTCGTCACAGGGACAAGCCATCCCCGACCACCACAACATAATGCTCCTGGTACTTCCTCTCCTCTGTTCAGACAACAGTCCCAGAAGCTGGCGCCAACTTTTTTTAATTTGTTTTTATTTTTTATTTTCAGCGCACCATGCACGCTTTCATTTTGTAAGCAGCCCAGTACCCCCACTTTAACAGCAGCCGCCGCACACATTACTCTCAGACACTCTTTTACAATGGCGGCTGCTTCTTGTATTTTTGGTTTTCAGCGTGCCATGCATGCTTTCCTTCTCGCAACAGCATTTGGGGCGCATCGGGAGACGGGTAGGGGAAAGACCGACCGGAGACAATTTAAGGTGTGATAAAGGCCGCTTTATTGGGAACAGGTGCATCTTAACAAACCACATCCTTGGCCTTTGCCGTACAAAACTAGTCCTAACTAATTAAACACATACCTGCTCAACCCCCACCCCACCCCTAAAAGTTCCCCCGCAACAACATATACATATACCAATTACCCCAACGCCTGCCTCAACTGTTTTAAAACTCCTGCCACTGTACACTCCCTCACCCTCTGTCCATGAAACCTCATTCCTCCTATCCTACCCCCCCTAACTAGGAAAAGCGCCATCACAAAACCATTTCCAGCACCTGCCCCCAGCGACATCATACCATCAACCTAACCAACACACCTGCTCCCAACAAAACCCCTCCAGGAAACCTCCTTTGTAATCAGAAAAAAAAAAACAGGCACCCTCCCCCACCATAATCTACCTCCGGGGGCGGGCGGGTGGCACAACAAACTTCCTAAGCTTGGCTGCTGGGTCACTGTCACCAAAATGGTGCCCAGTGACCCAAAATGGCCGTAATTATACACTCCCAGCCCAAAAGGAGCCCAACCAGCCCAAACCTCCTTCCTGTCCCCCAGTCAATGTCTTCCCCCCCTTCCTCCCGGGGCCCCAAACTTCCCCGGGGGGGCGAGCCTCCCTCCGGTCGGCCACCCCCCGCAAAGCCCCATTGGGGCTCATCGGGAGACGGGTAGGGGAAAGACCGACCGGAGACAATTTAAGGTGTGATAAAGGCCGCTTTATTGGGAACAGGTGCATCTTAACAAACCACATCCTTGGCCTTTGCCGTACAAAACTAGTCCTAACTAATTAAACACATACCTGCTCAACCCCCACCCCCACCCCTAAAAGTTCCCCTGCAACAACATATACATATTTACCAATTACCCCAACGCCTGCCTCAACTGTTTTAAAACTCCTGCCCCTGTACACTCCCTCACCCTCTGTCCATGAAACCTCATTCCTCCTATCCTACCCCCCCCTAACTAGGAAAAGCGCCACTCGAAAGCCCCAACAGCTTTCGACCCCCCCCCCTAGGGCCCTTGCACCTTCGGATACCTGTGCACCCCATACGCCCGATCCACTGCCTCCTTCAGCTGCACAATATATAGCTCCATCCTGTATCTTGGCAAGTGCCCGCCATCCTCCCTGAAGAAATATACTGCCCCATATCTCAACTCCGGATGCTCCATCCTACCCACGCCTTCTTTCTCACAAAAAACCCTCATCTCCCTGTTGATTTTTCTCCGTGTCCTGTCAATGGCCGCAGGCCTCTCTGCCCCTCTCCAGCACCATCTAGGAATAAATTCTGACCAGATGACGTAGCACCCTGCCCACTGCCTCCTGATCTTTCCCTTTTCATTTGCTTCAACAGCGCCAGTCCCTTACACTGCACCAAATGGTTTTCACCCAAATGGGTGACTACCACATCTGGACAGACCCCCCAGCGCCACATTGTTTAAAACCAGCACCAACTCGTGCCAACGCATACCCCCTTTTTCCCTCCAATGTCACCTAAACAACTGTTCATCCAACTCCAGATTGAGGTTCCTGTGTTTTTCCCATTCGGCTCCCTCCGCTCTCTTAATAAAGGTATGGCCCACCATGTAAATGCTCATTGCTGCCGCCGTCGGCCCGCCACCGCACCTGCAAAGATACATATATAAGCAATGGGCCAAACATGTCAACCTCACTCTACCCCTGCATCCTGACGTACTTCCTATAGCAGTCCGACTTCCATCGCCCCAGCCGCTTTATCTCTGCCGTACCCCAACCCCGTCGCGCCGCCTCCGTCGCCGATGCGAAAGGAATGTGTCCCAAATTCCTTTGGATCCTCACCCATAGACCGTAGAGCGTGCCGCAGGACCCATAGCAACTGAGCCGCCATCACTCGCCTGGCCCCCCGCCGGCCAAACACCTCCGCCCCATCCTGATCATGTCCTTCCGCCAACCGTCTCCACCATTCCGCTGGACAGACTGCCTCCGACCCCCCAGGACCCAGTACCACCCAAGTGCCGTCTCCGCGCTGATCCGTCTTAGACTGCCGCAAACGCACTGCTACCTCCCGGCCCCGCAACTCCACCTCTGACCAATGCACCCCCGGCCCCCCGCACAACCCCACCAGCTCCGATACCCGGAAGGCACCAAAAAACATCCATGACATCAATGTTGAAAACAGCACCGTTTCCGCCTGATCCCTGCACACCCCCAGCAAGAGGCGCACCAAGCCCTCCAACATCAACTCTGTAATCGCCCGACGCTGCCGCACTCGCGCCCCCTTCTCTCTCTCCCAGCCTTCCAACAGCCGACCCCCCAACTCCCCCGCTGAAGGCGCAAAACCCCACCAGAGCTTCCCCATGAACGCCACCCCAGCCAACTTCCGCGCAATCGTCACCCTCGCCTGCTCTTTGTCCATCAGGCCGAGCATGTACCGCACCACCTGCTCCTCCTGACGCCACCTGCCTCGCCGCCTTACCGCACCGAATGTAAGAACTCCAACCAAGCCTGCTCATAAGCCCTCCATGTGGACGCCGCCACCGACGCCTTCACCAGCTGAACGACCCGCGCTCTCCCACCGTCCAAAGCTCCTCCGGCACCTCCGTCTTGACTGCGTCCGCCTCCGTGGCTAGCCCATGGAACCTCTGCCACTGTGAACGAGACAAAGCATTCGCAATGTCATTGTCCACCCCGGGACATGCTGGGTTTGAAACAGAATATCATGTTCCAGACACTTCAACACAAAAACGCGCATCAACTTCAGCAGTTGGGCCTCCCTCGCGGACTGCCTGTTCACCACCTGCACCACCGACATGTTGTCCACCTTGAACAAAACTCGCTTGTGCGCCAACTCCTGCGCCCACATCGTCACCGCCACCACCAACGGAAAAAGCTCCAAGAACGCAATGCTCCTTCCCCCCGCCTGCCACTGCGCCGACCACTGCTCCGCGCACCATTTCCCTGCCCAGTAAAGCCCGAAGCCACCTACTCCTGCCGCGTCTGACGACATAGTGACATCCCACTGCCAATCCTCCGGCGGCGCCATGGGCACTCCATTGAAACGCTCCAGAGATGCAAGCCACATGCTCAAATCCTCTCTCGACCCCGTGGAGAGACGCACGTAATGGTGTGGTAACGTCAGACCGGACAAAGCCAAACCCAGCCGGCGGCAAAACGTCCGCCCCGCCCGCACGACCCGGCACGCAAAATTCAAATGCCCGAGCAACACCTGCACCTCCCGCACCTTCACCTTCCTACTTCCCAGCATGCCCTTCACCAAGTCCATCATCACCACCCGCTTATCCTCCGGCAGGCATGCTTCCATGGCGCAGAGTCGAGCTCTATCCCGAGAAAGGACAGCACCGTGCTGGGACCCTGAGTCTTCTCCGGCGCCAGGGGCACCCGTAGGTAACCCATCAAGTCCGTAAAACTGTCCAGTCGCCGCTGGCAGTCCGTCGAACCGGGCCGACCCACCAGGAAGAAGTCGTCCAGATAGTGCGTCACCGCCTCAGAGCCTGTGCGCCAGGAAAAAGCCCACTGCAAGAATGAGCTAAATCTCTCAAACAGTGCACATGACGCAGAGCACCCCATAGGAAGCGCTCTATCCACAAAAATTAGGCCATCCAACTGTATCCCCAGCAGCTGATAATCCGCTGGATTTACCGGCAACAGCCGAAACGCAGATTTCACGTCACATTTTGCCATGAGCGCACCCCGCCCCGCCGCCGTCACCAGCCTCCTCGCAACGTCCACGGACGAGTAGGACACCGACGCCAACTCCGCCGAAATGTAGTCGTTCACCGACTCTCAGGTAATTCTGCCATTAATACACAACAGAGGACAGAGTTAGCATACCATTTCATGTTTAATACTATAAGTAAAATTTGAAACATCAGTAAGTTTTGATCTTTTTATTAAACAGGCAGTGTCTACCGCTCACACCAGAGTATAGAAAAAGCACTGCTTTCCAGTTTCAGTCTTCAATAAAATACTGCAGTGGAAGGTTACTACAATATTTCTTTCTCTTTCCTTAGGTAAGAAAGTTTCTTAATAAAATATCTACCTACTTAGTCTGCCATATTAGAGGTTCCCAGTACGAATGCACTTTAGGACCTCTACGATTCTGTACTATCATTCATATGAAACATACAAGCCTGGCCTAGAAATGAACTTTTATCTAACGTTGCTTTTTGATCGAAATGTATAAAATGTTTTTATCAAGCATGTAAAATTATCAACAGATTGTTATAAAATGCTATTACCTGTCTGGTCACCTTTTGTTAGCTGTAACAAGAACCGCTAAATGTAACCTACAAAATGTTGACCATAAATCTATCTAAAACCTGTTTTTATTTTGTCTAGAAAAAAGTGGCTGCATATTCTAAAGTCCTGATGAAGACAAATGTTTTGTCGAAACGCGTTGACACAGCCCAAGTCTAACAAAAAAATACATCTTTTGGAAAAAGAATTTTAACAAAAAAAAAAATTTTTTTATATTTTTCTTTTTTGTATTTTAATAATGTATTAGAAATGTCATTCCTAATTAATGTATCATTTGTGTAACTACATATCTTCTATCAGTGTGATTTTTTTAAAAAAAAGCAAATCGTAATTAAAATGTATTTTTGATATCATAACAGTCTGTTGATTTTTCTGATTTTTATCATTTTTTCGTGTGTTTATCATATGTTACCATTATGTGTTACGATTAAGCCAGGTCCTTGTAGCTAAAGTCTGCCTGGGTATATACCTTTTCAAAAATTGTCGTTCACCGACGTGCCTTCTGGCCAAGACAAATGCTGAATCAGCCGAAACTGACCCGGCTCTATCTTGGGGACCACCCCAATCGGTGAAATGATCAAGTCTGGCAGGGGCGGCTCCTGAAAGGGGCCCACCATCCGCCCTTCCCTCACTTCCTTGAAAAGCTTCTCCCGGACGATACCTTTGTGCGCGTGCACGGATTTCAGATTCTCCGCCCACCGAGCAATCCTGGGACCCTCATACCCCAGCCGAAAACCCTCCCTGAAACCCCGACGCAGCACGGCCGCATCATCTGCCCGTGGATAAGCCGCCAACAGCGGCTCGAGCCTGTCCAGCCTAACCGGCGTATGAGCCTTTTCCCAAGGCACTGCTCCCCCCCTTCTGCCCCCCCTCCTGCCAAAGGAAGCCGCGGCCATCTGCTGTCCCTGTGGGGGCCCTCCCCCAAGCCCCCAGCAGCGCACCACTGGGTGTCTCCTCCCGCACTTAGAGCATTCATGCCAGAAACGGCACACCTGCCTGAGGCAGGACCCCCTGTTGAAGTCCCAGCAGGCCCGACGCTATTCGCACTTCCTGTATCCCCCGACCCGACCCCACCCCGGGTGGGACGGGCCGTAAAGGGTGGCGCTGCCAGTGGAAGCTCACTGGTCGTGTAGATGGTGCCGCCAAACTTTTTGCCACTCATCGTCTGCTGATACAGGTCCGCGTCCAGTTCCCCCCACTTTGCCTTGGGGTCCGATGCCATACGCGCTCGGAACACCTCGTCGTAATGCGACCACGCGTAACCACCGTACGTCACCTGCGCCTGTCGCACTACATCCATATATTTGAACAACGCAACCGACCTGTCTGGATACTTCTCGCAATACACACTGGCGTATATCAAGAAAGCCGCCGACCAGTTCTCAATGGTTACGGGGCACCTTGGGGCACCTAGCCAACTCCTGTTCCTCCTCCTTCGAACCTTCCTTAGCCATCAACTCCCTGTGCAGCAATTTTAAAATCTCCACATATTCCCCTTTCCAAATCTTTTCTTTAGTCGCCAGTGACAAGTGCGCCCTCAAAGGTTTCGCCACTCCCATGTACGGCATCCTCTTGACCGGCACATCGCAACTCTCCTTTGCCCCGATGCCAGACGCCGACCACACCGACTGCGCCGCGTCTCCTGTCCCTGCGCTCGCCGTTGCCGCCTCGCCCGCAGCCCCCTCCGACCCCGTACACACCCCCGCATCCATCACATACCTGCCCTTCACCAATCGCACCAATTCCCTTCCCTCCGCATCCGTACCGACAGACACCTGGCCACACCTCCTCGTGCCTCCACCATCCGTCTCTCCGATCACCTGGCCTCCGTGAGGCCCGCCCAAGCCACTCTCCAACCGTATACCGGCCTTACCTGGTGTCAAGGCTGGCGTCCGCACCGGATCCCGCCGCCTAACCAGCTTCGTTGGGGGGGCCGTCACTCGCGGCACCAACTGCCGGGGGCATACCTGTAAAATACTTCCAACAGCATTACTCGTTTCCCCCTCCCCCTCCCTCAACTCTCCTTCCTCCTCTGACTCCATCTCCCCGTCACCTTCACCATCCCCCCACTGCTTCGCCCGACCAGTGCTCACCCTGCTCAAACCAGCCTTGTCCCTGCACGCTGTCATCAACTCCCCCAAGTCCACACTTCCTTTTCTCCCCCTCTCCGCTTGGTTATCCGAGTATCCATACACATTGTCGCTCCAACCCCGTCCCCTGGGGGCCGTCTCGACCCATCGGGAGGGGGTGGCGGAGACCTATTGCCCTGCCATCCATTGTCCTCACGCACATGGTCCCTCGTTGGAGCGCGACCGCCCGTACAAGGCAGAGCCGGCCGGTCCTCTCGGCGGGTTGGAGCTGCATGCTGCTCACCCGAGCCCCCTGCCAACTGCTCCTGCCAAGAAAAATTTGGGGAAGTCCAGCATGCCGAGGAAAACTCACCCCCCCAACCTCCAGGCGTGCCCCTCCCCCAAGCCGCCGAATGCCCCCCCGCCGCACCGGATGCCCCCCCCCCCTTCCCCCCCAGCCCCACCCCATGCTCCCCCAACCCCCCCTGCGCCCCCCCAACCCCCCCCACCCCCGTGATCCACCCTGGCTACCCCCCACCCATCCAGCCCCCTCGACTCCACTCCCCGCACCCTCCCCTCCCCCACCCCCCAACCACTCCCCTCGGGCCTGCCTCGCCTCTCCCCCGCTCCCCGCCCACCCTAACCTCACCCCCCCTCCGCCCTCCGTCCCCCTGCCCCCCCGAGGCGACGCCGGCCTGCTGGGCCCAACCATGTCCCCCTCTCCCTCTGATGAAGATCCCCAGTCCAAGTCGCTCTCCACCCCTCTCCCCCCGCCCCCTCCCCCTCTGACACTCCTCAATCAGCAGCGGAGAGTCCCCCCGCCTCCAACTGGCCCCACGGACCCCTCTCCCCCGCCTGCACCCTGCGTCGCCCTCTCTCCCCCCACCCCCCCACTCCCCCCCTCCCGTTAACCAGGCAACCCCCCATCGGCCCCCCCACTCCACCCCCAATTCCAGTTTGCAAACCCCTGGTACCCCCTCCCCGCACCCCCTCATCCTGTACCCCGGACTCCTGCCCCACTTCTCCCCTGCCAAAACCTCTAGCCGTGCACTCCTCCGCTTCTCCTGCGTGCCCCCCACACCCCTCCCTGCTTTGCCCCCCCAAACCCCCCAGCGCCTCCCTCATTGTCTTGTCTGTCCCCCCCGTTGCCCGCCCCCTCGACAAACACTAGCGGTGCCTTCTTCGCACCCCCACGCCCCTTGTTTGGCCTCTTTTCCTTCCCCGGCGCCCCAGCCGCCCGCCGCCCGCCACTGCGCGTCCCGCCCCTACTCCTCCCCGCTCCCTCCTCCCTTCGTGCTCTCGCTCGCGGCGGCTCACAGGCCACCACTGCCGCCATGGCGCCGTCCGCAGCGCGCCGCGGGGGCCTTATCCGCACTTCTCCCTTCAGCAGGTCCATCCTGCCCGCCTCTCCCAAGAGGCGCAACGCCTCCCGCACGCGAGGGTCCGCGATCGCTGACTCCGCCATCTCTTGCCGCTACCGCCGCTCCTGCGTCCCACAACCGGCTCAATCCGATCACCGCCGCACTGCCGCTCAGTCCCTCTGCGCTCCTTAGCCTGACAAACACGCCCACTCCGAACGCCTAACCTACACCCTACCAACCTACAACCACAATAAACCACCACACAACTACCTAAGACAACAAACTTCCTAAGCTCGGCTGCTGGGTCACTGTCACCAAAATGGTGCCCAGTGACCCAAAATGGCCGTAATTATACCCTCCCAGCCCAAAAGGAGCCCAACCAGCCCAAGGAGCCCAACCAGCCCAAACCTCCTTCCTGTCCCCCAGTCAATGTCTCCCCCCCTTCCTCTCGGGGCCCCAAACTTCCCCGGGGAAGGGGGGGGGGCGTGCCTCCCTCCGGTCGGCCACCTCCCGCAAAGCCCCATTGTCCAGCAAGTTGAGAGCAGAGAAAACGGCACCACGGAGCAAACTTTTCTTGACGGGGAATTGCCCTTTTGAAAACATTTATTTTCCGTTATAGAAGCTTTCATTAAAAGACGCAAATAAGAAAAAAAAGTTACATCTGTTCACTTCTCTTCAAAGATTACAGCTAAAAATCGAACGGTGGGAGCAGCAGAGTTTAGATAGGCGAAAGCAGTTCCCACAGGTCTAGGTGAGCTGCTTACATTTTCTATGACTACCACTGTGAAACTGTTACTAAATATGCCCTCTCGTGAGAGGACACAATAATTTCGTTTTCAGATATATTCTGGATTTGTAATTTTGCTTTGGTGGAGCAGAAAAGAGGCTGAGCATCGAAATTGTGTTTTCATGCCAGCTCCCCAAGCATTCAAGTGTTCAAGTGTTTTAAATGTTGTAAATATGCCTTGTTTTTTCCTTTGATTACCCAACACTGACAAGTACAGCATTGACATGGAAGCACCCTGCTTACTACAAGCTCACAAAGACACAGCAAAGCTTCTCCTGTGACATTCTGCTTGCACTCAACCAAGTACACTTCATCGCGCACTCAAAGTCACACCTCTCACACTACACTCATGTAGACACATCTCTCATCCTGCAATCATATAGGCACATCTCTGATCCATGCTTGTTAAGAGCAATGTAAACTCCTGTCATGGCTCTATTTTAATATGTCACCGATAGAGAGGGGGTCCATTTTACTTGCTTGCACCACTGCATGGGCGTCCGCAGAAATTTTTCCAGGGGGGGGCAAAATGTTAACGTCATCACCATCCCCCGCATGATGTGTGCCAGGTGGGGCACACGAAACACTGGGGCACAGAACTAGGATAGACTCAATTAAATGCCAGGAATCCAGGACATGTGACTGACCCTGCCACGGGCCAACAAACACCACCTGTAGGGAAAACGCTAAACTTTCTGACAAGGGGCTTTATCTCTGTCTGCTAGGTGTGCAGACTTCTGGGTCCTCGATCCAACACCAATTAAGGCTGTCTTCAGCACGATTCGATTTTTATCAGAATAATTTAAAACAGCCTATGATTAAAGCACCAGATTAAATATACTGTATGCAAAGTGTATGTTAGGGATTATTTGTAGCACACATATTTACCAATATTGGCTTTTTGGTGCTAGAATTCATGATAACTTTTATCCAAAGTTAAAACACAACGTCAAAGTTAGGAATAAATAATGCAGCAATGACACACGCTAGTGATTTGACAGTGGGTGCTCCCTTTACTAGAATTCCCCGGGCATTGCTAAATTTTACAAACATTCAATTAATTTATACAAAATAAAATGTATAGGTCCAAATGCTAGCTATATTTTTTAAAAGAAACTTAGAGTCCCTCTACGTGTAGTCAATGCCAAACTGACATCGTGCGCACGTTTAGGGATACAATAATGGCCAGCTCCCTTATGCAGAAGCCCGGAACCGTAAATGTGTGGCACATGCGGCGCCCGCAGCTGCGCCTCATCACAGGTCCAGGGATGCTGAGTCTTACACAGTGGTCAAAGTGGGGGGAAAAAAGTAGGGGAACAGTGGGTGGAGAATCAGAGGGCGGGAATGACCCAAGGATTGGATCTGTGGCTGGAGCCAGAGGTGTGGCTAGAATGCACAGACATCCGAATTTTTAGTATTTGTTTGGCATTTAACTGCCCAGTTTAATCAACCAATGGATACACATGATTATTTAAGGTTATAATGAGTTATTGACATTAAAATATATTCACAAAGTGAGATATGCTTCTAATCACAGAATGTACCAAATATGATAAAATGTGGAAACACACGCACTTTGTGTTCGAGCCATGGAGTTTCTGTCATCAGCACTTCAGCCTTTTTCAACAACAGCAGTTCAAACATGAATGGCAAAATATCCTAGTTTGGAAATGTTTTCTCTAAAATTATGGCTCCGCCATATTTACCTCATAATGCAAGATCTGCTGCATGATCTGACCATTTAAACTAATAAATTGTTTGTAGCTCAAACATATCAAAAGTTAATATAAAATGTGACTTGTGTTGCTGCGCCGTGGATGGCCTATTGTAAAGGTTGACTGGTCACCTTTCTCACTGCTGCATTTGTATGTTACACTGGTACTAATAAGGCAAAATCTTTCCAGAGACTGTTAGCATGTGTACACACGTAAAAATAATTAAATATCTGAAAATATACTGCATTACGCTGCAGCCTTTTTTTTTAATGCATAATTTAGTCAACACTACGGCATAATGTTGTCATCCTTTGCTGCATAATTATTCCAGTGGCCCCACAGCAGGCAGCACATGTTAAACGTGCTTGTGAATGAAGCAGGGAGACTGTGAAGTTTGCAAACTTAGTTTGGTGTGTGAAAATCCTGCATTGCCAATCCCTGGTGAATTGCAGCTACTGCTGCTGAAACAAGGCCAATGGAGGTACCTTTGGGTGAGGCAGATTGGCCTCAAGGGCAGGGCCAGCCATAGCACTGGTGGTGTCCTGTGCATTAATGTTTGTTAGTGTCCCCCAATGACCACCTCTGCCATGGATTCCCTCTCTACCACCCTTTAACTGTGTCCCCCAGGTCTCCATAACCACTCTCTCTCAGATGCATTTAATTTGATTTACAGCGCCACTCATACCATTGTAGGGTGTCAGAGCACTTTACATCACACGCATTACACAGGGACAATCATTATGAGTGTAAATCACTGTATAGAAAATGTTACATAAGACTAAGGACTACAAGTTGTAGGAGTCACATGACAACCATGCTAGTAGCCCATATAGTTTTATAGTGATTGGTCTGGAGAAACACAATACACGGAATTTAAAATGTAATACCATGGTTGGGGGTTCTCCTTAATAATCAGAATTGATTTCTGTCCAAAAGAACACTTTTTGGGACATTAGATAATCAAAGACTGGGGGACGGGGGGGAACATAACGCTCGGATTTATACCTTGCAGTTTGTATGCAGCTCTTAGATGACAGTTAATAGCTCACTGTTCTAAGTTAGGATTTTAACTTATAAACTGCAAGTAACAAAATGATCTCTGACAAAAGCAGTAGCCCACTGACCTATTTACATTATTGTCACTTTGTGATCTGCATAGCGCATGTTCTTTGCAGCCGGTACATTAACCATCTGAGCTACCTTTCCATGAGTCAAAACTTCCGCTAGACAAAATTCTGATCTCTCTCTAGGAAGAACATTAATCACCAGAGTCATCATGACATTTTTATTGTTGCCGAAAATTGCTGGAAGCCAGGAAGGAGGCTGCAAGCATTTTTAAAACCATAATATACTTGCAAACATGATGCCTTCACCTAAAGTCAGCACCCGGTGCGGTCACACTGGTTGCACCGCCCTAGAGCTGGCCTTTCTCAAGGGTCCTGTGACCTCAGTGACTGTTGTTCTAGGGTGTGCTGCTTCATAGGCCTGCCCGCAAGACTGGAGGTGAACTTCTGTATGGATAGTGGTGGACAAGCCTTGAAGGTTAACCTACACTTGTCACGCTAGGGTCCACCTGCTGGTGCGAAGACACCAGGACTTCTAAGGTGTTGCGAAGCCTTCTAAGGTCTAGCATGTGATTGTGCTCTCGCAGGAGAGTGGTCTGGTGGGTTGGTTATTAAGGCTGAACCTGGTTCCCAGTTCCAAATTCAGCAGCTCCGACCATAGTGCCACATCCTCTCCCCCACTGAACACCATACTGCCCCACTGAGAAAAACTCCCACTGTTTTCAACTACAACCCAATTGTTGCCCGCTATAAACACCTGGATGCGCAATTTAAATTACGTACTAGACAAGATCAATATGCGGCCTACAAAAAAAAAGGAACAACATCCTGGAAGAGGCAAACACTTATAAGGAATGCAAAATTTAGCAAACCATGGGAAATGTAAGCAAGAACAACATGGCTACCTTAATGCTTTTACACTCACTATTCAGAAATCAGTGAGTGCTTTTGCTTGAAAAGTTAAGGGCACAACTACAGGGCCCTGAATGGACCCATTTCAATGGCCATTGCTTATATCCTTACAAAACGTAAGCAGTATGGTAAAACGACCACATCCCTGGACGCAGAGCTGCAGCACACATTTTGTTTTCCAATCCACACCTTTTGGTACCTCCAGGATTGGTGCACTAGTTCCAAGTCCAGGGAAAACAAAGACAAGAAAACAAAAATAGCGCTTCACTGGCAAACTCTGTAAAAGTGGCGCTAATGTGTTTCAGTGTGAATAAAATCAGTTTGGCCAGTATGCTACCACTCTGTCTTACTTTATTTAGTTATTTATCTATTTTTCATATTTTTAGCCTTTTATTCCCAATGCTGCACTTTGGAATTAAAATGTCAGAAAAATACTACATTTCCAGCAAAAGCATCTTTCTTTTTTGGATCCATTCCACATGGAAGCAAATAAAAGAAAGGAGAGGAAAGAGAGTGAGAACCCCATCTTGAAGTCACGGTTTTCATGGGCATCCGCAGGGGGGGCAAGGAGGGTCGCTTCAGGGGGGGGGGGAGCGCCCCTCCCTGCCCCCCCCCCTGCGGACGCCCATGTGCACCAGGGTCACTAAGCGAGCCCACCGATACCCGCCATGCAATGCAGAGGCAGACTCCGGGATCTCTGCACTTACGTGCTGTTATCATGCATATGTGGAACTGCTTGACAAGGTAAGTGAGATTTGTCATGTTTTTATTAGCGCTCTGAAGCGGTGTCCTGAAATCGTGAGCGCTATACAAATACAACTAATATAGAGAATATTATCTATCACATATGGAGAAGAGAAAGTACTTTTTATATGTGTTATAACTGTTGCCTGTGCTAAGACCGCACACAATGCTCCGACGAGTGACAGTGGGACACCCTGAGTGGGATGAGAGGAAACCCATTTTTTAACAGAACTGCCACTGCAGACTCTGGAACTAGGGAACCGAGTTCAAGTCTAGGTTCAACATTCTGTGATTCTGGGCAAACCACAATCTCCCAGAGCCTACAGAAAATAAATGTGCCCTTCTGCCTGTATGGTATTCCGATAAAAATGTCTTTATTTACCTATCTGTCAATAAAATAAATAAACACTGGCCACTCAAAGTGAAGTTCAGTACCTTTTTATGCAATGCATCAAATAAGTCATCAGGACACAGTGCTGCATGTGCGACACTCAGTCTAGGCGGTTACCCTTGCGGCATTATGACAGAAACTGGCAGACTTTCCTCCTTTTTTCCTTGCTTTCGCCTCCTCTTGCCCTCGCCATTCTCATGAGAATCCATAGAGGATGCCATGCTGCATGGAAAAAGGCACTATTCATAGATCACTGGTTAAGAGGCCACTCAACAACACACAATTACACACAGCACACACACACACACACACACACACACAATCACACGCACAACCACACACACGACCACACAAACAACTACACACACAACCACACACACAACCACACACACAACCACACCCAAGCACACCCAAACACACATACACCCCCCCCACACACACACAACCACACACAACCACACACACAACCCCACCAAGCTTTGGCATAGCCAATAGGTTTTGCCTTTGGGACCTTATAAGTGTTTAGCCACGCAACAGTTGATGTGGTTGCACAAAGGATATTTTGCTGCATAAATAAATACTTAGAAGGTCCCAAAAGCGAGAAGTATTGGCTATGCCAATGCTTGGTGTGGTTGAGTGTGTGGTTGTGTGTGTAGTTCGTGCTATATAAAAAAAAACAAAAAAAAACAATTGTAATGCAATAGGTCTCACATTACTGAATCTTTGAGCTGCTATTGTTGCATTATTATTAGCAATGCCAACAGCTCAAACTTTTAAAATGCGAGACCTATTGCATTGCAAATGCTTGTTTTTCATGCAGCCCATTTTCCTTAAAGGAAAATGGGCTTCATTTCAAAAAGGAAAAATGAAACGTTTCTGTTTTATTCTTTACTAGCAGACCATCCCGACGTTGTCTGGGTATGAATTGCTGCCGGCCATTAGTATATTGTTTTGTAGGATTTCGTTTTGATAGCATTTCTTATCTGTGACAGGCCTGTAAAACGCTCCGATTCACAGTGCACTGCTGATGCACTTAAGAGTGCGCGTTCAGTAGTGTGTGAACTCGAGTTTCCCTACTTTATTTTTCCTTGCAATATTATATAGCGCGAACTAGACAACATGGCATGAGCACAATTTAAATTACAGAAGAACACATTCATTTGTGGTAGGCACGGGGAGACAAAGCGATTTGCCTGGAATCACAGGATGTTGAGCTGATGCCGAGATTCGAACGTAGCTCCCCAGCTCTAAGGTTCGCAATTCTAGACCTTGTGGCGGGAGGTGTGTCTAAAAGTGTATGTCGGTGCTGGCCATCAATGAGAGAGACCTGTGCATTTTTCAAATGGGTGGTGAAAAAATATGAGTATGTTGCTGGAGATGTGGCCCGCCGTGCCACCAATGTACTTACCGGGGGAGGGTAAAGACCCATTATTCCGCAACTTTCTTTCCGCATACCATCACTCTGCATACTTTCATTACGAAAGTACCATGACTCCGCAATGCCATTATAACGCATGGCATTACATTTTATATGCTTTTACCGCGCATACATTTACAACGAAATACGTTGTAAATGCATGAATGGTAAAAGCATGTTTTTTTTAATGTTTGGATAAGGTAAGTATGGGTATAGGGGTATATGTTTTGGGGTACTGAGGTATATGTTTTGGGGTGTTTTGGTATTTTAAGAGTTCAGATATAGTTTTGGGTTATTGGGTACAGGGGTAGTTTTAGGGTTTAGGGATAGGTATGGGTTTTGGGGTACAGGGGTATTTTTAGGGTTCAGGGCTAGGTTTGGGTTTTGGGGTATAGGGGTATTTCTAGGGTTCAGGGGTAGGTTTGGGTTTTGGGGTACAGGGGTATTTTAAGGGTTCAGGGCTAGGTTTGGGTTTTGGGGTACAGGGGTATTTTTAGGGTTTAGGGCTAGGTTTGGGTTTTTGGGTACAGGGGTATTTTAGGGATCAGGGGTAGGTTTGGGTTTTGGGGTACAGGGTTATTTTTAGGGTACAGGGCTAGGTTTGGGTTTTGGGGTACAGGGGTATTTTTAGGGTTCAGGGGTAGGTTTGGGTTTTGGGGTACACTGGTATTTTTAGGGTTTAGCGATAGGTTTGGGTTTTGAGGTACAGGGGTATTTATAGGGTTCAGGGCTAGGTTTGGGGTTTGGGGTACAGGGGTATTTTTAGGGCTTAGGGATAGGTTTGGGTTTTGGGGTACAGGGTATATTTATAGGGTTAAGATGGGTTAGTGTTTAAGGGTGTTGGGGTATTTTAAGGAGTAAGGGTGGGTTATGATTATGGGGTGCAGGGGTATTTAAAGGGAGCAGGGTGGGATTAGCACACGATATGAGACATGGCATGAAGGGTGGAACGTACCACACGCCCCCAGCAAACGCCCACAGCACAACGCAGACACGCCCACAATGGACTACTTTGCTGGCACGGTTCTTTTACCTTTTAAATGTATATGGTGGGCGTCTGCATAGCCTATGTCCTTCTGCTGCAACTGCCCTTTCCAACACTGTAGTGGGTGTTGTGATTGGTGCTGTGGTTCCTGAGATTACCCGCCTCAAAGGTTTGGGCTCTCTCATTATTATATTAGTATGGAAGAGCAGGCAGTGGTCTGTGCTCTTAAAAAATACTTGCGCATCCATTTACAAAGGGGAAGGGGTCCCCTGGGGGCCCCTTCCTGTTTACGAGTGGCTTACCACCTACTTGAAGCAGGTGGAAAACTGTGAGTGTTTTGCAACCACAATTGCGGTTCCAAAACAATGGTACATACATACGCGACTCACTATTATGAAGCGAAGCCCTTGGAACACCCCTTCCTAATAGCGACTTGCAAATGCTATTTTGCGAGTCACTGACTCACAAAGTAGCGTTTGTACATACCACTGCCCTTTTTTGTGGTCGCAAACGGGCCTATTTCCCGTTTGTGACCTTAAAAAGTGGTTGTACATCTGGCCCACTGTGTTTATATGTGTTATTAACAATGATTAGTAAAAGGAATGTTTTAGTGTTTGACGTAGAATAGAGTTGTTGTTGCATTGAAGTTGTTACCAGGTCCAAAATGATGTAAGATCCCGGTGTGTACACCTAAGGGTGGTCTCAGTGTGGCATTTCTAAGTACGTTTGTCTGTTGTTTCGAAGGTGCTGCACTTGAGATGTCATCAGCCGTACCACCAGAGAGGGAACTTTGTGAGCGTGTGAAAGGCTAAAATCATTAGGATCCTCACACTGGTCGAGATTTGCTTAGCTTGGATGAATAATTCTTGGTTGCATGGAGTTCTATATTTTCTTTTAGTAGAGCAGACCAGAGTTTATCTGTGTTTAGGAGATTGTTTAAGATCGGAATTGAAAAAGCTGTATTGTAAAGGGAGGGTCAGTTGCTGCAAGGAGTTGGTCTGACGTCATAGAGTGCAGCACTGTGATAAGACGGTTGGTGTAGAGACATGCTGGGATTGGTTGAATGTGTCTGACAAAGCCATGCAGTGATTAAAAGCTAGAACGATAATAAAGAAGTGTATTTCTTTCAAAAATACGAGTGGAATAATTGTAAAGGACTGTAAATAATTTGATCAAAAAACATGAAAATTCTAAAGAGTTTCAAAACATTGATGCATGAGAACCTATCCCTCTTGGAAGAAAGAATCTAAGTTGTAGGAGTTTCTAACTGATTAATGTCAACACCTGTGACTTAACCTGTTACAGTACAAATTGGACCATTTGAGGATCTGCACAAATTAATTTTATTCCAGACCACTGAATCTTTTAGGTTGGGACCTTTTGTGCAAATTGAATTGCTCTATCTTTTATACTCTGAAAGGAATTGAATTCCATACCGATGATGAGGATATTGTATTCAAAATGTCAAAACAAAAGACAGGGGTTTTGATTTGTCCCTAGAATTGAGAGACACCATTTTCCCAGAGGTTTTTGATTTCACAGGAAAGGATATTGGGCTGATCAAAGGATTAGCTCCAATAGGTATCACTTTGAAACCAAATGCAGAGACTATCGTAGCGAAAACAGCTTTGATTGAAGCATTGATTGAACAGGGAATTTTGAGAGAAGTCATGGGAGGCTCATGTAATTCAACTATTATGGAAATTCAGAAACCAAACTATGCTACTATGTTGTCCAATCATGCCAAATCCAGCCGTGATATTATATCAGATTCCTTTTGAAGCTGAGTGGTTTTCTGTCATTAATTTGTGTCTAGCCTTCATTTATATCCCTTTGCACCAGATAGCCAATTTGTATTTGCTTTCCGGTTCAGAAACCATGTCTTGGCATGGTGCAGAGTTCCACAAGGGTATTCAGAGAGTCCTTCCATTTTTTAATCAAATATTTAAAAGGAATTTGGAGTCATTGGTATTGCCAAACCATAATGTTTTGGGACAGTACATTGATGACTTATTGGTACTGTCAGGTACTCAGGAGGCTTGCTTATGTGACACTATTGCATTAGTGATTCATCTGGCAGTGAGTGAGCATAAGATATCACCAGCTTAGATACAGTTTTGCAGGAAGGAGGTACTTTACGTAGGACATCCCATTGGGAAGGGATTCAGAAAGGTGCCACAAGATCGGATGACTGTCATTCTGTAGATGAACCCGCCAAGAACTCAAAAAGAGGTTAGCATGTTTCTGGAAATGGTTTGCTATTGCCAATAATGGATTCCAAATTTCTCACTGACTGGTAGTTCCATTTCCATGGAGCGATGAATGCTTACGCTCTTTTAACAAACTGCAAGAGAGTCTGTGTTGAGCTCCAGCATTGGGAATGCCCGACTTTAACAAAAGCTTCACTCTATTCTGCAGTGAATGCGAAGGCTGTGCATTGTCAGCTCTAACGCTGCTGCATGGAACTGCACACAGACCTGTTGCATACTTCTCAGTTACATTATATCCTGTAGCTGCAGCATTGCATGGATGTTTAAATGCAGTTGCTGCCTCATGCGTGAGTTTGGAGCATTTGAGAGCATTGTGATGGGTCACCCACTGAAAGTGCATGTACCACACTCTGTTGAGATTTTGCTTACTCGTACTCGAATGCAACATCTCACAAGTAGCCTGTTAACGAAGTATGAGCAAGTGATATTGGGTGCTGAGAATGTATCATTGGTAAGATACACAAGTCTAAACCCAGCTACCTCGATGACCTTAAAAGGAAATTAAGAAGTGGTTGATAAAGCAGATCATGACTGTTTGGATGTGGCTGAGCTGTGTACAAAACCTCATCCCAATATCATGAATGTTCCATTGCCTGAATCAGATCATGTATGGTTTGTGGATGGATCATGTTTGAGAGATGCTGACAGGAACTTGAATGATGCATTTGCCATCTGTATGGTTGTGAGAGTGGTGGAAGCATCATAGTTTCAAGGACTGTATTCAGATCAGGTAACCAAGCTAATTGCATTAACCTGGGCTTGCAGCATTACTGAACAATTGAGAGTTACCATCTTCACGGATTTTCAATATGGATTTGAAGTTGTCCAATAATTTGGTCAGTTTTGGTCTCAGCATGGGTTCATGACCTCTTCTGGTTCACCTATCCGAAACAGAGAGAGCGTGGAAAACATTCTGCTGTTGTTACAATTAAAAAGTGCCCAGCCCACTGACAAGGAAATGATTATGTGACTGTCAGTAACCGCTATGCAGAAAGGACGGTGTGCTATTGTGCCCTCAATTCTTACATCTTTAATGGGATCCATTAAAAGAACAGCCTGATGTCGCAGAATGCAGGCTGATGTTTTCAGTTGTGGAAACATGGGACAAGATAAAAGCTTTATAGGATGAAGTTTCAGAACCCAAAAGACAGGGGTGGATCAAAGCAGGTTGAACTCAAAGACAAGAGTAGGAGGTGTATGTGTACACAGATGGGAAACTAGTCTTACCTGATAGTTTGTTGTCATCAATGGCAAGAAACTACCATGGACCTGCATATGTTGGGAGAGATGCTATAATGCGTCTTTTCAGACAGACATGGTTTAACCCCTAATTTCGAGCTGTTGCAGAGGTGTTGTGCCAGAGGTGTGTAATATGCCAACAACAAAATGTGGGAAAGAAAAGGCTAGTCACAATGAGCCATATAGGGAGATCTGGAGGACCATTTATTAGAATGCAGCTCAATTTTATCAAGATGCCCCCTTGAAATGGACTAAAATACGTTCTAGTGATTGTGTGTCTGTTCTCTCGTTGGGTGGAAGCTTATCCACCCAGGCATAATGACAGATTAACTGTAGCTAAACTGCTCCTTAGAGAGCTTATAACATGGTTTGGATTACCAACCTCTTTGGAAGGAGATAGAGGGACACACTTTAATATTGAGGTAATAAGAATGCTTTATGCAGCATTATAAATTGAGTAGAAGTTACACTGTGCATACCGACTAGAGACATCTGGAGTGGTCGAGCAAGTGAATGGAGCACTAAAGTCCCATTTGGCAAAGGTGTGTGCATTCACATCTCTGAAATGTCCAGAAGCTTTTCCCTTGGTGTGGATGATTTTAAGAAGTATCCCAGACTGAAGAACTGGACTGTTCCCACATGAAATCATAAAGGGGAGGGCTATGAGACAGCCTGCAGTCCACGCCAATCAGCTAGTGAATATAACTGATGATTACGTACTCGATTACTGTAAAGGATTGGCTAATTTGGTCCATTCTGTGTCTCATCAGGTTGGGGAAGCTGACAGTTCACTACAACAGCACCAGTCCCATGACATGCGTCCTGGTGACTTGGTACTAGTCAAGAAACACAAGCGCAAAATGTGTTTGGTGCCTCGTTGGCGTTGGCCGGATCAAGTGATTCTTGATACTACAACTGCTGTCAAATGTGGTGGTCTGCCTAACTGGGTGCATGCCTTTCGCACTCGCAGAGTCCCATTTCCCCTTTAAAATGCGGTACCTGTAATGGATGTACCGGAGGTCACAGTCAAACATCTGACTCAGGTTAGTCACAGAGTAGAGGGGTTCCAGCTACTGGGTCTTGAGCACTGGTTCAATAGACGATCTGAAAGAGTCAGTCCCTGTAGGTAATGATGGTCATGTGGAAAGGGACCTGACTAAGCAAAGTATTGACTCAAAAAGCTAGTCATAAGATAAGACCGTCGGCCTAGAAGAATGAGCAGATTACGGTAAGTCTTGGCAGAAGGCAAAGTACTCCCAACTGTGATAAAAGTCACAAGTCAATCTGAACAAAGTGACACAGACGATGATGAGGTTACAGTGAGAAAATCGAAAAGAGCTAAAGCACCAAGTCGGAGATATGCTACACCAGAGTGGACTTATTTAGCAGCAACAAATGACTGGGAGAAAGCACTTCAAGCTTTTTGCTTCAAGGATTTGAAGTCACAAAAACCACCTGGAGGAACTGTTGTGAAAAGGGACATTTTGCAAGGCAGAAAAGCAAAAGGAAATGGCCTATGAGTAACTGAAGAGACAAATATACACCGAATTATGCAAAAACGGTAACAGCGAAATATTATAATAAAAAACAAGAAGGAAGAAAAATCTTGTTCCAAGAAGTATAAAGAAATATGTGTTCAAGATCCTACATTATAAGGCATTTTCAAAATTCAACAGAAAATATGAGTTCCCTTTCTAGAGAGTTGGAGATCCAAACGGGGTATTGTTAAAACGTAAATGCATGTGAGCTTGCTTTTCAGCTGCTTTTTCTATAACTCTTGTAATGTTGCTTATTGTTCTAAACCTTCCCCATCATGTCTATATGAAGCATAACATTAACCCTACCCCAGCTACTAAACCGTTAGAAGAAAAGAATGATGACATTGTAACCAATGACCTAGCCGATAAGACTTTACAGAATAATCAGTCTATTAATGATTTTTCTCTAAATGTCTTTACTAAATTATTATATGAATACGTAGATACTATGGATGCTAGAGATTGTTATGTATGCACGCAACTACTTACCTTGGTATCAGAGGGAGTGACCTACCATCACTTACCTCTTCCTGATGGCATTTCTTGTAGTGTACTAATCAGTTTATTCTATCAGTTTCTTCTATTGCAAAGGGCTATTTCAATATTATTACTCAACTTATGATTTGATCTCAGAAATACTTATTAGGCAAAAAATATATATTGTACCAGATACACAAACCTTTGAAAAATGGGTGTATTCTTCCAACCTACATAAAGCAAAGATACAGTATATATGTATAGACATAATCTAACTTGCTCTTTACATAATGTAGAAAATGATTTTATAAAGTAAGTTGAGGATAGACTTGGGGAAATAAAGAAAAAGGCTGAAACACAATCAGAAATTCCACCTTGAGCAGGCCAGGAGGGTGAAATTAAAAAGGTTGATGCACACTCTGCTATGGCTCTGGATTGGCAACTTAAAGGGAAGGTATGCATATTGAGTTGGAAAACTGAATTTAACAGCAAATTTATTGGTTCTAGTAAATGTGATAACACCTTTCAAATTGACGGAGGTTGGGGTTTATATCTCGGAGGATCTTTTCCTATTTTCCCAGTGATGTACCAAATTTGTGGGAGAATTGTCTAATATAGGCTGCCAAAACACTGGAACGCATGCTGCTATGTGGGAATAGTGAACTAAAATTGCCTCATGAAGGACAACCTAGTGGAAACAACTAATTTAAACACACTAATTTAGGAAGGGGAATAAACGCTGCTGAAATAAATGGGAACATTTTTGGAGCAATATTAGCATCGGTAGGGGTGATTCTAAATTCTCACAAAATTCAAAATCTCTACTGTAGCTGATCGCTAATCTACTGATACAGCAGAAAGTTTCCATGTCATAGATACTGAAACGGTTGCTATCAGATCGATGGTATTACAAAACAGATTTGCATTAAAGGTCCTACTCGCAAAGGCAGAGTCTGTCGCATGCTTAAAGTCCAACAGTGCTGTACTTATATTCCTGACGAAAGTAAAGATTTGCGGGGATATATCAGCAATTTTACTTATCTGGGAAAAGATTTCACTGAATTTAAAGCTGATGGTGCAAGGGAATCTACTGGCAGACGATTTACTTGGGAGGTAGTTTAGTGGGTAAATATTAACACCCATGGTAACTATTTCTGTTGGTGTACTAATAATAATAATGATTTTCAGATATTGCAAATGAAGAAAATTTGTGAAAGAAACTAGGGGAATAAAAAGAAAGAAAGCAGAAATTGAACTAAAACATAGACAATGTGGATACTATGATGAATTAAAGGCCTTAGAACAAACTAGGCTAAAACTAATTAAGACATTTGCCTTATAAATGTGACATCAGATAAAAATATGAGTGTGTCTTCCCACCTACCTTCCTTCCCCTCTCCATTCCCCCTCCCTCTCTCATCTTCTCCTCAGCTTAGAGGTCATTGCTAACTCGTGTCCTCCTCTCTTCCCCCGCCCAGAGCATCCACCACTTGCGGCCTTTGCATAGTTACCAACAGGGGAATGACAGAGGCACCAATTATGATACTCACTGCAACAAGTCCAGCACTGTATATTAAGTTGTTCGAGTTATTGCAATATTCATTTTGATGATATATTTCTCTACATTGATGTGCTCCCCCTCCCCTCACCCACCACCCGACTCCCCGCCATACCTTCCCAGACATTGCGGTATGGATGTATCCATTATGCTATAACCTCCATTTTGTATTATGTTGTGCACCTGCTGCATGCTGTGTTTCTTTTTGATACCCCCCAAAACAATAACACACAAAAAAAGGAAAAAGAAAGATGAGTGTGATGGCTCGATTCGCCATCCAAGAGGGAAATGATGGATCATATATGTTATTTTTCGTCTGTCTCTATTTATTTATTTAGGAGATTTGTAGAGCGCATGGCTGCCCGGGAGCGTCCCAGCGCTGACAGAATCCACTAAGTTCTCCAAAAAGAGGGCCGGGGGGTAGCATGGATCAAGGGAACAGCCATGTCTTCAGGGATTTACGGAATGTTAAGAGATTAGGTTGGGCCCGGAGGGCTGGTGGAAGAGTATTCCACATCTTGGATGCCAGGTAGGAGAATTGCCGATCTCCGAAACGAGATTTTTTGGTTTTGGGTATTTTAGTCAGGTGGGCATTGGTAGAGCGTAGGGTTCTGGTTGTTATGTGGGGAGTTACGAGATTTTTCAGAACCGGGGGAGCTTTTCCGTGCAGGATTTTGTGGGTTAGGCACATGGCCTTGAAATGGACCCTTTGTTCCACCGGGAGCCAATGTAGTTCTTTGAGTGCGGGCTTGGCAGAGCAGCGCTTTTTGGTGCCAGTAAGAATTCTTGCCGCAGCATTTTGCACCACCTGGAGCTTAGAGATGACTTTTTTTGGGGATCCAAGGTATAAGGCATTTCCGTAGTCCAATCTGGACAGTATGAGGCCCTGGATGACCAGTTTTCTAGACTGGAATGGAAGGATAGGAAGGATTTTGCGGATGGACCGGAGCAAGCCAAAGCAAGTTCCTGCAGTTTTCTTAGCCTGGGTGCTGAGAGTAAGTTTATCGTCCAGCCAGATCCCTAAGCTTTTGATATCGGTTTTGGGGGTTGGAGGTGGGCCCATGCTGGGCGGCCATAAAGACTCCGGGCGAAAAAGGGACTGGTTGCCTAATACCATTAGCTCCGTTTTTTCCCCATTGAGCTTTAAATGGGAGTTGCTCATCCAACTGACGATGTCCTCCAGGCAGGAATACAGATCTATGGAGGGGGGTTCTGACTGGCTTAGGGAAACGACCAACTGTGTGTCGTCCGCGTAGGTCAGGAGTTTGATGCCATAGGGGACGACAATTTGTTCCAGAGGTGCCATATATACGTTGAAGAGTGTCGGGCTCAAAGAGGAGCCCTGGGGCACTCCGCAACGTATCGGGGTTTCCTTGGAGATACAGTCTCCATCTGCTACCTGAAAGGAGCGATTGTGGAGGAAGGATTTTAGCCACTCAAGGGCTGTCCCTTTAATGGCAAGATTTGCTAGGCGTTGGGCAAGAATGCTATGGTTGACGGTGTCGAAAGCTGCGCTAAGGTCCAGGAGGATCACTGCCACTGATCCTCCTGCATCGATGATCTTCCTGGCTTCTTCGACCACCGCCACCATTGCTGTTTCTGTCCCTTGGCCCGGGCGGAAACCCGTTTGCGAGATTTTTAGCAATTCATTGGACTCCAGATAGAGAGAGAGCTGGGAGTTTATGTATTTTTCCGCCAGTTTACTGATGCCTGGGAGGAGAGATATAGGTCTGTTGTTGGCCAGATTATCCGGGTCAAGGTTAGGTTTTTTTATGAGTGCTTTCACTACCGCTTTTTTCCAGTTAGTGGGCACTATTCCGGAATCGAAAGAGGTGTTTAAGAGGTTGATTATGAGAGGCAGAATGCTCGGGGCTACAAGTTTAAGATGTCTCAGCGGGGCAGGGTCGTGGGGCGATCCGCTTTTGAGGGCTTGTAGTATAGAGCCCAGAGTTTCCGCGTTGATGGGTTGGAATTTGCTAAGTTCAACGCCATTTCTTTGCTGATGGGAGGAGGGGAGGGGGAGTGGGTCTGAAGGGGAGAGCGGCGGAAGTTGTTTAAGTATATTTTGAATTTTAGAGTCAAAGAAGTTAGCTAACTCATTGCAGTGTTCTATAGTAGGGTCTCGCGCATCTGGGGGAGTGGGGGGTTTGAGAAGCTTTTTCAAAGTGAGGAACGTCTCCCTTGATGAGTTTGCTGCTTGGCTGATTTTCTCGCTGTAAAAAGAGGTTTGTGCGTTTTTCAAAGCTTTTTTATAATTCAGGATCATCAGTCTGTAGTCGTTTTTGTCGGTGGGGTTGAAGTCTTTTCTCCAGACTCTTTCTGCTCTCTTGCAGGCTTTTTTCAAAAGGCGGAGTTCCTGGGTAAACCATGGGGAAGTTGCTTTTTTCCTTAGATTACGGTGAGATTTTTTAGGGAGGGCCAGGTCTAAGGAGTTGGTAATCCAGGAAGAGAATTCCCTGTCTGCGAGTTCAATGGTAGAGCTAAGGTTGGGGACTGACTCCTCGAGGAGTTGTTTCCATTTGGCAACGTCTAGTTTTGCCCAGGGTCTAGATGGTCTGCCGGGGGCTTGAATTTGCGGCGGTTTGGAGTAAATGTGCCAGCTGAAGGAAATGAGAAGGTGGTCGGACCATGGCACGGGAGTGGGGGGCCTGGTCTCAAGGTCCTGGAAGTTGCAGAATATGGGGTCGAGCAGGTGTCCTCTGTTGTGAGTAGGGAGGGAATTCTGTAGGTGCAGTTGGTGGGTGGCCAGATCTTGAATCAGTTCTACGGCTGCATTATCTTTGCTATCTTCCAAATGGATATTAAAATCCCCTAGAATAAGGAAGTTGGACTGAGTGCTGGATCTAGCTAAGGAGCATTCTAGAATGGAGTCAATGAATTTTCCCATGGCACCAGGGGGGCGGTAAATAAGGAGTCCAGAGAGAGAGGAGCAAGGGGAAATCTGCAAGGTGAATTGGACGTTTTCACAGTCTGCCAGGGGACTATCAAGGAAACGGCAAGGTATGGAGTCCTTAGAGATGACAGCAATGCCACCCCCTCTACCTTTGGGCCGGTCAAGATGTTGAATGCTAAATCCAGGGGGTAGTGCTAGGACTATGTCAGCGTCAGAGTTAGGTGCCAGCCAAGTTTCTGTAAGAAATAGTATATCAAGATTGAGGTCTTCGATAAGCATATTTATTTCAAGGGCGTGTTTAGGTAGAGATCTGCAATTAATCATTGCCATATTTATGGTTATGTGTGTGGGAGCATTGGAGGTGAGGGGAGTGAATTTGAAAGGGCAGTGAGGACAGTGATTGAGGCGGGACTCTCCCATTAGAGTATGAGAGCATACAGATGGAACGGACCTGTTGAGGTTGCGAAGGGCATTACCTGAATAGGTCGTCCTTCCTTCTGGCCTCTTTCCTGGCACCTGGCGTGTACTGGCGCGGACGGGCGCAGACGGGCTTGCCTTAGGCGCGCCTTCGGCGCGCAGACGGCGCTCCCGCTGCGCTCGTCCGCTGCGCTTCCTGGCTAGGCACATAGTTTATGCCTGAGAGGGAGGGCGTCAAGGGGGCGTGGCCAGCGGAGGTGGGCGTGTCCGATGACGCGCTCGCCCTCGGAGGTGGCGGAGATAGGGGATCGTTGCAGCGTGACAGCACGCTGTTCAGGCAAGTGAATATAAGTTTTAAAAGTGCGAGGTTACACAGTATCACAACAAAAGATAAAAACACAGCACACTCCCGGCTTCCGCCTCAGGAGACTCTTAGGAATTGTGGGAGTCGCGCTTGAAGCTGCGCGCTCTATTTACGTCCAGGAAGGGGGCGTGGCCAGCGGAGGTGGGCGTGTCCGATGACGCGCTCGCCCTCGGAGGTGGCGGAGATAGGGGATCGTTGCAGCGTGACAGCACGCTGTTCAGGCAAGTGAATATAAGTTTTAAAAGTGCGAGGTTACACAGTATCACAACAAAAGATAAAAACACAGCACACTCCCGGCTTCCGCCTCAGGAGACTCTTAGGAATTGTGGGAGTCGCGCTTGAAGCTGCGCGCTCTATTTACGTCCAGGAAGGGGGCGTGGCCAGCGGAGGTGGGCGTGTCCGATGACGCGCTCGCCCTCGGAGGTGGCGGAGATAGGGGATCGTTGCAGCGTGACAGCACGCTGTTCAGGCAAGTGAATATAAGTTTTAAAAGTGCGAGGTTACACAGTATCACAACAAAAGATAAAAACACAGCACACTCCCGGCTTCCGCCTCAGGAGACTCTTAGGAATTGTGGGAGTCGCGCTTGAAGCTGCGCGCTCTATTTACGTCCAGGAAGGGGGCGTGGCCAGCGGAGGTGGGCGTGTCCGATTTCTATGGAAATATTATTTTTGACATTCATTTACGATAATGACAAATGTGTGTTAGGTTACCAAATATATGTTAATGCACAAATTAAGTTTGATTTAGATACTGCATCGTAATTGCATGCAGAATGTAAGACGTATTTTCTGATAACACTTAAGAGTCAATAAGTTGATGTGAAGGTTAACAATTTATATTGACATATGTTTTCTTTGTACATAGATTAATTTAGTAAACAAACGATAATATAGACATTTATATAAAAATAAAGTCCTTTTATGTGTTAGGTAAATGGTCATGAACGCTAGAATGTGTAATGTTAGAACTGACATTGATGAGAAAAATAGACACTATAATAATTTGTGCTATGTAAAGGGTTACTTTAAATGTGCCTTTCAAATCCTGAATGATGTACTAACCTATAACGTGCAAAGAGACTTGCAAATTATATGTGAAATAATAATGAAGTGTTAAAAATACTTTTATGGGGTATCTTATACTTACATGATGTAATTGCAAATCATTAATCTGCCTAATTGAAGAACTAATACACTGTATTAAATAATGTGAGATTCATATTTTAGCTCAAATCCATCTTGCACAAGCTGTGTTTCACGAAGGCCTAAAAACTGGCTTTTCTTTCCTAGTATGAACTGAATAGTCTGATGCCTATAGGATCCTTTCGTAAAGTTTCTAATTGTGCTCTAAGACTCAATAATTTTTTTCTCCTTTATGGCTTACATGACTGGACCTGCAACAAAATGGTTACTTCCTAGAGCACATGCTTGGGAAAGAACTGACAAAGGATGAGTCAAGGGGTGTAAACCAGAAACAGATGGAGTATAATTGCGCAAATTCTGGCCGTGACAATACTATCTTGTCCATTTACCCTCTACCCATCTTGTGGTACAGAGACTGACTATTTGGACGTCCAGAAACATTGCGAACTGTGACAAAATACTGTGTTTGCTGCCGGCTGGTTTGCTTACACAGTGGAATCTTTCCACTGGAAGGTTTCCAACAAACAGCTGTGACATTTACGCTGCAGTACTGACAAGGGCAGACAATCCTGTCCATGAACTGGAACTGGTTATTCAGTGATGTACTGAACTTTCATCAATAGGGTTTGTATCAGAGATAATTGACTTCCTGTAAAACTCACTTCCTTAGGATAACATCTCCCTCGGCTGAGTAAGATAGCTCCTTTCAGATTGAAATTCACCTGTTGTTAATGCTCATTAAATCTGTTTAAATTCTTAAAATTAGATTTGTATGCCAATAGTTAGACTTGGCACCATTGGTGTGGGTCTCCCTTCCATTTTTTTGCTGTTGCCTCCTTTGTTCTCCAGGTCTAGATCCTTTGGGCACTTTGTCACTGCTGTTCAGTGCTAAAGTGCAAGTGCTCCCTTTGTGAAGTATTGTTATGGATTAGTGATTCCATGATTGGCTGATTTGATTTACTTGTCAGACTCTAGTACAGTGCACTGGTATGCCCAGGGCCTGTAAATCAAATGCTGCTGGTTGGCTTGCAGCACTGGCTGTGCCACCCACAGAAGCAGCTTGTAAAATGTGACTCAGGCCTGTCATTGCAGAGCCTGTGTGCAGTCTGGGACGGCCATGTCGACTTGGCAATACACACACTTGCCAGTCCCTAAACTTTCCCCTTTCTACATATTAGTCACCCCTAAAGTAGGCCCAATTTACCCCTGTGGGCAGGGTGCTTTGTATGTGAAAGGTAGGACATGCCCGGATGTGTGTGGCATGACCTGATAGTGAAAAACTGTCAATTTCGTTTTTCACTATTGCAAGGCTATCTGTTCCCATAGGCCAGAATGGGGAGCTTGTTTATATTACCTTATAAACATAACTGATCCTGGGAAGAAGATAGGAAAATAAAGTTTAGTTTGCCTGAACTCAGAATGCATCTTTTAGTGAGGGTGATTTTTACAATCTGTGTTTGAAAATATCGCTTTTAGAAAGTAGGTATTTTCTTGCTTAACCATCCAGTGTGCCTCTGCTAGGTTTGTGTATTTCATGTCTGGCTCTTGGAGAGGGGCTGTGGCTCCAGAAGTCTGATGAGTCTGATGAGTCAGGGCAGGGCTGAATGAACCTGGGTTGCATTCAGAGTAGGGAGAGGAGCTGTCCATTCACCTGCCTGAGCCTAGTCTACATTCAACATTGCAGTCTCCACCTCCTGTCAGGAAGCTGCACCAGTGAGGACAGAACTGGTTTTGGCTGGGTACAGACACTCTCTGCCTTCAGAGAACAAAGGATTTGTGTGTATAAAAAGTGGGGCCCAGACCCCAGACTTTTAGATCACTTCTAGGGAATCAAGAGGAAACCCTTGCCAAGGAGAAGAGCCAGAGAAGCTGAGGAGGAATACTGCCCCTGTGCTGTTTGCTGTCTGGGGTGGTCTGTAGTGGCTGCTTGCTGCCAAGGAAAGGAAAAAAGGACTTTGCTGTTTAGCTTTGTCACCTGCTTGAAGAAGAGATATCCAAGGGCTTGAAATTGAACTTGCCTCCTGTTCTGAAGTCTGAGGAACACAAAGACTTCACCTCTTCTGTCTCTCTGGAGCTGGAACTGCTGTTTTAGCTGCTACAGAAGGAAATTGCAACACTGACGCTGGCGAGCGATGCCGTACTCTGCACCGCAGACATGTGCGCTGCTCTGACTTGCGACGTAGGCCCGACGCATCCTGCCGTGCCGCATCGACTCCAAAGCTGTCTCATCGTGGAGCCGATCCTCAATGTGGGTGATCCCTGAATCCATCGACATTGCACCATCGTAAGGAACAGAGGCTTCAGCGACATCATAACGTCACCTCCCCGACGCAGTAAGGAACCGTTGTCTCGCCTCCCCAGCGCTGCAGTAAGAAACAGAAGCTTCACCTCCCCTGTGGTCATAAGGAACTAACGCTGTGCTGCACCAACTGAGCATCACCTCCCCGTCGCCATGAACTGTCTTTGTTTTCATCGTTTTCAAGATACTGTTCTTTGTGGGCCCGACGCGCGCTCCTCGCGGTCTACGCCGTACTTTGAGATTTTCATCGGTCACAACGTCGTTATAACTCCAAGTGGAGTTATTTGTTGCTACAAGCTTTATTTGAGTGCATAACCTATTTTTGAGGATATCTGCCTAACTGTACAGTAGATTTTTGTTGTTTGGTCTTGTTTTGGTTTAGATAAAGATAACTTATGTTTCTAAACTTGTGGGGTGTCCATTTGTAGTGTTTTCACTGTATTACTGTTTGTGTTCACAAATGCTTTACACACTGTCTCTGAGATAAGCCTGCCTGCTCGTGCCAAGCTACCAAGGGGGTGAGCAGGGGTTATTTTAGGAGTGTATCCCCCTTGCTCTGACTAGAAGCAAGGGCCCCTATTTGGACAAAGGTACCTACCTCTGTTAAATAGAGACCCCCATTTCTTGCACCAATCATTTGAAATTTGATAAAAATAAAATTTGAGATAACATACTCTGCTGATTCTGTTCCATTATTTGTTGTGGCCAATTGAGTTGCTTTAAAAGTAACTGATCTAACAGTAAAATTACCTGGGAAATTCCATCAGTAATAAATGAATGTTAACAATTATCTTATTCCAGGTTCTCATATGATAATTGTTCATCCCCTAAGTCTCCTAGTCCCTTTCAGCACTGAACAAGTATGGTAGCTGAGGTTATTTTGAAGTTAAGAATAACAAGATTAATTTAAATATTGTATAAGGCCCAACACGTTTACGCTATACCCTCTCTCTCTTACACTTATTCATTCAACATAGTGCTAAGCATTGTGTCTTCTAACACCATAACTACAAATAAGTGGTCATCATGCATGACTTGGAAAAACGTCTCACATAGCATCAAAACGAATACAACACACTTCCAATCACACACCCTAGATGATGCAGTGTGCTACCCATGTAGGGAAGTGATTCAACGCCCCACATAGTGGTACTATGTGATATATAAATGTTGTAGTACAGCAGTTTGTATATAGCAATGCGAACTGTTTACTGAACTAAGCATAAATACTCCTTGTTTGTGGAAATAAAACATTTCTTTACGAGTGAATGCATACTGCTGCAGGCTCTATTGTAGGTCGGATATTTTGTTGAGACAAATTAGCAGCCAGTCCCATGCAGGCAACATTAGGCTGCAACAAGAGAATCAGTGAGCCACATATCAACCCATAGGTAAACAGGCATGAAGAACTTTTCAATGTCGGTGCGAAGTATGACGCACCCATACCCCAAACCCAGTCTTCAGCCATACCACCTACTGATCATTTCACTGGTGCCTCTAAAGAAAAACATGAAAATGGCTTAAAATAAAAGAAAGACAATCTGAACTACTTCTGTGCTTGAATCTTGTGCACAGAGATCTAGCAATCCGCAAGCTTCATTGAAAACTTCAACATAGACTCTGCATGTGCTTGGAAGCCAAAGGCATCTCATTGAATTATGAATCCCACTCTGCCCTGGTCTCCCACGTGCATCCAACTCCCGCAGTACTGCCGGAAGCACTAGCCCTGGCTGCATAGCATTCTGATCCCTTTAATGACCCATTAGAACACAATATGAATTCCAGAGCTGTTGTTGCCTTCGCTGCCAGGGAAGTACCGGGATGCTTGGCTGTATTCTCAGTCAGATGCCTGCCACGTGCCATGCCTTCATGCCACCCTCAAAATGCTCACGGTCAGAGGTCCTGTGCCAGTTGATGCTTGGCTCACGATGTAAGAATTGTTTGAATGTGAGGACTGTCCTGTGTGAATGTGGACGGAGCTGTTTTGAGAAGGAAATCATTTGGCGCCCTCTCTGCTTTATAGTCTGAATAATTACTGCCTTGGCCGAGAGAGTGAAATGCCACTGGACCCGACACAACAATAAGTGACAAAAGACAGGGATGCTGCTTACAGGATGCCTGGGAGTAGTGTATCAAGACCCACGGGCATCATTGGCAGCGCTCTCAATGACTCTGAGGGTTACAGGCCAGCGAGTTACCTCATATCCCGCAAGTATTCATTTGGGTTGAGTTGGCAGCGTAAGTGAAAGTCGCTTTTGGGATTTCTATTTTTATTCATTGCCATTAACTATGTATGCTTCATTGTTTTTGCAGTTTTTTATAGCGCGAACTCGACACGAAGGCTTTGTAGCGCTTTACATGAGCATCAGTTACACTAGGTCGCCAGTGGCGTCACTAGGGTTGGTGTCACCCGGTGCGGGTAACTCATGGTGTCACCCCCTTACGACTTACCGCATGGACCACCTCCGCTCCGAGTCCACCAGTGGACACAGATGACAAATAACGGGACCCTACAGAATCCTTAGTAACGTTTGTAAATTTAGTTAATGAATCTTCATGATTATTTGAAGAGTACACCACTCAGTAACTAACACTACCTGCCTGAGATTCCATAGTAGTAGCGCAGAGATACCTCTTTGGGGAGGATTCAGGCGCTTTACAAATTATAGTAACAAATTAAAGTAACATAACTCAAAATGCTCTGCTAACCTGATGTGTTGACTGTACGGGGCACCTTTGCCTCAATATTTATGAATATACATGTGAACTCTTCACTTTAACATCCCTGGGAATAATTCTGCTGGCTGCAAGCGCTGCCTGATGAGGTGTGTCCCAGGAGAGGCCTGCCTGTGAGCTTTGGCCTCTCTGTTTACCGAAGGCCTTTAATGCCCTCCTCTTTTATGTCGCTATTGATTTCCTGATCCATACACTCTTTAATCCTCCCTTCATCCTCAGACAGAAATAAAAGGGAATGTGCACTGCGAGTTCTTAGAAAAATGTTCTATTTTTTAATGAAATCCATTACTGGAATGGCATCGCGAGAAGTGCATGTGTAGTGTGCTAAAAAGTGGTGAATGACTAGCTGAATATTCCAAGCCTCATTTCGCTGTCTGTGGTATTTTGGACCGGTAACTCCGCAGGGGTCGAGTTTTCCTTCATGCGGTATTACTGCATTACGTCGCGGTAGTTAGTTATCTAGGAATGGGGTGTGACCAGGTAATGTATTCTTTCCTTCATTCAGAGTTGAAAATCTAGGAATATACTGGATTTTCCCGCTCATTTCGCTAGATTTTATATGCTGGAAACTGATTTGTGCCAAGATAATGTTTGCGCAGTAATGATCCTCTTGATTCCGAACAAACGCCTGACTGCGTGGTCCCGGGATTACCAGGGCAATCATCAGACTGAGCTTGTGAGAATGTTCTCCATGGTGATTAGACAAGAAGCGGCCCACAGAGCCTCTTGAGGAATGGAATCACAGAATCCACTTTTCCAAAGAGGAGGCTGGTTGTGTTTGGCCACCCCCGATGACCACTATCTGAAAACCTCAAGTGACCAGTGAGATCACTAGCACTATTGCAGATAGGCCTGGTACTACCGAGGGCTAGACTTGGTGTCCTCCCCTTACACGGACAAAATTCCTGACCAAAATACCCCACTAATAAAATCTTAAGCCCTCATTTTCTGGAAGCTCATCAGTCATAGTCCCCACCAACATGATTATCACCTCCAATAACTCATAATTAAAAGTTTCCCAATCATTATAAGTCACTTTCAAAAATGAGTCTTAGGCTCCTGTCTCTTACCATCGTGGTAGATTATTGGTAGATGCCCCTATGTGAAGTGAAGTAGTGTGGCTCACTGGTTAGAGGCGGCAGACCCGAGAGCAGAGGAAGGCCCGGGACCAGGGTTCGATTCCCAGCGCGGCAGGTTTCTGGACCAGGGTCAGCGGACTCGATAATTCTCTCGCCTCGATGCCCACTCTGATCAGTGATCACACTCGGCAACTCTGGGCATTAGCTTGCCTCATCTTCACTAACGGCCCCACCAGACCGCCGGGGATGCCTGGTCTCACCCTGGAGATACCCATTAAGGGACCATCTCTCAGGGAAGCCAGGAAGGGTTTCGCAGCGGTCGAAGTGCGGAGATACTCCCCCGGGAGTGATTCTAGCGCTATATAAACAAGCAAATATGTGTCCTGCTGCAGTTGAAACACCTCAATCCCTTCTGAACACTCTAATCCTCTCATGATACGTCTCTCTCACCGTGACCGTCCGTGACCGACTCGACTGCCTCCGGACCCAAGAAGAAGTCTCAGCACTGTCCCAAATTTAAAGGGGAGGGAGACGAAAGAAGAGGATGGCTGGCTGCTGCTGTGCTGGGACACATTAATTCTTTATTCTAATCAGCCAGGAGCAGTGAAGCACCGCACGCACTCCCCTGCGCTGCCGTCTCGTCTCCTCCCTGGCGCGTGACCGCAACGCGTCAGAGAAGCTCAGCAATGCGCGCGGGGGCTGTCCCAGGGCCGTCATTGGAGCGCTAAAGATTGACGGCCCTGGGACCCAAAGACTGTTGGGTACGCCGCGCATCCGCATCATCACCGACACCACCGGTGCGTGCGTGCGTGGTCAGTGGCGACGTGCTGGAGTGCACACTCACTGCACTGAGTATTTTTATTTTGTAAGCAGTGCACTCGTGGCGTGAGATGGTGCGCTAAGAGAAAGTTGTGGCGGCAAAATAAAAAGCACTGGCAGCAGGCAGCTGCAGCAGAGAGGTACTGTGGGGGCGCGAGGCTGGCTAACTAACCAGATTGGTGTCACCCCATGATGGGGTGACACCCGGTGCGGTCCGCACCCCCCGCACCACCTAGTGACGCCACTGTAGGTCGCTTTCAGGTTTTTTAAGCACAGGGAGGTTAAGTGATTTGCCCAGAATCACACAGGGTTTGAGTGACACTGAGACTCGAAATATGGTTCCCCAGATGCCAAGTTGTGACTCTGGCTAACATCTCATCCTCTCCTCAGTAAATGGTCTCGAAGATACCTTTGAACTACATTGAATATTTGAACATTTTATCTTCTTTGTTATTCTGTTTCTTATAAGATTTTATTGTTATAGTGTCTTAGTCATGAGGTGAAAGACTTCTGACAGAACTGACAAAGAAATTCTCTAATATTATTTTTGACAATTAATAGGCTGATTCTGTTAGCCCAGGGCTGCTCAGTGGAATCCTGGTAGATCACCTGTAATACTATTCAGTCTATAGTCCACATCTCATCCCTTACTTTTCAACTGAGGCAGGGCGTTTGGCTCACTAAAACACACCTGGCGGTGTCAGGACCCTGCAGCTTACCTCAGGACAAGCCTCATCGAGGCCCAGATAACTCTAAAAATGTTAATTACCTCAGGAGCTATATTTTATATACATTATTCTTAGGTTAGCTGTCATACCTGTGGCTCCTGACCGCCAATGCTTCTATGCTTCACACGTGCTTTCATTTTTCTTCAGCCTGTTACTCTCACCTGCCTTGCATACCTCTACATCCCACTTCTCAGCCAATACTCAGTCCAATCCTTTCATCAACAGTCATGAATTCTCAGCCTTTTAATATATTCCGAATTTTGATTTGAGGTTATTACATTCACTAGGGCTTTTCATTGAAACCTAGGGCCTGATTTTGAGTTCGGCAAGCGGAGTAGCCAATACCTGCGCCATCCTGAGGGCACCGTGCCTCCAAATTTTGAGAGGACTGCTGGCCCCGCAGTCAACTCTGTACAATGAAAGGAACTGCTGTCATGGCAGTTTATTTCAACTTGCCAAAACTTTGGTTTAGGCCGCTGCTAGTTTTCACTACAGTACACCAACTTTTAAACTTTTTTTGTTTTTCAAAAACAAACAAAAGAAATAACAATACCCATACCCTGGAAGTTTCCTCCCAGGGTGCAGAATCATTATTGTTTTTTCCCGGTCCCTCACCACCAGGGTTTCCTGGTGGGGAAGAACGTGAAAAAACAGGCATTATGTGGTAAATGAAGATGATGAGTCCAACAATGTAAGTAGTTAAATCCTTTAATGTAGATTCCTTCTAGGACAGTTGATAGTAGAAGATAAGAAGTAAAGATATAACCCCACCAGGAGCCAGCTCTAAGCAGCTCAGCCTGAGTAGATCAACTGACGTTATGAGCCAGAGAGTCACCCACGCATTCTATGATGTCATGAACATTCTAATCAGTAAAGCACCACAGAGAAGTAGTTTACCGCACATCCTCTTTCCTTAGGGAATGACGGAAGAATAGAGAAAAACATAGACAAAGATACCTCAAGTGTGACATTTGCATAAAAGTACAAAAATGAAGTACACAAATAAATAATGTACAACAAGTACTGCAAGAGGTATCATTAGCATGAACAGAAATACTATAATCATAAGTATGAGCAGAAATACAATAACATGCTAAATTTTAGATGGAAAGAAACAACTAAATGCTACTATATGCCACATCCCCTTCCCTTAGGGTAAAAGCATGGTTTAGATGAATGAAGACCAAAGTAGCAAAGAAAGATGGTCACACTCACAACTGGGTACACCAGAGGGTAAACACCCTGATAAACAAAGGCGAGCGTAGACACAGACCCTTTACAAGCTCCCCTGACAAAAACAAGCTGACAGAGAAAAAATAAAACTCCTCACCCAAAGTCCCACCGACATGAAACCCTTGGCCACGAATCTCAGGCAGGTAGACTTTGACGGAAGCAGAGTGTAAAAAAAAAAACAACGATGTTTAGCAATCTCCACCAAAAAAAAGGAACAACACAGGGTACTAATCCTTAAAAATCACACCCTCCCCTGAGTAGGGTACACCGCAGGAAAGTCAACCTGGGAACCGAAACGGGGCATTGACTACCCACAAATAAACAAATAAACAACCTCCCCTCAAAAGGGTACACCGCAGGGTAATGAATCTGGGAACTGAGACGGGGCATTGACTACCCAGAAATACACAACCTCCCCTAAGTAGGGTACACCGCAGGAAAGTAAACCTGGGAACTGAAATGGGGCATTGACTACCCAGAAATACACAACCTCCCCTAAGTAGGGTACACCGCAGGATAGTAAACCTGGGAACTGAAATGGGGCATTGACTATCCAGAAATACACAACCTCCCCTAAGTAGGGTACACCTCAGGAAAGTAAACCTGGGAACTGAAATGGGGCATTGACTACCCTATAATCCACAACCTCCCTTAAGTAGGGTACACCGCAGGGTAGTGAACCTGGAAACAGAAATGGGGCATTGACTACCCTCATGTCCACAACCTCCCCTAAGTAGGGTACACCGCAGGATAGTAAACCTGGGAACTGAAATGGGCATTGACTACCCACAAAAACACAACCTCACCCAATAGAGTACAACATAGGATACACATCCTTGAAACTCAAAACTACAACATCCCCCAAGATAGGGTACACCATAAGGTTCTACATGTCCCTAGGACACAGACCCTTAAAACAGCACCTCGTCTAGAAACAGTTTCACTAATCGCCCTCACAAGTGTCATCAACAAAAACTGAGTGCCCCACACCAAACTCACAAACGAAATGAAAGCAGGCATTGTAAAAACAGTGAAAATGTGAAGCTCCCCACACCAAGCTCACAAACGAAATGAAAGCAGGCATAGTAATAAGAGTGAAAATGTAAAGCTCCTCTCAAACTTCCACTCAATCGGTGCCCACACCCCTTACACACAAAACGAAATAAAAGTAGGCATTGCAGACAGATATAAACCTTCCTCCCCAAACCCACACAAGACCTCACGCCGTTGCCATCGGACAATAAAGAAATGGAGTTCCTTCCATTAGCAAATGGTGAACAGCGCTTTTAGAAAGAAGAGACATAACATTCAAAAGTTCCTCCTGGATCTCGGATCAGTTCACGAGTCGAAAGTTTGTTACCTCTTCATCACGTGCTGTTGTTTACCTGTCGCACCAGCGATTAACTCTTGGAGATTCCCATGTAGAGAAACAGCTAATCGGAACCGACCAGGAGATAAATGTCCACGAAACTTTATTGAAAACAACGTTGGCAAGAACTGTAAAACTCAACACAAGATGGCTGCACATAACCCTGACGTTGTGCGGGGTGGCTCTTTGCTGAAGCGTGCACCAAAGCGTCCACTGCAGTAATGAACTGGCGGAGAGGACAGACGTCACAGAAGAACGATTGAAAGCATCCATAAAGAGGTAAGGCTGCGCGTGTCGCGTGAATGCGCGTGGTGAGAGATCGTGGGCTGTTTGAAAGCCAGCAGTTAAACTGCCAAATAGCAGAGGCAACATGTTTAATGTCCAACTGAGAAAATTAAAGTATCTCGCACACCACGAAAACACAGCTCCAGTCCCAACATCCACATGCGTGCGCATTAGCTTGCCAAAGGTGCCACTCGCAATACAACAAGACACTGTGACAGCGTGTAAAGTACCCCAAGACACTGAACAGCACATTACTAAATGTGTACAAGAGCTCGCCAACATTACCGTCTAACTGCTCTCTCCTGAGTGCTTTTCAACCCTGCAAACACCCCTTAAAAGGTGCCAAATTCGACCTACAGGCCAATGAACAGCGTCTGTCTTGGAGAGTGTGCAAAAACGGGAAATTCGAAGAGAGCTGAAGCATCGCTGATAAAGCTTGTTGTCTGTAGGAGACTTGCAGACAGCAGGAGAATGCCTCACAAGGAAATGCCGATTTCACACACACAGGGAGGGTAGACAGAGTTTGTGGAAAAGTCTCTTTAGGCACAGACGATTGATCACTGTGATAGACACTTTCTTCAGAAGGGCTGTTGGGCTAAAACAATTCCCACACAGGTTGAAGTATGTTGTTTTAATCCTCACAACATTCACCTGAAGACAGCAGAATCTTGGATAATGGAACCACAAACGCCCTAGATGCAGGCTGTCCAGGTAGAAAGGGACACTGGTGGGGTTAACCAGGGCGTTACCTTTAAGTTTCTTTAAGTTTCAAAACATGTTGCTTCTTTGGTTCTTATGGTTCTTTGGATCCTTAGGTAGCCTTTCTTCACAGTTCACACGTAGGTTCATCCAGTTAAAAAATCGTCGCCAAGTTGTGGTAAATGAAGATGATGAGTCCAACAATGTAAGTAGTTAAATCCTTTAATGTAGATTCCTTCTAGGACAGTTGATAGTAGAAGATAAGAAGTAAAGATATAACCCCACCAGGAGCCAGCTCTAAGCAGCTCAGCCTGAGTAGATCAACTGACGTTATGAGCCAGAGAGTCACGCAGGCATTCTATGATGTCATGAACATTCTAATCAGTAATTTTAAGAAAAACAAGGGGGACCCAGCGGGTAGCTATGAACCATGGGTATCAACTGAATTTTTTAGCACAAAGGTTCTCAGCTTTTTTTGAAGATAGAGCAAATACTATATAGAACACAGTAGGCTACTATATGTTTAACTTCCTTGTCCAGCCGGGCAAGGAATTTATGTATCAACAAATAAAAAGTAAAGGGTTATGATACATTTCTACAGCAGTAGCAAGACACAATCCTGTGCTGTACTGGGAAGAAAGGAGAAAATAGGAAAGGGTGAAAGGGGTGTTTTCAGGCAAAAGAAAAGAGCAGGCAGGGCACTGTTAAAGGTAAGGAATATTGACAGTATCGCCTGGAGTAGTACATACAACAACAAATATAAATTATTTTCATGTATGACCACTCATGGGTGTCGACGTTTCGATCCCTCGCTCAGTTAATAAAGGGGATCATCTTCAGGACTTATGTAATTAGATTTGCCTGAATTAGGAGCGCCTGTTGGGGAAACAATGAAGAACAAAAAAAGGGGAATTATCAGAAGGGGATCCTGGAGAGCGGTCAGTACATACCCTTCTTAGCAATTACAGTATTCGGAATCGCGGTGTGTGCAAGGTGATGGTGACAGTGGTAGCCTATTAACTCAAGTCCAACATTAATATGCAAATTGTCCTCGGAATCGCAGTGACACTTATATTATAAGTGGATAATCTAGGGTTGTGCAGAGTAAGTGACTAAGAAGTTGCTCGAGGCTCGGTGATGTGGTGATTGAGCAGAGCAGTGTGCACCTATGGTTATAATGGGGCAGGATTCTATGTGAGTGGGGTGGGCGAATGGCGAAGGTCCACCTGAGCATTGCCTAGAACATACCTCTTAACACAAGGTAATGGATGGTAAAGTTGGTTTAGGCAAAGTGGTCCTAACGCTTCCTTGAGCAGAGTACTGATGTCGGCACCGGGGCTTGTGGCAGTGGGGCAGCCAGGTGCTTATTCCTGTAATGGAGGAATTGTGAGCATGAGGGCATATATATTTCTATGTTGCGTGGTCAACAACATTTATGCGCGTTGGTGGCGTACCTCAGATAGCAAGGCTGAATCCCTGATTATTTACGGAGAGGTAAAGGATTTACGGCTTCCTTGTTGTGCCGGTTGCGGCGTGGAGCCGAGCTGTGGGTTCAATGGGGAGCCGTTAGTGGGGAGAATGGCGTGATTAGGTACAGCGAGAGTTGTCATAAGGTAAAGGGTTGAAACCATACCGTTCAATGTTGCTGCAATTTCCACTTAAGGAAGAATATGGACGGGAGGCTCAATGGCCGTCGCCGCCGTTCGAACAATGTCGATGATGGGCCGCTGTAAATAAAATATACAGCTATTGAGAACCGGTTAACTCGTTACCAAGGAAGAACGCGGGCTTACAGGGTTGGCGAGTGAAGGGGGTAGGGTGCGCTTACCGGGTCAGAGTCAAGCTCGCGGGGCACCGTCGGAGTGCTTGGTCCTACTGCCGGTTCCTGGTTTGGAAGCTGGGTGGGACCAATTGTAAGAGCACGCACCCGGTCACGTGATGGTGGTTATGGGCGCCATCTTAGAGTGGTGGTCTACCAGATGTTATTATGCAGGACAACCGTTTTAACTAGATTTTCAGCGCGACGTTAGTGCTGCTAAAGGGCTGAAAAAATTTCAAAAGGAGCCTTCTTTAGGCAGGGACTCAAGGATATCGAAGGATGAAGTGGTATTGGGAGGGCTAGATAATAAAATTGCCGGGCGCCATTTAACATTGGTTTATGGAATGACAGCGGCGAGGGGCTATGGTGGTGATCAAGCCCCTGTAAAGAATGGAGTATGCAGGTGTCATACAGTGGGTGATTCAGCCGGTATCACATTTGTGAGGGAGTAGTGGCATGCAGGATTGAAAGTGACATGAAAGTATGAACACAAGTGACAATAAAACATTCTCAGTTCAGTCAATATCAAAAACAGTATCAACAGGTTACTGGGACAACACTGTGTATTTGGTCAATGTTCAGGTTAGTATAAGTCATTTAGGGGAGAATGTTCTTTCAAAGGAGTGTCGTCCAGTCTTCACTCCGGTTGAGTCCCGTGTGGATGGTGCTGAATTGAATTATGGACTTAAGTTCTTCACGGTTCAAAAGTTGTTGTAGGTTGCCTCCTCTCAGTGGTAGTTTCACAGACTTCAGAATTGTCCACCTCAGATCGTCTGCTGTGTGTTTCATGGATGCAAAATGTTCAACTAAAGGGGCATTGGGAGTTCCACATCTTATGCGGCTCCTATGCTGGCATATGCGCGTCTTGACCTTTTGGGTAGTTTGACCCACATACATTTTGGGACATGGACATACAACTGCATCAATTACATTAGTACTATTGCAATTTGTAAGACCTCTCATATCAGCAGTTACATTGTTGTGACTAAAAGTGCGTCTCTCCATTGTTAGGTCACAAACAATACATTGGCCACATTTGACATGTCCTATGATGGGTGGTAGTCCCCAATTGGATTCAATCGTAATGCTTGGAGTTGGCGCAGGCAAAGCCGCGTGGACCAGATGGTCCCTTAGGTTCTTGCTCTTTTTGAACGCAAAAAGTGGTTTATCTAAGTTTAATTGGCCTGCATTTAGTGATGGCCAATGTTTCAGAATGGTTTTGCGAATTTTGTTCGAGACCGGAGAGAAGGTGGTGACACATGCAATTCTCTCTGCTCTCTCGCGAGTCTTAGGTTCTAGTAGGACTTCGCGAGGACAGTACCAGGCTCTTTTGGAGGCGTTCTTGACTAGCCTCCTGGGGTAGCCACGGGCTTTCAGTTTATTTGACAAGATGTTAGCCTCCCTAAAATAATCAGGTTTAGATGAACAATTCCGCCTGATCCGTAGGAATTGAGAATATGGGAGTGAGTCTTTGAGGGCTCTCGGATGGTTACTGTCATATCTCAACAAGGTATTGCGTTCAGTGGGCTTCCTGTATAGTCGTGTCAATAGTTCTCCTTCCTCGTGGTAGATTGTTAAATCCAGGAAGGGTATCTCTGTTTTATGGTGGGCCAGGGTAAATCTCAGGTCAGGACAGTTATTGTTTAGCCAGTGAAGAAAGGATTCCAAAGTATTTTCGTCAGAATTCCAAATCATAAAGATGTCGTCTATGTAGCGCCGCCACATGGCAATACCAGATCGGAAGGGATTCCCATCCGATAAGATCGTGCCAGTCTCGAGCGCGTCCATAAACATAATTGCCAGGTGGGGGGCAAAAATAGCCCCCATTGATGTGCCCTTTATCTGCTGGTAAAATATACCATCAAAGACAAAGAAATTTCTTGTCAGGCAAAGTTCGAGCAATTGTAAAATAAAGAGTGTTGGTACTCTGTGGGGTCTAGGTCGAGAATCTAAGACTTTTTGGATAACAAGTAGAGCCGCTCCTTGAGGAATATTAGTATAGAGCGACTCTACATCCATGGTGCAAAGTGTCTGGATCCCAGGGTCATAGGGGGAGTGCTCTACCAGGTTTATCATTTCCATGCTATCGCGTACATAGCAGGACGTGGAGGGCACAAAGTCCTTAATGAAAAAATCCACGTAAGAACCCAAGGGTTCCAAGATTGATCCACAAGCAGACACTATGGGTCTGCCCGGGGTGAGGAAGATGTATTCCTTCTTACTGAGGTACCCTTCGTCTCTAGCATCGGTGGTAAGTTTTTGTATTATGCCTTGAATCTCACTCGTTGTGTTACGGCCAAGTCTTAGGTAGTGTTCTCTGTTACCCAGTTGGCGGTTAATTTCATTCTTATAAGAGTCAATGTTCTGAAGGACAATCCCACCGCCCTTGTCAGCACTTTTTATAAAGACACTAGTATTGGTTTTCAGTGTGCTTATGGCCTCTTTTTCACATTTTGGGATGTTGTAAGGGACAAATAGCTTTTTCTTTTCTAGTGCATCGAGGTCTTTGAGAACCAACTTCTCAAAAGTGATGATCTCGGATGGGATCATACTGGCTGTTGGAAAAAAGGTTGATGGAGGACTGAAAGGTGTATTACGGTTAGAGACCGGTGAGGGGTGCAACTGAAAAAATGCTTTCAGACGGATAAGTCTGAAGAATCTGAGTAATTCAGTTTGCAGTTCCATAAAGTTTGGACGAATGGTGGGAACAAAAGACAGTCCCTTCTTCAGAAGTTCTATTTCGGAATGTTGCAGAGTGTGACTAGATAAGTTGAAGATTGGTATCAACTCCGAGGTACTTTGGTCAGGGGATGCTACCATTGATAAAAGTTGTTCCGGGTCTTCCGCTCGCCTGGGGCGTTGAACCATCTCCAGGGTTTTTTACTCTCCCCCTCTGGGGAGTGCCTGGTTGACCTCTGGATAAAAAATTCCCTTGGGCACCACCTCCTCCTCTTCTTGGGTTACTGCCTCCTTCACCGGGATCTGAGTTATCAGATGAGTCCTCAGAGGTATCCGAGAATCCGACTATATTCTGCCGTTTGTTGTAACGGCCCCAAGGTCTATTCCGGGGGTTAAAGTGTGGTCTATTAGTGTAAAAATCCTCCAGAGTGCAAGAAACTACTGGAACAAGTAGAAAAGGCAGTTGCAGATTTCCATTGCATCGAGCAAAACAAAAAATCAAATAAAATCAAAAAAGACATAAAAAGCTATAGCGTTGAGAATACTTATCCCTATCTTAATAAGGATTTTTACACTAATAGACCACACTTTAACACCCATAATAGACCTTGGGGCCGTTACAACAAACGGCAGAATATAGTCAGTCCGCGCGGCTTTGCCTGCGCCAACTCCAAACATTAAGATGTAATCCAATTGGGGACTACCACCCATCATAGGACATGTCAAATGTGGCCAATGTATTGTTTGTGACCTAACAATGGAGGGACGCACTTTTAGTCACAACAATGTAACTGTTGGTATGAGAGGTCTTACAAATTGCAATAGTACTAATGTAATTTATGCAGTTGTATGTCCATGTCCCAAAATGTATGTGGGTCAAACTACCCAAAAGGTCAAGACGCGCATATGCCAGCATAGGAGCCGCATAAGATGTGGAACTCCCAATGCCCCTTTAGTTGAACATTTTGCATCCTTGAAACACACAGCAGACGATCTGAGGTGGACAATTCTGAAGTCTGTGAAACTACCACTGAGAGGAGGCAACCTACAACAACTTTTGAACCGTGAAGAACTTAAGTCCATAAGTCAATTCAACACCATCCACACGGGACTCAACCGGAGTGAAGACTGGACGACACTCCTTTGAAAGAACATTCTCCCCTAAATGACTTATACTAAACTGAACATTGACCAAATACACAGTGTTGCTGGGCCCAGTAACCTGTTGATACTGTTTTTGATATTGACTGAACTGAGAATGTTTTATTGTCACTTGTGTTCATACTTTCATGTCACTTTCAATCCCGCATGCCACTACTCCCTCACAAATGTGATACCGGCTGAATCACCCACTGTATGACACCTGCATACTCCATTCTTTACAGGGGCTTGATCACCACCATAGCCCCTCGCCGCTGTCATTCCATAAACCAATGTTAAATGGCGCCCGGCAATTTTATTATCTAGCCCTCCCAATACCACTTCATCTTTCGATATCCTTGAGTCCCTGCCTAAAGAAGGCTCCTTTTGAATTTTTTTCAGCCCTTTAGCAGCACTAACGTTGCGCTGAAAATCTAGTTAAAATGGTTGTCCTGCATAATAACATCTGGTAGACCACCACTCCAAGATGGCGCCCATAACCACCATCACATGACCGGGTGCGTGCTCTTACAATTGGTCCCGCCCAGCTTCCAAACCAGGAACCGGCAGTAGGACCAAGCACTCCGACGGTGCCCCGCGAGCTCGACTCTGACCCGGTAAGCGCACCCTACCCCCTTCACTCGCCAACCCCGTAAGCCCGCGTTCTTCCTTGGTAACGAGTTAACCGGTACTCAATAGCTGTATATTTTATTTACAGCGGCCCATCATCGACATTGTTCGAACGGCGGCGACGGCCATTGAGCCTCCCGTCCATATTCTTCCTTAAGTGGAAATTGCAGCAACATTGAACGGTATGGTTTCAACCCTTTACCTTATGACAACTCTCGCTGTACCTAATCACGCCATTCTCCCCACTAACGGCTCCCCATTGAACTCACAGCTCAGCTCCACGCCGCAACCGGCACAACAAGGAAGCCGTAAATCCTTTACCTCTCACTAAATAATCAGGGATTCATCCTTGCTATCGGAGGTACGCCACCAACGCGCATAAATGTTGAGAACCACGCAACATAGAAATATATATGCCGTCATGCTCACAATTCCTCCATTACAGGAATAAGCACCTGGCTGCCCCACTGCCACAAGCCCCGGCGCCGACATCAGTACTCTGCTCAAGGAAGCGTTAGGACCACTTTGCCTAAACCAACTTTACCACCCATTACCTCATATTAAGAGGTATGTTCTAGGCAATGCTCAGGTGGACCTTCGCCATTCGCCCACCCCACTCACATAGAATCCTGCCCCATTATAACCATAGGTGCACACTTACTCTGCACAACCCTAGATTATCCCCTTATAATATAAGTGTCACTGCGATTCCGAGGACAATTTGCATATTAATGTTGGGCTTGAGTTAATAGGCTACCACTGTCACCATCACCTTGCACACACCGCGATTCCGAATACTGTAATTGCTAAGAAGGGTATGTACTGACTGCTCTCCAGGATCCCCTTCTGATAATTCCCCTTTTTTTGTTCTTCATTGTTTCCCCAACAGGCGCTCCTAATTCAGGCAAATCTAATTACATAAGTCCTGAAGATGATCCCCTTTATTATCTGAGCGAGGGATCGAAACGTCGACACCCATGAGTGGTCATCCATGAAAATAATTTATATTTGTTGTTGTATGCACTACTCCAGGCGATACTGTCAATATTCCTTACCTTTAACAGTGCCCTGCCTGCTCTTTTCTTTTGCCTGAAAACACACCTTTCACCCTTTCCTATTTTCTCCTTTCTTCCCGGTACAGCACAGGATTGTGTCTTGCTACTGCTGTAGAAATGTATCATAACCATTTACTTTTTATTTGTTTATAAATAAATTCCTTGCCCGGCTGAACAAGGAAGTTAAGCATATAGTAGCCTACTGTGTTCTATATAGTATTTGCTCTATCTTCAAAAAAAGCTGAGAACCTTTGTGCTAAAAAATTCATTCTAATCAGTAAAGGACCACAGAGAAGTAGTTTACTACACATTACATCATCCATCCTAAATAGGACAGATGGTGTAAACCACTTCCATTGACGGCCGCTACTCAGTAAGGCTATCAGTGGAAGTATTCTGTTTATGCAGCCAATGTGGGCTCCTTTGATGGCATACTGAAGGTCCACCCATCTCTAAATGATTTTTATTTTATTTTATTTAGAGCGTTTTGTATAGCGCAAACGTGGCCCTCGAGAGTATCAGAGCGCTTTACATGGAGATAACACGATTAGCACTTGGCCTGATCAACATGCAAACATATGTGTGAGAGACAAACAAATCAATGATTAAGAATAGGCTAAAAGTGGTTGGAGTAGAATAAGGCACGTACAAGGCTGGATAGTCTACATAAGAGTTTGCTTTCTGAATCTATTCAATATCATTGATATGTTGATTCAGGGTAGGAACTTAGGGGTCGATTAGGATGGTGGACGGACTATGCCCGTTCGCCATCCTGTCTGGGGCAGGGACCGTCCGCCACAAGGACAGAGGTTCTGTACACCGAATTAGGATGCATCCGCCACAGTGGCGGGTGCATCCCGCATTTATAAAATTTCGGCGGACGGTGCTGGAAGCACCGCCCGCCGCAATGCTAAAAAGTCATGTTGTGCTTGGAAATGCAGGGGGGTACCATAGGTACCCCCATGTGACCCCCCACACCCCCTTCACCCTGGGGGCTCGCAACGGGCCCCCAAAGCAAAGACCGTATGCCGGAAAGGCATACCCCATAGCCCATACTAATATGGCTGATAGACACCGCCACCATATTAGAGCTTTTCCGTCACGGACACAAGCCGACCGCGGCGGAAAAGCGGCGGACGGTGTTTCTGTCCACCTCGGTCCCCCCGCCATTGTAATATGGTGGAGGAAATAGGTTGCAGACGGGCAGGGATGGCGGACGGAACGCCAGCGCCTGCATCGTGGTGGCGATCCGTCCGCCATCCTAATCGACCCCTTAGTCGGTAGATATGATTTGACTTCTCTTTGGAAGGCGTAGGTGGAGGAAATTAGGCGAAGGTTCAGCGGTAAAGAGTTCCATATCTTGGGAGCGACAGCTGAAAATGCTCTAGCCCCAGTTGGGTTTGTTGGGGTTTCAGCAACAAGGTGAGCACACTTCGTGAGGATCTGCTGCCCCCTTGATTTTTCTAGATTTTGTGCCAGGTAACTTGGTGTGTTGAAGTGTAACTTTTTGTGCCAATTTAAGGTTTTTAGAACTGGGGAGATGTGTGCATTTCTTTTAGTTCCGAGGACAAGTCTTGCTGCTGCATGGAGAGAGAGGCCCTTAGTAGTGCTGGTTTGTATTTAGGTAGGCCACATAGTGTGGCACTACCGTATTCCAATCTGGGTAATACTAGAGCTTGTACTGCTTGTTTTAGATCTTCATGAGGTAGGTATGGTTTCAGTTTCTGCAGAATGCTCAGTTGGTAGTTTGCTCCTTTGGTGTCAGCACTAATGTGACTGCATATTTAGGAGTTTGTCAAATGTAATACCTAAGGATCTGGTGGAGTCTATGATGTGGGGCGAGCATTTGAGGGCTGTAAGATGTAAGATGATTCAGCCACAGACCAATCTTGATGTTGTTATTTGGTGGATAGATGAGAAGAAATTCCGTTTTAGCAGCGTTGAATTTGAGGTGGTTAACCGTGAGCCAGGGGTGTGTGTATTTTGTAGGATGGAAATGAGGGATATAGGGCCCGATGTAGGTGGCCAATAGCGGTCGGAAACGGCCGAATTCGGCCGTTTCCGACCGGTATTTGGCCTTTTGAGATGTAGGGGACCTTTTTTTGTACGATTCGGTATTTTACCAATTCGGTAAAATTACCGAATTTGAAAAATACCAAATCGGTAAGTTTACCGAGTTTTAAAATTCGGGATGTAGGTGGGACTACTTTCAGTCCCACAGGCCCTTCAGATTCGGTATTTTAACACCCAATCCAATTGGGTGTTAAAATACCGAATCCAGGTGTGCATGCACATGTGTACATGCACACCTATGTCATGTGACAGACAGACATGCCCTTAGGGGATGTCTGTGTGCCACATGGCACACAAGCCAGTATTGGGGGTGCTAGAGGGTGTCAAAGTGACACCCCCTGCACCCTTGCAGAAATCGGTAATTACCGAATCGGTAAATACCGATTCGGTAATGCACATTGATTCCTATGGGCTTCAAGGCCCATAGGAATCAATAGGGGATACCGATTCGGTATTTACAGAATTGGTAAATACCGAATCTTACAGATTCGGTATTTACCGATTCTGAAATACCCACATCTCCCCCCCTCCAATTTACCACTTCTTAAATACCGAATCGGTATGATTCGGTATTTAAGAAGTGGTAAATTGGAGTTTACCTACATCGGGCCCCAAATGTCATCTGGAGAGGCAAATTTTAGGTACAGCTGGGTGTCATCAGCGTAAATATGATAGTGGATGCTAGCTGATTTTAGGAGGTTTGCTAGTGTTTCCAGGAATAAGTAAAAGAGAATGGGGGAGAGAGCGGATCCTTGAGGAACACTAAGAGTTATCGCTTGTGGTTTAGATAGAGATTAATTCATTTTGACTCGTAAGGATCTGTTTTGGAGGAAAGAAGCGAACCATTGTAATACGGCCCCTGATAAGCTCATTCTTTGTTCCAGTAGTTTTAGTAGGGTATTGTGTTTGACAGTGTCAAAGGCAGCAGATAAATCAAGCAATATTAGAAGGCATGATTCGTTCTTGTCAAGCATTTTCAGTATGTCATGTACAATATGGGTAAGGGTGATTCTGTGCTGTGATCTTGACGAAAGACTGATTGGAATTGGTTGAGTAGTTGAAACTTTTCTATGTGATTGCAGAGTTGTTTCTGTACACATTTTTCTAAGAGCTTTGCCAGTGTAGGGATGGTGGAGATGGGCCGGAAGTTGTTAGGGTCAGAGCAGTTTGCCATAGGTTTTTTTATAATGGGTGTTACTTGACCGATTTTTAGGCAGTCTGGGATAACACCTTGTCGTAGAGAGGCATTTATAATCTTTGACCATAGAGGAAGGATACAGGTTTTGATCTCTTTGAGTATGCTGGGAGGTAGAGGGTCCAAGAAGTGATTAAATGGGTTTAAAGACGAGAGAATATTGTAGATTTTCTGTTCGCTGATTGGGGAGAAGGCGTTCCAAGTGCCATTGTTTTTGGAGGTTAGGCAGGGTGATTCCATCCTTCCGTAGATTGAGAGTTGTGAGATAGCTTGACTGGGAGGGCCGGTAGTAGTTCCTTCGTTAGTTGAAGTTCATTCTCTATCTTTGTTGTCTTATCCTTGAAGAAGGTGGCTAGTACTTTGCAGTTTGGCAGGGTACTAGGTACGGAGTCTATGGGGCTTGATGTGTTACATGATTGCAGTTTGACTATTTCAAATAGTTTTTGGGCCTATTTCTGGCCTGGTCAAGTTCGGCTCTGATAAATTAGTTTTCGCCTGTTTTATTCTTCAATTGTATGTGTTCCTTATTGACCTTGAGCATTTTAGTGATTCCATTGATGGCGAGTCTTTCCAAGCTCTTTTCGCCATTCTTAGGTTGCGTCTTTCAGTGTTCAAGTTGTCGTTAAACCATGGGTTTGAGTTTTTAGTGGAGATGTTTTTCTGTTGTAGGGGAGCGATAGAGTCCAAGACTTCTCGTATCGAAGTATTGTAGTAGTCAGTGAGGTCGTTGTAATCCTCCATATTGACATCCTCCATATTGGTCTAAATGATGCAGGTGGACCAAAGGTTTTGCTTGCAGGGTACTTTGCTGCATTTGCATTGGAGTGCCAGGTCCACCATGTCTGAATCAGGCCCTTCAGGTGTATTTATGATTTGTTTTGAGATGAAATCTATTGCTTTAATGGTCCTCACAAGTAATGTAGATGTTCCTAGTAAGTTATGAAGGGAAGTCACAATTTTATTAAAGACACATGGGTGAGGATTATGCTCCTATAAACTTGCATTTATTTATACAGCAGCAGTCAAGAGAAAAGGAAGACTACAGTTTCATTGAGGCGTAGAAACAAAAGTCAATGGCAGAACAGACGTAGTAATAATAACAGCCAAGGAGGTGGAAGCATCCCCTATAATACCTAACTTAACTGCGAACAGTCCTTTTTTTCTAGAGTGAGGGGTTATAGGTAAGTATTCAATAGAAAAAAATTTAAACAACAATGGAAACAGCCAAAGAAAACGTAAACATTCTTTGAAGAAAGTCCTTCAAGCTGGGTCCAAAAGGATGAGCAGAAAATCTGGACGGTAGGACAGAACCAGGAGATTCAGTTTCTGGTAGGTCTGGATAAGATGATTGCTAGTGCATTGAGGTCCTCTTATGAGCAAGACGATGTAGCTGAAGTAACTGTCCGGTGGGAAAAACACCAGGTTAAAACAGTGTTTAGGCGGGATAATGCTCGCCGCTGTGTCTATAATAAAATTTAGGGTTTCCTTCATAATTTACTAGGAAAATCTACATTTTATTGCAAGACCGGAGGCACCTGTTATGCTCATTTAAAGCATGTTAATCACCAGAAGTTGCAGTATGTACATGTTTACAATAAAATGTGTGAAAACATTATAATTTGACCAAACAGCTAATTTCAGAATAGCCTCTAAACGGGAGCCCGCCCAGAAAGCTTTGGATACCACAGCTCCCCTGGAAAAATGAGCACCAAACATAGTTGTATCTATCACCGCAAGTGACATAACTCACTTAACCAAATGGGCAAGTAACATGTTTGTGGGGTTTCCTGAACAATGCGAGGAGTTGGGTGTCAGAGGATGTTCTGCGATGGACTGTCTTTTTTATAAACTTTAAGGCAGTTTCCAACACAAAGTTTGGATTCATTAGGAAAATAGGGATAAAACACATAAGATAAGTTTGTTGTTGTACGTTTCTGTTGAAAAGAACACCTGTGGGAGTGAAATGGCGAGAGGAAATGTCAAACTCAGACAAATGTTTCATTGAAATCAAACATAATAACATTGTCAGTTTTGAGGATAACATTTTGAGAGAAAGATCACTGTTATCAGGCCAGGAAATAAACAGCTCTAAAATAACATTCACATCCCAAAGCTGACTGTATTTTCGAATAGGAGGATTACAAGATGCTACTCCCTTTAAAAGGCGACAAACAAGGAGATGTTTCCTTACCGGTTTCTGTTGATGTAAGGGTGATTCATAGAAATCGCGGACATGTATAGTTTTATAGCTCAATAGGTTTTTCCTCCACTAGCTTCGGCTACCAGAAAGTTTACGATGTAGGTTAGATCTGCTGAATAGGATTGATAAATTTTCCCATACACCAGCTTGTCCATATAGACCAGTTTATTTTTTAAGCCTTGGTAGTACCTGGGGCCCAGGATCTATTGATGTATTCTGAATCTTCTGCCGAAATGACAGGGGAAGAATGGGATTTTCCCCCTACCTTCCAAGTGGAGAGAGTGAGCGAGTTGTCTAGAATGAGATTGTGAGGAGATCCTTGAGGGGCCAGTAGGAGATCGGGTAATTAAGGTAGAAGAACTGGAAAGTCCATTGCTAGTTCCAGAAAAGGAGGAAGCCATACATGAGATTGCAAGAAGGGAACCACTATGACCTAGATTGCTTGTTGCCATCTCACTTGAGCTAACACCCTGTTGATCATAAGAAAAGGAGGGAAGGCATAGTTGATGGCCTGGGTTTAACCCTGTAACAAGGAATCTGAAGCCAAGGCTAGAAGATATGGGAGTGAGCTGAAAACTTGGGAAAATTGGGAGCTAAGCCTGGATGTGAAAAGATGATCTTTAAAAGGTTGCCATTTGTGAAAAAGAGAGTTGAACACATGAGGGTTATGCCTCCAGTCGCTGGAATCGCAAAGATAACTGGAATGCCAATTGGCGGCCGCCATTAGACCAGGCGCGCTCGCCGACCACGCCCCCTTGAGGCCACGCCCCTCCACCTAGAAATGTGCATGCACAGGAAGCGCAGCGGACGAGCGCAGCGGGAGCGCCGTTTGCGCGCCTAAGGCAAGCCCGTCTGTGCCCGTCCGGGCCCGGACGGACCCAGGCCCAGAGACTCTGGCAGATCTACCCCTCAGTCGCCTGATGTATACAGCAGACACGCTTCTGAATCTCCGACCCGAAAAAAACCTGGGCTGCCGTTATACTCACAACACAGATAATCCCTTCACAAGCTGTACGCGCTGTTATCCAACCATCCAGTCCACAGCCAACCCGGGACTACAGCTAGGTCTTCTCAACTGTCGTTCCCTCCCCAAGCACGCACTCGAAATCAACGAGATGATCCAAGACCAAGGCTTGGATGCACTATTTCTTACAGAAACTTGGCTTTCTGACAGCTCCGATGCGGATGCTGTATCCGCCCTTCCCCCAGGCTACCTCATCCAAACCCTCCATAGACCAAGAGGTAGAGGAGGTGGGCTGGCCATAATCTATCGGGAACATCTCACATGCAGAACGAGTGACGCCCAAATTGATAATTCCGAAAGCTGCCACTTTTCCCTTCAGTCTTCCCCGACGCACTCCCTTTCGGGACTCCTGATCTATCGGCCTCCGGGTACTCTTGGGAAATTTCTCAATGCAGTCACCGAAACAGCTTCTCAACTAGCCGCTTCCGTTTCCAACTTCCTCATCGTAGGCGACCTGAACCTTCACTTTACAGATCCCACTGACCGGGCTGCCTCGGACCTACTAGCAGACCTTCTGTCATTTAATATCAGGATAGTCAACAAGGAGCCCACCCACGACAAAGGACACTTGTTAGATCCCGTCCTCACCAATGCTAATATCACCACCAGTCCACCTTTGCCACTTCCATGGACTGATCATCTCTTAGTCCCCATCTCTTGGGAGGCCCCTATCGTGACCACCCAGCCCGGGAAAATCAAAGTCAGGGACAGACGATGGCACAAACTCATCACTACTACATCTCCTTATCAGCTTATAAATCCATGATCGACAAAACGAAGAGTCGATTCTTTCAGGAACGAATCGAAAAAGCGGCCTGTTCAAGTAAAGAAACATATATCATCCTTAAAGAGCTCCTTAAGGTTCCCGACACAGCCCCTAGAAACCCCCCAGACCCAAAGGCAGATCAGGAAAAATGTAATCAGCTAGCCAGCTTTTTCCAAGGAAAAATCCGAAAAATCCTGGACTCCATCCCTCCGACTAATTCGAGCGAAACGGACGACTCCCCCGATACTTTGATCACCCCTCGTCTAACTTCCTGGGGACAAATAACCAACGAAGAGGTAGAGACCACGCTCACCTCCATCAAAAGCGGATCTCCTAGGGACCCCGCCCCGCTACGAACCCTTAAAGAAGTCGCTCCCATTATCATTCCCCCCCTCACTCAGCTGATCAACGCCTCTTTTCAACAGGGAGTCGTCCCCCCTAGTTGGAAAGCGGCAGTCGTTAAGGCGCTGCTAAAAAAACCTTCCTTAGACCCAGCTGAACTGGCCAACTACCGACCTATATCCCTCCTCCCCGGGACCAGCAAGGTTGCAGAGAAACTGGTGAATAAGAAACTCTCCCAGTTTCTTGAATCTAATAATCTGCTAAAAAACTCGCAGACAGGCTCTCGCCCAGGACAAGGCACTGACATCGCCCTCCTGGCTGCAGTGGAGGAGGCCAGAGCGCTCTTAGACGAGGGAGGATCAGTGGCAGTGATCCTCCTCGACCTGAGCGCGGCCTTCGACACCGTCAACCACCAACTCCTGGTTAAACGGCTTAAGAAGGTAGGAGTAGAAGGCACCGCTCTATCCTGGCTTTCCTCCTTTCTGGCCCAACGTTCCTTTCAGATCTGGGAAAATAACACCCGCTCCTCCGATACTCCCCTCCAATGTGGGGTGCCTCAGGGCTCCTCCCTGAGCCCCACATTGTTTAACATCTATATGTCCACATTGGAGGAGGTCGTCATCCCGTTCGGAGTGAGCATTGTCAGCTATGCGGATGACACACAGCTAGTTGTCTCCCTCTCCCACCCTAGTCAACAGCAAGCGGATCTATTCAACTGCTTAACACAGATCCAAGGGTGGATGAATAACTCAGCCTTAAAGCTGAATGGTTCGAAAACTGACATTCTCCTTCTGGGTCAGAAAGGATGTACCTTCCCTCTGAACACCTGGCCACCCTGTCTGGGCCCCCCCCCTGCTCCCAAACAGGAAGTAAAAAGCCTGGGAGTATGGATTGAAACAGATCTCTCTTTTACTACGCAGGCCAAAAGAGTAGCAGGCACCTGCTTCGGCCTACTCAAAGCGATGAGAAAGATTCTGCCCCTCCTTCCACCCACATCGCAAAGACTTCTCATCCAAGGCCTTATTCTGTCCAGGCTTGACTATAGCAATGCTATATACCTGGGCGCACCCGAAGCAACCTTAAATAAACTGCAGAAAATTCAAAATGCTGCCGCCCGGATCCTCACACATACTCCTGCCAGAGCCTCAGCCAAACCCGCTCTGAAGCTCCTTCACTGGCTTCCAGTGAGAGAACGAATAACATTCAAAGCCTTAAGCTTGGCTCATAGGCTAGTGCAGAATCAGGGCCCCCCCATTCTGAGGAAATTCATACAACCCTACAAAGCCCCTAGATCTCTCCGATCGGACAGGGAGTCCCTCATCACCGTGCCCAGGTTCAAAAAAGCCCGCACGGGTGGAAGACGTTTCTCGATCCACACAGCGCGCCTATGGAACGCCCTTCCTCGAGACCTGAGGAAAGAATCAAACTATTTACGATTCAGGAAACGACTCAAAACCCACTTGTTTCCTTAAAACAGCTTTTAACCACTTCTTTTTTCTGCTCTGTTAAAAGTGCTTCTGTCTAAAATTGCTGTACCCCCCTCTCCCTCCCCCCCCCCCCCCTCTCACTGGTTAGGGTTTTTTAGCGCTGGGATACCTACGGGTGACTACGCGCTCTATAACATTTTTTAATAATAATAATAATAATAATAATTTGAGTTTCCATGTGAACAGATAACCTGTGAAGAAGGCAGGATTACCAAAGGCTCTTTGCAATTTCTTGCAAGGGTGATGCTGAGTTGATAGATATAACAAACTACGGTGATGTTGTCTGCGTGAAAACATAATCTGAGTGCAAAGTCCCTGCAAGTATCACTAAACAATTTATACCCAAACTGGACTCCTCGTGAGACTGTCAGACATGCATCAGATTCTAATACAAGATCGGGGGCTGATATGAAAATGGTCCTGCCATTTCAGGCATCCAAATGGTCGATCCACCAGTGGAGTTCCAATTGTGATTCTGGATCTAGAGTGATGGTATGGATGGTGTGGATTCACAGTGAAAGAAAAACAACAATCCTTGCTAAGAATCTGAGAGAAATGGAGGAACTCTGAAGAGTCTGGAGAGTTACAGATTGGATGGCTTTGAGTTTGGCTGAGGGTAAATGAAGAGTTGCACTGATGGTGTTTATTAGGAATCCTAAAAATTCCATTTGAGTAGATCGATCAATCGATTTCTCGGTATTGATAAGACAGCTCAGAACCGAGAGAAGGGAGTACGTAGTTGAACTTGTGACTGGAGAGTATGAATATTTTGGAACATTAAGAGAATATTATCCAGGTAAATTATGAGCCTGCTACCTTGAGATCTGAGATGGCCACAACTGGTTTCATGATTTTTTGTGTAGCACCATGGTACAAATGAAAGGATGAAGGAAAGAGAGGAGAAATGATACGTTTTTGCCTGCCATTGGAATTGAAGAAACTTCCTGTGGTCAGGATGGATGGGAACCATGTGCTTTGCATCTTGTAGATCCAAGCGTACCACCAATCGTTTTGAAGCAACACGTCCTTGACAGGGAGGATAGTCTCCATCTTGAAATGATGAAAAACTACAAATTGGTTGAAAGGCCTGAAATTGATAACAGGTCTCATCTTTTTTGTTTTTCTTTTGTACTAAGAAAAGAGAACTTAGGAAACCTGAAAGATCGGTAAAGGTCAGCTGCATTGCTTTTTTTGTGTGAAAGGGAAATTCTTTTCTGGGATAAAAGAGCAGATATCTTGGAGGAGAATTTTTTGGGGGGAAATACCATTTGAAAAGGACTTTAGTATAAATTTCTATTGATTAACCTTGAATGGTGTATAGAACCTAAGGGTCTGAGGTTTTTGATTGCCATTTTGACGGAACAAACTTTAATCGGCCCAACAGAAAGTTGACCAGAAGTAAGACTTACCCGCTGGGGTTGAAGCTCTGTAGCTCTTTCCGCCTCTGCCACGGAAAGCTCTGTCTCTTGGCGGATAGAATTGAGGTTTGTACTCCTGATACTTTGAGTTGAAGAAGCCTCTAGAGCCTTGATCCCTGAAGTTCTGGCCGGTAAAGCTGTTCCTGCCTCTACTGGACCTGGAAAAACCTGTCAAGAGAAAACCTTTTAAAGCGATTGTTGGGCCTTGTCCAGGAAGGTAAAAGTGGTAACATATTTACTAAGTTCCTTAATAAAGGAATCACCAAATAACAATCTCTCTGCCTTAATACTGGGATCCATGGTAGCCATATTTACTAACTTGAGATCCAACTTTAACAGGAGACCTTTCCTCTGTTCATGGGTAATTGTAGAGTTAGCATTTCCAAGCAGGCAAGAGGCCCTCTAGGTCTATATAGAAAGTTTTTTCAGCATCAATGTGGATGTTATCAAGTCTAGCGGATTCAAGAAGGTCAAAAATATGGGCCAACGGGCCAATGACATCCAACATCTTTTCCTGGCATGTGGACCTTGGCTTTTCGACCCCTTTATGAGGATCTTTGCTGAATTTGGAGAAAAAAGTGAGTGAGACTATAAGGGTCAACAGTGGGAGGAGAGGTGATATGGCAAGGTAACATGGGTCTGGGGCATTCAGATTTTCATTTGGCCCTGGTCTTTTGTTTAGAGGCAAGTGAAGTCTGGAAGCAATATAATCACTCACTTGCTCAGAGGCAAACCATTCTGTAGAATTCGGATGGTGAATAAGTTTAGTGTCAAACATAGGGAGACCCTCAGAGCCTAGAATTGGTTTAGCTAAAAAGGGATTTAGCAAGGATGTAACCACCTTTCTCTTCTTTTCCAGTGGGCCGGAGAAGGAATCAGAACACCCCGTAAAATCTTTGTCATCTTCAGTATCCTGATCACCCATGTCATCATCTGTGTCAAGAATTTGAAAAATGTACATTTTTTAGTTTTTGCAAATATTTGTTGTTTTAAACTTGCATTTGGCAGACGCAGAATTATTATTATTATTATTATTATTATTATTATTATTATTATTATTATTATTATTATTATTATTATTACTATTCCCCTCCCTAGAAGGAGGTCTTGGAGAAACAAGGTCCTCAGTCATGTGTGAGGCAGCCTCACTAGTCACAAGTGCAACTTTATAATGGAAAATGATGAACGAGTAGGTTTAGCCATTGGAGCATTCTCCATGGCTTTGCGCTTTCTGCTTTTCCCTGCAGATTGGGCCAACATGGTTTTTGACACTATATTGATGATAGAATTTTCAATGTTTTTAGTAACCTTGCACATTGACGCAGCAACAGGTTGCTCAACAAAGGAATGAATGAAAACATGCAAAAAAAAAATTATCTTTATCCATCATCCTCATTATTATTTAAAAAGGGGAACTGTCTAAATCCATATTGACAGCACAGACCAACAAGAAAGCAGAGACATTTCTTCAAACTAACATTCAGGGTACTTGTGTAATAACATAACTGACCACTGCACGGTTAGAACTGTTCTGCGAGGAGCACAGAGAAAACCCCTCCCACTGGGAGGAGACGCGACATTTCAACTGCAGGCAAAGGACCACCCTAGGGCAGAGAGCAAAGCTATGCCCCTGGGCGTGCGCAAGCTCCGACGACAGAACTCAAAACAAGCTCGTGGAAGCTCAGAAATTAAGAGCAGTACTGGAAAGCACCAGAAACAATGCCAGTGAATTACCAGCCTAACATAAGAGGCCCACCGGCGGAACCATTGCTGCGTCACTGAGGAAAGAATGCACGGCAGGAAACGATGTGACCAGGACGCAAAGTGCGGAGATTCATCTTGACTGCGAACAGCAGGAAAAGAGGACTGTTTGCAGTCAAGTTAGTTATTATAGGGCAGTGGTTCCCAAACTTTTTTGACCCGTGGCTCCCTTGCCCTAATTCGCAGTTGGCCGTGGCTCAACCCAATTTTTTTACCGGTGGACGGGTGGGTGGGGATGTAAGCTCGACCTCGGGAGTACTTTCTGTTGATCTCTGACTGCCCCCTCTGTCCATGCCTGTCCCCACGCCCTCAGACTGCCCCTTCCCTCCATGCCTCCTTTCTTCGTGCCCTGAGACTCCCCCTTCTATCCATGCCTGCTCCCTTTGTGCCCTGAGACTGCCCCTTCCCTCCATGCCTTCTCCCTTTGTGCCCTGAGACTCCCCCTTCTATCCATGCCTGCTCCCTTCGTGCCCCGAGACTGCCCCTTCCCTCCATGCCTGCTCCCTTTGTGCCCTGAGACTGCCCCTTCCCTCCATGCCTTCTCCCTTTGTGCCCTGAGACTCCCCCTTCTATCCATGCCTGCTCCCTTCGTGCCATGAGACTGCCCCATTCCTCCATGCCTGCTCCCTTTGTGCCCTGAGACTGCCCCTTTCCTCCATGCCTGCTCCCTTCGTGCCCTGAGACTGCCCCTTCCCTCCATGCCTCCTCCCTTTATGCCCTGAGACTGCCCCTTCCCTCCATGTCTGCTCCCTTCGTGCCCTGAGACTCCACCTTCTATCCATGCCTGCTCCCTTCATGCCCTGAGACTGCCCCTTCCCTCCATGCCTTCTCCCTTTGTGCCCTGAGACTGCCCCTTCCCTCTATGCCTGCTCCCTTCGTGCCCTGAGACTGCTATATACATTTACTCCTGCGTATAGGTGAATATACCAACCTCGCCCCTCCCCAAGTAACATCAGTCCATTTTTTTTAATGTCAATGGGTACCCCACACTGTACAATGGTTCTGTTCATCAATTCATGCCATGGGCATAGCTATCAGTAGTGCAGCAGATGAAGTGGCACCAGGGCTCATGTATGTTATACTTAGGTGTGGAATGAAAAGCTGGTAATGCGCCAAGGATTTGGAACAATATCCCCATATCCATCTGGACAGCCCGCACACTACATCGTCATGCAGTAACAGACCGCCAGCCATCTACCCCTCCTATCAAATGTTGACTGAGTCTTTGGCTTTGGCCCTGTACAGAGGTCTGTACAGAGATCTGCAGACATTTGGCTAAGTTTGTGCTGTATTAATACCACATACATACAGGCATAATACACTAATCAAACAAAATTGGGGAATTTTCTTAAATATAGAAGACTTGGAGAGACCTTGGCCAAACCCTTCCGCCCACTCTGTGTATAATGAAGTATTTCCTCTAAATAGAACTTCAAAATATATGTAACTATTTTATCAAGGTTATGATTTAGACTTTTTATGTTTTTCTGCTATCTTCATCATTAAGGTTGCCTCTTGCAAAGGAGCTTCGGCAATCGTTAATCGCTGGCACCTCCTGTGATGTCATTGTCTGTGATGTCACAATGTAAGTAAATCAGAGGAGCTTCACTCATTTCCCCCCAGAAGCCTTGGGCCCTTCTGGATCCTGGGGTCCCAGGCCAGAGAGGCTTCCTCCTTGATGCTTGAGGGGATATTATTAGAAATACAGCAGAAGGAGAAGCTGAATTACCAAGATTATATTAGACAGAACAGCATGAAGCAGACTCCAGGTGTCAGTGGGGGCGAACCATTTTTTCTTATTCAGATAATCAAGTAGACATGTCCATGAAAGAAAAAAAGCCTCTGCTTGGATTTATGGTTGAATATAGGCACTGAGATATTCTATTCGAAGGACTATAGAAGATTAGCAGACAAATCACTTGAGAAAACCCGCTTCAATAATGTGCAGCTAACCGCTCTGGACAGCATGTTAAGCATCTAATTACACGAGCTGCGCACCCTACAGCAGTTGTACCTCACTACATATCCCAGCATACAGCTCTTCAAAGCAGCTGTGATTCAGACAGTCATCAGCATCTCCTTCTGAGGACCGACCTCGTTCCTTTCACAGCCGGTGCTGCAGGAACAGCCAGCCACCGATGTGGCGACCAGTAAGGGGACAAAGCTGACCCTCAGCAGCCCCTCAGCTCCTTACACGTCAAGAGAGGTCTGTGCTCGCGAAGCAGTGAGGGGACCTGGCGTGTGCTCCACCAGCAGTGCACAATGGTTCCTGGTTGTCCGGAGACAGACGGCTGTCCGCTCGGGTCTGTGATTTCAGGCGGCGCACAGCTGAGGCAGGAGACCACACTTCACTGTGAGGGGCACGTTCTTCAAACACATGCCAGATAAATGCGCATGCCTACACCTTCTCAGACAGCAGTAGTGAGCAGAACCAGGTAGCATTTATCCACTGTGATGGTGAAAGGAATGTGCTGTAACAGTGCACTAGACATGCACTCTGAAGAGCATGCATCCTGGTGTGAGACTGAATGCCTCGTGCACACCGGTAACGGTGCACACACACACACACTGTTCTTCTTGTTAGAGCGCAAACACAGCCACACCCAAGCACTTCACAGGTCGTTAAAAGACCATTTGCATGTTAATGAGGCCTTGCTGTTGTTTCACCCCTTCCAAGAGCCCCTGCAGCTCACCCTTTCTTTCCATCCCTGTTTCCTTAAAGCGGCAGGTTTGACACTATTATGCAGGTGTCATTTCTAAATTGCTAGCGCTGCCACAGCAATTTCACACATCGTGCCGCGGCGCCCCTGGCAACTGATAACGGCGCACCGGGGCGCCGCGGCGCACAGTTTGGGAACCACGGTTATAGGGGATACTTCCACCTCATTGGCTGTTATTATTAGTATGTCTTCTCTCCCATTGTCTTTTGTTTCTAAGCCACAGGGGGTTCTGTAATCTTCTTTTTCTGACTATTGCTGTTAAATAAATGCAATATTAGAGAAGCATAATAGGAGCCTTCAGTCTTGACTTAAACATGCTAGGACAAAAATTGAGTATTTAGATGTAAAGTCCCAATTACGTACTGGTAATCTCCATTAATCCTAGTGCTACCTCCCTTGACTGTTTAGCTACCATCTAAGCTTAGCATATCAGGTGGATGCTGGAAATGCCAGCCTACTTATGGCGCCCAGTAGTGGGTGGAGGGGGCTTGCCTTCACAGCAGTTTCCTAATGCTTCCTGTTCCTTCTGTTTGGGATGAGGACGAGTATGAGTAATGAATATTACTGCTAAGTAATCATGATATTCTCCTTACAACACCAATGTTCTATTAATGACATCACAGGTAATTCATGAAAGATTAATGGGGTGACCCAGTATCTCACAGAACCTGGGGGACAAGAACAGTATGTACTAATACTTGGTTCTGTCGATCAAGGTAGAATTACTTTAATACTAGTAAGAAAGGTCAATCAATGGTATATAGTTCACATTATGTACCATACAGATACAAAAATACTGAGACCAACACAGTGAATTTAAAAGTGAACGATATATATCAGTCATATATCGTATAGCACACTACATATACAAATATAAAAAGACAATCTAACACTGTAAATCATTACATATGTAGATATATGTACGTGATCAACATAGATCTGCATTTAACATTTACAAAGAACATTGAGAAGGAAAAAGAGAAGAATATTTGGTTAACTTAGCATATTAATTAGCACATATAGCCTTTTCATTTGGGCATCCATATGTGAAGTGCTAGTGTGGAATGTCTGTTAAGTACATCGACGTGTTGACCCTTATTCAAAGAGTGTAAATGGAAAACATCTCCACGGGTCTTCTTCAGGCCTATCAGGACTAGGGATATATTACAAGACAGCCTGTATGGTAAAGAAATGGGGAAAGAGTATTACTCTGAGTGTCCAAAAGTATCAGCAAGGTGAGGTGAGAAATTCATACACCTCTCACCTTGTGATTACAGATATCGGGTGGCTCATATAAGGCTCTGTGTATCCTCAAAGGTACCAGTGTGGCAATCACAATGGGTCAAAGTTCCTCAAATTTACCTAGTTGGTTGAATGAGAGCATAAGGCAATGTTTGTTCCTCTGAAATGGGATTTAGACTATGCACATTCAAATTTCCCATTTTCGTTGTCCATTCGTGGTGCTGTCATCAAGAAACCTCATGCAGATATGAAAGAGTTGATGACAAGGAAGAGTAATGCAGACCATAAGCATTTGAGGTCTATGGATTGATGCCCTTGAAAGTTTAGGAACATACACAAAAGTACTTGATTGTGAAGATTTCAGAGATATGTCCACTGTCCATTTTCATCCACAGATATTCTGAGAAGGAGGTTTTCTAGGATATGTTGTAAAGTGAACACCCCTAAAATTCACAGGGCATATGAAAGGAGTTTCAGCATATAGAAAAAAACATTTAAAGATCAATTGAAGTAAAGTGATACATTTTGCCATTGAAAATGTACACTACATACCTTTACCCATGCAGAGATTTCTTCCTAAAGTCTTAAAAAGTAATTAATAAACCCTTTCCAGGGCTATTCCTGTGAATCTGTGACGGAGCTTCTCATGTATGATCCTGGAACTTTTATGAAATTTCGGAAATGTCTGAAATTTACTCCAGTCTTATTTCTGCCTAGTTTCGTGAATGGAGCCTGTCGACAATTTTTTTGTTAATATGATAGAATATAACATAAAATGCCTGCATGAGATCAGGGGAATGCTATTTTCAAGAACATTTTAGCTAATGAATTTAACTTTCAATCAATCAAGTAGCATAGTCCGTTAAATAAGCCTTCATGAGTCAAATATAAGTTGGTAACCATGAAGGTTAAATAATACTTTGGTAATTCTTACAGAAGGCAGATATGGTATTAGCATAGAGCTCAGTCAAATGCAACAGGAGTCTTAAACATGAGACAGACTGGCATGAGTCTGCTCCCTAAAGGTCAGGAAAGCAACTCTGCCTCACCTCCAAAATGAGCCTATTTTTATAGGAAATTACACAGTAAACACCAGTCCTCACTATACGGTGAGCAAAATGTTATATAGGATCAGCGAATCACAATACAAAATAAAACACAACAATATTTAACACAATCTGCTAAATGAAAATAATTGGTTCCTTCTGGACCTAATGTCATCGGGTGTGCCAATACAAATCTAGTTACACACAAAACAATTACAGATCTATGAAATGAATAGGCTGACTGAGTTATCAGTAGGAAGGACTTTGAAGAGCTACATTTGGAAGGAAAGCTTAGTGCAGAGCTCATCATGAACACATGCCATCCCAGCACATTTCATTAGTGCACATTTTCCTGCATGCAGAGGGGTGAGAAATGAAAACACAGTGACATTGAATTTAAAGATGGTTTTGGGTCTAGTTTGAACCTAGTTTGGCCAACCCTAGGCAAACCGAGTTCTGTACAGTCCAGAAAAATAGTTTTACATGCAAAACATTATTGACACTAACTATTGTTAATCAGATATCTCTCACAAGCCCAAAGATTCAAAGGCAGGTAGACAAAAATCATATTGTGTGTAGTAAGCTACAAACTGTCAAGTGAATAGTGAACACCTACCAAAGAAGAACCCTATTTTTAAGTCATAACTGTTAAATATTTGATCCAGTCAATGCCTGGAAACAGCACTGTACAACTACAAATACACTAAATACTGTGGCCCCAATCTTTAAAACATCCAGAAACCTGTATTACGCTATACATATTGAAGTTGCCTTGTATGACAGTCACAACTTCTGGACTAACATTGTTTGTTGTGCCTTTTCTTCTAAATGGAAGTATTTGAGTCTAAGTCAGAGTATTGCAGTGAAACAATTGCTCACTGAGTTAAAGGTATGATGGATTGTTCTGGTAGAAGTTTAGTATTACTCCTTTGCAGTCTGAAATGACCTACTCTTTCAGCTAGATCTTTCCTAGTAACGTATGAGTCTTCCTTGATGAGGGGTTACATTACTGTGTGTCACATAGCTCTTGCTCGGTACAGTTTTTTTAAAATGTGAAACATTCTTACTTACAGACCGAGGACTTGTGGGCTGAACCAAAGTTCCACTCTCTTCCATCACTGCATTGGGGCTACTTTGCAATGGTGGATCCAATTTCCTTGCACATTGTTGGGGCACCAAAATTAATTATCTGATTGGATGTTGGAAGAAATTGCAGACTCCCCTTGGTGACATATTGTTTAATCTAGTCTTATTTATGTTTGTAAACTTTGGCAACCTCATTATGGTGAGATGGTAATGGGCACGTTACCTGAGTACCTGAGCTGGGCTTGATGAAAAAAATAAAATGAGGTGAGGGTTTTCTTTTTGGTCCAGGAGTGGTAATATGTTAGTTGGGTAGCACCCGACATGGGCGTGCATATCAATGTGGAAATTGATTTATCAAAATTCACAAAAATTTGCGTCAACTTATCTTGTGTACAGTCAATTGATGTATCTTCAGACACAGAAGCAGGAGTTTGTTTTATATGTGAGGATGTGGATGCTGCTGTCTGTTTCAGTTGACATTTCATAATGCTTCTTCTAATCACTGTGGAATGGTATGTGTTATTGCGGACAGACAGCTGCCCCCTTGCAGTTAGTAGACAATTCACATTTCTGTCCCATAAATACAACAGCCAGTTGTCATATACTATGCCTCTTCACACTTTTATAATAAAATAGCTGTAGTATACTAAGACTGACAGGATGCAACCCCCAATCTTTGTGCAGGATCCACTTTCCTTTGTCTCAATCCCACCTTATCCAGAGACTGTGAGGCTTACTTACAAGCAGTGTGCACTGCTGGAACATCAGTTGTTGTGATGTTACAGTGGCGCAGAGGGCTCAGCCGTATGTACAAAGACACCCTGAGTGGCTCTTCATGACCTTGTAGATATGTTGTTGTGCTGACTCACACTATGGGTGCTATGTGGGAACACCCACCCTAACACACATGGCATATGTGTGTTAGGGTGGGTGTTCCCACATAGCACCCATGTCATTTGACACATTACTAGATTTACCCTAACACACATTGCATATGTGTGTTATGGTGGGTGTTTCCACATAGCACCCATGTCATTTGACACATTACTAGATTTACAACAAGCTGGAAACCTGGGAATGCGTCAAAAGCCTACGCCTCCCCAAGGGAGGTGTAGGGCAGGCACAACGATATGTTATTTAATTTTATAACGCGCGCAGCTACTCCGAAGAGTGTCCCGGCCAATGCAAGAGGGTTCACTGATTACCACTAGACAAAAAGATACGTTTTTAATTTTATCTTAAAGGCCAGAGGATCTTGGGTATTGCGAAGATCAAAAGGAAGGGCATTCCATGCCTGAGCCGCTTTCATGGCAAGAGCGCCACCGCCCAGCCTGTGACGAATAAAGAGGGGAACTTGTGCCAGAAGCTGTGCTGATGAGCACAATTGTCTCAGCAGGACATAAAAGGAGAACCGCTTCTGCAAATAGGAGGGTCCCTGGCCGTAAAGAGCGTGGTGGGCGATGGGATTTGACCTTAACCCGTACTGCCAAGTGAGCGCAGGTGATGTCACACACTACACCTAGTGGGAATTTCAAAGAGAAGCCTGGCAGCTGCATTTTGGACAACCTGAAGCTTGTTCAGTAAGTATCCCGGGATGCCCACATACAGTGCATTGGCATAGTCCAGGCGAGAAAAGATCAGCGCGCGAATGGCAGTTTCTTTTGCGGGCCTAGGGAGAAATTTCCTTAAGGTTTTTTAGAAGTCCAAAGCAATTGCCTGCGAGCTTCTTAACCTGAGTAGATAACGATAGATTGTCCTCGAATCACACTCCCAGGTTCTTGGTGGAGTTCCTTTTAGATGTTGGTAAAGGGAATCCTGGAGGCCAGAGCATGTCTCTGAAGCAGGGGGGGAAATAACTGTAAAGGAGAATCTCTGACTTGTCTTCATTGCACTTAGGCTGTGCGGCGGCGAGCCACTTAAAGACAGAGGACAAGCAGTGCTGAGCCGAAGCGACAGAGTCAGCATCCTCCCCCCAGGTAAAAAGAAGCTGGGTGTCATCCGTGTAGGCAATGACCTTAGCCCCCAGGTCCTCGGCCAACTAGACCACAGGAGTAACATAGATGTTAAAGAGGAGGGGGCTAAGGGAGGACCCCTGCAGGACCCTAGTGCCACCCAGCTGAGGGACTGACGCAGCCGGTGGCAGCCAGACATGTTGCATCCGCACTTCCAAGAAGGACCTAAGCCAGCCCAAGGCCGAACCTGAGACCCCCATCTAAGCGAGACAAGCCAGTAGCAGTGAGTGTGGCACCGTATCACATGCCGCCGACAGGTCGAGCATAACTAAAGCTGCTCTCCCACCGGCGCCCAGACACTCTAGAATGGCTTCTGAGATCTCAACCAGCACTGACTCAGTACTATGGGAGGTCCGGAACCCTGACTGGGCTGGGTGCAGTAGGCTCAACCCTTCAATGAACTCAGTCAGTTGTCTGGTCACCACCTTTTCGCACACTTTGGTTAAACTGGTCAGAAGGGAGATGGGACGATAATTCCCTGGAATCTGGGGGTCAAGGGAAAGTTTTTTCAAAAGTGTGAGGATTTTGGCCTATTTCCAACCGCCTGGCACGCGAGCCTCAAATATGGAGGTATTGATAATGAAGTTCACTTCAGGAGTAATGATCTACTTGACTGCTGCCAGCAATCTGGCTGCACAGGGATCAGAGAGAGAGCCTGATTTCAGGCCCTTCAAAATTCTGAGAGTGCTGGGCCAATCCACTGGAGCGAAAGCATGCAGGGAGTGTCTAGGAGTGGCGGGCGTAGGCACGTAGGGCATGGGATATGATGGGGTCCTACGGCAGGGAGCAAAAGCCGCCTGAATAAAGCGGATTTTATCCATGAAGATATTAGACAGAGTCTGACAACAGGCTTCTGAGACTGGGAGTGAGCTAGTCTGTGAGGTGGGGGATGCAAACCTCTGTACTATAGCGAAAATTTCCTTGGAATTATTTTGAGCCTGATCAATACGGACCAAATAATATTGCTTCTTCTCCTCGGCTATTGCAGCAAGGGGAAATACCATGATTTCGCTTTGTTTTTTCCTTTTTCTATGTGAGCTGCATTCAGCAACACAAATAGAAAGAGGAAATCACCTCCATATCTACCAATTTTGAGTACTTTGTGTTCTTCGATGCAAGTGACATCTTCCCCTCCTTGCTGAAACAGGATTGTACAACTAAATATTGATATTAAAAAACACATTTAAAGCTTAAAATATGTGCTCCAAAAATATAGATACCAATAATAAATGCTTTCAAATTAACATAAAAAATAACGCCATTATTGAAAAATAAAATACAGCAATATATTTTTAAATACTAGATGGATTTCATAAAAATTCATTTTAACCTTTAAATATTTAAAAATTTTATTTTAAAAAACATATTAATATAACACTTACAAAAAAATAATCAAATTATATATGTATATGTATATACATACATAAACATACATAAATATATATATATGAACCCATTACCATTTATTTGTATATGTTATTTATGTAATTAATTGTTTGGGTTGTTGGGTTTTAGAGTATTTTTTGTGTGTATTGTTTTATTTGGATTTAAATAATTTAGTTTTTTTAATATTGTGTTGTTAATTATATTTCATTTTTAATTTGGGAGATTTCATTTGCTTATTTTTATAATTGTACATATTGTTTTGTGAGAATATATGGTGCTAGTTCTTGTAGGTCAGCTTTCAGTTCAGTGAGAAAGGTGTCCTCTGCTGCTGGTTGCATGAGGTCACTGAAGTAAATCTTCACAAAGTAAATCTGGAAGTGGACCGGCTGCAGGCCCGTGCGCAGGTAGTAGGCGGTGACGTCTGTGATGAAGGGGTCAGCTGCTAGTTGCTGGCTTGGGGATGAAGGCATGTTCGCAAGTTTGGGGATCATGTCACATAGAGGGTTGATGTTGCTTTCGTACCAGTGATCAACTCTGCCCAGATACTGGGCCAGCTCACAAAATTCTGCTTTACTGGCTGTAGTGTTTTCCTTGTTGGCGGGGGAAGCTGATGGCGGGACCAAGACAGGTATGTAGTAAAACTGTAAGTTTTGTTTTGCCAAACGGTTTGCATTCACATTTTCTCAGAGCATAGTATTGTTTGGCCAATTTTCCTAAAGATCTATCATCTCCTAGTATCTCGACACGGGCGGTGGGCCGTTTCTGAAGATTTGGGGTGGTCTCTGTTGCTTCGCCAGACATCCTGTGCATAGTTCCTGTTTGATTCCCAGGGTGTGCTTTGGTGATGGTGTGCATGAAAGCCATGGAATCAAACTTCTGGGCATTCTTTTTAATGCATGGCCTTCTCTGCAGGCCTGATGGAACCTTCTCCTCACAGACAGTCAAGTGTAGTATCTGTTCTTATCAGTTTAATTGTATATATTGTTTTAGTTGTTGTTTTTTTAGTGTTTTTTGGGTAGGGTACTAAAGTGCATTATTTTCAAATATAAATATTTTGTTTCTAAATTTAAAAATGTAAACATGTTATTTATTATTCAGTTTTTTTCGGTTTCATAGTGGTTGAAGGATGGGTTCTGCAGTGTTTGAATAATATTTTTTTGGGGAGAAGGGATAGATATAGCACCTGGTTACTATTGTGATTTTAAGGTGCAGGGATGGGTTTTACAATGGGTTTCTAATTAGTTGTTGGGGCACAGGGATGGATATTTCTCTGGGATGACAATTTGTTTTTAAGAAGCAGGAATAGGTGTTGAACCATCTTGCTAATTAGTATTTATGGTGAAGGGGTGGCTATTCAACTGCCTTACTGATTAATTTTTAAGGACCAGGGATGAGTATTGCACCAGGATACTAATTATTTTTTAGGGTGCAGTAAAGACATTGCACTAGGTTACTAATTGGTTTTTAGAGAGCTGGGAAGAGTATTGCACCAGGTTACTACTTAAGTTTTAGGGCAAAGAGATGAGTGGTGCACTAGTTGCCAATTTCTCTTTAGGGCACATCAATGGGTATTGCACTGGGTTACTGATTAGTTCTTCCGGTGCATGGATGTAAATTTCGCCAGGTTACTAATTTGCTTTTCAGGTGCATGGATGGGTATTCCACTGGGTTACTAGTAAGTGCCTGATTACGATGTTGGACGGACCTGAGTCCATCCAACATTGTTTGGGTACTGGGACCAACCAACCTCCTGTTATCGGTCCCAACCCAGTAAGTAGGATGCAACTGAATACTGTTCAGTCACAATCCTATTCTTTATGATGAGAGCCTGTATTCCGACCGCAATGCATACTCTCAGTGTAAAGAGAAGAGGTGCAGTTCATCTTTGCACCCTGTGGCAGGCACCTCAAGGTGCTTGCCACTGGGTGCAGGGATCAACAGAGGGAAACCATAGGTGCCCTCTAGGCCGCCATCCAGAGACCTTGCACCCATGGGGGCCCTGCCGGGGGCCCCCAAAGTCAGATTCCCACAGCCTTTCTGTGTCGGAAAGACCAGCACAGAAAGGCTGTGGGAATCTGCTATCGTAATCCCTCGGGCAGAAAGAGCCGCACTTGGGATTGCAGGTCCCTTTCCGAATGGCAGATGGGCTCTCCAAGACCGTCGTAGGCCATTCGGAAATCCTGTTTGGGTTAAATTTCGACTGAACCCATCCAAATGAGTCGGTCAGAAATTAATCCAAATAGGATATTACGATACTGGAGGAACGGCTATGACGGCATTGTAATCGGGCCCTTAGAGTTTAAGGTGCAGGGATCGGTAATACACTGGTTTGCAAATTAGTTTTTAGGGAGCTGGAATGAGTGTCTTGTCAGTTTGATTCGTTTTTAGAGGTCAGTGGTGAATGTTGTGGTGTTACTGATTAGTATTCAGGAGCTGGGGTAGGTTTTCAAATGGTTTATTAATTCGTTTTTAGTGAGCTCTCCAGTAATATATTTTCAGGTGTGTGCGAATCCCTGCACCTCCCCTGAAGTTATCAGCATCTTATTTGCAGGAATGCTCCCATCTGTATTCAAAACCTTCTACATTTCCAGGAGCAGTCAATCTGATAGTGGACAATAATAGTACAAGAAATACTACAGTGCAGTTACTTTTGCTGCCAGAAAAGTGTTAGGGTGATTGGTTTTATTCTTCAGTCAGTGGGTGTTATGTGTCAGGACTTCATGCCATTCTCATCAGAGGTGCTGCGCCAATTAAGGCTTAGCTAACTATGTAAATTCGTCTAAATGTGAGGACTGCAAGCTGTGACTGTGGAGGGCAGTGTTTACAGCAGAGCTCTATTTGAAATGTTATAATGAGCTGACCTCACAACTTTGAGATCTGAATTATTACTAGACTTTAGTTGGCAATTTTCCCTGCGCCTCTGACATATAACGGGAGTTGACCAATCAGAACCCTTTTCTGTATTTATTTTCCCATTTAATGGTTTGCGAAAACAATTATTCAGCCATTTGTGAATCAATAGACACATAATGTTTATTTCGGACAAAGCTCATAAAAAACAATACACAATGCAATACATTCCCCATCAATAAATAACCAATGTAAACAAAATCTGTTAGTAAATCACGTCAACACCCTGTTTACAAGAATCTGTAGAACAAGACTTTCTTCTCATAAGCCACACAGCCACAGCATATAAACATTTGCGAATTATATAATGGACTTGGAAGTTACCAGATTTTCTATTACGGTTTTAGCAAACATTCTCTTTTTATTAATGAGGCTGAATGTAATTACCTCATGCAATAATCATTTATGTCCATTATTTTCTAAACATGACATCTAGATTTGTAATTTTTTTTATAAAGCATTATCACTAATTGTTTTAAATTTTGAACTTCTTTTGGTGGGGTCCCAAAACACGTTTTCTCCCTGTTGAATTCTAAAGGAAAGGTTTGTCGCAGCTACAGACCAAACTGCTGAACGGAATTACACCAAATTTGACAGAGAGGTAGCTCTTGGTTCAGAGGGCACTCTTTGCTTTAAATGGTGTAAATCCCTTCAGTAGTTTTTAAGAAACCCTCCTGAGCACAAACTTGATTCTGATTGGCTGCAAACACTCCAAACCAAAAAGTGTTGGAAACCATCTTGACTCGGTTGAACCGAGACAAGACAAAAAAGGCTAAAAATGAAAAAAAGGGGGCAGGGTAGAAACACCTTGACCACCTAGGCTTGCTCACAAAGTCCCACAGGGACCTAAGGGGCCAAAAAAAGTATTTGTAATTTTTTATGTTCGGCAGGATTCGCGTAAGATCCGCAAATCCCGCTGAATTGTTTTTTAGGAAATGAATTGTCCCGTGCTTTGTTTTAATAAGCTCCTGGGTGGGCCAGGTCCAGGGGGCAATGTGGTAAATAGATGCGGGCCCCACGGGCCCCCGCAACCCTGAGGACCACTACTTTTACATACTAAAGGGGTCATTAGGATCGCGGACGGACTTGAGTCCGTCCGCGACCCCAGAGTATGAGGGAACGTCCGCATGGGCAGCGACGTTCCCTCTGTGCTGATTAGGATGTGACCGCCAGAGTGGCGGTCACATCCTATATCTTAAACATTGCGGTGGGTGCAGCTTCAAGCTGTACCCGCCGCAATGTTAAAAATGCATACAATGCATTTGTATGCAGAAAGCGGCAGGCACCGCGCGGTGCCTGCCGATTTCTGTATACAAATGCAGGTGCATGTGCACCCCCCACACCCACTTCACCTAGGGGGCCCGCAACAGGCCCCTGCAGTGAAGATACACATGCTTTTCCTCGGCGGAAACCCCGCCGCGGAAAAGCATCTTTGGAAGCCCATCCTAATATGGTGGACGGTGTCTGAGAGACACCGCCACCATATTAGAGCTTTTCCGCCGCGGTTGTAAGCCAACCGCGGCGGAAAAGCTGTGGACGGAAACCAGGACCCACCAGCCATCCTAATGTGGTGGTGGGTCTTTGGTGGGTCCGCTGCGGTTTTTCCGCATCCTCTGGGCCGGCGGTGGCTTCCGCCGGCCCAGAGGATGCGGAAATTCCGCAATCATAATCGGCCCCTAAGTGTGGGGGTCTCAAGCCCCCCACACTGCCCCGGGGACCACCACCACCCTGGGGCATTGAATAATAAAGATATGGGGATCCATTGTGGACCCCTGATCCCGGGGACCACCACCTCCCTGGGTATATAAACACTAATCGAGGAGGGCACACAGCCCCCCTCCAGGAGCCTTTGATGGCCCTGGGGACCGCCACCCACCCAAGCTCTGCTTCAGCAATGTCCAGGGCTGCCTACCCACGGGACATTGCAGTTTGCAATGGCAGGACGCCTGTGCAAACTCTTGCTTCGCTTCAAGGAAGCGAGAGCAGGATAACTGCTCTTGCTTCCATTAAGCGAAGCAGAATTGGTTTTGGACAAGGGGAGCTGCTTGTTTGCATCTCACCTTGTCCAAAAACAATGCCAGCTCCTGCAGGAGGCGGATAGCCAGCAGGTACCGTGGGCGCATTAGGGCTCCCCCCTGCGGTCCCCAATGTGATGCCAGGCCCCATGGAATGGGGTCCCCGAGGCCAAAAGTGGCTCAGGGAAGGGGGGCCACAAGTCCCCTCCTGTTAAATAAAAATAAAAAAAAAGAGGCAAGGTCCCATGGGATGGGGTTTCCAGGGCCAGAAAAGTCCTCAGGAGGGCCTTTAAATGTAGTTTTTTTTTGTTTAAAGTGGCCATGCCCTGGGGGATGGAAAGCCCCTTTCCCATTTTTTGTAATGGACAAGGCCCTGGGGCATGGGGTCCCCAGGGTCCAAAAAATGCTAAGAGAAGTGGGGCCACACAGCCTCCCTTCTAAAAATAAGAAAATAGAAGCTGGCATCTCGCCGGCGGCCCTGCCCTTTCCCTGCACGATTCTGCAAATCCTCCTCCTTGGCGCGTTCTGGGTCGGGGGATTAAGTCCCCATGAATCCTAAGGGTCCTTAGGGGCCAACTAGCCTACCAAGTGCCTCCAGTAAGACCTACACAGTGGGTTTGCTGAGAGGTGGTCCAAGGCCATATCCCTTTTTACACCACTCTGCAAATGCACCTACTGGGTAACTGCTGGTGGGGTGATGAGGTTCTTTTGTGACCTGAGGACCTTAGGACTAAAGTGGACTTCTTCCCCGAGCAGTAGTGTGCCAGGAGGCACGTTTGCAGGGTGTTGTAAAAAGGGGAGACTTCATCTCCCAACCAAGAGCGCTCCAGGAGGTGTGTTTGCAGAGTGGTGGAGAAAGGGGGTGTGGCCTGTGTCCGCCTCTCAGCAATCCCACTATCTAGGGCTTACTGGAGGTATCAGGTGGACTAGCTGGCCTCTAAGGTCCCGCAGGAGGCAAGTGGACTTCAATCCCCATCCAAGAGCGCGCCAGGGAGCATGTTTGAAGACTGGTGGGCAAAGGGGGCATGGCCTTCCATGAGAACTTACCGATGCTGCTGTGTGGGACTTACTGGAGGTAATATGAGTGGTAGTTGGGCCCCAAGGTTGCCCTTGGGGCCCAATAATTTTTAAATGTCTGTTTTGTCACATATGAGTATGAGCCACACGGTAGCTTTTTTAATTGCATTCTAAACATAACAATAGTCATTACCGGGGCCCACACACATGCCACATGGTTGGCCCCTTGATAGCACTCTCAGCAACAATCACGCTGCAATAACACTGCTAATGCTGGTATTTGATAACCACAAGCCCCGTGATAGCACGCTGGGCAAATATCACGCCGCAACAACACCGCTAATGCTGGTATTTGATAACCACAACCGCCGCTCACAGCGGGACACGCCGAATAAGTATTATGCACGCAAGCCCCGCAATAGATGAGCCCCTGTTACTCACCTATGACCACAACTTTATGTCATGCATGCCGGAAGCCACCAGGAATGCATATGATGGATATAACATATATATTGTGTATTGTCTTTTCTCTCCCCTACAGGTTTTTACTCGCACAAACAATGAAGTGCCTGTAAGTATACAGCAACATATGATAGGGGCGTGGATGCACCCCTAAACCACTCGCATAGCTCGATTGCGCCGTTTCGGCCTCAATCCTTTTTATTTTTAAGTCATCAGCATTTTCTTTGTGTACTTTTCTTCTTGTCATTTTTTCTTCAAATTCATATAAAGAACTCATCCACACGTGGAATTATGCACTATTTTCCAAGTTTCTAATATTTATGCTGTGTCTATCCCGACCTTTCTGCATAAATACGATTGAAGCAGAGTTCGTCAAAAAGCAGCGTTTATTTCTTTAAAAAACCCAATGCATTTCGGGCTGCAAGCGCCCTTCTTCGGGGGTCACTATAGGGAACAATAAAACATGAATCAATTACACTTCTACAATCATGTTGCGTTTAAAACTGTAAAACAGCTATGGCTGAGATACCCGCCACCCCCTCTCAACACAATCCCCAAGGATGGGAAACCGGAAACAGTTCTGAAGTTTTTGGAAGACGGGAGGGAGTGACCCTCCCGGCCGTATTTATTAAAATATGAAACAAAATTAAAACATTAAATAAACAGTTTCATATTATGTACAATTTCATTACCACATTGCGATGTTTGGCTAACCTTAACAGATTCTCTAATACAAAGGTTCTCCTAGCCGAACTAACATCCTGCAAAACATTTACTTGAAATTTTGAAATTGTACATCCTAACGTTTAAGGGCCAACGGCAAGGTCGTAACCGGTGTCAAGATCCCTAACCCAGAAATATCGCCCTCACTTGTGAGGGGCGGCCCAGAGGCGTACCTCAAGTGCAATTACCAATTTCCCTTGACTTGACGGGGGCCCCAATAAAAACTCGACGCCACTTAGAGGTCGTACGAGGACTCGTGTGAGGTATCTAGAAGGTAGCGTAGACCCCCCCCCAAACCCCACACAACTTACCACATCTGCCGTCGCAGACGTCCTGGCCCCGGGAAATTCCCCAGGAGGGGGCTGTAACCCCTCCTACCCAGGAAGGGGCCTTGACCGCCTTTCCTTTTCTTTCGGCGACCCATCCTTAGAAGGGACCGCCTCCCCGTTGAGGGGCCAATGGCCACCTCCCCCGAGCGCTCCCATCCGTGCTGGGTGACGCCCACTCATAGGGATCTTCCAAATAGTGCTCACCGATCATGACCTTACCGCCCGACCAAGAATAAATACGACAATGCTAACTAAATGACTAAACTAAAAAAGACAGTACAACTACAATTTTATTAAAAGCATGCTCACCAATAAACACTAAAGCAGAATATCTTTATTTGCGAAACGTAACACAAATCGACCATTCTTTATTACATACTCAAAATCATCACGATAATACCACAACCTGTAAACGAAAATCAGAGTTATCCGTCAACTTTATTCAAAAACCACTTGCTGTCCTCAGGGGCTGGTGGGTGGGTCAAAAATGGCTCTTCGTTCCGTCTCGAGCTCACGTGCAGCGAGGAGGTGCAGCTTCAGAGCACAGGAACAAGAGGATGCCTTTGGATCTCGCTTCTCCTTTTATCCGTCTTCAGGGCGGGCGTAAACCCGCCCCTGCCTGCCCCAAGGGCGTGGCCAGCCGCGTCAGTGTCTAGGCCAACCCACTCTAGGGCGGGAAAAGGCGCGCCCCGGCTACGCCGCTTTGGGCATACCAGCCGAGACTCGCCTCCCGCCCAAGATGGCTTCCCGGGGGGATCGTGGTACTCCGCCATACGTTCGGGGGGACCGAGTGGTCGCCCCTTTCCATATGGCTGAGATACCCGCCACCCCCTCTCAACACAATCCCCAAGGATGGGAAACCGGAAACAGTTCTGAAGTTTTTGGAAGACGGGAGGGAGTGACCCTCCCGGCCGTATTTATTAAAATATGAAACAAAATTAAAACATTAAATAAACAGTTTCATATTATGTACAATTTCATTACCACATTGCGATGTTTGGCTAACCTTAACAGATTCTCTAATACAAAGGTTCTCCTAGCCGAACTAACATCCTGCAAAACATTTACTTGAAATTTTGAAATTGTACATCCTAACGTTTAAGGGCCAACGGCAAGGTCGTAACCGGTGTCAAGATCCCTAACCCAGAAATATCGCCCTCACTTGTGAGGGGCGGCCCAGAGGCGTACCTCAAGTGCAATTACCAATTTCCCTTGACTTGACGGGGGCCCCAATAAAAACTCGACGCCACTTAGAGGTCGTACGAGGACTCGTGTGAGGTATCTAGAAGGTAGCGTAGACCCCCCCCCAAACCCCACACAACTTACCACATCTGCCGTCGCAGACGTCCTGGCCCCGGGAAATTTCCCAGGAGGGGGCTGTAACCCCTCCTACCCAGGAAGGGGCCTTGACCGCCTTTCCTTTTCTTTCGGCGACCCATCCTTAGAAGGGACCGCCTCCCCGTTGAGGGGCCAATGGCCACCTCCCCCGAGCGCTCCCATCCGTGCTGGGTGACGCCTACTCATAGGGATCTTCCAAATAGTGCTCACCGATCATGACCTTACCGCCACAGGCCGGATAGTTGACCGGCTATCCGGACCCCCCACAACACTCCTACCTAAAGGTCATGGTATAACGTTTTTAGCCATGCTAAGAAGTCTCCTATGAGTAACTCATTCCCCACCCGAGACAAATGCACTCCATCCCCCAAATACATACTGTCATTATTGATACACCCATGCGAAATAGAATGCAGTGTCTTGGAACGGAACAACCTACTCACTTTGTTATTAAGCTTTCTAACAGAATGATTTAAAGCAGGAACCGAAATAGCCCCCCGCCACACTTTACGTGGGATCATATGGGACCATGCAATTGTGCACCCTGGAACTCTCCTCGCTAACCAACTTACTGTGGAAAGCATCGCCTCAAGAAGAAGTCGTCTACCAGTGGTGACCAAATCATTACCCCCAAGATGTACTATGACTACAGCCGGCGGTGACCTCGTCCGCCCTAGCAAACCCTCAAAAAATGATTGAAACTGGTCAATACAGAGACCGCCTCTTCCGTAGAAGGACATACTGTACCCGTATTCCCCAGCCACGTGAATCATGTCACCTGCTTTGAATACGTCCGCGGCACGCCTCACGTATGAGTGGCCCACAACCCACACCTCCTTTTTCACAGCCGGTGATGTCTGACCGCTGGCCCGGTGTTGGGTCGACTGCAAAGTTCGCCCCGCCTCGTAGGCTTGCGCAACTGAAACCAAAGAAAAACAAGAAGCGTGAGTACATCGTTACAGCTTCACAACATGTGCAACCGCACATACCTCTTATAACAATTGGAGGACCAACGCCCCACCCGTTTAACTTGTTCCACATTCAGACCCCTGGCTGTAGCTTCTGTAGCCGCCCCTATCCGAAAGGAATGGGTCCCAAACTCGCCCGGGTTCAAGCCCGCAGCGGCAACCGACATCGCAAGCACCCGCTGAAACTGAAACTTCGTCAGTGGGGTGGCGTCAGCGTGTCTCAACAAGGTCCCCCCCCATGATGCCACCCTTCGTGTTAAATAATCTTCTAAACACTTTACCGGACACATGGAGGACCCGGGAATCCTGCGTATGAGTACGCAATCACCCATCCCGGTTTGATCGGTCTTGGACCTGACAAATGAGACAGTAATTGTCTCCCCCCTGATCTGGACGTGCTCCTGGCACAAACCTCCTGTCACATCCTGTTTGTTCCTTGCCACTAGTTCGCTTACCCGCATAGCCCCATGGAATGCCAGCGTAAAAGCGGCTCGGAATAACACTGTCTCAAACTGAGATGAGCATGTAGCAGGGAGGCTGGATAATAACTGGGCCAGCCTATCCAAACCTATCGGGCGCCTCTCGTCTACTCTGCGACCCTCAAGGCGTTGCCACCCCCGTAGCGCTTTCTGTACTACGAAAGACGCTGTCGGGTCATGGATCCCATGAGCCCTAGCAACAAAGGAAATGGCAGCCCGATGCCTCTGAGCCGTGGCCACCGATTTCCCAACCCGGTGCAAAGACATCAGAAAATCTACCACCCACTCCTCCTGTCCCCAAAGTTCCTCTCTATCAGTCCCCAAAAAGGCTAAATAGGACCGGAACGCCCCCTCATATGCCTTCCTCGTCCTGGGTGCTAAACTCTCTCCCACGAGGTTATGAAGTTCGGGGCACCGAGAGACCAGAGAGCTTCGGGAAAGGGTGCCGGCTCCGGGTCCGCTGTGGGAAGAAAACCCCAGAAAGCCTGCATACGAAAACGAGACAGTGCATCAGCTGCCTGATTCATTACCCCTGGGACATGTCTTGCTTTGAATAACACATTCAATTGCATACACAGTAAAACAATTTCTTTGAGTAGTCTCAAAATCCATTTGCATCGTGCTGCCTGGCTGTTGATACACTCGACCACGGTCATATTATCGGACCAGAATACCACAGAGTGATCCTTGAACCCCTCAGGCCAAGTTCTCAGGGCCACTAAAATGGGGAAAAGTTCCAGGAAAGCAATGTTACTTGTCAGCCCACTGTCATGCCACCATGTCGGCCACTTTTGTGCAGACCATCTTGTGCCGAAGATGGCACCAAAACCTATGCTCCCTGCCGAATCCGTCCACAGCCCCAGATCCTCAGAGGACACGGCTGGTTTGTTCCAGACGACTCGACCATTGAAATCCGCCAGGAATGCCAACCAAATGCGCATGTCCTGGCGGACCTCAGCCGAGAGCCTTGTGCGATGATGGCCCTCCTTCAGGCCGACCATGGCTTGAGCAATCGAACGAGAAAAGGGGCAGGCCATTGGTATAACCCTCAGGGCAAAATTCAACTGGCCAACTAGCTGCTGTAACTGATGCAGCTTGACCTTGGATCCATTTATACACATTTGCAGGGATGTCCTGAACTTTGACACTTTTTCGGCAGGTAAACGAAAACAACCTTCTTCGGAGTCCAACTCGATCCCCAGAAACTCGAGGCAAGTGGAAGGCCCCACAGTCTTACCTGGTGCCAATGGCACGCCAAACTGATTCATTAAAACACAAAATTGAGCCAAAGCCTGCCCACATTCCGGATCCCCAGCTGGCCTCAGGAACAAAAAATCATCAAGGTAATGCATCACATGGTGGAAACCCGTCTTCTTTGTGAAGACCCATTGTAAAAAACTACTGAATTTTTCGAAATAGGCACAAGATATAGAGCACCCCATCGGCATACACCTATCCATGTAATAATGACCCTGAAACATGAAACCTAGGAGCCGCTGATCGGCTGGATGTACCGGGAGCAACCGGAACGCTGACTCGATATCAGATTTTGCCATCAGCGCCCCGGGCCCCAGGCGATTCAAAATGGCTACGGCCTCATCGAAGGATGCGTACCGCACCGAACACACTTCCGGGTCTATCGCTTCGTTCACGGAAAGACCACGTGGGGCTGATAAGTTATGTATCAGCCGAAACTCACCCGGGTCCTTCTTTGGGACCACCCCTAAAGGGGAACAAACAAAGTTAGCAACTGGCGGTACACTAAACGGACCGGCGACTCGACCTCGAGTAACCTCCTTCCGGATCTTTTCCTGTACCACGGTCGTATGCTGTAAGACCGATAGCTGATTTTTACATTTCTCCACACCTTGAAAGTCCCCCACTGGGATGCGGAAACCATAAGAAAACCCGTTCCGCAACACCCCAGCAGAAGTACGATCCGGGTATTCACTGAGCCAGGGGATCATCGCCAGAGTATCAATCGGGGTAGGTAAAGGCGCCCCTCGGACTATGTTAGACCTGTTTGGCGCCTCCCCTCCCCCCATTATCACCCGTCTTGGCTCTACACGTGGACTCAGGATGGGATGATTGCCCACACCCACTACATTCGTGCCTAAATTTGCACGATCCCTGGGGCCTGGTACATTTTCCCCTATTGAAGTTCCAACAAACCCCCTTTTTTCCTGTATATCCGGCAGGCCTCGAGTAATTGTCGGTACCCGCACCTGATCGAAAGGGCGTCCCCGCATACTGGCGGGAGGATTCGCCAACGTTACTCCCCACCAATGGCACATTCAACATACCAGTCTCCTTCATTTTATCCCAAGACACAGAATCATAACAATCCCAAGTTAAGCTTTTATCATGTTCTTTAGCCTTTCTAAACAGATTATCATAGCAGAACCAATGATTACCCTCATGTGATACCGAGTACCCCATGATTCGTGACTGATAAATCGGCAATTCGTGGAGCAGATCGGGCCTTCGTTCCCCCAAGATCGATGTAAAAAAAAACCCACGCTTTGCCCCAATTGCCAATGTTTTCGTTCACCTTAAAGGCGGCCATCTTTGCGCGCCAAACACTCGGATGCATGAGATCCTTCTGGCCCTTAACATGCTCCATCTCATAGTGATCAGTAAGCAACGAGAAGATATTTACATATTCCCCTGCCCATATCTTCTCCTTAATAGCCAAGGGAACATGCTGACCCACCCTTTCCCTACGAGAGGGTGCTGACTCATCCCTTGCAATCGGCAATGGCCGCTTACCTGAACCGGACGGTGTCTCTGCGACCGAACCTGTCCCCTTTGTCTTCTCTACTGCCGCAGCCGGCGTGGATACCTTCGCTGCTTCCCGTGACTCACGCAGTTGCTTCATCAGCACCTGCGCGTCGACAGCCGTGGCGCCCTCACTATCTTTGCCCAACCACGCTGCTAATTGTGCTGCCAGCTCGGGCGGCATATCGTCCCCGGACACGGGGGTGACCACAACGGGAATCGGATTCCCTTCCTCCGGCACGGGGGTGGGTGCCTCTAGCGGGGTACTGGGGCCCGGGATGTCTTCCCCAGCTCTCCCTCTCCTGGGCCTCTTGTTTTTCCCTCCCGGGGCTGCTCCCGCCAAAGGACGTTTCGGTCCCCCTTCCTCGTTTTCATCCATTCGCCTCTTTAACTCAGTCATCTCTTTCATAAGAACGCGCAGCATCTGGTCAGTAGTCATGCGCTTTCCCGCCTTCTTTGGCATTCTCCAACAAAGTATCTGGAAAACAAACAAGAAAGATTACAACGCTCAAAAATGGCTCTTCGTTCCGTCACGAGCTCACGTGCAGCGAGGAGGTGCAGCTTCAGAGCACAGGAACAAGAGGATGCCTTCGGATCTCGCTTCTCCTTTTATCCGTCTTCAGGGCGGGCGTAAACCCGCCCCTGCCTGCCCCAAGGGCGTGGCCAGCCGCATCAGTGTCTAGGCCAACCCACTCTAGGGCGGGAAAAGGCGCGCCCCGGCTACGCCGCTTTGGGCATACCAGCCGAGACTCGCCTCCCGCCCAAGATGGCTTCCCGGGGGGATCGTGGTACTCCGCCATACGTTCGGGGGGACCGAGTGGTCGCCCCTTTCCAATCACTTTGTATACAATTTATTATAATCATTTCCTGATGAAAATGAGTTTGCTGCAGTGTTCCCACCATGATACAAGCTGTCTCCGATCATTTAACTAATTACCCTGTTCTCTGTGAACACACCTGTGAGTGTTAAACTTCCAACTTCCCTTACTCCTAATCCCTCTATCAAGATGTGCCAAACTGTAAGCTATTCCCTGATTGCTGACATTCTACTGTTACTTCGTGATGCAGTTGGCGTCTCACTAACTGTTTCACTGATATTCCTCCCACATCTCCAAACGCACTAATTCTGCGCCGTATGCATCGAGATATTACCCATGTTGCCACATTCTTCCTAAACCACCATATATACAGTGGTATCCCAATTCTTTCATGCATATACTATTGAAATCGCCATCTATTAGAACTCGCGGCTACCCCGTTACACGCCACAAGATTCTCCTACCTGCCACTGCACGTTACAATCCGCCTTCTACATTCTCCTTATCAGCAAGTAATCGTCTGCATCATTCACTCACACCTCTTTAAGTTCAACGGCCCGCCCACATTACTATTGATTGGTCCTTAATTAAAACGGTCATCAAACATCGACGTTTGTCATATAAACGGCCAGAGACTTCATTTCCCATGATGCAATATAACATTTTACCTAAAAGAACACTATTGTAATGATGTTACACTATCATAATATATAAATCAATGTTTAACCATCAAGGAATGTTCATCGTGTAAGAGTCAATGATTTAAAGTCTATTTTCAAAATAAAGAATTAACAGCGACTTATCGAACGATCCTAGATGTTTCACCAAAACGTGTGGAGACGTGAAACACGTTTGTGTTTCATGCTTAATTCTTTTTGTCGAGCGGGTGCTATCCCCGAACGGGGCAAAGTTCATCAAGAAAATATGGGGGTGGGATGCACTCCTTTTGTTCCGTTTATTCCATTTATTCGTTATCTGTTCAAACTTGTCCACTTTTTCCTTTGAATGCGTGCAGACTGGTAGGTGCCAACCCGTTATGACACCGAAAACTGAAGCAACATATGATAGGGGCGTGGATGCACCCCTAAACCACTCGCACAGCTCGATTGCGCCGTTTCGGCCTCAATCCTTTTTATTTTTAAGTCATCAGCATTTTCTTTGGGTACTTTTCTTCTTGTCATTTTTTCTTCAAATTAAGTATACAGCAGCACTAACCTTTCACTTTTGCCTCACACCTTAGCTCGTGTGTAGGAGAAAACAACACGTGGCACCACCTTTTGCCACTCACTTCAAGTTCTTCTCGGTCCTGATGAAAGTCCCGCTCAATTTTTCCTAGGGACTGAAACATGTAGACCACCAACACACAGTCAACTCGTAGTCATAAATTCTCTACTTGTAGTTGCATCACATAGTTTTTAACCTACACCCTGGGCCGCCACGAATAAAGCTCTAGGTAAGGATTCCCAGAGGTGTTTTTAAAGTAACCACTCCTTCATCCACATCACATTGCTGCATAACACCCGCTCCGCGGCGGTCAAGGCGAACAAGTCACCAACAAAGTAACCAACAAAAGGAACAAATGACCAATGATAATGTAAACATCAGTATAGTGAATTTATCTGATCTTGAATTGAATGCAGAGCAGATTTTAAAAAAATTGCGTGGTCTATCTTATTGTGCCCCAGAGAGTATGGATTATGTTCAATCCAGAACAGACTGTTTTAAACTAATCAGAAAACTAAGGTTGGCAAAATATTTTGACACCGGAAGGACATTTGTGCGGCGAAATTTTGAATTGAATGAAGACTCTGACAACCTGTCAATTTCTGATTTCAGTTTATTACAAGATGATTCTCTTATTAGGGAATGGCCGGAGATGCCTTTCAAACTGAGGTCAGTCTTTTTAAAAGTTGTCCCAAAGGACTCTATAGATTTTTTCTCTGATTTGGTGGTACAAGATTTAAAGGAACTGTATGTCAAGCAAAATTGCAGGGTATCAACAAATGTATCAGAAATAGGATATAGAAATCTGGTGATCAAGCTACGTTCATGATCTGACATAGTTGTAAGCAAAAGACACACAATAAATGGACGAAATGCAGAATAAATCAAAACATTCACCCCCAGTCAAGAGATCTGGGTTAAATCCATTATTCTTTTGCTCACCATGCCACCACAGTTTAGACCTGGTCATATGCAAATCAGTCTTGACCATGTGCCTCATGGGAACAGTCCAGCCCGAACTGCCAAGCTAGGTCCTCCCTGGACCGGAAACAAACATCCTAGGACCGGTTTCGGGGTTTCACTCCTCTGCAGCCAGGATAGCTTGATTCCAGGGGCACAGTGAGCCCAGGACCCATGTCTGGGCATACCTGGCGCACTTAGGGCAAGAAAGCAATAGACACACAATTGATGGACAGAATGCAGAACAAATCGAAACATTCACCCCCAGTCAAGAGATCTGGTTAAATCCATCATTCTTTTGCTCACCATGCCACCCCAGTTTAGACCTGGCCTTATGCAAATCAGTCTTAACCCTGTGCCTCATGGGAAGAGTCCAACCCAAACTGCCACGCCAGGTCCTCCTGATGCTTGTTTCCAGTCCAGGGAGGACCTGGCCTGGCTTGGGCGCAGAGTCAAAACTGATTTGCATATGGCTGGCTCCAAACTGGAATGGCATGGTGAGCAAAAAAACGATGAATTTAGGCCCAGATCTCTGTACTGCGGTGAATGTTTGACATTGCTCTACATTCTGTCCATCAATTGTTGTTTTTTCATTTGTCACCCTGAGTGGGACGGGTATGCCCAGACATGGGTCCCATGCTCTCCATGCCACTGGAGTCAAACTGTCCTGGCTGATGAGGGCTGAAAGCCCGAAACTGGTCCTAGGATGCTTGTTTCCAGTCCAGGGAGGACCAGGCCTGGCAGTTCAGGCTTTATGTTATGTTATGTTATGTTATGTTAACTGTTTTTGTACCGCGCACAGCTGCCCCAGCAAAGGGGCGTCCTCGCGCCATAAGAAGGTATACACAACACAGCATAAAAGATACTCAATCAGAGATTTTTATTAAAAAGGAAGGTTTTAATGGCCCGTCTAAACTGGAGTAAGTCATCCAGTGCCCGAATTTCAGCAGGAAGAGAGTTCCACAGCTTTGCAGCCACTACTCGAAAGGAGCGGCCACCTGTCCTACTCAACAGGAAACGTGGGACAACAGACAGGTTCTGACCCATCGATCTCAGGGATCGAGAGGGGACGTAAGGGGTCAGTAGGTTCGTCAGTATTGGGGGGGCCGTGCCTTTTAAGATTTTAAAAGCCAGGCAAAGCACCTTAAACTCAATCCTCCGACCAACAGGCAGCCAGTGGAGCGCTTGCAGTGTTTTCGAAACCGGACAACGCCTGGGCAATCCCACCACCGCTCTGGCTGCGGCGTTCTGCACTCACTGCAGCCGCGTGAGTTCAGCCTGGTTTGTTCCTGCTAGCAACGGACTGGCATAATCTATCCTATCCTATCTTTACTGTTCCCATTGGGCGCAGGGCCAAGACTGATTTGCATATGGCTGGATCCAAACTGGAATGGCATGGTGAGCAAAACAACTATGAATTTAGGCACTGATCTCTGTACTGGGGTGAATGTTTTACATTGTTGTGCATTCTGTCCATCAATTGTTGTTTTTGCAACTGACATAGTAGTAAGGCAGGCAGACAAATACAGGAATTTAGTCCTTTGACCACTTGATATGTACCAGGAAGAGGCTGTGAATATATTAAATGACAGGCAATGCTATTTGAAAATTGACAAAAGTACACTTCAAGGTATTACCATTAAATTCCATCTGGATTTAGCTCACTGGAAATCAGTAGGGCTCATTTCAAAAGCAGAGTTCAGGTTCCTCAAAGTGGAGTCACCCATTGTGCCAATCATGTATCTCACAAAAATGTTAATATGACACCTGGCCATCTGACCATATTGGCCATAGGCAGTTTATTTGAAAATATGTCAAAATATTTAGATCATTTCTTACAGGACCCAGTTAAGAATTTATCATCCTATACCTGAGATATAGCAGACTTTTTGAAAACAAATTACGATATCATTTGGGAGGAAGACTATGTAATTATGACTTTGGATGTCTCCTCCCTCTATACGAGTATTTCACATACAAATGGCATTACAGCAGTGCAGTCGTTTTTGAGTTTCTGGCCACTAACCCTATACAAACAAACTGTAATACTGTTGAGCATGTTGGGTTGATGTTTGCAAAACTACATATTTCTCTTTGGAACAGATTTTTATCAACAAATGAGGGGAACAACCATGGGCAACTGCTTCGACCCCAGCGATGCTAATTTGCATATGGGCCGGTGGGAGGGGCAGGTGCTGGGAACCCAATATGCCCAAGAGATGACAGAGAATGTGGTCACGCTATATTGACGTCCTGTTTGTCATATGTTGTACTTGTTGGTATCCATGATGACGATACCACCTCCCTTATCTGCTGGTTTTGTAATGATGTCAGTGTTGCCACGAAGGCTTTTGAGGGCAATTTTTTAATTGAATGATAAATTATATGGAACAAATTCAAAGTGGGATTTTATGTCAATGATTTCGTGGAGTACCAGTTGTTCAAAAGTCAATATTTCAGGAGGCATGGTGGCTGCTGGAGGGAGGAAAGTTTATGGGGATGAAAAGAGGTAGGGGTGAGAGTGTCCCTGACAGGTCTGTTGACAAATAATTGTTTCAACCTGTTGGGCCTGAAGAACAGTAGAACGTCTTCTTGGAGTTGGAATACATTGCTGTGCTCAGTGGGGATGAAGGACAGACCCTTACTGAGTAGTGTAATTTCATTGGATGAAAGGTTATGTTTGGAAAGATAGAAAATGGGAATGGTTTCCCTGTTAGGTATATCGGGCATCCCAGGGGTGATGGTGGGTGGGCAAGCTATGGCAGTTGTCGGTGTATTCAATGTGGGGGCCCCACAGCGTGTTTGGCATTTATCCGCTTACTTGCATTGGTAGTTTGGTCTCGTTCTCCCTCTGCCGCGTCCGCAGTTTACTCCTAAAAAACAAGCCGGTAGGAGTGGTTGGGGAGCCGACCTATTTGGATTTTGTTCAGAACTAGGGCCTTCGCTAGGGTATGAGTACTCAATAGAGGTGTTGGAGGAGTCTGAAAAAGTGATAGCTTGGTTTTTTCTGTATCTCCCCCAATTCCTCTGTCTAGGAGGTTGGTACGGGGAGTTGAAGACGACACTTAAGTAGGGGTACATTTTTTTCTTTGCTGCAGTTTGTGATTTCTTTTTGTATTTTGTTTATTTATTTGTTTTTCTCAAATGTGTTGAATGTCGCTTCTGTACAATTGATTTTGTCAAGTAGATTTTTTGCATCAGAGATAGTAGAGTAGTTTAGAATGAGATTTAAGATATTCTGTGAGCATGCGTGAGTGGAGGGTGATGCAGATTTATTTTTTCTTCAATTTCTCGAGTCTATCAAGTAAGACCCGTGAGGGGTTTGGGGCTGTGGGGATGGGGGTAGATGAGTGGGAAAACAGAGGGGCCGGTCAGACTTTGTTAGCTCTAATCTTCTGTGTAGTTAGGGGACTCGGCGGTTGCTCAATGTAACAAGAGGAAAACAACAGGAGAAAAACTTGATGGTCCAGTTGAGACCGGATAACTACGGTATATAGGGCTACAATGTCTCAACCAGAAATCACAATAAAGATAGGTACAAGACAGGTACAATATGTGACAACTCAATGACAAGTACATGGGAAAAGGGAGACCACCAGAATTTAAGGAAGGACCAAAGCCATTGTCAGTATATTTGGAGAAAAGACAGTAGTTGTATCAGCCCTACATTACATTTCATTATTCAAATGGTAACCCAAGGTACACTGTGCACAATAGTGCTCATGAAGAAGTAAACGGCTCAAGGTGACAAGCGTAATAAGTGAAAAGAACAGCGAGCAGCAGCGCATAAGTTAAAAAATGGTTACAAAAACAGTATATTTTACTTTTTACTTGTGAGCAGGCACTTAGAGGATATATGAATATATAATTTATGTGGGGAGTACCACACTGCCGGTTCAAAGGAGAATATTGCAGGGTAAAGATACTATTCGGACACACAGATTCATCACCACATATAACCAGCAACATTAGAAAGTGCGGACGGCCATGTCCAAACACTGGCATCTTTTGAGGGAAGATCCCATTATTGGTTCGTTGGTTCCTAGACTTCCTATGATCACTTATAAGAAATCCAAGTCAATTAGAGACCATCTGGTCAGGAGTGACCTTGATAGTGGGGCTAGTCCCCACACTTGGTTGACCCAATATGATGGCTTTAATAAAATGCTCCAAGTGTAAAGCTTGTAAGAATGGAGAAAATCGTACAGCATTGAGACACCCTTTGGAAAGAAAATCAAGATATGGGGCAATCTTACATGCAAATCTGAATATGTTGTTTATGTTCTCATGTGTCCCTGCAGAAGAATTTATGAGGGGAGCACCGCACTGCCAGATCACAGGAGAATATTGCAACATATTCGTACCATCACCCATAGGGATCACAGTAATTCTGCTAGTCACTTCGAAAAAATATACCAAGGTGACTCCTCCATTCTTAAATACAGCTGTGTGTCCCAGGTTGTAAAAAGAAAAAAGAGGAGACACATAGAGAAAGATAGAAAGAAGTGCACAAACTAGAAACTTGGTATATTCTAGAATTGGATAGTAAAGAACCTATAGGTCTTAATGTAGACGAAGAATTGTACACCTGTCTTCTCTAATCGATGCTGTAACAGAGAGAAAAAAAGAATATGAGGCATATTGCCCATTGATCTGTCCATCTATTCATGTCTATATTTCCTTTTGCACTGTATTAATTGATAAGTGTGTGTATTGGGCCTTAATACTCTAGGGATATTAGGAATGTAAACTTATATATAAGTTTAGTCCCATGAGTGTTTTTGAGAATGTAATCCTCCACATTAAATGTTAACTATTTGTTAATATTAGGAGGATTATCGATATGGTTTGACAGTGTCTGGTCACCGACTGCATTGAATTCCAGCCTTTTTAAAAAAAATGTATAACAAGATTTCAAGCACTTCAATGCTTAGCTCAAGATCAGCTTCCTGTTCTTTATCAGTTGGAGATATATACGCATATAATTGTGCACCATTGTACCTTATTGAGGTGATTAAAAGATAGAAGGTGGAGACCGACCCTTGCCAGATTCTAACAGTTTTACAATTATATACTTCCTAATCAAATAGAATTCTAGAATAATGATTTATATTGTTTTCTTCAAAAAGTATAGCAAGTTATATATCTTTTACTAGCTTTGAAAATTGGATGGAATGTTTAGTGTATATATATATATATATATATATAGTAGGAATCGTTTTAATGATGGGACTATATTTATATAGTGTCCAAAAAACATTTAAAATAAAATGATGATGAAACAATGTATTTTGATGACATTTTGTCAGGGAATACCATGTTTTTAATCATTATTATCATTTGAATGTATTATTTCTATAACAAGTTTTTATCTCAACCGGAAGATTTCTTCTATGTTTATGTAACATGTGAGAATTTAATGCACCTAGAAGATGGCGCACACTGTCGTGATCAAGGCTTCCACGAGCAGTTGAAACCCATTGACATTTTGTCACTTGTAGTGCTTTTGAATAAAGTTTTTGTTGATTTACTCACTACGGAGTTGGTCCGTATCTATTTGTTGCTTAGTGGAGGGAGTATAGTGTTTTGTAGTGTTGTGATTGTAGTGTCGCAGAGCATAGCACTGTACGTCCTAAGTCTATCGATATCTGTAAGTCCTCTATGGTAGAACCCACCTTCTCTGCTCACTTCTCAGCATATTTCTCTCTGTCATCATTTTTTAACAAATACATTTCTGCGTATAACTGTCGGATTGTGCAATGATTCTGTATATCAAGGTAGTCCATTATTCTGCATTGGTTAAATCCTAACAATCCACCTCTTTTTTTCATGAGAAAGCTTTTTATCTGGACATACTTAAAAAAACTGTTGTTCAATAGCCCATATTTCTTTTGCAGTTCCTGAAATAATAATACCCCTCCCTCTGTGTCCAATAGGTCCCCTATCCTTCTAATCCCCTTCTTGTCCCAGTCCTTCATAATTTCATCTCGGAAAATTTCGCCTGGGAGTGAGTGATTTGTGTATAAACGAGTATAGAAATTGTATCTCCCTATACCAAGCTTTTTAGCGATCGCCTTCCAGACGTTATAAACTGCTCTCAGCGTCTTGAACCTGGTATGTTTGAAATAATTATAATCAATTGTGTTTAACAGAGCATTCTCTGCCTCCCCCCTAGCAATGCTCTGTAAACATTTATACAATTTGTGCCATCACTAAGTTGTTCTCCTCCTCCCAGGAGCCCCTGTGAATACTGTAAGACAGCTGCCCAATAATATAATCTAAAATCCGGTGCCCCCCAACCCCCCTTCTCCCTCGGTAGTGTCTTATAGCGATATGCTCTTCGGGTCTTCCCTTGAGCCCATATCAGTCTATTCATTACTTTTTCTATTTTGCTAAACCATATCTGGTCAAAAAATAGCGGTATTGCTCTGAAAATATAAAGAAATTTCGGAAACGTGATCATTTTGATCACGTTTATCCTACCCATTAATGTCAAGTGCAAGTTATGGATCCTTTCTGTGTTTTTTTTAACCTTAAGTAAAAGTGGTTCCATATTGAGCCCTACGAGTTTATCTAAGTCAGCAGTGACTTTTACACCCAGATATGTAGCTGCTGACACCACTCTAACGTCCTGGTATGTCGTATTACTATTCTGCACAATCTGAGTCTTGCTTTTATTAATCGAGTAGCCCGCTATTACTCCAAAATTCATCGCCTCTTGTTCAACTTCCGCGATCGCGCTCCCTGGGTTCGGTGTTATTATAGCCACATCGTCTGCATATGCCAATATCTTATGCTCAAACTCATGTAAATTACAGGCTGGATAATATTGTTGTATATAAGTTTTCTTAAGAATGGATCTAAATATAGAGCAAACAATAATGGTGATGCTGGGCAACCCTGCCTCGTCCCTCGTTTTATCTGAACTGCCTTTGTATAGCTCCTATTAATTCTTATTCTTGCTGTCGGGCCTTGATAGAGAGCCTGGACTGCCCTGATATAACTCTCACCTATCCCAAACCACTCCATCACCCTCCACAGGTAGTCCCAGGAGACCCTGTCGAAAGCCTTCTCGGCATCGAGAAATAAGCCGCGACAGGATCTCCTACAACCCCTGCTGCGTCCAGAATGGTGATCATCTGTCTGGTGTGCTGGGTGGTTCCTTTCCCAGGGATAAAGCCATGCTGAATAGTGCAAACTAGCCCCTCGATCACCTTACTCAGTCTTTGTGCCAATGCTTTTGAAAAGATTTTTGTATCTGCGTTTAACAGTGTAATTGGCCTGTAGGACCCTGGCTCTAGTGGCGACTTATCTTTCTTTAAGATCACTATTATATCTGCCCCTGCCCATGATTGTGGAACTGATCTACCTGTCTGTGCCTGTCTAAGAATTTCCAGCATATTTACCACCAGTACATCCCAGAATGTTTTGTAGAATTCTACTGGTATTTGGTCGGGGCCTGTAGCCTTCCCTGCTGGTAGTTGTTTCACAGCCTCCATTACTTCTTGTAGCGTTAGAGTAAGATCTAGATTCTGTTTTTCCTCATTGCTTAATACATCATGTGGTATTTCTGCCAAATAGTCAGTAATCTCCTTATCCTTCTTGCATGTTTCCTGCCTATAAAGATTTTCGTAAAAGCTCCTAAAAGCTTGCTGTATTCCTTCTGGCGTGTTAACTATAATTCCTGAGTGATCTTTGATTTCCTTTATTTCACCCGCTGCCATATTTTGACGTGTCCGAATAGCTAAAAGGTGTCCTACTCTTTCATTGAATTCGTAGCACTTTTCCTTTTTCGATAAAAAATTACTCGCCGCTTTCTGTGCCAGATGCTCACCTGCCTGTGCTTTGTTTAGTTCAATATCCAATAATATCTCTTCTATCGTTTCTTGTTTAACTATGGCCTCAATTAATCTATCTTCAAGTCTCTCTAGGTCCCTTATTCAATTATCCATTCTATTTTTCTCCAACTTGCTCCTCTTTATTGTAAAGCTTAAGGTCTCCCCTCTCATCCCGGCCTTGAATGCATCCCAAATCATATTGGCAGGTGCTGAATTCCGATTAGTCTCCCAAAATTCACCATTCGTCAAGCGGGGGCGAGATAAAAGGGGGGTCCCAAAATGTGTTTTCCCCAAGTTAATTTCCATAGGGCGGTCAAACTCACTTTTAGCCCGAACGGTTGAATGGATTTCCACCAAACTTGGCAAAATTGTAGGGACTGGTAGCCCCATGTGCCTTTGCTATGTCTCAAGATATGTGCTCCAGTGGTTTTTGAGTAATTTAGGTTCAAAAAAATATATGTATCTATGGCAGCGCCCCGGTACGCGCACCGGGGAGCGCTCCGGGCGTGCCACGTGAGGTGCGCACGGAAATCTGATTGGCTCTCTGGTGTCTGTAAACATTCGAAACAGTCCGGAGCGGCCGCCATCTTGTGTCTCGGTAGAATCGAGACACAAGAGGTGGGAAAAACAAAGGGGGAAATGACCATAAGGGGGAAGAGTAGATTTTTTTGATTTGCGCGGGTGGAGCGCCCGGTACGCGCACCGGGGAGCAGACCGGGGACCGTACCATGGGGAAAAAAGAATGATAGAGTTTTAAAAAAAATTTGCCTTTTTTTTAGAAGTTGGAGGTAGTTCTAAAAAGAGCTTTTTTCTCTTCTTTTTGTTGTTTTATATTTTTTTAATGTTTTTTGAACATTTTGTAATTTTTTTGGCTTTTATGAACTATTTTGTATTTTTTTTGGTATTTTTTTATGGGGAGAAACAAAAAACAGGGAATCCAAAATGGCTTAACAGGAGCAAAAAAACAGGAAAAACTTAGGGTTTTTTGGGACATTTGTGGTTGTCACCAGCTTTATGCTTTGTTCACCATACGAGATGGTCTTTCCACAAAAAATACAGGTGACCCTAAATTCTTCAAACTGTGGTTGAATGCAAGGGATTGTCTCCCTTGTTTCTGGTCCCGATGGAGTGGGTTGATTTTGTTTGTAGGTGCTGGGTGTAGATTAGGGAAGGTTGCTGGCCAGTTCTCTCACTTCTGCAGCAGAATAGTTGATAGGATGCTTGCGCTGCATGTGCCTTATCATGTTATTGTTCCCAAATGAATATTTTTTATTTGGGTTACCCCTTGAGAGTTCCATGCCACAGATAAGGCAAGTCTCCTTTGCTGCATTGACTTTCTTTTTTCCTTCAGGGATGGAAAAAAACTCCCATACAATATGTGGCTTGGGTTGGTATGGGGTATTAGTTTCTTGCAGCCACCTCATCCTCCTCCCCTCCTCTTCTTCTTCCTCCTCCTCCCCTTCTTCATTTCTTCTCCTCCTCCTCTTCTTCATTTCCACCACTGTAGTGTTGTGGTGGGCCTCTTGGTGGTGGAGGTGGTGGTGGTGGCTGAGATGCTCCTGCTGCTGCTGCTACTGAAGCCATTTTATAATAGTTCAAAAAGGTACAGAGATGTACAAACAGGTCTTCCTCAGTCAAAGGACAAAGTCAGAATAAGGAAAAAAGGTGGGGGCTTTCATTAATTGAACCAATGAAAAGTGTTATTTTCAGGTCACAAGACCAGGGACTTCATCATTATGAAACCAAAACTGTTATAAAACCAATGAAAAGTGTTATTTTCAGGTCATATGACCCGACGCGCTTACGATACTCGCCCCCGGGCGCGCCCGGGGCGCGCCACGGGGCGCGTCGCGTAAGCGCGTCAGATGCTTACGTTGCGCGAACGTATTCGCTCGAGTGCTTCCGGGTGTGCTTACGCCGTGCGTATCACGCGGACGCGGCTACGCAATACGTCACGATCATGTTTTCGTTCGCGATATTGGCGCTAACTGGACGCTTCCCGGTTCGCGCACCGGGGCGCTTCAAAATACTACGCTTACTGGGGCCTTCACCGGGGCGCGCACCGGGAGCGCTCCGAGGCAAAAAAAAAAACAATATACATAAAAAAAATTGTTTACCATACATATACAATATAGCTATAGAAATTTGCTATGAAAAAATCTTTGAAATTCACTGAAAAAACCATAGGTTTGACACCAGTATATATATATATTCACTGAAAAAACCATAGGTTTCACACCAGTTATAGTTAGGGATTAGCATTTAAAAAACCTATTAAATTCACTAAAAAAACATAGGTTTCACACCAGTTATAGTTAGCTGGAAATTTTACTGACATAAAACCATTGAAATTCCACGTTATAGTTAGTTGGACTCACTATAACTTGCGCGCCTGCAATGCACTGCTGATGACGTCACATATTACATCACTCATGGTCAGTGACATCACTCATGACATCACTGATGACACCATGCTTGTGACAGAGTGACAGACCTCCTTTCACTGTAAAGTAACCCTTGAAACCCATATACAAAAATAGTAACTAACTATAACTGGTGTGAAACCTATGGTTTTTTCAGTGAATCTATACTACTATTATAAAGGAAGAACTTTGAACCTTTGAGGCGGGTAAACTCGGGAACCACAGCGCCAATCCACACAGCAGATACATCGTTGTAATTTTCAGGGTGTGCCGATGGACATAGGCTATATAAATTAAAAAAATATAAGTTATTTAAAAGATTTACGAGAAAAAAAAAAGTAGTCCCATTGAAGTAGCGCCGGCCGCGACGTGCGTGCTGACATCAGGAGCGCGGGGAGGAGCGGCGTCCAGGAGTGCGAGGAGGAGCGGCAGACATTAGCGCGGGGAGGAGCGGCAGACAGGCGGGGAGGAGCAGTGAGGAGCGGCGAACAGGCTGGGAGGAGCGGCGAGGAGAGGCGAACCGGTGAACTCAGGAGCGCGGGGAGGTGTGGCGGATGAGGTAAGGCTCCGGGGGACCCACGGACAATGGCGGGGCGGGCAGGGGCCCTGAAGCCAAGGTCGGGACGGGCTGCTACTCCTAAGTATCCACAGACAATGTAGGAGCGGGCAGAGGCCGGGGAGTGCGGGAGCCCTGAAGCCTGATTGCTCCCGGACAAGGTCGGGACGGGCTGCTAGTATTTATATATATATATATATATATATATATATATATATATATATATATATATATATATATATATATATATATATATATATATATATATATATATATATATATATATATATATATATATATTCACTAAAAAAACCATAGGTTTTAGGCCTTATATAGTTAGGAATTAACATTGAAATTCCTCCTATATAGTTAGCTGGACATTTTATTGACATAAAACCCAATGAAATTCCATATATAGTTAGTTGCAATAACTATATATCGCGCACCCGCAATCCACTGCTGATGATGTCACATATTACATCATTCATGACATGGTCAGTGACATCACTGATGACATCACTGATGACATCTCAAATGACATCACTGATGACATAACTGATGACATCTCAAATGACATCACTGATGACATCATGACACACCAATACCAGTTACTACATAAGCACTCACTGATTCCTACGTCTACGCACACATTCACTCATTCACCCATACAATCACTCGTACATACAGTCACTCATTTTTACAACACTGTCATATGCACTCATACACCTATGCAGACACTCACACACTGCCACTCATCCATGGAGTTACTCACACACCTAGTCAGTCCTGTAAAGAATCAATAACACTTCGATTTCCTCATCTATACAGTTAAACACAGAACACCTTACTTTTCCAAACATATACTAACACATACTTACTCTCTTATACAATTACTGATACAAGTACACATTGATCTGCACATAGTCACTCGCCTCCCAGCCAGTTACACACACACTCAGTCTTCCATACAAATACTTGGGCAACCAATCAATAAGCTATATAGCCACTCATATAGCTACTGATCAACACATGCAGCAGCTTGCACAACAACAGACATATTGATGCACACTTTCAGACAGTTTAGTCATTAACCCATGCATTCAGTAAGACACATTCATTCATTCGCTCAGTCAGTCACGCACCTACTAAATCCTTCATCCACACACTTATACATCCACTCATTCTTCAATATGTAAAACATATTTAAACTTTACAGAAACACACAGTCACTGGATGATGTCATCAGTGATGTCATCAGTGATGTCACTGACCATGTCATGAATGATGTAATATGTGACATCATCAGCAGTGGATTGCGGGTGCGCGATATATAGTTATTGCAACTAACTATATATGGAATTTCATTGGGTTTTATGTCAATAAAATGTCCAGCTAACTATATAGGAGGAATTTCAATGTTAATTCCTAACTATATAAGGCCTAAAACCTATGTTTTTTTTAGTGAATTTCATTGGTTTTTTTATATATATATATATATATATATATATATATATATATAGGAGGAATTTCAATGGTTTTTTATATGTTAATTCCTAACTATATAAGGCCTAAAACCTATGTTTTTTTTAGTGAATATATATATATATATATATATGCTCTTTTTAAAGGTGAAATATTTTTCAGACCGCTATATGGGTGTATTTTAGAGTTGCATCAAATAATTTATTGTTTTAAAGGATATAGTCACAATCCTGTGTGTCGAGTGCAAAAATTATTGAATAATTTAGTCCCTGTGTTTGTACTGTGATGACTTTTGTGATTTTTTTTTAAATCGAAATAAAGTTTATAAAGTGTAAAGTTAAAAAATAAAAAAATAAAAATATATATATATATATATATATATATATATATATATATATATATATATATTTTTTTTTTATTATGGGGGATTGCATCAATTAATTCCAGTATTTCGTGCACTGTTAAAACCTGCGCCACTCACAAATTCTTCCTGGTCAAGCTCCTAACCAATAGGGAGATGTTAACTAATCAATAGGACGCTTGCCCGATTGATTGATAGAACATCTGACCCTGCCCGCGCTGCTAGCGGAAACCCCAGTCCATTAACAAGTAATAAGGCCCCTTCCCACAAAGAGACGGCCCGGTTGGAGCATTGGATTGGCCGAGGGCCACCTGCCGACCTTTAGTGCGCCACACATGCCTGTAATCTGCCGAGCAGCCCTGATTAAGTTCCCACACATGCCTTTGCCCCTTGGAGGGCCCGACTCCTCAGCACTGGCGGTGAATGGGTCCCTCGGGGTGAATGCGACCGAGGGCCCTTGGCGCGCCTGCTGGTCAGTCCCTTTGATTCCCCCAGAACAATGCGACCAGTTGGCTTTGGTCAGCGGGGACATTGCGAGCGGGGGGGGCGGGTGTCAATGGTCCCCGCGGCCCGCCTTGAGGTGACTGACCCCTGCATTGTCCACGGCCGCACTCACCGGATCCCGGGGTCGGCTCCCGGCAGCTTCCGGCTTCCTCTGTCCTGCTGGGGCGGACCGTGCCCCCCTAGCTACGCCGGTCACTCACCGGATCCCGGGGTCGGCTCCCGGCAGCTTCCGGCTTCCTCTGACCTGCTGGGGCGGACCGCGCCCCCCCTAGCTACGCCGGTCACTCACCGGATCCCGGGGTCGGCTCCCGGCAGCTTCCGGCTTCCTCTGTCCTGTCCCGGATCCCGGGGTCGGCTCCCGGCAGCTTCCGGCTTCCTCTGTCCTGTCCCGGATCCCGGGGTCGGCTCCCGGCAACTTCCAGCTTCCTCTGTCCTGCTGGGGCGGACCGCGCCCCCCTAGCTACGCCGGTCACTCACCGGATCCCGGGGTCGGCTCCCGGCAGCTTCCGGCTTCCTCTGTCCTGTCCCAGGCCGGCAGCCAATCAGAGCGCGGCCCGGGGAATAAGGTCACAGTTCCGCCCCCGGCCTGCCTGACTTCCTGGTCGCGGCCGGGCGGCAACAGCGGGACAATTTCAGCGGGCAATGCCGGGTGGGCACCGGCCTGAAAAGATGCATAAAACATAAAGCGCTCCCAAAGCGCTAGTGGCAAAATACAGCGCAAAATCGCGGGGTGCCAACACTTCATGGATGAACTGCTGACAGCCAATCAGATCTCACGATGAGATGCTGACAGCCAATCAGATCGCACGATCAGAGATCAGGAACAAAATCACCACGGATCAGATCTCCACATCGCTCCTTCGAACCTCCCCAGCCCTCTCTTCTAACGCCAACGAAGCCGCCTCCAACCTCACCCTTTGGCTATCCAACACCGCCGACACCTTAGCACCACTGAAAAAACGTCAACACAAACTTGGCAACAAGAAGGCCTCATGGTTCAACGATGATCTCAAGAAGTCCAAGAAACTGTGCCGCTCCCTTGAAAAGGCCTGGAAAAAAGACCCATCCACCAGCAACAAGGACGCCTTCAAAAGCGCCACCCGTACTCACCACCAACTGATCCGAAAAGCCAAGAAAACAGCATTCAAGGATCGACTTGACAACAACGCCCACAACAGCAAGGAACTTTTCAACATCGTCAAGGAATTTTCCAACCCCTCGGCCAACTCCAACGACATCACCCCCTCCCAAACCCTCTGCGACTCCCTAGCCTCTTTTTTCCACAACAAGATTGCTGACATCCACAACAGCTTTGACAACCAACCCGGAAGCCAACCCACCCTACCATCTGCTGACCATCTACCCCCCGTAAACACCCTTAACGCCTGGAACCCAATCTCCCCTGAGGACACCATCCGCCTGATGAATTCCATCCACTCTGGATCCCCCACAGACCCATGCCCTCACCACATCTTCAACAAAGCAGACTCCGTCATAGCTCCGCACCTCCGAGACGTCATCAACTGCTCCTTCAACTCCGCTACCTTCCCAGAAAACTGGAAACACGCTGAACTCACCGCCCTTCTGAAAAAACCCACAGCGGACCCCACCGAACTCAAAAACTACCGCCCCATCTCGCTTCTTCCATTCCCGGCCAAAGTCATTGAGAAAGCCGTCAACAACCAGCTCGCCGCCTTCCTCGAAGCCAACAAATCACTCAACCCCTCACAATCTGGCTTCCGAGCCAAACACAGCACTGAGACCGCCCTCATCGCAGCAACAGACGACATTCGAACTCTACTGGACAATGGAGACACAGTCGCCCTCATCCTCCTCGACCTCTCTGCAGCCTTCGACACAGTCTGCCACAGCACCCTTTTACAACGCCTCAGAAACATCGGAATCCAAGGAAAAGCACTGGAATGGATCACCTCGTTCCTCACCGGAAGAACCCAGAGAGTCCGCCTCCCACCATTCAAGTCCGAGGCCTCTGAAATCATCTGCGGCGTACCTCAAGGATCCTCACTCAGTCCCACCCTCTTCAACGTATACATGAGCCCCCTCGCGGCCATCGCCCGCCAACACAACCTCAACATCATCTCTTACGCGGATGACACTCAACTGATCCTTTCTCTCACCAAGGAGCCCAGCACCGCCAAAACTAACCTACACGAAGGAATGAAAGAAGTCGCCGAATGGATGAAACAAAGCCGTCTGAAACTGAACTCAGACAAAACAGAAGTCCTCATCTTAGGTACATCCCCCTCTGCATGGGACGACTCCTGGTGGCCGGAAGCCCTCGGAAAAGCACCCATCCCGACAGACCACGCACGGAACCTTGGCGTCATCCTGGATTCTTCACTCTCAATGAACAGACAAGTCAGCGCCGTATCCTCTTCCTGCTTCAACATTCTTCGCATGCTCAGAAAAACATTTCGCTGGATCCCCTCCGAAACAAGGAAAACAGTCACCCACGCTCTAGTCACGAGCCGACTGGACTACGGAAACACCCTCTACGCAGGTACCATCGCTAAACTCCAGAAGAAACTACAACGAATCCAAAATGCCTCAGCCAGGCTCATATTAGACATCCCACGCAATGAACACATCTCTGGTCACCTTAAAGACCTCCACTGGCTACCCGTCAATAAGAGGATCACTTTCCGACTGCTTACCCACGCACACAAATCACTCTACGACATCGGACCAGATTGCCTCAACTCTCGAATGTCCTTCTACACCCCCTCCCGCCAACTTCGCTCTTCCAGCCAAGCCTTCGCCACTGTACCTCGCATCAACAAGACCACCATGGGAGGCAGATCCTTTTCTTACCTGGCTGCCAAAACATGGAACTCACTCCCCGCTTACCTTTGCCTCACCCAAAATCACCTAGCGTTCAGAAAGCAGCTTAAAACGTGGATATTTGACAAATAATCCTCCTCCCCTTCCTAAGCGCCTTGAAACCCTCTGGGTATGTAGTGCGCTATACAAATTTTATGACTTGACTTGACTTGTTAGGCTCCGCCCAGATATATAATTTGATTCTCTTTTAATTTTCTCAGGAACCACTGGAGGGATTTACACGATTTTAACAAAAGCGTGATCTGCATACCAGACACTACTATTTTGACAAGTTTGGTGTAATTCCCTTCAGTGGTTCAAGCTGTAGCCGAGTCTAAAGGTCCTATGGAAATTAACATGGGGAAAACACGTTTTGGGACCCCCCTTTTTTCTCAGCCCCCACTTGACGAATCCCCCCCAAACTTTCAGGGAAGGAGCGGAGCGGAGTGAGCCATCTTCTTTGAGAAATTTGCGAAGATTCATCAACCAGGGCCAAAGTTATTCCCAATAGAATGTTGGGGATTTCCTATGGTAAACCGTCCTAACTATATATACCTACTGGCGACCGCCAGTAGGTAATATATATATATATCTATATATATATATATATATATATATATATATATATATATATATATATATATATATATATATATATATATATATATATATATATATATATAATTATATCAATCAACGCTCCGGCAAGCTTGCCGTCTAAGAACAGCACCTTTTGGGAGAAACTGACACTTGACTCCGGTGTGTGTGTTGCAGCAAATCTTTTCTATTGCATTCTTTAAAGTGAATCCAGAGTGCCCCGATTATACTCTGGATATATTCAAAACACGGTCCTCAAGTAAACACTATCTTCTTCCAGAGAAAATGAAATGATGTGCAGTCCCGCCATGTGCGATGTTAGCAGATTAATTTCATCCTTTCCATAATCCCAAACTCCGGCAGCCTTTTGTTCCAAATACCCAAATACCCAACCCACACACACACACACATTTTAAATGTTTTTTGGACACTATATAAATTAGTCCCATCATTAAAACGATTCCTACTATATATTTACGTGAAACATTCCATCCAATTTATATATATATATATATATATATATGAACAAACGATCCGCTCCAGAAGGAAAGATCAGAGGACACAGCAGGGGAAGTTCAGGCAGCCGTTTATTCACAGAGTGCAAGGCATGATGCATTTCGGCGGGTGTGCCTTCCTCAGATGCCTGTTACACTGAGACTCGCTCTGTCCCTTCTTTGAATGCTACACGGCCCTCTCATGGGCGGGAGTCAAGCTGGAATCACTATTGATTGGTAGCAGCTGCAGCCCTGATGTCCCGGACTCCAGTTCCCATAATACATCACTACAGTGAGTGTCAATAGTGGCTCCTTGTGAGCTGATGTCAGCGCTATGGTGCCTGTGTTGAAAGAAGGGAAAGGTTTAATGGCAACCTAGCAAGTCCCAAATTCGAAGTGTTCCCGGTTGCCTTGGGTCCCCAAACGCCTCAGTCACAGTTCTGGATCCAAAGTAGGGCTGTGATACGCAGGTAAAGTTACCGCGCATCTCCGTACAGTGACGGACTGTTCCTAACAGCAGCCGTATTCCCGGAACCTTGTATGGGGCGGACCTGCAATCTTCCAATACCTTGGATGCTTCGCCACGTTGCCACTTTTGTTTGCAGGCCACTTGGTGAGGCGGGTCCTCTTACACGCGCAATTGGCCAGCACGTGAAATTATGAACAAACGATCCGCTCCAGAAGGAAAGATCAGAGGACACAGCAGGGGAAGTTCAGGCAGCCGTTTATTCACAGAGTGCAGGGCATGATGCATTTCGGCGGGTGTGCCTTCCTCAGATGCCTGTTACACTGAGACTCGCTCTGTCCCTTCTTTGAATGCTACACGGCCCTCCCATGGGCGGGAGTCAAGCTGGAATCACTATTGATTGGTAGCAGCTGCAGCCCTGATGTCCCGAACTCCAGTTCCCATAATACATCACTACAGTGAGTGTCAATAGTGGCTCCTTGTGAGCTGATGTCAGCGCTATGGTGCCTGTGTTGAAAGAAGGGAAAGGTTTAATGGCAACCTAGCAAGTCGCAAATTCGAAGTGTTCCCGGTTGCCTTGGGTCCCCAAACGCCTCAGTCACAGTTCTGGATCCAAAGTAGGGCTGTGATACGCAGGTAAAGTTACCGCGCATCTCCGTACAGTGACGGACTGTTCCTAACAGCAGCCGTATTCCCGGAACCTTGCATTGGGCGGACCTGCAATCTTCCAATACCTTGGATGCTTCGCCACGTTGCCACTTTTGTTTGCAGGCCACTTGGTGAGGCAGGTCCTCTTACACGCGCATATATATATTACCTACTGGCGGTCGCCAGTAGGTAGCTATAGTTAGGACCTAGTTTCCATAGGAAATCCAAAACATTCTTTTTGGAATACCTTTGGCGCCGGTAGACGAATCTTCGCTAATTTCTCCAAGAAAATGGCCTGCTCGGTTTCGCTCCTTCCCTGAAAGTTTGGAGGTGATTCGTCAAGTGGGGGCCGTAATTTTCCATAGGGACCTTTAGCCAGGGCTACAGCCCGAACGGCTGAACGGAATTTCACGAACTGTGGCAGAGAGGTAGAGTTCTGTTCGCAGAGTGTGCTTTTTGTTAAGTGGTGTAAATCTGTTCAGTAGTTTCTGAGAAAATTGCAAGTAAAATCATAGCGATATCTAGAGACGGATTTCAGCACGCATACTGAAATCTGTTCAATTACGAGCGCGAGCTGCATGCTGATTGGCTGTGAACTGGCTGTCAACACTCAAAAACTAGGAAGTGTTGGTGGCCATCTTGTGCCTCGCTAGAACCGAGACACAAGAAAACAGTAAAACAAAGTTGAGAAATAAGGGAAGGGGGTAGGCTAGAGACATTCTGACCCTCTAGGCTTGCTCAGGGGGTCGTACATGGTTGTTTAGGCTCTATTTTTTAATTTTATTTTTTAAAGAAAAATCGCGGCGTACGTGTATGGAAATACATACAATTACCAGCAGGAGCTGCATGCTGATCGGCTGTCAAACCAGGAAGTGCTGGCCGACATGTTGTTTGTCGGGAGAGGAGAGTCACAAGAAAACAGTAAAACAAAGTTGAGAAAAAAGGAAAAGGGGCAGGGTGGAAAGATTATGAGGCTATAGTCTTGGTCATGGGGTGATACATGGATCTTTAGGCTCAATTTTTATTTTTTCAAAAAATAAAAAATGGCTGGGTACTCGTGCAGTACTTGTACGCGGTGGAAAAGGTGAAAAAAAAGTAGAAGTCCTGGGGGGGGCAAATTATGGGGGCAATTTTTCTGCATAATGGGGGCATGTAAGGTGCCCCGAGCAATGGGGAACGGCACTCCTCTGGTTTTATTTTGAAGTATGCGGGGGGGTTACGGTCCTACTCCCCGCAGTCTCCGTGAGCGGCACCCCTCTGGACTTTTTTAATAAAAAATATGTTTTGAGCTCTCTCTCTCTCTCTCTCTCCTCATACACGTCGCGGGGAACGCCACATTTCTAGGGCAGTAATATGTAAAATGACCTTCTAGCTCCGTGTACCTGCATTGTCTGGAGTTTTTTATTAATGTTGGGAGGGTGAGCTTGATAATACGTCCCTGTAAATTCCCATAGAAGCCTATGTTCTGGTGTTAACATGGGCTTCTGAGGGAAATAACAAGGCCGAATTATGAAGCTCATTATCGCAGTCTTATCGCCAGTTTCCTGCAAATAAAACGGCGATAATTTTAACTCCGGTCCTTGATAATATGCACCTACGTTTACTGGTCAAAAAAAAGAGCAATGGGCCATATTATCAACAAAAGGTGATACATTATCGTCGTTTTTATCGGCAGGAAACTGCAGATAAAGCGGTGATAATGGGCTTGATAATATGCCCTTGTGAATAACCATAGAAGCCCAGGTTAACATCAGAACTTGGGCTGCTGTGGGAATTTAGAAGGGCCTATGGTTTTTTATTAATGTTGGGAGGGTGGGCTTGATATTAAGCCCTTGTTAATTGCCATAGAAGCCTACGTTCTGCTGTTAATATGGGCTTCTATGGGAAATAACAAGGCCGTATTATGATGGTAATTATCGCCATTTTATCAGCAGTTTCTTGCCAATTAAACGGCAATAATTGTGACACAGCGGTCTTTGATAATATGCACCTAGGTTTACTGGTCAAAAAAAGAGTCATATTATCCACAAAAGGCGATACATTCTCGTTGTTTTTATCGGCTGAAAACTGTCGATAAAGCGGTGATAATGGGCTTGATAGTATGCCCTTGTGAATAACCATAGGAGCCCAGGTTAATACCAGAACCTGGGCTGCTATGGGAAGTTACAAGGGCCTATTATCAAGCCTATTATCGCCGTTTTATCTGCAGTTTCCTGTCGATAAAAGCGGCGATAATGTATCGCCTTTTGTTGATAAAATGCTCTTTCATTTCTATGATAATATATAAAGCTTTCCTTTTTTTTGGTGTGGCAGTTGTACTCTCTTCGCATGCTCAGTGTCATTTCGAAGCCCACGTTTTCTTTTTCTTCAAGTTCAACAAGCAAACCTTTCTTTGTATCAGTTAGTAAATCTGTTGCTTTCTTTTCCCGGTTCGTGTGTGTCATCCGCTGCTGTACTTTTGTACAGTATTAATAGTCATATTTTTTATATATTTATTTGAAAGGTAGTGCTTGATTACGTTCTCCGTCCATCGCCATTTTCGTAGTTTCTCACCATTGTTTTTATTATATCTGTTAGTTAGAACTCAGTAGTTTTCAATCCTAGTCTTGAATATCTTACTATAGTATTTCAACATTATTTTTATTGTGGGCCATCATACCCCTCTCCCACAAAATAAATGAAGTATGTCGTTTTTTTAATTAACTTTTATTAAACAATAAATATAAACAAAACTCAATTATAACTATATTAGAACTGAAAAAATAACTTAAACAATGTTATAAACAAACTATGAAATGGATTCCAAAAGGTGTCCGATTGGTAATCTGCAAAAGAAAATTAGAATTTAGAATTATGTAGATGTGAGTAAATGAGCGAAAGCATTACGGGGCGTATTATCAAGAACGGCGATAAAATTATCGCTGTTTCAGCGGCAGGAAACTGCCGCTAAAGCAGCCATAATGGGCTTAATAATATGCTGTTGTGAATTTCCATAGCAGTCCAGGTTCTGGTGTTAACCTGGGCTACTATGGGAATTCAGAAGGGCATATTATCAAGCCCGTTATCGCCGCTTTAGCAGCAGTTTCCTGCCGTTGAAACGGCAATTATTTTATCGCCGTTCTTGATACTATGTCCCTACAAGTTTTGGTAACTCTACCGTTTTACATGTGCAGTGTGACTCGTACATTCCAGTTCTGTTATAGTGCCGCGTTCAAGTGGTGTCTATATGGAAGTGCCTACTGAGTTACTGACGCCCGTTATGGCGACTTATTTCTAATGCATTCATAAGGCTTTGTACATCTGGGCCTCTGTGCTTACCGCTGTATAAACTTTGCGGGTAAACATTTCAGGCAGTTGGTGTCACAACTTATTGTGAACAATTCTTCTACACGTCCAAGACAGCAGTGTCTAAGTTTAAGAGAGAAAGAGAAATGATGTCACAGAGTGGGAGAGAGAGAAAGAGAGAGAAAACAACAGAAAAACTGTGTCGCAGAGTCTGGAGTTGAGATTTTTTATTGAAAAGTGAGATGTAGATTTACTAGCTGCTTGCATCACGTTACTCATGTTAAAAGTGACTCAAAAGTGGCGTTATAAGGTTGTGGATCTGTTTGTCAGACTGTTGTAACCTATCAGTTGTCACTGGTCGGAGGTAATTATAGATTTTACAGAGAAGGTGCTGTACACTACACACTCTGGGCCATGATATCAAGCCTGGGCGACAAAATTTTCGCCACTTTATCGGCAGGAAAGTGTCGCTAAAGTGGCGATAATGGGTTTGCTCTATGGAATTCCAATCAAAGCTCATGTTTGATGTCCTTCACATGTAACATGAGCTTCGATTGGAATTCCATAGAGCATATTATCAAACCTATTATCGCCACTTTAGCGGCACTTTCCTGCCGATAAAGTGGCGATAATTTAGTCGTCCAGGCTTGATAATATGGCCCTCTCTCGTTTCACAAATAAAGCTAACACTGCAGTTTTACGAGTGCAGTGTACCTGGTATATTTCAGTTGTTATAGTGCCGCGTTCAAGTGGTGTCTATATGGAAGTGCCTACTGCGTTAGTGACGGCCGTTATGGCGACTTATTTCTAATGCATTCCTATGAAGGCTTTGTAGATCTAGGCTCCTGTGCTTACCTTGTATAAACAGTGCGGGCACCGGAGTTAACTATTCGACTTGAACTCTGCTTCTGTACGTCAAAGTATATTCAATAAGTTGCTGAGAATTCCATTGCTGTTGCTCGATAGGCCGTGGTTGCTTCTGAACAATGTTTGCTGTAGGAAAGAAAAAGACATTTTGATTGGTCATCGTAAACTGAGTTGCGTAACTATCAAAAGTGAATTTTAATGTGGGTTCCTAATATTCCGTAGTTAAGACTGTTGCAGCTCCAGCAAACTAAGGAAGATCAATAAGTTAATAGAGGTCTGGGCCGGCCTTGTGACGTAGAAAAAAAAATACTATCATGGACGCCCAATTAATAGTAATAGAGGCCTATGCACGTGGCGTAGTACAGAAATACGGCACAGAAATTTATGCACACATAATTTTTAAGATTAGAGGTGTATAGGACCTCGTGACGCAGAAAAAAAAATACTATCATGGACGCCCAATTAATAATAATAGAGGCCTAACCACGTGGCGTAGTACAGAAATACGACAAAGAAATGTATGCACGCATAATTTTTAAGATTAGAGGTGTATAGGACCTTGTGACTTATAAAGAAATATTTCAATTATGTAAGTACAATTTAAAACCATTGAGGGGCAGGAAAGCCATATGAAGGATAAAAAAATTAGCATTATGCATATACAATTTACAGTGGAGGCTGATGTTGTGACGTCTTCTCTTACTTTTGCTTCTTGAAAGGCTGCGGTTTCGCTGGGTCTTGGGTGTTTTCGACAGTCTGTCTGTCACCGCAGCAGAGGCAGGCAAAAGAGAGCGTGCTCACGTCAGTGCCCGCATTATATGGGAAGCGCAGGGGCTGACCAAACCAAGCCAAGGGCCGTCATTGGTAGCGTTTTCGCGGTCTGCAAGAAGGATGGCCCTGGGGAACATGCTATTGGGTAATGTATTGCTTTGCAGGCTGAATGATAGCAAGCATGCTAGGTGGTGGCATATGGGTAGTGCGGGCGGGCGTGTACCGCGCATGTGCAAGTATGAGTGTGTGCACTAACAATTAAAAACAGAGAGAGATGGGGGCGGTGTTATAATGTACGCAGAGGCAGGCCCAGAATCGGATCTGCAATGAGTAAGCACTTCTAATCATTCTCCTTAGCGCGCCCAGAGCTCTGATTTGTCACTGAGAGGGTGAACGCACCATAGTTTGTACTGCTTATCATACTCAGTGTGTACCCGCGCATACGGTGCGATTATGCTTTGATGTTACGCAGAGCATTAAAGCTTCGGTGTGACGTCATGTACGGCGCTCTGTATGCAAAAGGGAGCAATGTTTCTACTTCGTTTAAAACATGTATGCATTTAATGTACATACTAAGGGCAGACATTTGGGATAACTATGATTTTTTTTAATACTTGGAATAATCATATATTACTTTTAAAAAGAATTACACAAATCGCAGTAGAACATAATGCGTAATCGTATTAAAAGATCTGCGCACGTGCATCATAAGCGTACGCAAAGCCATGTGACTTTAAAAGGAGAGATTTGATTGGTTCATAACTTTTCCTACTGCAACTGTTAAAAGTTCTGTACCATAATAATTATTCGACTTTGACTTTCTAAGAAGAAGCATTTGTTCTGAGACTCTTATCAAATAGAAGGAAGATCACCATAATAAGAGCAATGGAGTCATCTTCCAGCAGTTCTTCAGAGGGAGATTATATTCCTGAAGAACGTCCAAAGAAGAGGAAAGAAGCTCTAGGGCCTCATTTATGAAGGCCTTGCGCCACTGGTACGTCACTTTTTCCCATTTTAAAAGTGACGCACCGGCGGCGCAAGACCTTCATAACTAAGGCCCCTAATTTGAAAGTTTTTCACTTTTCCAAAAGGTCAAAAAAAGGTTAATGCTCCAAAAGTAACCTGTAAAATTTGCGAAACAACTCGTTCAATGGGTGATCCATGTAAAAAATACTCCTTTGGCACAGCAAATATGGTGCGACACGTGAAGTACTTGCACCCCAAGAACTTTGCCCGAGCTGCAAGACGGAGGTAGCACGAGAACCCACCTGCTTCTGCACCAAGCACATCAACTGCGGAAGCAGCATTTTCAGCAAGCAGTCCACACCCACATATTGATTCTGACTTTGCTAAAGTTGAAATTCTATGCATTTATTGCGATAAACGTTTGTGTTATGGGGAGCAGTTTATAGACTTGATGAAACGCAGGATGCAGGATCATTGCTGTCCTCGACATTAGTTGTTCTTTTTTTCATTCTTTTGTTCCGCTTGGAATTTGTTGAGAACACACAAAAAAAAATACAAAACAAAAAAACCTGTTCTTTTTAGAACTACCTTCACTGGTCAAAGAAAGAACTATGGCCCACATGCATCAATATCGGCTTTTGCGATTTCTAAATTGCGAAAAATAGCGATTCGCAATTTAGAAATCGCAAAAGCCTATGCATGATTATTTTCTCATTTTTTATGCAATTCGGTAAAAATCGCTATTTTTACCGAATCGCATAAAAAATTCGATTTTCAAATTGCGAATTCGCTATTCCCATTCATTCCTATGGGCTGAAATGCCCATAGGAATGAATGGGATTTGCGAATTCGTAATTTGAAATCGCAATTCAACAAAGCATTTCAAGGGTGGAGAGGGGGGTCCAAATGACCCCCCCCTGCACCCATGAAATGCACTTGTACCTATAAGTTACATACACACATGTCCTAAGGACATGTGTGTCTGTAATTTAACAGTTTAAAAAATGCTTTTTTGTGCATTTTTAAACAATTTCGCAAATTACCACGAGGTTCAACTTCGTGGTAATTTGCACTTGCAATTTCAAATTTCTCAATTTAAAATCAAATGATGCATAGCATTTCAGAAATCGCAAAATTGCGATTTCTAAAATGCTATCACAATTTTAGAAGTCGCAAAAAAGTTACGATTTCTAAAAAAGCATGATGCATCTCAAAAAGCATTTTTGGAATCGCAAACGGACGATTTTAAGGAATCGCACCGTTTGCGACTCCAAAAATGCTTGATGCATGTGGGCCCTAATTTCTATGTTAGTGTGTACAAGTTTGTCAGAATGAATGTTTCGTTTATAAAGGAATGAATGAATATGTTACTAGTGTATGGAGAATGTGAAAGTGCAGAACTATAAGGAACTGCTACAGCATAAATCCAAAAGGTGTTTATCTATAGTATACTGTTGTATGTCCAAAGCACTTGAATGTATCATATGTACATAAATATTTTACTAGTCTATGTTTCAATTTGCGCTGCTGGTGAAAGTGCTTGGGTAAATTTGTTTGTGTTAGGGGCGGATTTACAATCCCCTTGTGCCTCTTTTACACAGCCGTTGCGTCACTTTTGTGACACAGCTGTGGTGCAAAAGATGTGTCATGGTGTGTGCTATTAACAATGTGACGCATCTGGAGGGTGTATTATATTGTAAATCGCTGCGCCAGAAGAGGCTTTCTTGTGCAGAAGGCGGTGCAGCAAGGCCACCTAAAAGTGACTGAGTGAAATGTATAACATTTTATTCAGTGACTTTTGAGGTTATGCTGCGTCAAAACCTTGCACATGCTTGAAGCAGGTGTAATGATTGATACAGCATTGTGAGCGTAGGGCCGCAAGAGAATTGCTAGAGCTGTGTTATACTTGCAACCGACGTCAAGCAATAATTCATTCAAAAATTACTTTGCTTTAGTTTTGTTATTATTTTATAATAAGAATATGAAATATAATCTAAAAAATAAATATAAATATTTATATTAAAAATGTAAGAAATTAGTATAAAAAGAAAGACATATTAATTAATACATTTATAAATTATCATTTATAAAACCTATGAAATTCACAGAAAAAACCATAGGTTTCGCACACGTTATAGTTAGGAATTAGCATTTAAAAACCCTTGCAAATTCATTGAAAAAACCATAGGTTTCACATGTTATAGTCAGCTGAACATTTCTATCATACAAAACCTTTCAAATTCCTCCGTTAGAGTTATCTCAGCTAACTATAACTTGCGTGCCCGCAATGCACTGCTGATGACGTCACATATTACATCACTCATGACATGGTCAGTGACATCACTCATGACATCACTGATGACATCTCAAATGACACCCCATTTCTTGCTACGGAGTTTCCTGGTGAAAAAGAATAAATCTATCTTACTTTGGGTATAATCAAGGACATTTGTGGGACAGAAGGTTAATCCCATAGAGAGTAAATCTACCTCACATGCTGAAAGCTCTCTTTCTGGTAGATTGATGACAGTTCGTTTATCAGTCATTTCGCCTTCAGTTGGCCCCTTGTGCGTGTTCCCACTGGGCTTCCTAGTCCTCCTAAGGTTGAGGCATTTTTGTTTTTCCCGCCTCTGTTTCCTCTTCCTCGCCTTTGATAACCTTGTCTGTTGTTTCCTTGTTTTTTTTTCATCACCATGGTAAACTCCGTTTGGGCATTGCCCATTACCGAATTAACCATGACACGACTGATTGTTATCCCGGCTGGTCCAACTGGATGCTCTGCAACCCCAGGTGCCCCCACCTGGATGTTGCGTGAAACGTAAAGCACTAAAGCCTTATGTACCCCAACCATGGAGCTATAGAGTTGTCGCAACAGAGTTATAGGGACTGTTAGATAACGTGATGTGGTGTGAACCCAGCCAAGACTGGCCAAGTAGCCGCAGGAATAGAATAGGGACCTATTCGAACCGGAGTTACAGTGTGGGGGAGGGCACCATAAAAACAAATATGATGCTGCCAAGCGGAAATCTGAATCTCCAGTATCATATATGGTGAATACATCGCAGACACCGCTGAGTAAGTGTTAGAATGGAATGTACCATCATCCTCATTAATAGCTGGAAACGTAACCCAAGAGTAGAAAAGTTCAAATGGGAACGCTGCATCTGCACTCACCACAAAGAGCACCACCATACCATCAGCGGGGACCCCGAACTGCGTAAAATGATTTCGGAGTGGTACCCGACTATGCTGAGCTATATCAATATCACCCATAGGGTCACAGTACAGAAAAAACAACTTATACAAATTGTAGCAAAAAAAGGTAGTAATTCAAAACGTGAACCTTTTAATAAATCCCAAGCTTGAATGAACCTATAACACATTTGCATAGGTAGGTTAATCCGTCACGACTGTCATACGGAAACAGTAGTGAGGGTATTGTGGACAGATATAAGCACTAATCAAGCGTCTCGATATAAGACCAAACATTAGGTGCGCCATGTTGCTGGGATTAAACTCATGCACAGAACTATGCACAGGAAACCAGGACCTCAGTAAATTGTGGTGTACCTAAAAAAACTCACCTCAATACTCAGAACCCCTATCCGACTAGCGTCAGTGTCTCATTAGCTCTCCATTCTACAGCAAAGCTACCAATGATCAGACAACCCAGAACATGCGACTTAGAGTACTCTCAGGAATGGTGGGAATCAAGAACACTCTTTCGCTTTTTATTCTCATACCAGTCCACAATGTGAGCAATCAGAGACATGGAAACGTTTAAAATGTTTATTTTTAACTATGTGCTCTAAGACGCAGTATTTTGGCTAACACAAGCAGCCATATAATTAGAAATAAAACAATCAGCATTGTTCCACTTCCATAAAACACAAAGGGAAAATCATGTTATAATGATAGTGGAAACAGGTCGTATAGCACCTTGTGAACCACCCTCCCCTGCTAGGACCTAGGTTTTATAAACATAGAAGGTCTCTTAGGCTTGAATGGGGAATCCCATACCTCCAAGATCAGCAGAGGTGAATCACATCTCAGGATCAGCAAAGCTCTCTGTCTCTGGAAAGGTTTTTTCTCCAAGTGCCCAAATCATGCATGCAGTGCAATATTAAAGGCACCAGAATTTTAGTTGGTTTCGGCCGTGTGCGTGTTGTGTCTAGAGCGTGGACCGATCAACTGAATCACAGCATACATTGGTATTATGATCTTGGAGACTTCTGCACGCAGTGTACAGAATAAGGTCACGGTGTAAGTCTAGGAATGTAAAAAACAGACCGTTCTCATGCAAAGAAAATCAAGCAGTTTAACTCGCAATAACAGTTAAATGTAGTGATGTGTGCAAAAGCTGCAAAGTCGCAAAATGGCGTTTAAACTTCTAATACGCTTATGCTAACATAGCAATGTGTGTTAGCAGAACTCTGTATTCCCTACAATACTCCAGATAAAAGGTCGTTTTTCTATTTAGCTTTTCTGCAACTCTTCAAACCTTGGCGGACAAAAATGGAATTTTGAGTGCTATGAAGATTCTTTCAATGCATTTAAAGATAGCATTGAATGTACAATTTTTCCAAATTATCTCTGAATGTTGAATGAAGAGATTAATCAAGAAAGTACTATTGCAGCTGAAATAGCTAGAGACAGTTCTCAAGGTAGTCAGAGATCTGCTGCGCAAAGTCAAGATCCACTAGGAGAAGCCATTCTTGAAAATGAAGCAGCAATAGCAATGAGTAAAGTGGAAACAGTAATGCAACCAGCACAACAGGCCAATATTGATTTGAAAAAGTTATAAGAAAAACTGAATACTGAACAGAAATAAATATATCAATCATAAAACTTTATTTCGGTTGAACGATCATAAAAGCGTGCTTGGTAAAACAGTACATTAAAATTCATATTACTTTCAAAATTATACAGTAGTTGCCATACTTGTTTTACATAGATCTAGTTGAAGCACCTACATAGATCTAACAGTAGAAATAAATGTACAATGGCACCTCACCTATGTACAATAATTCATGAGCTCATGTAGGTTAGATAATTACAGAGACAGAGGCGCTGATTAATGAAACAAAGCCCTGGTGAAAGCCCATGAGTATTAAGAGACATGGTCCAAATATTATGAATTTGTTTAACAATGTAAAATAGGCATGCAATGTCAGTACCTTCGTACATGTTATGGCTAGGTAAAAACCAGACAGTGATTTATACTACTAAAAACATACTGGTTTGATTGAATTTTTTGCGAATTAAAACTAATGAGAGGTAGCAATTCTTTACGGGACCTATAATTTGTGAAGGCAAGATTGATTTTGTTACTGTTAGATCTGGTCTACCAACTTCCAGATTCACCAGGAGTGAAGAGTGAGTACATAGAAACCCCCAAGCCCTGTCGAAGTTGCCTAAACTTCTGGCAACGAAACATGTTGGCGTAAATTATAGTAGATTGGTATCCATTTTTAAATGGGAATGCTTACAGCTAGGAATAAAATTGGATGGCCAGCAAGCAGTACCCGGTTTTAAGAGCGAGAATACAAAATAAAATTATTTTTTGTTTTTTTACTGGGGTTCTGTGAGCATTTAAGTGGTTAGTGCAGTGGGCGCATTCAACTATGTCCACTACCTCTTCACTAAATGAGTTTTGTTGAAAAAGAAGCATATTAGTTCTTTTGGGCTATCATTTTCACACACACAATGAAGAGAGAGTGGCCAATGATGAGATGTGGGTAGACTGGCAATTATTGGTCAGTAACTCCCTCGGGTGTTGCTACCGTGAGGTACTCTCTCTTCACACACTACATTTTTTCACGAGTTAGTTTAGACCTGTGATTACAGTTTTTAAGTACTAAAGGAGCACCGTGACGAAGCATACTAGTGGAAAGTAACACACTAGGAGGAGAATAAGACGACATCGCTGTCATTTCCTTGGTTTAAGTCATGATAGGTGCAATTCAGGTGGGGCCTTCTATTGTTTGAATATCAACTTCCAGCACCTGCGTCACATAGAGGTAACAAATCCCGAAACAGCAAATACAATAGGTCTGCCGGTGTCATGTTTTAAAACTCTAAGGGGCATATTACCAAGCAATAGTGATAATTATCGCTATTGCTTGGTTAGAGACAAAAATTTACCGCTGAGATGCGGCGATTTTTATCGCAAATAAACCTTGGTATTGCCAAGGTTTATCGCAAATGCAATAAAAATCGGCCGCATTGCATGAATATCGCTGAAAAGTCAGCGATATTCATGCATTACCGAGCTAATGCTCTAAGCCATGTTATCCACCTCCCATTGGATAACATGACTAAGAACTGCTCAGGGCAGGTGTTAGCTTTTGAAGATATTCGCGCTTAGCGCGAATATCTCCAAAATTCTCCAAAAGTTGGTAATAGGAGATAGCGATGTTAGCGACTGTTTCCAGTCACTAACATCTTGGCACGCCCACTTTGCATGTCATTAGTGATAAATATCACTGACATGCAAAGTGGGGCCCAAGATGGTCGCTATCTCCTACTAGCTGTCGCTAACTGGTGTTAGCGACAGCTAGGTAATAGGGACATAATTTTATCTCAGCTTTCTTGGCTTTTAAAGCCAAAAAAGCGGAGATAAACACCCTTGATAATATGCCCCTAAATGCCTCTGCACAGTGTGCAAACCCTAAATTCCTAGACAAAGGAACAATCCAAGATTTCCTTGCTGATTTATAAGCTGAACAAAAAAATATAACATGAAGTCCAGACTCATTCTCCTTTCTGGAGAAGCTTGTTTGGAAGTTTCAAGAGTACTAAAGAAAATGATGAGGTGAGCATGGTCTCAAACTTGATGCTTGCCTTTGTGCATTTAAGAATGCAGCAAATTTTAAAAACAGAATACAATGTCTTATTTGGGAGGAAAACATGTGATAGTTTTTGGCGATCTACTGCAACTTACTCCTGTAAAAGGGCAACCAGTTTTTAAAACACTTGTGCATGAAGACATCGGACACCGGAAAGTCTTTGGGAAGTATTGGAAACATGAACATTTGGCCATATTTTCAATACAAAGAACTTAATAAAAATATGCGACAGGCAAGTGATGAAGATTATGGAAGCATTCTTCTAGATATTAGAATTAGAGTATTGACAGAAAATGGTAAAGAAGTTTTGCAAAGTCGGCTACTTACTAACTTGTTTCCAAATGAAAATGTTCCTCCGGAAATAATATAAAAAAAATCGGAGAAAATAAATCTATAATCTGCCTAATGCCAACACTGCGAGAGTGTTCTACATTCAATGAAGAACTTTTAAAGCTGGAATAACAACATATAATAAAAATAGAAGCCATTGATACAATAGAGCACAAAGGAATTACTATTATTTTGACAGAAAATGTTAAAACAAAATTGGATTAATTGGAAAAATCTATATCTAAGACTGATGGTTTAGAAAAGAATGTATATGTATGTGAAAACTGTCGGGTAATTTTATGGTGTAATTTGGATGTGGAAAAAGGTTTAGTAAATGGAGCAATGGGAAAGTTGTTGATTGTGTTATTTATCAAAATAGAGATGGAATTGAATTTTTGAAGAATAAATTTGATCAGATTGAAGAGGTAAAACAGGTTGGACGTTGTTCTGTTTGTTTTATGCTTGTTAAAGACTTGTATGTTTGTAGAAAACAGTTTTCTTTTTCTTTAGCATAAGCAGTGACCCTTTATTAATCTCAAGGTTTAAGTGTAGACAGCGCTTTGGTAAACATTGGAAGTACTGTGTTTAAAGAGGGAATGGCGTATGTTGGATTGTCCAGAGCCAGAACTTTTTCTGTATTGTATTTGATTGATTTTGATAAGAAAAAGATTGGTGCAGATGCAAATTGTGTAAGAGAGTATAATCAGTTAAGAAGACTGTATGCTCCCAACTTAGGTGAATATCCTGTATATGAAAAGTGTGTAGTATGTCGAAAACAAACATATGAGAAACTCTGTAGTGAGGTTGGAAAGAAGAAAAAAAATCAAGAGAATGTTGAGATTCCAAACAAAAAGAAAAAGTATACTGTTGAAGAGATTGTTGGATATCAGTTAGAAAACAGTTCAGGCATCAACTGCTATGCTAATGTAGTTGTGAACGTCGTATTTTTTCTAGAAAATCTCCAACAACAAATTATGGAGAATTGTTATAAAAGGTTTTGTTCCTTGTTGCATTCTATTTTTGAAAAATTGAGAAATGATAAAACTAAAATCCAAAGTGTTTGCGGCATTCGGAATCTTCTGGATATATGCTCTGGTTCTTCACAACTTACACAGAATGTACAGCAAGATGCTCAAGAATTTCTTATGTTTATGCTTGCAGTACTGGAAGATGAAGGAATACAAATTGAAAATCTGTTTGAGATGTGAAAATTGTACATTTACTTCTACCACTAACATAGACACTGAAAGATTCATATATTTGACAATACTAGATTGTAAAACAGTGTCTTTTAACAAATAATTTAAATCAGCTAATCAAAATATGGAGTGTAGTCACTGCAAAACAGAAATGTTATCAACATTATTTATAGAAAGATTTGGACAATATTTTATTTTAATAATAGAACGTTGTAGAGGAGATGAAAGAAAATTGGAAACTTTAATTAAAAATGTTGTAGCAAGTAAACTATCAATATCAGGAAGACTTTCAGAGCAGTAGCAATTATTTTAAGTGATGGACCTTCTACAGCATCTGGATACTACACTGTCTATTTAAAGTGCAATAAAGGATGGACACATTGTAATGATGCCTATTTGGTTTTCAAATATCGGTTGCCTAATGAATAACCAAATGCATACCTAATATTTTTAATGCCAAAGTTCTGAGACCATCATTCGGCCTATTGGGAAGATGTCAATATGAATGAATGAGATTATTTTCGATAATTTGAATACAAAGGATTTCAGGAATATCATTCGGCCTAGTAAAAAGATATCAATATGAATTAAGAAGTTTTCTTTGGATGCTCTCATTGCAAATGATTTCAAGAACATTATTTAGACTATAGGGAAGATATCAAGAATTGCTGATTCAATAATCGTTTCTGTTCTTTGACATTGTATTTAGAAAATTGTCTTAGAAAGAAGCATTTCATATATTTGATATTTTTATTATATGCAATGTTATTGAGGATGTTAATTTAGGAAATGAGAACACATAGTTGAGTTTGTTGTAAATATTTTGGACACAGATTTGTTTTTTTTTTTACAATCTTATTGAATGTATTTTTTTGCCTCATGTTACATGATGAGCAACATCGGAATCACTGTCTATGGTGAAAGTCAATAGATTCTGAGAACAGCAAAAAAAGGCAACCTGAATATCTTATATAATGGTACAATTATGTTGTGTAGTTTAAACTATATTATTATATGTTATAACTGTACTTTTTCTTCTCGTTTACAGACAAAAATTCTAAAGTTTGAAAGTTTTGAAAATGTAAATAAAACAAAACTGCAAAAAAAAGGTTTCAAAGACATTCATATCTACTACCGTAAAGGTAAGATTAAGTAACCCAAACACTATCCATGCACTACTACATTCATCTCTGCACTATCCATACAGTCCGCTAACCACCTAGACACTGCTCATTCACATCTTAAATCCCCCAGATACTACCTATGCAGTCCAGCAATCACCCTGTCACTCCCGATCCACTCCTTGAGTCACCCAGCCAGTACCATGTATTAATCCAATTGTTCTGCTAATACCGAAGCACTTATAAATTCACTCGGGCACTCTCCTTGTAAAGCTCTAATCATCTGGTCAGTACCCATGTACTTATGCAATGACCCAGTCACTAACACATGCACTGCTGCAAACCTCTGAGGACTACCTATGCAGCCCAGTAATCTCCCTGGTACTACCTATGCACTCGTCCAATCACCCAGCCCGTTCTATTTCCTTATCCAATCACTGTGCCAAAACCTAAGCACTTATAAATTCACCATTCACTTGCCACACACTACTCTAATCATCCAGTCACTATCCATATACTCAAACAATGATCCAGGCACAAATACATGTACTGCTACAGTCCCTGTGTACTACCCATGCAGTCCTCTAACCACCTAAACACTTCTCATTCACTCCTTCAATTCCACTAGTAATGCCCATGCAGTCCAGCAATCACCGTGTCACTCCCCATGCACTCCTCCAGTCACCCAGCCACTACCATGTACTAATCCAAACACTCCGCCAATATCCAAGCACTTATAAATTGACCACACATTCTCCTTGCAGTACTCTAATCATCCACTCAGTACCCATGTACTCATGCAATAACCCAGTCACTAACACATGCACTGCTGCAATCCTCTGAGGACTACCTATGCAGTCCAGTAATCTCCCTGGTACTACCTATGCACCCCCACAATCACTCAGCCAGTCATATGTCCTTATCTAATCACTGCATCAAAACCCAAGCACTTATAAATACACCATGTACTCTCCTCGCACTACTCTAATCATCCAGTCTCTACCCATGTACTCATGCAATGACCCAGACATTAACACATGCAGTGCTACAATCACAGGTGCACTATGCATGCAGTCCTCTAACCACCTACACATTACTCATTTACACCTTATTTTCCCAGGTACTAACCATGCACTCCAGCAATCACACTGTCACTCCCGAGCACTCCTCCAGTTACCCAGCCAGTACCATGTACTAATCCAATCACTCTGTCACTACCCAAGCACTTGTAAATTTACCATACACTCTTGCAGTACTCTAATCTTCCAGTCACCACCCATGTACTCATGCAATGATCCAGACACTAATACATGCAGTGCTACAGTCACATGTAAACTACCCATGCAGTCCTCTAACCAACTACACACTGCTCATTCACACCTTCATTTTCCCAGATAGTACCCATGCAATCCATCAATCACACTTTTACTCCCCATGCACACCTCCAGTCACCCAGCCAGTACCATGTTCTAATCCAGTCACTCCTCCAATACCAAAGCACGCATAAATTCACCACACACTCTCCTTGCACTACTCTAATCATCCAGTCACCACCCATGTACTCATTCAATGACCCAGACACTAACACATGCACTGCTACAATCCCTGTGATCTACCCATGCAGTCCTTAAACCACCTACACACTTCTCACTCACTCCTTCAATTCCCCTGGTAGTACCCATGCAGTCCAGCAATCACTGTGTCACTCCCCATGCACTCCTCCAGTCACCCGGCCACTACCATGTACTAATCCAAACACTCCGCCAATATCCAAGCACTTATAAGTTGACCACACATTCTCCTTGCAGTACTCTAATCATCCACTCAGTACCCATGTACTCATGGAATTACCCAGTCACTAACACATGCACTGCTGCAAACCTCTGAGGACTACCTATGCAGCCCAGTAATCTCCCTGGTACTACCTATGCCCTCCAACAATGACTCAGCCAGTCCACTGTCCTTATCCAATCACTGCACCAAAACCCAAACACATATAAATTCACCATGCACTCTCCTCGCACTACTCTAATCATCCAGTCTCTACTCATGTACTCATGCAATGACCCAGACACTGACACATGCACTGCTACAATCCCTGTGTACTACCCATGCAGTACTTAAACAACCTACACACTGCTCATTCACACCTTTATTTTCCCAGGTACTAACCATGCACTCCAGCAATCACACTGTCACTCCCCTTGCACTCTTCCAGTTACCCAGCCAGTACCATGTACTAATCCAATCACTCCGCCAATACCCAAGCACTTATAAATTCACTATACACTCTCCTTGGAGTACCTTATTCATCCAGTCACTACCCATGTACTCATGCAATGACCCAGACACTAACAGATGCAGTGCTACAATCACATGTGCACTACCCATGCAGTCATCTAACCACCTACACACTGCTCATTCACGCTTTCATTTTTCCAGGTACTACGAATGCAGTCCAGCAATCACACTGTCACTCTCTGTGCGCTCCTCAGTCACCCAACCAGTACCATGTACTAATCCAATCACTCTGTCAATACTCAAGCACTTATAAATTCACCATACACTCTCCTTGCACTACTCTAATCCTCCTGTCACTACCCATGTACTCATGCAATGACCCAGACACTGACACATGCAGTGCTACAATCACATATGCACTATCCATGCAGTCCTCTAAGCACATAGACACTGCTCATTCACACTCTTCCAATCACTCAGCCACCACTAATATACTAATGCACTCACCCACGCATTATCCATCCACTCATGCAATAACACTTGTACAATCATGGAGGCAGTACTCATGCACTCATACATTCACCATGCACTACACATGCACTCTTTGAATCAATCATGCTCTACACATATACTGCAGCAATCATCCAGACATTAGCATGCAGTTATTTCTCTTTGTAAACCAGATAAGGTAGTTCTGAAAATAACTCTTTTTTTTCTTCTTTTTTGTTGTAATTTTTTTTGTTTTTTAAACTATTTTGCTAGTTTTTTGGGGTATTTTTGGAAAACCGAAAAAGCAACAGGTTGATCTTAACTTTTGGAATTGTAAAGTCATTCCCCCCCAGAAAAAACAACTTAGCAGCGATGGTTCCTTGCTGCAGAACAAACAGCATCCACAGATTGTTCACAACATAGGATGGTGTTGCATTTTATGCATAGATGTTTGAAATTTGCAAACTCTGAGCGTATACCCGGCCCTCGAGATGACGTTGTTGATGCTCAGAAGTGCTGAGACCAGCTCCCTGGTCACCTTGATGCATATTTTCTTGTGCAAGTCACATCTGCTCTCTTGTAAAATGTCCTGGGTGGATTGTCTGGAGGTGCTTGTACATACTTGATGTGCCACAAGAGTATTTTTTGTCACTACCTCTAGAAAAAATCCGTGGACAGAGAGTCCAGCTGATCTTTCTTCCATTGACTTTCTTTTCACCGTCTGGGATGGTGAAAACTTCCAGACGATGGATTTTGGTCTCTTTTTCGGGGGTGGTTCTTCAATCTCTTCATCATCAGAAGTATGTTGTTGCTGAGGATTGGAAGAACCCATTTCCAAAAAATTCCAAGAAACACCCTAAAAATGTACAGACTAGCTGCAAAAACAGAACAGGTGTCTCTCCAGTGAAGCTGCAGAGAGAATAACAAAAATGGGTGGGGTCCTTGAACTGCTAGAATGGAAAACCTTATGTGACTTCGCGAAAATATATTTAACAATAATATAAGTTTATTACAAGTAGAAATATCTGTTTTTTATAAAGACATTAGATAATCTCTTGCTCTCATATACACATTAAAGTTATTTACATATAGTTTTAAAACATAAACATACCAAACGCGCACACCGCGCTATCCCATAAGTACATGACGTTATGCGGGGCCAGGCACCGCCCACCCGTCACACACCAAACGTGCATCCTTCACGACTTTAGCTATATGGTGGCGTGAATTCACACACCCACCGAGATTTGTACACAATTGGTACGCGACTCTAATTTTTCCTAAAAATATATATATATATATATATATATATATATATATATATATATATATATATAGCTACACAACTCCTGATGTTATACGGTTGTCAGAAGAAAAGACGGGACCGGCACACTGGTATCCGTTTGAAGAATTTTAATCACCAGAACCCCCTCACCCCTCGCAGACGCGTTTCGCCTTCACAGGCTTCGTCAGTGAAAAAAATATATATATATATATATATATATTTTAGAACACACAACACATTAGATAGTTTAAAAAAATAATAATAATGACATTACAATGCCAAAATATGACAAGAAAATTCAATTTATAGAAAAAAAGATTTTATAAATTGTTAGATTTGGGGGTCTCTAGTTGGCAGAGGTTGGTAGCTTTGACCAAATAGGGACCCTTGTGTCTAGTCAGGGTAAGGGGCTACACTCCTAAAATATCCCCTGCTCACACCCTTGGTAGGTTGGCATGAGCAAACAGGCTTATCTCAGAGGCAGTGTGTAAAGCATTTGTGAACACATACAGTAACCCAGTGACAACACTACAGATGGACACCGCACAAGTTGTAGTATAAAAATAAGTAAGGGTGGAAAGGCATTTGTGAACACATACAGTAACCCAGTGACAACACTACAGATGGACACCACACAAGTTGTAGTATAAAAATAAGTAAGGGTGGAGAGGCAGCGGGCGAGAGCATTGCAGGACCATGTAGGTTTGGGAGAGCAGGCCCCGCGAACCATCAAATGATCCTACTAACAATTCAGAAGGGGTCAGTGGGTGCGTGGCTCCCAGTGTATTTTCAATAGTATATAACCAGTGCCTAATTTGATAAACTGATAGTGTAACCTGGGGGGAAGATTATAGTCTTGTCTACATTGGTCAAATGCTTTAAAAGTCTGTCCCACAAGGAGGTCAGCTATCATAAGACATTTACCGGCCTTCCAAGCTTGAAAAGAGTTAGGTTTGGAGTTAGGTTGGAGGGCCGGAGGGAAATCGAGGTTGCGGGCAAGGGGCTTGTTAAGGGAGGGGAATGAGGTAAGCCCATTTCTGATCGCTACCTTGTCCCATACATATCTCCAGGACCATTCTTGTGGCGGTAGCAATATAGGCACCGCGGGACACACTCTTTTTGGTAGCAAGGCAAGGTCCCGTAGGGGGCGACAGGTCACTGCCCTGTCCATATAAAACCAATGCTTCTCGCTTTCGTGAACTACCAACTCCCAGATAAGGCACAATTGTGATGCCCAATAATAAACCAGGAGATTTGAGCATGCAAGACCCTCTCAGTCTTTTGAGGACATGAGTAGTTTGTTGGAAAATCTCGATCTTCCCTTGCCCAAAAATAAAGGAGTTGACCTCAGTCTGAAGGCTTAGAATGTCCTGTTGGGGGATAGAGGTCAGAAGTGCCTGGAAGAGATACAATAGTTCGGGCAAAATAGATATCTTGACTGCATTAAGACGGCCCAACCACGATATGGGGAGCGATTTCCATCTTCTAAGATCTTCTCTAAAAGAACATCTGTACTCTGGCCGGTTTGTCTGGTTCCAAGAGTCCAGTGTAGCTGTGAGATTGAATAGAATGAGGGGCCCACCGGATGTAGTCCTTTTTTTACATTCATGTTTTATGGGTTGCATTTTTTTTTGTATCTCACTCTGTCCTTGCACTGTTTATACTAAAGTGGTCCAATGAGAGTGAATGCAGGTTTACATCTCTAGCGCTAACCTAGTGTAGAGGGGTCAGGCTCTGCTAAGTGCTTTATTATAGCATGTTACTAGTGCTGTGAGATGCTTCAATCTTGTGGTTTTAATTATATATTGGGTCCCTTTAAGGAATAAATCCCTCTGGTTGTTACTTCTAGCCTGTTATTGTTTTCCTTGTTCATAGGGGTGTCCCAAGTCAGTGTCTCTTTTCCTATTGTTGGTTTCCTACAATTATTGCATATTTCTACCCATCATGGTGCAAAGGAAGGCATCTGGTGCTTTGCTTGCCCATTCCCTCCGATGAAGTGCACCTCAATAGACTGTATGTTGAAGAGGGCAGTGGGGGTTATAAGGAGGGAAATCTGCCTCACAGAGAGGAGATTGTCCCTGAGCTCCTGTAGTAATCCTGCATCCTTAGATAAGGTCCCCCTGGAACTGTTGTCTAGCCCCCCCCCTCTGTATCTAGGCTAAACAATTCAAGATGGGTCAGCGATGCAGGTTATCTGACTCTGTCACTTTGACACCTTTCCAATAGATAACATGCCAGTGGTAGCTCAAGCGAGCTCAGTGGTTCAGCCTTCAATCTCCTCAGAGATAGACATTTCTTTATCTCCATCTGACTCTGGTCAGAAAGAGCTGCCAATCGACGACTACATCGACAAAAAGAAAGTTTTGATTTGGTCTGAGCTCGCGCCAATTTTGACTCATTTGGGAGCCCTTCAAACCCAGCTCATGCCTATTTTGGCACAACGATCTCAAGCCCTGCCTAACCCTCCAGAAGCTCCTTTGCCCAACCTTATTGGCCCACCCTAGAAACCTAATTTAACTTTGACAGGGGCTCCTTCTTCTGCCAATCCTGTTTCTTTACTTCCCCCGGTCACTGACTTACCAGCCTCCATTCCTACGGTAGGGGGTGTAGAGGAACAGATAGCTAACTTTGTCTTTTCCTCTAACTGCATTATCATAAATCTTGCTCCAGGTGTATGGCCTTATGTGCTTGTTCTGACTGGTGAAAGAAAAAAAGTGTGAGGAGACATATGGGGAGCTGCGCAATAAAGTATTAAATAGGCTAGCTCGAAATATGGATTTTAACTCTTGCCCTTGCTGATGAAATTCTGTTCACATAAAGGATCGGCTGGATAGGCCCCAGTTGTATCATCTCTCAAGGGGATTGTGTCATTATCAGTTTTAGCACAAGTTCCATAGTTCTTGTACCCTTTGGGTACTTCTATAAGGCACACCTTGTACGGGTTCACTCCCAGAAACCTCAGTGTCCGGCAGTGCGGGGGAGAAGGGGCCAAGTTTTTGTCAATGTGATCCGCCTCTTGACCATATTGCTACTTGGCCACCCCTTATGTTCCCTTTAAGGACTGTTTTAATGTGCCTGTGAGGAACTGATTCGATATCATATCAGAAGTGAATCAACTGCCCCAATCTCCCCCGAAAAGTTTGTCAACTGATGTTTCCAGGGAGGTTGTCACCGTGAATATGGGGCCCGGAGTAGGGGTAATAAGGTCCGGTTATTGTTTCTTGCTTGTAAGCTGGAATGTGGCATGTTGAAAGGATAAGATCTCAAATGTATATTGTTTGAACATTATTGATAACTTTGATTTTGTTGTCATGCAAGAAACCTGGGCTATTAAGTCAATCTCATGCAGGGGATTTTCCTGTTACTCCTGCCCTTCTATAGCCTCTTCTCATGGGAGAGCCCTGGGGCAGCCTTTTCTTCTGAGTAAAATTAAATCTCAGGGCTGTAATCTCAGTTGTTCACACAGGCAACCCTGCAAGCCAAGTACTGCTTATCAAGGAAAGTTGAGGCTCCTTTTGTTTTTATCTGGAAAACTGTTAGAGCAACGATTTTAAATAATACCTTTTATTCTTTATTCGAGAAGTTGTTCTATTTCATTATGACGTTAAAACCTGTAGGATCTGGTACCACATTCCAACCTTGATTTTTGTTATGTGGTGATTTTAAACTGGGGAATTTGCCCATACAGTTAGGCTTCTGGGGGGGGGGCAGTGGGGGTGGGGGGGGGGCTCAGTAGTTGAAGCAGCCCAGACTGATGTTAGAGGGAAGGAGCTGTGGAAATGTGTTGACCAATATGACCTTGTAGATGTAATAAATCAGTTCTGGAATGAAGGGCCTAGCATTTCCACCCATGGGGGGATGTGGTGTCCGTTATCGTCTACATGTTTGCCTCCAGGCACCTTCTGCAATGGTGCTCTAAAGGCTCAACCCTACCGCTTTTTTTGTAGAAGGGGTTTCCCACGTGGGGAGAGACCAACCGCCAACAGCTTGTGTTGCTACTTACCACATTCAAGCGATGGGCTTAGACTAGTTTGTCATCGTAAAGACCATAGCACCATGCTGGGTATTCTTCTTAAATGCCACCTTGTAGTGTTCTTTGGGTGACTACCAGAGGGCGCTGGGGCTGCTTTAGGCACCTGTTATCAACATCTCTACTCCCATATCAGGAATCACATGTTGAATCGTCATCATCCCACCCCAGACCACCCACGTTGATTCTTCTCAAGTTGGTCAACGGCTAACCGACATTTGCCAGACCTACCCAGAGATGCAGGAGAGTCCAGCAGGCTAGGTGAGTTTACAAGCGAACCCTGGCGGACAGATAGAATTTTTGGAATAAAAAAGGCCAGTAAGAGCTGGAGTTGGCAGCATCCCAGAATTGCAGTAAAGCATTCTGGGACATACTAATAGGTTCCCTCAGGGGGACGACCCCCAAGCAACTCCTTGCCTATATCATTTCCTGCCAGGAGTGGGTTAAACACTTTATACATATGTATCTGCTGCCCACAGATAATGTGTGTAATGGAAGGCTGCATGTACAGTTAGTTGACACCTCTGCTCTCCTCAATAAAATAAATATATAAAATATATCTCACTTCAGGAAGTGGAGGAAGCGATTAGGCAGAGTTCTAGTGGCAAAGCTCCTGGGCCCAATGGGATCCCCATGTACTTACATAAATGGAACCCAGAGCTTTGGGGGCCACTGCTCACTAATTTATTTAATAATTCCCTATATGCCAGGGTCCTGAATTCTTGGACCCTCTCTGTAATGGTTCCAATACCTAAAAAGGGAGCTAGAGCGTCCCCCAAATTGTACCGGCCAAATATCCCTAATTGATAGTTCAGTGAAAATTTTAGAATGGGTCATCTTTAATCATCAGCAATCTTGGGTTAGTGACAATAGCATTCTGTCCCCCTGTTAGTAGGGTTTTTGTCCAGGACTAGGTACATGAGAGCAGTGCCTGAACTTGCACTTAATTGTGAGCAAATATGCAGTGCTGGGCGCTATCTGATGTACCTTGCCTTTATGGACCTTTCTTCCGCATTCAACTGCGTGACCAGGGCCAAGCTGTGGTTGATTCTTACTTGGTTCATTTTTTGTATTTCCTACATGAAAATGTAAGGGCTAGGGTGCGTTATGGCTGAGCGGGCGAAGATTCTGATGTCTTTCCTTTAGCGAGTGAGGTGCATCAGGGGCGTGTTTTGGCACTTCTGCTTTTTATTTTTTATATAAATGATTAAGCACCCACTTGCCCTGTCTACCAAAGATGTACCAAAAATTAATTCTGCATTAGTTCCAGCATTATTTTATACACTGATGATGCTGTTTTAATGGCTAGTACGCCTCCTGTCTTTCGTATTCTGGTAGAATCTTTTGCCTATTTTATGGACAATTTAAACATGCTAACTAACTATGGGAAGTCACAAATGATGGCCTGCAGACCAGAAAAGAGAAATCTGTCATCCTTAAAGCTGTTAGACAATTCTCTGTACTCCGTACAGAATTTTTGTTTTTTGGCATCACCTTCGATTCATACCTGGCAATCCCAAGTAAAGTCAGCACATATGACACTGAGTAGGATGGCAGGGTCCCTATTTAATTTTGTTTGGAGGGGAGGTATGGGCAATATTTGCCCCTACATTAAGATTTTCACTCTTCAGTATGTCCTTACAGCTACTTAAGGAGCGTTGGTTTGGGTGTACCAGAATGCCTCCCCCATACAGGCGGGAGGAAAACAGAATCTTCAGGTGGGTACTTAATCTTCTGCCAGATAGCCCCCACTTTGTTTTACACTGTGAACTTAACCTAAAATATGTCCTTGACAGAATTAAATTGTCCCCTCTCCTGCTCTGGGTAAGTGTATGGCCAAACTCTGAAGCTTGTGTCAACTGAAAAGTTATTTTAGATTATTTTAGTCTTCCCATCCCCTGGTTGAATTACATTAGAAAGTGCTTCACTGACATTGTTCTCGCTGAGATGTTTATTGCCCCAGATACTTTGAGCACAGGCGATGGGGGGCAGGTAGTCTTGGTATGCAGCGTTTACAGATTGGAGGAGGTTTTTAATAAGCACTCTGTGTGCAACTATTTTATCACACCAGCCACAGGAGATATGTATGGCATTCTATTTACCCGAGGAGCTCTCCGGTGGGAGAGGTCCCTGGTTTCTAGATTTAGGATAGGTACTGTGTAGTGCCTGTTGTCCTTTTCTGATGGTGTGAATGAGTGGGACAGTAACTTACCTCCTTGCCCCTGTAACAGGTCGACAGAGCAATCTTTATTGCAGTTTATATTTTTCTGTAGATTTTATTGTTGCTCTTTTCAGCTCGGTCTTAAGCATATTCTGAAATAATTTGCTTTTACAATGTGTAGGTCGGGTTCTTATGCACCTACAGAAGTTAGGTAGCCCTGACATCTGTTTTAGTGTTTGCTGCTTTCTAAAAATGTCTATGCGTAATAGTAAAAAGTTAGAGGGGTAATTTTTAATGATCTTTGTGATGAAGTTTAAAAGCTCCCGGATTTGCTTTAGATAGTATTTTGTTAAACTAATGCACTTTATTACAGCATTTTGTTATGCATTGGTGTTATTACTTTTAACATATTGTATTCATGTATTAAATTGTAATTTGTTCTTTTATGATTTTTATTTAAAATCGAATAAAGATTGCTTGATTGATTAAATTACCCAGCTGACCAGCACCAACTGGACCTGCCTGAGCCCTGCTGTTAGCCTCTTCTGAAGTGAGTCCTGATCCCAAAGAGGTTCCTCCCATGTATCGGACCCTTGGTTTGGCATCAGTGAGAACAAGAAAAAGGTGAAAATTGTGAAGTTTGGGCTCTTCCCAACCACAAATGGGCCCGTTTATGCCAAAACTCTGCGACCCCCAAACACCACCAACAACCCGGAGCTCCAGTAAGACCTACTCTTTGAACAGATAGTGCCCGTTAACAACAACCGGAACGCAAGACTTGCACTTCGCATCAACAGACACCATCTGCAATGAACAACCAATGCGTATCTGCAGCGATGACCAGCTGTTCGTACTGTGGCAACAACTGTCCCAAAATCCTGACCTGTGTTTTGGGTCAAAGGCCTCCACCTCAGGTCTCCTCCAAAGCGAGCGGAACTCTTTGCACCAGCCTTGAGAAGACAACTCTTCAGTGGGACTAACCTGGTCTTTGAATCTGACTCATGATCCATTGCTGTTGGCCTGAACTTCTGACTTTCCTCCAGTGGAGTACGACCAGACAACCGCAAGTGGTGCTTTCTGCTTCTTGGCACTATTTTCTCAAAAATAATTGAAATTCTATACCTACAGGTCTACTGATTGGATTTTAGTGTTTGGTATCATTTTATTTATTAAAATAGCCTCTATTGTTCTAAATTGGTTTGGGATTTTCATGTATCTTGCGTTTCCACTTTACTTCTATTTGAATGTTGCATAAATACTTTACATATAGACCGCTAAGTTAGTCATTACCCCCAGGTCCCTCCTGACCCCGTCCCATTCCTTAAAATAGGGAGATAACCATCTCCACGACAGAAAAAAGAAAAGGAGCATGCTGGGATACCCTACCTGCTCCCTCCCACTGGGAGTACATAAGCAGTACCAACCCAGCATGCAGCCTGTTCTTTTTTCTGTCTCCGACAGATTGGGTTGTTCGTGTGTGCTGTGATGTTTTCCTTACCTGGATTCTTCTTCCGGCCGGCGCCCGCTCCTGCTGGGCTGGGGGGGCGTGCTGGTCCTTCTCTGCTTCCCCTGCCCGGCTGCCGGGCTTCGCGGGCAGGGGTGTTGTTTCCTGGTGTCTGCCTCCCGGCCTGCCTGGCTTGCTGGGTCGCGGGGCTTCTTCCTGGCTGCTTTCCGGTTTGCCGGCCCTTTGCGGCTGGTGCGCCGTCATCCCGCTGTCCTTCCGGGTCGCCTGGGCGCGTCTCCCCGAGCTTGGCCGGGTGGGAGACGCGCTGCTCCTGTGGCTGGCAGGTGAGGCGCTGGTTGGTTTCTGGTGCCGGCTGGGTGTGTGGGGGCCTTGTTTCGTGGTGCTGCGGCCCCCACTATGGGTGAGTCCCGCTTTGCGGTGATTGCCTCCTTTCTGGTGTCCATGTCTGTTTCACCTGCAGCCTTCGCTCGCATTTGCGACTGTTGTTCCATTTTCTGGCTGTGCTGTGGAGCCCGGAGTTCTCTTCCCCGGCGGGGTGCCGCTTTTCCCTTTCAGGCTGACCGCAGTCCGTTTTCCTTGTGCTGAGGTCTGTGTTACGTGGCTGCTGGGGCACCTCCTGGTGGTCTGGACTGCGCCCTCCCGGAGGTTGCCATGTTGTTGTGACTTCCAACTGACGAGTTGGGTCTTGGTCATCGGACACTGTGCCACGCTTCCTCTGGGTGTGTTTGCCTGCGGCCGCCTGTCTACCCAGGGTGTCTTCCCCTGCTGTCGCGGTGGTGTGGTCTGCTCTGCCTGGCGCTGATGTCCTGGAGGGTGCCTGCGCAGTTTCTTGGGGGGCGATGGGCTGTTGGAGCGCTCCTCCTGCCCTCCTGGTGAGTACCGCATAGCGGTCCCTCTTTGTGGGTTTTTTGTTGCCCGCATTTTCCCGCTGTCTTTCTTTTGCAGGTTTCCTCCTGGCCTGGTCCTTGGCTCCCTGCCTGTGGCCTCTGTGGATCTTGCTGTGGCCTCGGCAGGACGGACTTCTCTGCCCGGCGCTGGGTTCTGGTGGGCGCCTGGACAGTCTGTTGGGGCTATAGGGGGGGGGGGGGTGCTGTTGTGGCCCTCTTCCTGACCTCCGGGTGAGTGCCGCGTAGCGGTTCCTGTTTCCTGCCTTTTTTCCTGTGTCCTGTGTTTCCTGCTGTCTTTCTTTTGCAGGTTCCTCCTGGGCCTGGCCTGGGCTCCCTCCCTGCGGCCGGTGTGGTTCTTGCTGTGGCCTCTTCGGGGGGGGGGGGACTTCTCTGCCCTGCGCTGTGTTCTGGTGGGCGCCAGGGCTCCCTGTTGGGGGACGGGGGGGGTGTTTTGGGGCCCTCTTCCTGCCTTCCTGGTGAGTACCGTGTGTGGTGCGCCCCTGTTTCCTTCCTGTTCCCTGTCCTTCTTTGCGGTGTGGCAGTTGGGCTGTGTATGGGCGGGTTGGCCTTGATGGGCTTGGTTCCGTCTCTTGGCCTGTTGTCCATGGCTGTTGCTGGTGGGAGTCGTCCTTTGGGCGTCTCTCTGCCGGTCATGTTGGGTGGATGCTGTTTTCCTCAGTTTCCTCCTCTCGTTTCCGCCTTGGTTTGCCTTACCCGTGCCTCCTCGGCTGGTTGGGTTCTGTTAGTCGAGGCTGTGGGCTGGGGGTGCGTTATTCCTGCCTCCTGGCTGTCCTTTCTCCTCCTCTGGAGTTTCGGCTTTGGAGTGGCCCTGGGTTCGGGTGGGCCTCCTCCTTTTGGCTCTCTCGGGGGTTCTCCGGCCCTTCTTTCTTGCCGGGGGGGGGGGGGGCCTCCACCTGTTGCTTAGACTCCCCTGCTCTGCGGTTGTTCTGCCCCTGGTGAGGTGCGCTTGTGCCCTTGGTCCTTGGTGGTTGGGAGGTTCTTCCTTCCTGCATGCGCCCTGGCTCTCTGTCTTCCTGGGTTGCCTCTGTTTCCGCCTGTTTGCCGTTGGCGTGCCTCTTTGGTTGGCTTGCCCTTGCGGCGTGGCTTGTGTTTTTTGTTTTTTTCTTCCTGTTCCCCTGGCCTGCGTGCTGTTTTGGGGTTTCGGGTTCGCCCTTGTCGGGCTCTTGTTTCTGGCCTTCTCCTGCTGCTGTGGTTCCCTGTGCTTTCTGGTTCCGGGGTTCTTGCTGCTTTTCTTTGCCGTTTCTGTCTGGCATGCTGGGGCTTGTCCCTTGGTGTTGGTCGGTTGCCGCTTGTTCTCTGCGGCTGTGTTGCCTTGTGGCTTTGGCTTCTGGTCCTCCTGGCCGTCCCTGGTGGGGGGTCTTCCTGCGGGGCCGGGGCTCACTTTCTGCGTCCGGCTGCCCGTTGGTTCCTGGCGTTCCTGTGGGTTCGGTCCTGGTGCATGCCTGTCGGGTTCCTGCAGTTTTCCGCTGCTGGTTGCTTCTTGCTCCCTCTGGGTTCCCTTGCTTGGGCTTTGCTCCTGGCTTCTGGCTTTCGACGGGTTCGTGTGTCCTCCCCTGGTTTCCTTGTCGGGGAGCTGTTGGGCCCTTCCTCTGTCCTGGGGGCGCCTTGTCCTTGTTCGGCTGTTGGATCCGGTCCGGCCGGGTTGGGCTCTTGTTGGGTCCTGTTGTTGGGGGTTTTTCTTCTCCCCTTCTGCTTGATGGGGTTTGGTTTCCTGTTGTGGTTTCCTTCTCCCCTCATGTCTCTCCGGCTGGTTTGTGCTTTGGGACTTTGCTTGGCTGGCCGCTCTTGCCTCCGGTGGTGGCTGGGTCGTGGCTCTGCCTTGGGTGGACGCTTGTTCTTCGTCTGCCTGGCTCCTGTGCCCCGTTCTGTTTCCCGGTTCTGCCTGGACTGTGCCCTTTCCCTGCTGGTGGGTTTTTGGGTGTTGGTCTCCCCGGGTGTGTGGCCTTTCTGCTGCCTTCTGGTGGTCCGTCCGTCCCCCCCCTCGGGTTTTGGGGGGGGGGGGGTTTGTGGGGCCCTTCCTCGGTGCTGGTGGGCCTTGGCCTTTTTTTTTGCTGGTGTTGGCTTTGCCTGCTGTCCTGTTTCCCTCTGGTGGGGGCTGGGATTTGTTGGTCGTCCTTGGCTTTTGCTTTGGGTGGCCTCTTGTTCTTGGATTGTTCGGCTCTTGTACCCTCGCTTTTGGCCGTGCCTTGTCCCTGCTTGTGGGGTTGGGTGTCTGCCTTTCCGGGTTTCTGGGCCTTTGCTCTCTTGTCGGTGCTGGGGTGTTCCTTCGCGCTCCCTTCTTGGTGGTGCGCCTTGGACTTCTCGGGGCTCCTCTCCTTTGCTTTCGGGTGCAGGGGTTTTTTCCCTGTGTGCTCTGGTGGCCGGGGCTCTGCCTCTGTGTTTTTGCCTCCCGGTCTCCGTGTTGCCTTCCCGTCCGCTTTGCGGTCGGATCGCTGGTGCTCTTCCTTGGTGGTGTTGAGCTTTGTGCTGTGTGGCCCTTCTTTGCCTGGGGTCCTTTTTTGGTCCCTGCTGGGGTTCTTTCCTGGCTGCTCCTTCTCTTGGGCTTTGTCGCGGTCCTGGGGTGTTCTTCGGTCCCTTCGGGGTCCGCTCCCTTCGGTTGGCTTTGGCTCTGGGTCCGTTTTGTGACCTCTGGGCTCCCGCCTTCGGTTTCTGTTTTCTGGGGCGGGCTGGCTCTGGTTGGCTGTTGTGCTTTCCTGGCCTCCTTCCTGGTGGGCGGTTCCTTTGTGGCTCTCCGTCTGGGTCCTGGTGGTCCACTGTTGTGTGCCTTCGGGCTGGCTGGCCTGCCTCGTCTGCGGCTGGTTTCTTGGGGTTGGGCTGTGGGCCTTGTTGTTGGTCCTCGGCTTTTGGGGTTTCGCCTTCGGTGGTTCCGTGGTGTCCCCCTTTTCCTCCTGGGGGTCGGTGCCTCCTTTTCCGGTTCTGGGGTTTTGGTTTCCCTGGTTCCGTGTGGTCCTTTGTTGTCTTTCGTGGTTGTGCCCTGGGTTTTTCCGGGTCTGTTTTTGGTTGGGCTTTTTGCTCTCCCTGCCCTCTGTTGTGGTGGTTGCTGGTTTTGCTGGGGTTGGCCTTTGGTCGGCCTTGCCCTGTGGCTGGTTCCTTTATGGTTCCTTGTTGCTGCCCTCTTTCGGTTCTGCTGGGGGCCTCCCCTGCTGTGTGGGGGTCGTCCTTCTGCTTTTGTTCCTTCCTGGTCCTTCGGCTTCTCCGCCCTGTGTGGGCTGTTCTTTCTGCCTTTGTCCTTTGGGCTGGGTTGGCCTGTTGGTCTCTGGTTGTTTGGCGGCCTGGGGGGCCTGGTTCCGGGGGCAGCGCCCTTGGGGGTTTCTCGCGGGTTGGTTGCCTTTTCCTGGCTCCTTTCTCCGTTGGGTCGCGCGCTCTTCTCCTGGCCTTCCGTTGGTCGGGGGGGGGGGTCCTTGGTTTTGGCCCCCTCTGCTTGCTCCCTTGGGGGCTTGGCTCTGCTTCTGCGCCTTCCTTCCGGCTTGCCGGATTGGTGGTTTTTGTTTTCCTGGCAGTCCCTTTCTGAACTTTGGGGGTCTTGGTTCGGGTCTGTGGGGTTCTGTTTTTTGGTCTGGTGCCCTTGTTGTTGGTGGGGTTCCGGAAGGCCGGCTTCTCTGCTTTGGTATTCTCCCTATTTTAAGGAATGGGACGGGGTCAGGAGGGACCTGGGGGTAATGTCCTATTACTTACCGGTAATCTTCATTACTCCTGGTCCCGTTGACCCCGTCCCATTCCTTACTTCCCTCCCTCCCTCCCTTGCGGCCGGCCTTCCTGTTGTTGGCTTGGTGTTTTTCAGGCTGCATGCTGGGTTGGTACTGCTTATGTACTCCCAGTGGGAGGGAGCAGGTAGGGTATCCCAGCATGCTCCTTTTCTTTTTTCTGTCGTGGAGATGGTTATCTCCCTATTTTAAGGAATGGGACGGGGTCAACGGGACCAGGAGTAATGAAGATTACCGGTAAGTAATAGGACATTAATGCTTTCTGCCAAGCTACCAGGGGGTTAAGCGAGGATTAAGTTTCGTACATAGGTGAAGTTTAATAAATTTGTCATTCTTCTCAGTGCAAAGCAAAACTGCAATTTTCCACATCCCTAGAAACAACGTAAAAATGTCGTGCCCTTTAATTTGCATTTCATGCGCTATGTCATCATTTTGGACTGCTTTTGAACATTTTAATATCGAGGTTTTCTCTATTCTAAGTTCTAACACATTATTACTATGACAACAATTTTCAAGAACATCATACTCACACGGTGTACAGACAGAACATTAGTAAATACATTCAAAGATCCATAGACCTCGCAGTCTTTATCACTACAAAGATGCCTTTGTGTCAAAAGTCAGCGCTGTCAATAAAGTGACCTAACGAAATAACGAGTAATTCGTAGCTGGGCAGCTGCCAGTACGTGCCAGCATGTGGAAGTGCTGCAGTTTTGTGGACTTTCGTGCGAAGTAATTCATCTAGCTGTAAAAGTGTAATTTGTTAATATGCTTCCACGCTTGTTGACATTAAAATAGTTGAGTAAGCTTCAGCAATGTTTACAGCATGTATGATAAACCCATCTGTGTGGCTTTTGCCAAGGAATTTCAGCAAACCACTGTACTTGTAGTGAGAAATGTGTACCATTTATTTTTTGAACTATTCAAACATTTTTTTTATTTTCTTTATCATTTTTTAATATAAATGTATGGTAATGTTGCTTATGCTAACCAGGATATGTTATGTAGCTGTGCCAGTCTTGGCAACAAGCAGCCTCTTAGCGCTGAAGAGTTTTCAGTGGGTCTGAGTAAAGGAGGTAGGGGGAGTTCTTGGCCCTGGCGGATTCCTTTCAGTCCAGGGGATCATATCCCTCGCAGTTTGCTGAAAAGTGCTGCTCTCCGTGGTTTTTTGCTGACAACATCAGAACTGGCGGTATTAATAGCGCTAATACAAAAACCAGCGTGTCGTTTCCTAGCGCTGATAAGCTGACCAATATTTTGGCTTCCTATACATAGCTCGCCTGCTGCCTAAGCGAAAAAATGTTTATAAAACAGCAAGTGGCCGGACGGCCGGCTGCCAGAGTGTGACTTGAGGTAAGAGAGGCGGCAGGAATTCAGGGGGTCTTGTGACTGCTAGAGGGGGTCTGCGCGTAGGGTCCTGCCGGCCACGCGGCCAGGCTCGGCCTGCTATGTCTATGAGACTGTGGGCGTCGATTCGAAGGTTCAGCGAGTTTATTAATGCGGAAACTATCTCAGGGCCGAGCAGTGATTCAGGAAATGAATTCACTTTCTTATGACGCCATATTTTGGTTCTTATTATAAAATGCATGGGGTTTGCGACTCGGTGTAATATGTCTGGGTGTTCTTTTAAAATATTTATTACAATGTTACTACAACTGAAAACTACCTTAAGAAGAATTGACATTGGTACTTTTGTAAAGAGCCTGCGTTTTCGCAAATAATTGAATAGAATTGCTATCTATCTATCTATCTATCTATCTATCTATCTATCTATCTATCTATCTATCTATCTATCTATCTATCTATCTATCTATCTATCTATCTATCTATCTATCTATCTATCTATCTATCTATCTATCTATCTATCTATCTATCGCCCTCACTCTATCTATCTATCAATCTATCTATCTATCAATCTATCTATCGCCCTCACTCTATCTATCTATCAATCTATCTATCTATCAATCTATCTATCGCCCTCACTCTATCTATCTATCAATCTATCTATCTATCAATCTATCTATCGCCCTCACTCTATCTATCTATCAATCTATCTATCTATCTATCTATCTATCTATCTATCTATCTATCTATCTATCTATCTATCTATCTATCTATCTATCTATCTATCTATCTATCTATCACCCTCAATCTATCTATCTATCTATCTATCTATCTATCTATCTATCTATCTATCTATCTATCTATCTATCTATCTATCTATCTATCTATCTATCTATCTATCTATCTATCTATCTATCTATCTATCTATCACTATTTTTAGTCATACTATTATTACTGTTATTATTAATTTATTATCATTATTATGTCTAATGTGTTTATTAGTATTTTTTTACAATTTCTGATTGCATTGCTAAGCAATTACTTTTATCGATATGCTGTTCATTAATCAATCAATCATCCATCCATTCGTCTATCTATCCATCCCATTGTGGTGGGTGAATAGGCACATCAGATGGCAGGGGGTCGGATTGCAGCCTCGTGCATTGAACACAATCAGCGCACCTGGCTCCAATCCACAGGATGCCAGCTGCAGCCCTGGAGACTGGCGAGTATGGGCAGCTGGAAGCAGATTCCAGAGCCTACAGGACATATCTCTCAAATGAGAGGATCCCCTGATATCCCAGACATCCCAGGCTGGCTCTTAAACAGGATGTCAGGCTTTGTACAGATTAGAATTGCGATTTTCCACCAGACATGCTTCCCTCTACCCAGCTGCCCCCATGGGAGGCTGCAGCACCCTCTCTATCGGGCTCGGAGAACCTGTGAGCTACGAGAGACCTCAGCAAACTAGAAGGCTTAATATCTCAAGACGGAAAACTATGGATTGATTTCAGTCATGTTTGCTCCGTGTTTTACGTTCATTGCAGTAAACAAGCCCCTGATAAGTTTTTGCTTTAATCTGGGCGTTATCACATGCAGCTGAGCCCGAGGGACAGTATTTTTTCACATTCACGAATCTCGCACGTTTGTGTCTTCCTTCTTTTGCTATCATCACTGAAGGGCAGGCAGCTCTTCAAACATTGTTACCTGTCTTCCCACACATCACATCTGGACTCAAACGATAATAAACAGTTCATTCATAGTTTTTTTTCATAAAGAAGACATTTACACTACACCCTCAAACTCTCTCTGTCCACCTGCTTTCTTAAAGGCTTGTTATTCTATTGACACCTGGGTATTCTGGGCAAATCACGTAATCTCTCCGTGCCTATGAAAATATGTAAAACATATTCAGGTGCTCACATTAAGTATTCTAAAGCCCTGATATAGATATTTTTTTTGGGCTTGATTACTACTTTTCTAATGTTTTACAATTATACCCCATCCGTACACTCTAAAGCTATTAGCCAGTCACAAACCAGTCAGAGAAAATACAAGCTAGTGGGCTATTTCGCGTGGGTTTTCCTAGCTTTAACTCAGTTTTTAAAAGATTTAATTCCACATCACTTGTCTTTTACTACAATTTTCAGAATAAATGCTAGAAACTAGCAACGATCTCTACTTAAAAAAAAATCATTTGCAGTATTGGTTTTGCAAAGCACTCCTCTCCTGGTGCAGTTGAAGAAGTGTCTGGGGACATTGCATGTTTACAGTAGTCCTCACAGAGACTCAGCCTGCTTGTTACAATTAACTATGTATGCTTTTAAAGGTGTATTTTTGTTTTTCATGTATTCTAATCAATCAATAATTACATTTTTATTTTTTCCTAGAATTGGAAGACTTGCTGAGGAGGCAATGATTATTTTACATGTTAATACAAACATCAGACATGGGCTGTTGAAATTAAATCTATTCATAAAGAGGTCTGCTTTCATTGTCATCAGAAAAAGATCAACCATTTCCAGACGCATTGGTGAATTCTCAAAACATTTAATACGTACCGGATCAATTTTGATCCAAACGACAAGGATGGTACAAACGTTCACTCATTCCACCACCTCTCTGCTATGTACCAGAAAAACATCAACGTGATATAGCAGCATTGGAAAAACACCAGCTCTTACTCAACCAATGGATAACCAGTGTAATAATTCAAGCATCAGAAAGACAACAACCTCATATGCCGGCATCAGGGAAAACCAACCCTCTCCTCACTCAGCGGATAAACATTTGTGTTTTCCTCAAGCTTCAGAAACACATTGGCTTCATGTAGCTGTTTTGGATAAAAAAACATTCTTACTGAACCACTGGATAAACATCTGCATCTTCCCAAAGCATCAAAAAAAATATCAATCTTGAGTAACAGCATCTTGCAAACATCAACTCATGCTTCAATAGTGGATACATTTGGGCCTCTTGCCCAAGATTCGGATCAACATTAACCTTTAACAACTCCTGTAGTATTAACACTTTTCTCTGAGCGTCATGCAAAAGTCATCACATTTTCTACGCAGCTGATCAACGGTAACGTCTTTCTCAACTATTGAATAGCATCAGACTCTTCCCCAAGCCCTGGCTCAACAGCAACACATTCCCCAAATATCCAAAACATATCGATGTGGTCCCCACGCTTCAAACCAATGCCAATTTCATTCCCAAGTGCCGGATAAACATCGACCCCTTCCACAAGCATTGGCTCAACATCAAACCCTTGCCTAAATATTAGGTAACAAAAAACCTCTTCCCACACACCGGAGTAACATATCATAATATCAATCAATTCCCTGGATGTTAGGCCTATGACATCAACCATTTCCACAAGCATTACACCCAAAGCCATCCATTCCACAAAAATACAAAGGTTAGGAATCCATTCCTTATGCATCTGTCCAACATCACAGCAATCCACAAGACCTAGCTTAAATAGCATTCCCTCACTTGTGCATATGATCCACATTAACCCTTGATTTTGTATATCAGCTTCTGGCCATCAGATCAATGAAAACCGAGCCCCATTCTTTGCGTAAAGGTCAACATCTAACATCGAATGAACATCAACCTGTTCACTCAGGATTGGAGGAGTATTAACCCAGTCCCTGAGAACAGAAGAAAATCACCAACACTTTATCAAGGCATTGCATAAGCATCAATATAAACCCTTATGACTGGGCAAACATCAACCCTCGCCAGCAGCACTGCCCACGGAGTGAGGGATCCTTCCACACACACAGCAGAATAACCCCTTTTGCTTATGATGTATTTAGTTGCTGGGTCTCTTTCATCGTTTATAGCATGATTTGTGTTCTAAATCTGTAACCGGGCGGATTACACAGGTAGGTGATCCAGTGGGGAAGATAGAGTTACATATGTACTCTACTCATACACTGCACTGCTCAGCACTTTCATTAAAGAGCAACAGCTGTCACGTCTGCCATTTATGTTGTGTGTGGAGCTACAGAAGTAATCCCTTCACTATGCCCCATCCTCTCCGGTCAAGATTAGGTACTCAACACATACGTCTGCCTTTCTATAATGAGAAAGCAACCCTTTGAAAAATACCACTGCCTTATACATACGCTCATTCATATTTGTGGACCCCACATTTACAGTTTAGATGCTCTGCTTTTCTTCAACCTTCACACACCACCTAATCAATCTCCTATTACCCCAAAAGAACCTATGATGGATGAAAACATTGGTTGCAGGTTTTATTGTAGTTGACAATAATACACATCACCACTTGTGCGATAGAGCTTACCTGTTATAGAAAGTATTTAAATTGTCAATTGCCAGAGATGCTCCAAGATTCTAGCTTGGTGATGGTGTGGGTGAGCATTTTGCCTCTGAATTCAATTTTAGCAGCAGACAAATAACAACTGAACAACAAAAATAGGTAAACATTGATAGGTAATAGTATATGCTAAGTTACCAATGATTGTGTTATTTCTACACGTTAGCAAAATGCATCCATTGCGTTTTTCCCTGTCTTGGAGTAAGTATTCACTTTGATGTTGTAGAGATACCCGTGATTGCAGCTTCACTCACAGCAGACACTGTGATATTGTTGATTCTAACCCCAGTTTAATGAGCTATTCTCTTCATGTGTTTGAGTACCCTATTCCTTAGATTGCACTGCTATATTTTACCAAGCTAAACAGTCATTCAGTAGTTTACTATTGTCCATTGATTTTCCATCCAGAAGGTGCAGGCTGCTAACCACAACAAGGGATTGTCATATGTTGGCCAATGATACCTCTATCCACTCAACTCTAGCTTTTACATCACAGTTTATTGGTTCTGTTCCTTTTGGCATTAAATATCTTCCTCTTGAAACATAGCCTTCCACCTGACCACCACACACAGATGCCTGCACTCATGCATTCACAAAGGGCTCAAGTCCGAAAAAACAGAAGTGGGGGGAATAACCTAGTTAGGAAGTATGCAAGTGACATCACGGTGTGAGACATCATGGCGTGAAACCTCATGGCACGCAACATCACGGCGCATGACATCACAGCACATGACATCACGGCGCTTGACATCACAGGAATTGATATCATAGAAAGTGGCATCACAAGCCACGACTTTACAGGAAGTGGCATCACAGGAAACGACATCAGATCTAAAGCCCTCACATGTCTGTTTAGCAGGTCTATCATGTGTATATTTGAGTGCATTGCGAGGATAATACCACAGTGAGCTATGGAATATAATATATGTGACTGCTACACCTTGCAATCCCCCTGTTTTATGTAACACATCCTATACATTCATTTACAAACATATAATTTATTGTACATGTAATATGCATTGGAATGAGTAGTGCTATAGAAGAAAAATAGTGGTACTTAAATTATTTCAACACCTCCTCAGGGGTAGTAAGCTCAATATAAATGCAATTTGCTTTGTTTAAATACTGGGAAAGACCAACACATCTGATATTCTTCTAGTGGATGCATATCTCCTAAACAGGGACAGAACAAAGTGAAAAGCTGCCCCTCTTAAGTATGTGTGAATTGCTCACAAGGTGTGGGCCTTTGTTTCCCCTATGCTGCATTTGCTCCTAGGTGCGAGGCTTCTGACTGCTCCCAGCCAGGAGACTACAACAAAAGGAGGCCTGTTGACCCCTCAAATTTGTTATGGGCCCAGCGGGAGTCTAAAATAAGTAAGCCCCATCCCCGCCTGTACGTTGTTGCTTGTTGCAGAAGGAAAGCAGACAACGTGCAGGCGCTGCTGAAAGTGTCCTGGTGTTTGGAAATTACACCGGGACGAGTTCAGCACATTATTCAGCAGGTCCCAAATTCTTAGCAGGGTGGACGGCGTTCACCCTGTGAAAGAAGTGGGTGGACGCTGTCCACCTGCGTGTACCCCCAACTCGTGCCCTGCATGCACAAGTGTGTGTACACACAGACACACACACACACACACCTTCTAAAGCTCCCACTTCTTCTGTTACTATCCATTCTAGACCCAGTGTGTGGACACAATCCAACACTATACACTAAAAGGAAAATTGCACCATTTTCTTTATATTAGTGAGATTCTCTTTCGGTGCAATTTTAGAGTCATGGAAAAGACAGGAAATGTAAGAGTTTGTGGTGTAAGAAAATGAACGAAAGGCTGAGTCGTAAACAGATGAGAAGCAGACACTGTTTGGGCATACATAAGCTGATATACAACATATTTGCTGTTGTGAGAGTCAGCAACAGCATTGAGAGGGGCAGTGTTTTGTTGTGAGGAACATTTTCCTTTCGGTGAGATATTAACTTTTATTTGTACCACGGAATAGCAAACCTTATCACACATTTTGAAATGTGCACCAAAGTTTAGCAACTATTCTCATATATGTTTGTGCTATTTATGTGTTTTTAGCATTGTATCATATTTTATATTACAAAGATAATTCATATTATTTCACTTCAGTTACCACTCACACACATTAACACACAGTCACTAACTCACCCCACCAGACAGAACGCATATTGTACACAAAATCACGACACAGGCATACACACAGGTACAAATACAAACAAGCACACTGACACACACACATACAAGGACTGACAGATACCCACGAGTCCATGTGTGGATCACTGAATCCTGTGTACTTGCAGTCAAAATCATCTGTAAATACACGTGCCATTGAAGAACTCCTCCTCCACTGCCCTGATTTCCACGGATCCTGTACAGATCCTTGGATATCACAACAAAGGCCTGCTTTAGCGCTGGCAGCGCCTGGTGAGACTACCATTCTTTGGTACCCCCAATGACCTCCTTCTCCATGAACTCCCTCAGTACCACTCTCCAACAGTGCACCTCATCTCTCCATATCCTCTCTCTGACAAACATTTTTTTAATAGTGCTATTCACAGTTCAATCATATCTGTGGTGGGCATGGTACGTTCTTTGCATCCAGCACATTAACCCTCTGTGCTACTTATGATCAGCCAAAACTGCCACGAGGCAAAATTCCGATCTCTCACTAGTAGGACTATCACTAGAGTTATCTTAACGCTTTTCATTGTTGCCTAAAAACTGCTGGATGCACAAGGAGGTTAAAGTACTTTTAAACCAAAAGTTATGTTTTAAACACAGTGCCCCCCCACCCAAGTCAGCTCCGGGTGCGGCTGCACCGGTTGCACCACCCTCAAGCCGGCCTTGTAGTTTATGTCCACCGGGCCCTGCAGACCTATACTACTGAAAGACATTTATAACTTTGACTAGAAACGGTACCTGGCGAGCTTTCACTGAGGAATGGTGAGGATGTGGAGCAAGGGTACTCACAAACTTTCTCTCGGGGGCCAAATTTACAGTGTGGTTTGTGTCCGAGGGCCGCACCAGTGGGGGCGGGGTCAGAGGGGGAGGGGGAGTGGCTAGAGCAATAAAAAAAACGGTGACCATGATGTTGAACACAGGTCCCTGCAGCGGACACCTTCGTCCACTGAGCCACCAGACCCGGCATACACACATCTCTCTCTCTCTCTCTCTCTCTGTCTCCCTCCCTCTCTATCTCTTTCTGTCTCCCTACCTCTCTGTTCCTATCTCCCACTCTCTCTTCCTCTCTGTCTCCCTCTGTCTCTCTCTGTCTCCCTCTCTCTGTCTCCCTCTCTCTGTCTTCCTCTCTCTGTCTCCCTCTCCCTGTCTCCCTCTCTCTCCCTGTTTCTCCCTCTGTCTCCCTTCCTGTCTCTCCCTCTGTCTCCCTCCCTCTCTCTCCCTGTCTCTCCCTCTCTCTCCCTGTCTCTCCATCTATCTCCCCCTATCTGTCTCCCTCTGTCTCAGTCTCCCTCTGTCTCCCTCTCTCCATCTCCCTCTGTCTCCCTCTCTCTGTCTCCCTCTCTCTCCCTCTGTCTCCTGCCCTCTCGCTCCCTGTCTCTTCCTCTGTCTCCCTCCCTCTTTCTCCCTGTCTCTCCCTCTCTCTCCCTCCCTCTCTCTCCCTGTCTCTCCCTCTGTCTCCTACCCTCTCCCTCCCTCCCTCCCTCTCTCTCCTTGTCTCTCCTTCTCTCTCCCTCTGTCTCCCTCCCTCTGTCTCCTTCCCTGTCTCTCCCTCGGTCTCCCTCCCTCCCTGTCTCTCCCTGTCTCCCCCTGTCTCTCTCCCTCTGTCTCCCTCTCTCCCTCTCTCTCCCTCTCCCGCCCTGTCTCTCCATGTCTCTCTCCCTGTCTCTCCTGCTCTCTATCTGTCTCCCTCTGTCTCATTCTCTCTCTGTGTCTCCCTCTCTCTCCTTCCCTCTCCCTCACTCTGTCTCCCTCACTCTGTCTCCCTCATGCTGTCTCCCTCACTCTGTCACCCTTACTCTCTCCCCCTCTCCCTCTCTCCCACTCCCTCTCTACCTCTCCCTCTCTCTCTGTCTGTCTGTCACCCTCTGTCTCTCACCCTCTGTCTCCCTCGTCCCTCTGTCTCCCTCTCCCTTTTTCTGTCTCCCTCCCTTTCTCTCCCTTCCTTTCTCTCCTTCCCTCCCTCCCTCCCTTTCTCTGTATCCCTCCCTCCCTTTCTCTCCCTCCCTGTCCCTCCCTCCCTTTTTCTCCCTCCCTCTTCCTCCCTCTTCATCCCCCTCCCTTTCTCTCCCTCGCTGTCCCTCTGTCTCCGTCCCTTTCCCTCCTGCCCTTTCTCTCCATCCCTTTCTCTCCCTCCCTCTCCCTCTGTCTCCCTCCCTTTCCCTCCCTCCCTCCCTCTCCCTCTGTCTCCCTCTCTTTCCCACCCTCCCTCTGTCACCCGCTGTCATCTCACCCTGCCTGCGTGTGCCCGGGCTGAGACAGCTTCCCGGGCACACACAGCGGCACCCGAGCACTTCACAGGTCTTTAAAAGACCATTTGCATATTAATGAGGCTTTGCTGTGTTTCACCTCTTGGCCCCTGGAGCTCCACTCTGACTATCACTGGTCATCCGGCCCCCACAGAGCAGCAGAGTCTCTCAGAGTCGCGCTGCTGCAACCGTCAGTGTTTGCAGACACTCTTAATTTATTTATCTTTTAAAAACAAGGGTACGATGCCTCAAAGGTCCGCGGGCCACCAAGGAAGGCTTGCCGGTCCGCTGGCGGCCCGCGGGCCGTACTTTGAGTACCCGTGATGTGGAGTAACGGTCAAGGCAGCTGACTTTGTATTTGGGTAACCGTGTTCGAGTCTTGGCGTAGGCTCAACATCGTGTGATTCTGGGCATATCACTTAAGTTCCTTGTACTTACAAAAATAAATATGTCCTTGTGTAACGTATCAGGGGGCAGATCTACAAGAAAGTGCTGCAGCGCAGCACTGCAAGCCACTTTCAGAGCACAGGAATGCAACATATCTACAATGATATGCCGTATTCCTGTTCTCTACCCTGTGCTGATGCACAAACAGCTACCATGCACCAGCGCAGGCACCCTTGCACCATGGTGCAACGATGCCTGCGCCATGGGGAGATTGTTTTTGTGCGTGAAGGGGCACCTTCCTGCACAAAACCAATCACTACAGGCATTTTCCTCTTTTATTGCGTGCTGTAGAATGCAGCACGCGTTGATAGAGGAGAAAATGTGGATAAATTAAGACATTTCTCCTTGTTGCGCCTGGCTACGCCAGAGTGGCGTAGCAAGCTGACGCATTTCCAAGTTTACGATATCTCGTAAATCTGGAAATGTGTCTGGTTCAATGGCTGTTGCGTGGGAATACCCACAGCAACACCCATTGAACACCCCTTTCACGCAAACTTCTGCGTGTAAAGGGGCCATATTTACAAGGACAGGAAAAGCCACACAGGGTGGCTGTTCCTGTCCTTGTAAATATGGGGCAGAGAAATGTGCTGTCAGTGCGTCACAAAATGTGATGTACTGGCAGCGCAAGGTGCTTGTAAATCTGACCCCTGTGCTTCTGGGCAAATAACTGTGATTCTGATCAAATCACTTAATCTCCCCGTGCCTAAAATGAATGTGTGTCCTTATGTAACGTAACTGGTGCTATGTAAAGCGCTCTGATACCCGATTCGGTTAGGGTCTAGTTCGCGCTATATAAAACTCTGCAAAAAAAAACAAAAAAAGGAGCGATCGCACACATCAATGAATGTACACACAGAACTCAGTAGCACATACACTTTGTCGACTAACACTGAGACCAAACCTTTTAATGAATGCACGCAAACTAGTGTATTAACGCTAACATAAGAAAAGAACAACACACATTTAAAACGACCATTCACACCCTTCGAGCCCTAACAACACTCTACACCTGGGTGTGAGAGTCGAGAACTATCACGGGAAATGCCTGCTATTATTCTGGGTCTGTGACTGTAATTTACACCGTGTGCATGCATAGGTTAACCTGCGCAGCAACGGCTGCGTGGGCGGGCCCCATTCGCTCCTGGACGGGAGCGCTATTTGAAGCCATGGCTGTCAAAAGTCTCCCAAGGCCCTACAAGGATGTACAAGGAAGGGAAAAACACTGCGATGGCAAAACGCGGAGTGCAAAAGTTGGACTGTACAACACCCCAGCACCCACCGCCGCCCCTCGTGGGTCTAAAGTTTCTTAAGACAGCTGCTGAAACCCTTCGGTGCATTAACGGGCCTCCTTCTTCGGGGAATCCACCAGCATCATTGGAAAGTCACCTCCCTTTTTACTGAAATTCAACCCCAAGGAACAGAGTTAAGCCTGTCAGCAGAATAAGATATGAGCGCGAAGTGACGAGCCCGGAGGCTGGCGGGCCCCTGACACGCGCCTGTAACTCAAAGATATGCCGAGACCAGGAATACCCCAAAACAGACATCCCTTACAAGGTCGGCCGTCTGAGCAGCCCCAAAATAGCTCTCGAGGAGCCCGTCTTCGGTGTCGGCCTCATGTCCTCGTAACGGTGTCATTTCTTGTGAGAAACTTTACTTTAGGTCACACATGAGAGCTCTCCATATCAACCCCCTGCACATTCCCACTCACCGAAAGTGTAGGAAGTAACTGAAAGCTAACTTAAACACAGATTTAATGGACTGAATGAATTCTTTGGGGTACATTTATTACACTTGCAGCAGGTGCTGGCATGGGGGATAATAGCCAACATTTGCAGAGCGAATGATGAAAAATGAAACACGTCATGTGCATTGTGCTACTTTAAGGTAGTTTGTCGAATATTGATTTCAATGCACATTAAACTCTTGCAGAGGGGTCTGCACGGGGTCTGTGAGGAACGCGGAATTGGTTTAACGTATCTCACACATAGCACAGCTGTTGGGAGCAGCTTCGAGGTGCTACTGGTGATGTCCTTGGGTTCCTACAACACACTGTTTCCCTGGCTGCTGCCTGTGTGCTCCTGTGCTTCATCACATTCCACGTCAGTGGGACAGGTGAGGTCTCCTGTGCTTCATCACATTCCACGTCAGTGGGACAGGTGAGGTGTGCACGCCGCTGTTGGTAGCTTTGTGCTTCTTCACACACAAAGCATGTGGCTTCTTGTGTTCCTCGGTACCATGATGCGACTGTCAGCATTCATCTATCAATATATATTTCTTGCTGTCACACTTCCACGCTGTTATGATTATGTCCTAGTGTTTCCCATACATACACGGGTTTCTAGGTGTTCCTGGTGGTATGCTGCTGTTTATTGCACATAGAGTTCTGCATATGCACACACTCAAACACACACATACACACTGACTCACTCACTCACTCTACGGCATACAACATAACTGCAGGGCATGTCCGGCGCCACAACATCTCACAGCATAAGGGGAAGAGAGCAGAGCCCAGGTTATTGCCTGCATTTATGTGCTTTCACCTCTGATGACTTCCAGGTGTTCATTATTTTTTCAGGTAATGCTTGTTTTCCTATTCTTATTTATGTCTATTTCTACTTAACAAAGGTGGGGGGTTCCACCTATACTATGTAGGACTACGTTTTACTGATGTAAGCCTCAAACACACACACCTGAAAAATGAATGACTAGTGTTCACTTTACCTTCATATTCTGAGTTGTACATAACCCCACCCTCTGTCACTTAAGGGCTAGGGGACATGTATACCTACTACTAGGCATACATTTCTGCTGTTGTTTGTGATTTGTGGAGATTTGCTGAGTTCTGTACCCAGGCATAGGCATACATTTATATGCATTTGTACATTATATGTATTTGCATTTCTTTAACTATCTCTTAAACTAATGTCAATGTGATTCTGACAGAGTTGGTTCCCACACACCACTATTGTAAACATTAGAAAAAATTTACTCACTGGAAAACATCATCCCTTGCCTTATGCAATTATCTTTCTTGACATTTTAGTGAATTCTGTAGCCGTGGCATTGTCTTGTACACAGGCCGGCCTTAAGATACTTGACTGGAATCAGACTCCACCTCTTTCTGAAGATAGCAATCATACTGCCGTACTCATATCCAGACTCAAATTATTAAATGATATCTACAAATCCCTACCAGAAATTGAATAGGATAAGAATCTTGTGTACATATATGTATGCAATTTTCATAGCGCAAACTTACCAACAAAGCGTTTTACATAATGGGTAGGGCAGATGGGCAAAGAGGGGTGAACCATAACACACCTCTCATCTAACAATAATAATAGTAATAATAATAATAATAGCACTTGTAGAGCGCAACAGCTACCTCAAGCAGAGGTGACCCGGAGCTTCGCGGTCAACAGCAGGTGAGGGTGCTCCAACCGAGGTACTAGCATTGGCTCAAGAGCCAAGTCTTCAAGGTCCTTCTGAACTCTTGTTCTGACTTGATCAGGAGCATATGGGAAGGCAGGGAGGTCCACAGTCTGGCTGTCCCTACAGTGAAGGACTTGCCTCTCATACAGGACTTAGCAAAACAAGGTACACAGAGCAGGTGCTGGGAGTTATCTCATTGTGCGTTCTTGTAGGTATAGGCAGAGTCTATGCTTAAGATAGCCCGGGCCAGAGTCAGGGACTTAAACTCTATCCTTTTAGCTACAGTTGGCCAGTGAAGTTGTCTGATGTGCGGAGAGATGTGGTGACGGAACGGGACTTGAATTAATCTCAGCCACATTCTGTACCATCTTTAATCCATTAATCAGATAGGCAGGCAGCCCAAGGTAAAGACAGTTTGCGTAGTCCAGCCGAGATTTCTCAGTAGAATGGACTATGATCCTGCGACAATCTTCTGGCAATAGAGGCAAGAATTTCCTCAAACTTTTCAACTTCCCAAAGCATGAGGCTGATATATGACAGACTTGGGCCAAGAAAGAGAGGTTTGTCTCCCATTTGACACCCATGTGTTTTACTGTGTTTGCCATTAAAGGTGGCAATCCCATTTCTACTGGCCACCAAAGACCGGCGGCGGGAGGAGATGTCTGACCGAAGAACAAGACCTCTGTCTTGTCCGCGTTAAATTTTAAGCTGTTAGTATTTATCCAGCGTGAAATGTCCTTCAAACAAGCCCTAAATCTGGTAAACGAATCAGCAGAGTGATTCTTTAAAGAGAACACCAGCTGGGTGTCATCCACATAGGAGACTGCCTTCACTTCCCATGAAGCAATGAGAGAGAAGAGTGGCACCAGATAGGTGTTGAAGAGCAATGGGCTCGGGCCGAGCCCTTAGGCAATCTGCACCACAGTGGCTTAGGTTCCGATTGATGGGGTTGGAGAAAGACCCTTTGAGAGCGGTCTTTAAGGAAGACTGGATCCAGGACAGTACTACCCCCTGCAAGCCCAGCTGTTCGAGTCTGTCCAGTAGGATTGGGTGCGCAACCGTGTTGAATGCAGCAGACAGATATATAAGGACCAGCATTGCTGAAGCCCCTGCGTCTACTGTCATTCTTACAGAATCCACCACCTCCACCAGTGCAGTCTTGGTGCTAAATCCTGACAGGAAACCAAACTGAGTGTCGTGCAGGAAGTCATGACTTTCTATAAAATTCACGAGTTGGCGTTGCACCCTTGTTTACCGCATCTTCGCGGGTGCTGGCAGTAGTGAGATTGGGCGGTAGTTGCTAAGATCCATCGGGTCAGCGTTTGGCTTTTTTAATAGGGGCAGTAACAAAGCATGTTTCCCAATATAAAGTAAAATGCCGGTGGAAAGCAAGATTTTCCAAATGTGATTTAAAATAGGGTTAATCAAACGAGCCAATGTCCTAAACAACTTCGGGGCGCTCGGTGTGCAAAAAGCAAAAAGCAAAAGTGCAAGCCTACAGTGTAAAACGAATTTAGGGATTTAAAAAAATAGTCAGAATACAGTAATTTTAAAACAGCATTAGATCCACCCTGCAACACGCAGAGGTAAACTTCACCGTTGTACTCACCCCCTCACAATGAGCCCAAACAACTCTGTATCACAGTTCAACTACAATCACCTGCAACCGCAATCGAGATCTCAGTAGCACATACCACCTCACCCCAGCGCTGACATCTTTGCACTGGCTCTGGTCAACCAATGCACTGAGTTCTCGACCCCTTGCCTCACCCACAACGTTATTAATAGAGCAGCGCGTACTGATGATATCTTACTGTTGCCCTTCTATGTTACCAGCCAAGCATACGCCAAATGTCAGCTTCCCTTAACCTGCTGACTATAACCCAATTACAAGATTGGGGGTGCATATCACGTCACCAAGGCGTCTAATTTCTGATTGTAAACACTGTGACTGAAGTTGTGGAGAGTGGTGGGTGGTGCAAACTTTTCAATGCCAGTAGCAGCCTTAGCCACTTTCTACTTTCTCATTTTATTTCTTACTGTATAACATCCCTCCACAATTAATCTGATATGGTTGCAATGCTGGGTGGGCATCAATTAAATACATTTTAACAAATAAAAAGAATACAGCCACACAGTCCTGATACAGTGCATTGTATTGTAAAACTGGTCACGTCACGTGCTTTCAATTGTCCATTCATGTATGATTCTGATTTATATATAATTTAAGAGCATTAAGAACACATACCAGCCACTGTATCCTTAACCCTTTGCTTGGACCACAGCCTGTCAAGTAATACCTTTTTTACACACTTCCCAATGAAAACCATTGCACTACTTGTTTTTGATCACAGGCCATGTTGAGGTGTGTTATGCAATTTTGGATTTCCAAAATTTCAACATCTCTCTCAAGAAAAGTCCTTAGACCCTAACTGAAACGCACATGTCTACTTTTGTTTTGCCTCAGTTTACTAGGCTGAAAAAAAAGAGGGCAATATTTTCGGTTTGCACTGAAGAGAAAAAACATCTTTGACACAGATCACAATGAGGAGACAGTAGTTATTCTGAGAACAGAGGAAGATGGATTGCATTTTAGGGCAGCAGCAGAATTTTGTAGAAGATGGTAGCAGTACAGTTGTTTCTCTGTTAGTGCCAAAAATAAAACTTGCTAATTTGACTAGTCTCACATAAACAGGGAAGCTTTGATATGCTAGAACCATGTAATTCCATTTACCAGAACTCTACTAAGCTGCCGACAGCCTTCCTGCTAGGCCCTGCTGCAGCCATACACCATTAATACACAAGGGCTGACTGCTATTGCATTTACTTCTAATGGTGGATGTAACTCGTGTAATTTAGTGTAGCTAATCACGCAGAATTACCAAAGAATTCAGTGAGATTGCGCATATTTGCACGAGAAGAGTAACTCTGCGCTTAGAGATATTGCTTAATGCAAAAATGCCCCCTCGTGTTCAAATTGGGTGCAAAAATCCATTTTGTGCTACGAAATAGTGCTAAATGCAACAGAACACAGATAGCTCTCATGGTAGGATTTTTCTCAAACTTGTTGGCTTTTAGCGCTATTGTAATAGTGCCAAATACCTCTTGCACCCAAAATGGGTGAGTGAATGCATCTTTTGCTAACAAAATAGCCCTAAATGGGCTCTTGGGGTAGGTTTCCCCCAACCATCTCTCAGAATTTAGCACTAAATGCAGCAGAACCAGTGAGTGCTGTAGAATTTATTAGGATTTCATTACTTAAGCAGGAGTAAGCACATTATTAACAGTAATTCAGCATCAAAGTTTACCTCAGAATTACGAAAATTACTTCGATTTCGCCGGCGTAATTACAATTCCGCCCAGGCCTAGTTATTCCATTACTTGGAGGCATTTCATAAGGTTGTATGAAGTAACAACGCATTCCGTTGCAATGCATGCCTTTACCACGCATGTGTTACAATGGGAATGTCATTACCACGCATAACTTTTACCATGAACATGCCTTTACCAGGCAGACCTTTACAACGAATTTCGTGGTACAACCATGCTAGTAAGGGCATATTCATTCTAATGGTTATCTCAGACCCCTGCCCCAAGTTCCATTACTGGTACCTTGCACCCTCCCACCTCCAGACCTCAGATCCTTTTTTTTTAAATACCCCTCCCCTGTTCTCTGTGGAACCCCCTGACATCTGGCCCCCAATCATTCTTAGAAACAACCCTTCACTGCCCTGAACCCTAAAGAAAGTCCCCTGCACTACTCTCCCATCCACTAACTCATCTAACAAATACACCGCCTGATTCACCCACCCCAAAACCCTTCTAACAAATACCCCACCCCTGCACTGAACCCTAAAAAAGGACCTCTGCGCGATTCCCCTTTCCCTAAACCCTGCTAACCAATACCCCTCCCTGCTCTGATCCCTAGAAACAGCAGCTTGTGCGACCCAACCCCCAGCCCTTTATTTAGTCAAATATTAATGTATCTATTATGTAAAATCCTCCTTAACTCTTCACGATGCCTCCTGTCCAAGTTCTTCTGAGTCGCGGTTCACGTGGCAAAGAGGAAGTGGAAGGGTCTTTCCGTTTCCTCTAACAACGTCGATAGCCTCCACCACCCTTACCACGCACATACCTTTATCACACATGCCTTTACTACGTATCTCATTGTAATAGCATTCGTGATAAAGGCTGTGCATGGTAACAGTGTTTACCCGTCACACACATACCTTTACCATGCATACCTTTACAACTTAATTCGTTGTGAAGGTATGTGTGGTAAAGGCTGTGCGTGGTTACCACACATGCGTTGTAATGCATGCGTGGGTAAGGTTATTTGTGGAAACAGCTGCGTTGTAGTGGCTGTTTCTCATTTCATAATACATATTGATAACCCTTTCTATCACATTATTACTACTAGTGTGTGAAGTTAAGCATGTGATATTGCTGTAACCTGTCTGTGGACAGTTCCTGTAAGCCATAAGTAGCTGAGCAGCAGCATTATTGTATAAATTGGTAGGACTTATTTAGGAATTGTTTAGCTCAGCTTCTATGGTCTCCAATACATGTACAACTTTAGATTTTTTGTTTGAGAACCGCTGCACTCCTTGGTAACATATGATAGTTGACAGAGTAAGGTCAGTAGTCTAGTTTATAGGTGCTTAGGAGGTCACCTTCCTGGTCCAAAAGGTGCATATAGAATAAGAGCAGTGTGAGCCTTACAGGAGGTAAGGACGAATCCTAGGCACTCTGATGGGCACTATTTGTGCGTGAATATATTCAATAAAGTTTTGAATTCAAAGGTGAACGTAATTTAAGATTGGTTTATTTCAACAATCTGTGTTCATGAAGGTATTCAGTTAGTCACAATTCAATGTTTCATCAGTCATATTCTAGTCATATGATCCATGAATTTTAATTCTTATAGTTTCTTGCAAGGTTATACATTCAAAGTAGTCCCCGATGCATTTCGTGCTGGGAAGCACTTCTTCAGGGGGAATCTAAAAAATAAGAGGAAACCATATGTAGGGCGCTGATACAGGAGTCCCAAAGCCACAGGGTAAATAACTGAGTTGGACTGTGGTGAATGGTAAACGGTACCGAACTTAAACTGTGCAAGAGGATGAGAACCCAGAGTGGGTTCATCATAGGACGTGAGTGATAGGACGATCCAAACGTAAGGATAGCATGCCATCATATTGTGTAAAAAAGCAGTAGTCCGAGGTCAAGGAAGAATGAAAGAAAACTCATGCAATACATCTTACACCACAGCTACTTCAAAACACCGACCGGCAAATTCTACCAACAGCTATCAGGAGTCGCCATGGGCAACTGTGCGGCTCCTGCATATGCAAATCTGTTTATGTACTCATTCGAGATCAAACATGTATTGAATCACCAACTGTGGCAACCACACATACACGCCTATTACCGATACATCGGTGATATTTTTCTAGTGTGGACAGGTAATGAGATCCAACTCCATCAAGCCAACTCAGTTATTTACCCTGTGGCTTTGGGACTCCTGTATCAGCGCCCTACATATGGTTTCCTCTTATTTTTTAGATTCCCCCTGAAGAAGTGCTTCCCAGCACGAAATGCATCGGGGACTACTTTGAATGTATAACCTTGCAAGAAACTATAAGAATTAAAATTCATGGATCATATGACTAGAATATGACTGATGAAACATTGAATTGTGACTAACTGAATACCTTCATGAACACAGATTGTTGAAATAAACCAATCTTAAATTACGTTCACCTTTGAATTCAAAACTTTATTGAATATATTCACGCACAAATAGTGCCCATCAGAGTGCCTAGGATTCGTCCTTACCTCCTGTAAGGCTCACACAACTTTAGATTTTTCCACCTTGCCAATTCCATCTAGCTTCTCTATCAAAAATTGTGCCTCAGAATATAATTAGAACAGAAAGGATGGACAATTAAATGTTCTTACATACTATAGATATTTTAAACATGAAAGCCATGTGACAGTACATAATATACGTGGTTCTATAGCCAATTTTTAATTTGTTTTGCCACCATTTTTGCCACTCATTTTGGGAAGGGCGAACCTCACCACACATGCATATGTTAGGACTACCTTGCACACTACGAAAGCATAGGAATATTTCATTAGTGCATCTTAAGATCATCTTGATTTTTAAATATTTATATTTTGTTGAGGGAGCTGTGTGGACAACTACCCTAATCTAAATGGGGCATGCTCTCTCCACTAAGGATATTTTAAGGAAGGCCTTTTTGCCTCACTTCATTCAAATGACCTGCATCCTATGACATACTCTCCACAAACACCCTCCCTTGTCTCTAATCTTTAAAAAGGTATGAGTCCAATAGCAAATCTTGTTGAGCATTAAGATTTTCACCAAAATGTATCCAGACTTTAAATATTTGGTGCTTTGCTGCTACATGTATTATTTTGTTTCTTTTATATCTCTACAGAAATTCAAGGATAAAAAGTCTTATCATTAAATCACTTTTTTTACTTCCAGTATTTTACAGTTCTCCTTGATATTGATCTTGAAATGTGGCTCTAAAATGGCACAATCTCATTATAGGGGTTAGGAGTACAAGAGGAAAAAGATGGCAAAGATCAATACTTTATGAACTTTCAATTTCCATTGTGTTACATTAGCAAACACGGAATAGAGTGTATGTAACTTTTGACACAGCCTTATTGTTGATGATGCCAAAGGTAAAATAACAGATAAAATTGGCAATTATTTCTGGTGGAACCTGAAGTCATGTGCAATGACAAGAGCAGTGCATGATTCAAGTTAGAGTTGTGTGGATTCCAGCGTTTTTGAGGTTTTACAATATAAAACGTAATAGTACTTCAAAATCAGTTTTTAAAGGTAATGTAAAATTGCTCTTTCACTAGGCTCAGCCTGATTGACAGAATAGCCAAAAGGCCTGGCAAATTCTATCTGCACTTGTTGGCACATTAAATTTGACCTATTACTTTTGCCAATGATAGGTGCCCCAAGAGTGATCAGCACACACCTGCAGCACCATAAGCGGTTACCTAGCTATTCAGAGCTTAAGAGGAGTAACTGCATTAAATGGCACTTCAAAGTAACAGTGATTTCATTTTGAAAATATTATATAATATAACATGAAGTGCTGCCTACCTTAGGGGACTGGATTTTTTTCTCTCTGAAAGTGCTATATTTAAGAACATCCACAGTGGACTGTAGTGGCACCTACAACCAGCAACACTGTAGAAGGAACATAATAATATATGCATCCCCCAACATGTAAGAAACCAAACATTTCACTGAAAAACAGCTGAGCAGAAGTAAGACCACGTGGCACGCACAATGAACAATACTGAAGATCTAAAATACCACATATAACCAGAGACATAGAAGAATGATAATAATAATAATAATAATAATAATACTGATGCTTGTATAGCGCGAACAGCTACCTCGCAAGGAGGTGTCACAGTGGCATATACAATCTTTGTAATGTTCACACCAACAATGAAAATAAACTCCATGACCTAATATTGGGAATGAAGTGGAAGCCTGAGTAAAGTAATGACATGGCTCATCCAGTGCTTAATTTGATCCGGTGGTGTCCGGTGCTCGGCACTGGCACTTATGACAGCTACCACCTGGTGGCACTATTTGCGTAAGTTAGAGATGAGCAGAACAATAGCTGTTTGTTAATTCAATAGATATTTAAAGCAATGAATATCTGCAATCCAACCCATTAATATAGCTTTGTGGGCCTCGAATAGTCGGAGTTGTCACACATGTAGCAGTGGGATGGTTAGTAGTTGTGTTGTACTGTCCTTGACAGAGCTGGCAGTGGCAATGGGTGGTGCAAGCTGCAGTGGCCTCCTGACGAGGGCCCTGGCACTTATGATGTGTTTTTACAAATTTAGCACTGGGCTCAACAAGAAAAGAATGCAACTGCTGAAAATTTGTTAGATGCTATTTTAAAAGAAAATCTTTTTTATATATGGTACTTTTTACCACACATATGACACATCGACAAAATATAGAGCACTTACGTATCTAATTTTTAAATCATATTTTCTTTTTGCTTATAATGCAAAATGTATTTCTTTTAGTGGGGAAGTCTTATTTTGCTTCACTCACCAGACAGTCCCTGCAACATGCCAAAACAATGCACCTCATGCATTACAATAGAAGCACTTTATCGAAGGTGGAATAAAAAGCACAGCAACAAAAGCTATGATAGGCAGCTGCACTGCCAAGACAGACATTATAGAGGCGTATGTATTTGTTTTGAGATGGATTCTGCATTCACTAAATAGTCACTGGCACAGGCTGAAAACAATGCTCCTCATGAACTGCAAAGAAGCACACGGAGCAGGAGACTGATACTCTACCACAGCCAATTGCCTGAGGAGAAAGATATTTACTTCTCTGAATACCACTGTATTTATATTACTTAGAAGAGTGGTGATTAAAGCTCTGGCAGACAGCTATACTTTTAAGACAGACCTAATGACTGCTCTACCTTAAACTTTACATTCCCCTTGAATAACTCCAATTGAAACCATGTTCTCCTTCTGGCATACTTTCTGTACTGATAGCAGATTATGACATAGATGGACTATGCACAGTGCAAGGCTGCACGTGGTGCCATGTGTATCCCAGACCTATATTGAAAACTGTAGTGTAGTTCCTATATTCCCAATAGGCTCTGCGCATTGGAATATTATATCCTATAGATTTGACGTAGGACTGAGGTCTACTAGGTCTCTATCGAATATACTAGACTTAATTGTGGGTTCCAGCTAGCTCAGAGATGACTAGAAACTTTCTCGAATACACAAGAAGGGATTAGTTTCTGATAACCGCTTCAACATGACAACGTTGTTTCCCAAGAATAAGAAATGTATCTCTAGAGTCGCGGAAACAATAGATAGTTATTTTACTCAGTCAATCGTGCATGCTTCGTTTCACCAGAGGCGCAGAGAAATAGAGAGACGGGCGTTTTCAATAAAAAAGTATTTATTTAACAGTCTACTTTCTCAAGCAAAAGAAATTAACTGCTACAATCGTAATACTGCTTGCGAAGTACAATGTGTACAGTATGAAGAGGATTATAAAATAATACTGTAAAAGCATGATGTGGTTTCAAAGTCATAAAATACATAGAATACATACATTAATAAATAAAGTCTAAAAGTACTCAACTGGTGCTTCTAAAATACGCCTACCCCGGTGTACCTAACCTAGGTCTAGTACGAGGGAAGAAGTAAGTGAGATGTAGCTTAGTTTCAGAATTCTTTGGCAAGAATCTATCCAAGAATTCTTGAAGGGTCTAATCAGCTCCGTACCTTGGTTAAGAATGAAGGAGGTCTGGTATCTCTCTCTCAGGACTCGATTTCCCTACAACCCCCAAGGGTAGGTTGGAAACACTGTAGCTGGATTTCTCGGCAAGAGAAAAGACAGGGTCTCTCTCAGTGCGTCTGCTGGAGGGTCAGCTTCCTTCGGCACTTGCTGTGGTGAGATGCTTCGGGCAAGTTGATAGTCGAACTGCTCCAAACCACTGTGTGTTTGCCTGGGCAAGTGTGGGCATATTTATACCTTAAAGGTGCAGAGATTGACGTAAGGTTGGACATAATAACGTCATCAAAGACTCAGTTCTTTGAAAACTTCATGAGTTCTTGGATAACCAATATTTAAGCAGGGGGAAGTCCCTGACTGCGTTTTTTCCCAAGAAATCGTTGTGGATTTTCGGACCTAGTGGAAGTAGCCATGCCGTATTTGGACTGCATAGGCTAAGTCTAAATATGGTTAAGATTTCTATGCCTATATAAGGATAGGGTGATTTATATCTATATATGGGCATGAATCGGGAAAATTACACTAGGGTCCTAAAACGCTACACAACAAAACATGATCAATACATCAGTACAAAACCATTCAAATAAATAAATATCTTTAAAGGGGCTTTTCACCATTCAACAAGCATATTGATAACCCTTCAAAAACCTTGGCACAACGCCTATGAATCTTGCAAGTTCAGCAGTTCACATTTGCTGAGCAATGTTATCTCCCTCTGCTCATGACCTCATACATGATATCACACATGATAACCCAAATTACTTTATCACTGACCTTACTTCTAAACACATATATAGGTCTAGAAAGTATATGTGTGTAGTGTTGTTACAACTACATTGTAGTGGAATGTTCATCACAGCATTACTGTATTGTTCGCTTTTAAATATGAAATACTTACTGTATTATTGACTTATTGATTTTCTAAGTTCAATAAAGAAAAAAACAGGAAGATTGTGTGTTGCAGTATTTTTGAAACATTTCTTGTGCATCTTGTGTTTGACGAAATAGTTTCACATTTCAGGATTTATTTGAACTTTCTATTCTTAAAGATAAAATATAATTATGGATAAGGCATAAATAATATGCTTAACCGCTCTCCTCATCGGGCACAAAGGGTCTGGAAAGGTAAAACCATTTATTGTGATTTTAGGGTTGCTCTGTCATAGGGTAAGAAGCATGTAAAGGAAAAGTAGTGGAAGCTCAGCCTAAACGACCATCCAGGTGACAAACAATGACAGGAATAAAAGCACCCTACAGCAGTATTACAGAATGGACACAAAGCAGAATGTACTGCCACTAACAATGGACAGGAAGTATGAGGGAAAGGAAAACAGTATAGTGCAAGGCTTTGCAAGGATAGCACCACAAAATAAATGATTGTGGTGAAAATGGAACCTCAATAAAAAATAGTTAAGATAAGGTCTCGGCTCTATGACATCATTCTTACAGCAAACATTGTACAAATACTGGAAATGAGGTTCCTTGGGCTGAAGGTGTCCTACTCTTTAACAAGTAAGTGTAGCATTAGTGAAATATATCGGCAGTTTTTTCTGAACAGAGACCACAGCGGAGAAAAGTGTAAAGTTCAGAGATTGGCTGTGATCTTGAGATTACCAGTCGTGCAATGCTGTGTTCACAGGCAAAACTGCAGCAACTCAGTAGTCAGCTTGTCACCAATGACTCAGTGAAATGTATTGTCCTGGTGTGGCAACAACAAGCTTGCATTGATGAGTTGAGTTACAATCAGTGAGATCTGTAGCAGTTACTGCCTGGGCATTTGTAATTGTTGCCTCTTGTTTCAATTCATGTCCCTGCACACATTTACCACCTGCTTTGAGCAGTATTTTAAAGCTAAAGATGAGTCACCATACAGAACCCTTCACCCTTTAGTGGCTTGATCAGGCTAAGCAGCACCCATCCTCCCATTAGCAGCCGCGGCCCGTGGAGGGAGTTCTGGTGGGGCAGAAAGGCGGGCGGGGGAGGGGCAAGGTGGGGGGTGCTTGCTAAAAACTAGAATATGGATACTTGTAAGTAAGTAAACAATTCAATTAATAAAATTTTGTAGCGCGCACTGCATCGCATTTCTGCCCTACCGGAACGCCCTCCACAGGCCGCGGCTGCCCATTGGTGTCAGTAAGAGTGTTATACTACTTTCTGCCCTGGTCGTTTCCCTACACTCTGTAAATATTGACCACTATTGAAATTTTTCAGCACACAGCAAAACTAACAATACCTAATTTCCAAGCATTTAGGGCCTGATTTGGATCTTGGCAGATGGGATACTGCATCAGAACAGTGATTGATATTCTGTCCGCCGAAATATAAATCCCATAGGATATAATGAGATTTATATTTTTGCGGACAGGATATTCGTCACTGTTGAGATGGAGTAACCCATCCTCCAAGATCTAAATCAGACCCTTATTTTCTTACCTCTTCAGATAAAGCCATGTCTGCTACCTCTTCTAATTAGTTCATACCATGTGGCAGGGGTTTTCAAATGGCTTTCTTATAACTGGTGCTGGTAAACCAACAGCACTAAGGTCCCATTATAACACCCTATAATGCATAACTTCAGTTTGGGAATAGCAAGGAAAATAATTGAAGGACTCATTTTAAGAGTAATTTAAAATCCAAATTAATATTCAATTCAGATTTCATAATATTTTTTTTTATTACACTTTTAGAAGCTTGTCATTTTCCTGCCTGAGTCAAACACAACTTTCTCCTAATGTTAAGTGTCACCTGACTGTTAATGGTGAGATGTGTATTGCTCCCATACCATGGACAAAGAGCTTGGGTGGGGGAAGATGCTTTTCTCATTGAGAGGGATGCCCTGGGGTCTGTGCCCAGCCCCTTTCAGAGCTTCAAAGGAAGCCTACCCTTTCACCGGCAGATTTAGCCCACACCTAAGCCTGCCTCCCTTTTGCTTTAACAAAATAATGGAGTAGTTAAAGCGCTAACATTTTAGTTAGTTCTCCATTGTATAAAATGAATTTTCACTCCTTGGTAAACACAGCCTTAATAGTAGGCTGTCTTTGATATGGTATTACTGTAATAAGTGACCTATGGCTACCAGTAGCAGGTAGGCTGCCCGCACATTTTGGGGTGACTGCCACTGTATCCGCAATCCCTTGTGCCATGCAGAGATTACTGCCGGTGATGATTGCACACTATAGGGGAGACTCATAGGGTTGCTTTGCATAATCTTGCTGCTGGTATCATCTTCTTCTTCATCACCACCTTCTATCATTTCAACTGCTTATTTTCTCTTACCACAAGCAGCTATGTTTTTAAGGTTGTCTTCACACATGTTTGTTTGTTATTTTTTCAGATAGAACAATTGGCCCCCAGTCCCACAATGCCTCCTGACTTACCACAAGCAACTTTCTTGTGGCAAATGGAGCATTTTGTGATGGGTTCCTCATGTGGGCTAAGTGTAAAGAGGTCACCAAATTGGGAAGAGAGCTTTCTTATTGTGCCAAAACATGAAGAACTGTAGTTATAGCTGGGCAGATTAGTTGCTTGTCTTTCTATAGAGTATGCTCCAACTGTCATAGGAGTGGTTTTGTGGCTATAGGTTACTGGGGTTTTGCAAACTTGGAAGTAGGCGTGTTGGTAGAACCACTTGACTCTGAGCAGGTTGATTAGAACTGAGCTGTACCTCCTGTGTGCCACTCTCCACATTGATAATCACTAGCTCATCATCATCACCTTCCTTACAAGGCTTTCAGAAGCTTCCTTTTCCTATGTCTCTTGTGGCGGGTCTCAGACTTGGCCGGGGTCCAATCAATGACCAGATCATCAGCAAGGGGGCTTGGAGAAGGGGATTGCTCTTTCTTTTCCTTACTGGAAATTATGAAGCCAATGGAGAAAGAGCAGTCTCAACATCTTGCTCAGCAGGAAGCTCAACCTCCTGTTCTGCTCCTACTTATCTGTTGCTGGCTATAGCCCTTACAGTTGACTACCCTGCGATGATTCAGTTTGCTACTGAGGCAATTCTATTTCTGATGAAATGCTCTCCATGACTGTAGTCACTGAGAGACACAAGCGTAGGTTTTGGTGGCAGTGCCATCGATGCAGAAGTGATCCTCCTCCCAGCCTCTATCTGCCCGAATTAGGACGCAGCAGGTACATCATGTTTCCTGCAAAAAGATGAGGGCTTGATGCCAGTGGTGACAGCTAGCTTCTTCTTCTCCTCATTGCCCACTTTCTTGGTAGGAACCTCCTTCTTTCGGGCATTCTTCTTAGCAATAGTAGTTGGTATTTAACAAGTGCAGAAGAACTTAGCAGAGGAGGGCTCAGGTGTCACTATCAGCTAAAATGCACTCTTCACTCTGTCTCAATTCATGTTTCATGTCTTGCGCGCCTGCATTCACCTAAAAATAACGAAAAGCAGGAAGTCAGTGAAACGTGCACAATCTGAACCTAGCCAATGTAACACAAGTGAAGTAATCAACATCATCATAAATGCTTCACAATATTGTATTCAAACGAATATAATAAATATATTTCTAAAGAAATTACACAGAAAAAAAATTGTTTCTGTCCTTCCAGGGCCGTGGTGACTCCTACGGGAGGCAGTGGATGCAGTGAAAAATTGAATATGTGAATCCCGTTATTACTGGTGTCTATCCAGGGCCCATGGCACTTCAATGGAGGTTGCAGGAAAAATATATTAAATGAGCTAAACACAAATCTGGTGCCCTTTCAAGGCCTTTGGGAGACGGGGGTGCAGGGAAAATTCAAATACATAAACTAAGTGATTGCTGGTGCCCATCCTAGGCCCATGAGAACTCACAATTGAAGGCAGGCGATGTACATGTATGGTAGGCAGGCAGGCAAAAATTTTATAAATAAAATAATTGCTAGTTGTTGAAAATGACCATCTTTTGTGTGTTATTCCCCCAGACGTTTGCCTTCTTTTGCTGAACCTGTCTTTGCTGGCCATAGGAGTCTGCACGCTTCACTCCTGCTAACCAGTGGTAAAGTGTTTGTGCTCTCCTCTCTAACATGTTAAAAATGACACATCCCTAAATAGCATTTAATTTACTTGTGTAACCTAGTAAACTGTACCACATGTACCGAGGGCATGTAGATTAAAAGCTACTAGTGGACTCCAACACTCATTATACTACCCACTAACGTAGCACTCTAAAACATGTCTACACTCTACCATCCGGCTACTGACTGTCATTTGGTATCCGGTACGACTATCCTGCCCAGGGGACTCTACGACCATTCTCCCGTCTCCCTCCGCCTCGGATTTGCCCCGACGGGCCCTCGACCTGTATGGCGCCTCAATGCATGGTTCCTGCAAGACCCTGTACTGGTGGACACGTTAGAGCAGGAGCTCACCCACTACTTTGCCACCAATGAGGGATCGGTTTCCTCGCCTGGCACCCTTTGGGAGGCTGGCAAGGCTGTGATTCATGGGGTGGCTAGGGGACTTGTCCACGCCAAACGGGCGGACCGGCTCGCCCGGCTTGTGGAGTTGGAATCCCGAGCTGCCAAACTAGAGGCTGCGTTGGCTCTCGCTGGCCGTGAAGACCCCACTCGGCAACTGGCGTTGATTCGAGAGGAGATCCGCCAAATCTCACTAGACTCGGCCCAAATGTTGTGGCGCGGGTGTATGACTGGGGCGATAAAAATGGCAAGCTCCTTCACAACCTGGTCTCCTACCCCAAGATCCACCGGATCATTCCTGAAATTCAAGCCTCGGATGGCACCCTTCAGGTAACCTCCGCAGCCATAGCTGACACCTTTGCAGCATTCTACGCTCGCCTCTATGCAGAGTGACCAGCTGACGCATCCTTAACTTCCCTCTTGGGTGGTGCTGATACCCGTCTCCCCTCCCTCGCTCCTGAAGCTGCAGAGGCCCTTGAGAAACCCTTCACCCTCGACGAAGTCCGAGAGGCTATCCCCCTCCTTCATTCCGGTAAAACACCTGACCCGGATGGGTTTCTGCAGGAGTACTACGTCACCATCCGAGATATCATAGCCCCTCAACTTTTGGGCCTGTACGACAGGTGGTGGATACTGGCTCCTTTCCCCCCCGAATCGGATTTGGCCATGATCGTGGTCATCCCCAAGACCCAACCGCCTTCCACGAACTGTGCAGACTTTCGTCCCGTCTCTCTTATCAACAATGAAATTAAACTCTTTGCCATGATGCTGTCCCAGAGGCTCAAACCCCACCTACAAGATCTGGTCCTCCCGGACCAATGCAGCTTCATGCCGGCCAGGGGCACTCGCCACTGCATCCGCCGCCTTCACCTCGCCTTAGCCCACCGGGCCCGACTAACCCCATACTTGGCCCTCCTCTTTCTCGATTTCGAGAAGGCCTTTGACGCGGTGGGGTGTGCGTACTTACTGGACATGCTGGAGGCGATGGGGTTCGGACCGATGTTCCGCTGATACATTGGGGTCCTCTATGCCAACCCTCAGGCCCGAGTGCTGGTCAATGGTGCGCTCTCGGAGGTATTCTTGATCTGTAGGGGTACGCGCCAGGGGTGTCCCCTCTCCCCACTCCTATTCGCGTTAGCAATGGAGCCACTGGCGACACTCATCCTACAGGAACCCCTCGTCCAGGGCTGGGCCTGGAACGAAAGCCACGTAGACAAAATAGCCCTCTACGCTGACGATGTGTTCCTGTACCTCGCGGACCTGGCGACCTCGGGCCCCAAATGCCTGCACACCCTCATGGAATTCAAGAGGGTCTCCGGCCTTCACCTCAACGCGGCCATGTCCACCCTGCTTCCGTTGCATCCTTCTCGTGACTGTTTTGACTGGCAGTCGACCATCCCCCTCAGACATCACTCGGTAAAGTACCTGAGGATATGGGTGGCCCTCCTACCAGAGCTGAAATGGGCACTGAACATTACCCCCCTGGTGACTCGGATGAGGTCGGACCTTAAAAGATGGCAAACCCTCCCCCTTAACCCCCTGGGGCGCAGTGCGTTGTTTAAAATGATGGTCCTCCCCCACTTCCTGTATGTCATGCAAAACGTCTCCAATACCCTCTCTCACTCCTGGTTCCGGGGACTCGACGGGCCCTGTCCCGATTTCTTTGGAGCGGTGGACGGCCGCGGGTCTCTCTAGCCCATAGTCGCATTCCCTCCTTTGACGGAGGCTTGGGGGTGACTTATCTCTACCTCTACTACCTCGCCACCAAGCTGATAGTTATACACGACTGGTACGCGGGCGGCTGGTCCGACCCAGCGTACCGCTTGGAACTGGAGGATGTGGACTTCTCTCGGATCCAGGCATTTTTGTACAGTAGCCCGGTGCCCCAAACAATGGCACTCATCACCAGGATGGTCCTCCTGGCTTGGTGCGCCGCCCTGAGTCACACGGGGTGGGATTGTAAACTTACTCATCAGACGCCTCTCTGGCACGTCAGATGTCATCCTTGGCCGGATTTCGCAGATGGGACCTCATCGAGTTGTCGGTCCTTGGAGATGTCTGGGTGGGAGACCATATCCGTGCCTTCACCGACCTGCAGCAGCGCCATGCCCTCCCTCATGCACAACACTACCGATACCTGCAGCTGCGCCATGCCCTCTGTGCGCACCTCCCCTCACCATCCACCTTCCCAGAGTTTAGCCCGCTAGAAGCGCAGCTGTTGATGGGGAATCTGGGTAGGGGGGGGCATCTCCCGCATATATCATTCCCTTGTAAATAATGGCCCTGCGTCCTTGGAGCAGCTTTGCACCCGGTGGGAAGGATGGGCGGGCCCCTTGGAGGAGGCAGATTGGAGGGATGCCCTGATGGCTCCATGCACTTTGACCACGTCCTCCAAACTGCGCCTAATCCAGACATATTTTCTACATGCCGCTTACCTCACTCCGGAGCGCCTCTTCCGCGCCCGCCTGCGTCCCTCCCCAGACTGCCCAAGATGTGGCTTCTCCCCTGCTGACTTCAATCACATGACATGGCTGTACCCGATATTGGAGAGGGTCTGGAGGGGGGTGGAGCGGGAACTCACACGGACCCTGGGTTGGGAGGTGCCCCATGACCCATTGCGAATATTGTTGGGGATCTTTGAGGGCCTGGATGTGTCAAGGATGGATAAACCTCTACTGGGAATGGCGGCGGCTGTGGCTAAGCGGGATATAGCGTGCCAATGGTCCCCGCCCGATGCTCCCACGGTGGGCGGGTGGACTGGTGCGGCACCCAGGAGGAGTGTTTGTTCGAATCCAGAGGTTGCCCAGAGATGTTCCTCAAAATATGGGGAAATGGTTCAGTGTGGCTCCGCCTTAGGTCCGGAGGTAATGAATGTCCTATGGTGCACTACCACTGTCGCACGAGAGGAATTGCTGGACTGGAGTGGACTGATCCCATCTATATGTGTCGATGCTCATGTACCATTCTCTTTATTGATTTGCGAGCTGCTCTTAATGGATTTCTCGCTGTTTTATATGCTTAATAAAGTTGATTATCAAAATTAAAAAAAAGTGTACACAGGCATGCAATTGCAGCCTTGTGTGCAGTTTTAAACAGCATTTCGGCCTGACAATATAAATATTTTTAATACGTTTAAGGCATCCCTAAGGGAGGCCCTAAAAACCAATATGGCAGAATGCATGTGTGAGAAGTTAGCCTGGCATATGTTGTCCACTATTCTAGTGGGCACCGTGCACCAGTCTAAACGACCCTTATTGATGGTGGTTGTAAAGTCAACCATATAGACAAGCTATCCTAGTGGTAGCATGGACCAGCAGTCTTAGGCTAAAACATCAGGGAGCATGTGAAGCAAGCTGTTTTACAAATTATAATCCCTTGAGTACCAAATGAAAGGACACCACACAAGGTATATATCAAATAGATATCTATTTATTACTAACACAACCCCTCTGAACTCTTTATGAGGTCAGAGATCGAAATACATTACAAGTTACTCATTAAGCATACTATAAGTTGGACAAATACAATTCTGCCCTTGGGGCCTCATGAACCATATACTAAGTAAGTGGTATAAGAACCACTTCAGGAATAGGGAGTAGGCCTAGGGCCTAGGGAATCTCTGGGGCTACACTAGACAACCAAAGGTTCGGAAGTAGGAGACCCACGGGAGACGTGTGCAGTGTCTAAACACAGTCACGAGTTACCATTGACTTATAATGGAGAACGTAGAAGTTGCAAAGTTACTGAAAAAGGACACTTCCGGGTGGACTACGGTAAAACCCCTTTAAGCTAACCAGGAAGGAACCAGGCGATGTCGAGTTGATTCAGGTGAAGAGGTGAAGCTTGTCTCTGCAGCCACAAGGACTAGGAGGCGTCGACGATAACCAGGAACTGGATTCGAGCTTCTGGGTATCTGGTGGCATGATCCACTACCACCAGAATAAACCTGTGCCCAGATGCTGTTTGGGGATCCATTGGTCCAACAATGTATATCCCAACTCTGCCAAAGGGAACCCCCACCACAGGTAGTGGTATTAGGGGGGCCTTTGTGGTGCCACCTGATTTGCCACTGGCTTGGCAGGTGACACAGCATCGACAAAACTCCTTGGTATCTTCTGACATGTGGGGCCAGTGAAAGTGAGGGACAAGCCTGTCCCAAGTCTTGTTCTGGTCAAGATGGCCTGCTAAGGGAATATCATGGGCTAAGGTAAGAAGGAAGCCCCTGAATGCCAAAGGTATGACCAACCTCCTGGAAGCACCAGGCTTGGTGTCTCTAGCCTCTGAATACATGAGCCCTTCATCCCAATAGACTCTATGGGTACCTGTAGAATTCCCAGCAGCCTCAGCAGCAGCTTGCTGTCTGAGGGGTTCAAGAGAGGGGTAGTCCAATTGCGCCTGCCTCAGGTCTGCCCTTGAAGGTCCCCCTGTCCCAAGAAACTCAACCTGATCAGGCTCAAGCTTTTCTAGGACAGTTCCTTCTTGGGTCTCACAGTCAGCTTCCTTGGAAGACTGATCCTCATCCTGAGGCAAGGGGGAAGGCACTGCCTTAACCCTACTGCTCTTTCTCTTGGTAGGCAACTGGTCCATAGTTTCAGGATCCAGGGCCTTTTGCACTTTTTGGCCTGTGACCTGGTCACAGCAAGGACATGTGCTGATATGCCTAACATCTCTGCATGAGTCCTATACTCCACTTCAGACCAGACTGAAGATTCCAGATCATTGCCAAGCAGACATTCTACAGGGAGGTCTGAACTAACAACAACTCTTTTGAGGCCAGTTGCCCCTCCCCAGGAGAAATTAACAATTGCCATACTATGGGTGGTAGTCACATTGCTTGCATTGGTCACTAGGTAATTGTCACCTAGTATTATATGTCCAGGGTCCACAAAGTTAGGCGTTACCATGGTGACACTGGCACACTTGTCCCTGAAGGACTGAGCCACTTTATTATTAATCAAAGGAGTCTGTCTGTACTTGCCCAGGTTACTGGGGCTCATAGTAGAGGGCAAAGCCATGTCCACATCACAGACAAGAACAGCCTGAGTGGGTATCCTGACTAGGCCAGAATCCACTTCAGTTCCCAGGGGCAGACCTAAGTTGGCCGGATTTAGTTCACTAACTTGTACCTGGTCCTCATCCTCTTCATCATCAGCACCCCCTTGATTTTCATCATGGGAATCTTCTGTTGAGGGATGGCCCCCCTCTATACTACCTGTCTGATCTGGGGATGCTGCCTTTTCTGCATCGTACTCCACTAACAGATCTACTAGGAGTTTAAACGTTGGACTCTGTCCTTGTCTCAGTCTCCTGAGTGAACATAGGCTTCTCAGCTCTGCCACTAGCCTCTGCAGTTAAGGACATTTTCTTGTGAGGTGTGGTGTGTGCACCTACCTACACTAAGTGTTTTCCTACTAGAACCTCTCTAGGAGTTGTAGTCAGGGTGTGCTAAGCCCTTTGCTTTACAACAACTAAGTTCAGTAGAACTTAAGTATTATAAGAACTCGATTTATATGTACCTCCAGGTACCTTAATGTGATCCTTCAAATGATATCTCAAGAATATATGGTAAAACAACAGCAAGCTCTTATCCCAACTGCTGCACACGGATGTGATCTTTCAAATGATGGTGGTTGTAAAGTCAACCTTATAGACAAGCTATCCTAGTGGTAGCATGGACCAGCAGTCTTAGGCTAAAACATCAGAGAGCATGTGAAGCAAGCTGTTTTACCAATTAGAATCCCTTGAGCACCAAATGATAGGACACCACACAAGGTATATATCAAATTTATATGTGTTTATTAATATCACAAAACCTCTGAACTCTTTATGAGGTCAGAGATCGAAATACATTACAAGTTACTCATTAAGCATACTATAAGTTGCACAAATACAATTCTGCCCTATGGGCCTCATGAACCATATACTAAGTAAGTGGTATAAGAACCACTTCAGGAATAGGGAGTAGGCCTAGGGCCTAGGGAATCGCTGGGGCTACACTAGACCACCAAAAGTTAGGAAGTAGGAGACCCACGGGAGACGCGTGCAGTGTCTAAACACAGTCACCAGTTACCATTGACTTATAATGGAGAATGTAGAAGTTACAAAGTTACTGAAAAAAGGACACTTCGGGATGGACTACAGTAAAACCCCTTTAAGCTAGGACACTTCAAGAGTCAACACCCACGGGAGCACCAAAGTACTCAAGTTACCTCACCCAGGGAAGCCGGGTGCATAGGTGTCTTTTCGTGTCGGGATTGTTCATGTTTCTAATGGAGATCTGCAAAGAAGTGCTGCAGGCGACCAGAGGAATAGTGTCCGGGTGGACTCAGGGGTGGATCGGAGACGAGAAGAACCTGAAAGCAGAGGGGACAGAGTCTGGGTCACTAGCCAGTGACCAGGAAGGAACCAGGAAGGAATTAGGCGATGTCGAGTTGATTCAGGTGAAGAGGTGAAGCTTGTATCTGCAGCCACGAGGACAAGGAGGCGTTGATGATGATCAGGAGCTGGATTCGAGCTGTCCCACAAAGGATCTAGGTGGCTGCGGTGTCGGTATCCAGACTGGACCCAACAATCCTTGGTAAACGCAACCCACGCAGGAAGTAAAGATTGGCTTTGAGTCAAACCAGCAAGGTCTGAGGGACTTCTCCTTTGGAGGGAACCTGGAGCAACCAGGAAAGCAGTTTAGATTCAAAGGTTTGTCTTCAGAGGGCTCACTAGCCAACGGGGTAGCAACTGGGAAGACGCCTCAAGCTGAAATGCAGGAGCAGGCCCCACACGGCACTCATGGAGTGTGGAGGGCTTAGCTTGGGTGCAATTGGCGCTCAGGTCCGGGGCTTCTCAATCCCCAATGCACAACTTTGAGGGTGGCTCGGGAGTTGCACTGTTAGCAAAATGCAGGATGTCCAGGGTGTCCGGTCCAACGTCTCTCGTGTCCGCCACGGGTCTCAGCTTTGATGTTGATGTGGATCGGAGTCGGAGAAGTCTGGAAGTCCAGTTCCTGAGTAGCTAAGTCTTCGAGTTCCAGCAGGAGCATCGACAAAGCAAACCGGCAAGTTACTGGTAGTGCCTGTTTGCACAGGGTGGTAACTCCTTGACCACAAGGGAGATGTCTTCAGTCTTCTAGTCGATATAAAATGTCGAAGTGCCAAGAGTTCGTATCAAAGTTTCTTCCAGGAATAATCTAAAGTCTCTAGACTCAGCTCCTATCTTTATACTGATTTTAGGGGCTGGATTACCTGCTAGGTCCCTCCTATGGGTGCACCCTGAGAAGGGGGTGGTTACACCCCTTTCCCTTTGCCCAGTTTCATGCCAGAGTGGGGCTGGAGTGCCCTAGCAACTGGTTTGAACTGGGCTATGCATGGAGCACCTTCTGTGCCCCAGGCAGTGTCTGGAAAAGCATCTTTCCATTTAACCCACCCTGCCCTAATACACTACAGGCTGTCTGGGGAGGTGCTAGCACTTCCCTCGACAGGAAACCTATTGTCTAAACCTCCCTTTCTGGAGTTTCCCCCAGCTGCAGGAGGTCAGACTTGTGTCTGCGGCAGCAGCATCCATTTTGTGATGCTGAGGCTATGTTTAACTTTAACCGGGTAAAGAAGTAACTACATGTCTTCTCCCTCTAGAAGGGTGGAATGCTACCCCCGCCTCCAGAACTGGTGGGGGGGGGGGGTTAGTATTCCAAAGTGTTTAAAACCTTACACGACATGTTTTAATAAAGCCAAACCAAAGTTAGCATTAACCATGAGGATTATAATGCACTTAAGAGTATATGGTATGGCTATATCATAGAACAGCTATAAGGAGATGGTTCCGAAGCTGCAGAATGGCTCATCTCATGCTAGAACACCCTCTCACATAAAACCAAGCACTCTGCCTTCAGGATTGTCAAGGCCTGCCATAGGAGTGACTTGTATGTATATCTGTGTCTATATATAAGGGTAGACATAGGTATACTATATCTAAGCAAGGGGTGATTACACCACCTTGCCCAAGCTGAGTGATCAGCCTGTGGTGTCATTTTGGATGGCCAGCCAGGGGTGGCATAATACATGCTGCAGCCCCTGGTAGGCCTTGGATGCACCTATGCCCTGGGTACCTATGGTACATTATACAGAGGCTCACAAAGGTTACCCAATTCCCAATTAGGTATGTACCTAAAGTACATGGTATCAATTTATAGAGAGAACAGTTGGGCTGTGGGTCTGATTAGCAGGCCCACAGCCACACTAAAGTCGAAAAACCAGAGAATCACAGCAAAAGGTGGGGGTAACCATAGGAAGCAGATCCTACTCTCCTACAGCATGGTATTAAAAAGTGGGGCATGTATACGTATTGTTTTACATGTCATGTCGAGACTGAATCTCCCATAGGCTAATACTAGTTTTATAATATTACCTATAATACGTGCTAAATTCAGTCTGGTAAAAGCTAGAAAATGTGTTCAAGGACTCATTTTAATGCTATTTAAAATCAAACATAATGGTCCGTTCAGATTTTATATTATTATTTTGGAAATGACAGTTATAGAAAGTTGACACATTCCTGACTAAAATCCTGCCAGTGTACAGCTATCATCTGGCCCCGATTGCTCCCCTGTGGTGAGATGTGTATTGCTCTCAGACAGTTGACAAAGTGTTCTTGGAATCTTGGTATGAGAGGGCTACTCCTCCCTGACATGGTGGCCTTCCTTAGTGTTAAACTGTGTCTACCTTGTCACTGGTATATGGAGCGCACACCTAGGCCTGTCTCCCTTTGTCTCTCTTGTCAGACTGGCACCAAAACCAGTGGTTGGAGCGTAACTGTCCAGAACTGGTTTAGGGGGTGGTCAGTGATTTGTCCTCCACCCACATGCTAGCACTGGGAATAAAAGCAGACTCCACAGACCTCTCTTTACAACACGTGTGGGCCGGTGAGGAATCATAAGAACAAATGCCCTACAGTCTGAATGTTGGAAAGTAGATTATTAGTAGTGGCAGATATGCATGCACCACTGGCATCAATACCACTGACATGATGTAGGGCTCAGAATAGGTCCTAGAAAATTATTCCCATGCTCAAACCTTGGTAGCTTGGCTGCGAGCAGGCAGGCTTAATTTCAAAGACAGGTATGTAAAGGTTATAAAAACATCAATTCAGTACACAACAGACGATAAAAGTCCCACCCCACACCAATTTATAAAAATAGGAAATATTGTTATCTTTAAAATGACACTAAAACAAAAACAATCCACTGTAGGGAACCAGAGATTTGTGCAGCCTCCTCCAGCAAGTTTAATTCCATTAGTAACTCCTTCCTGAAGTTCCTCTTGCGGGTCCAAAGTGTACAAAACACAATCCAAGGATCTGGAAACTCCAAGAGGATCCTTGAAAGTTTGGGATATCAGTTCCTACAATTAACTTGGGCAAAACCCTTAGAGATCCACTGGTAGTACTTCAGGCTGAGGATTCTTTGTGTTGATGGTCCAGGTGAGCTCTTTTAACTTGTAGCTTACAGGGAGTCCACTCTTTAGTACTTTTGAAGCAGGTTTGATCCACAAGGCTGTAGTTTCAGATGGTGCAAGCAGCGCAATCTCAAGAGTGCAGGGCCTGGTTATTGCTCATCAAACTCATCAACGCCAGCCCTTCTTGCTCCCTTAGGTTTTAAAAAAAGCAGATCTGAGAGGCACTGCCCCTCTCAGATATGTATTCATTGTTGTCTGGGGTCAAGCAGGAGGGCTCTCCTGTTCAATGAGGTGCAGTGCAACACCCCAGAGCATGACCATTTACTCCAAAGTGTGGCACAATGATATCACAGAAAACACAAGTCCTCTAAAATTCAATATCTCTGAATTTTCAGCAAGTCAAGTCAAGTCAAAACCACTTTATTCGATTTAGTTAAAAATCATAAAAGCATTCTACAATCACATCACAGGAAAGGCAGTACAAATTCATAAGCAAATACAAAAAGCATCAATCAGTGATAATTTCATAAAAATACATGATATGAGGAAACAACAATAATAATTAATTTATATACATTATAAAAATATATCATAAAAAGAGTAAATACTCAATAAAATAGACATTTAAAATGAGAACAACATCCATTTCATTTATCTTCACAAAACACTAATATTTACATCTTTAAGTCTTTTCCTCCTGATCCTAACCGCAGCAACAAGGTAATTGGCCACGCTAAACATGGCCAACGTAGAATCCAATAGTTGGAGGTACAGGAGAGCAGGTTTTGCCTGATAAAAAGCTTTTTCCTTCAATAATGGTACAAGGTATTTCTGTCTGGGCTCAATAAAGAAATTACAAAATAGCATAAAGTGCATATTATTTTGTGTAGAAAAACTATCACAGTTGCAGACAGGGGCATCCTCCTCCTTAAACCAACCTTGACTATCACACAAAACTGTGTAAATCTGGTTAAACCGAAGTTTAACCAGGAGCCACCTATGAAAGGGGATAGTGACGATAGTAAGGTACGGTTGGATGGTAAGACGCGTAATGGTCAGGTAATGGGCTCTGACCGTGGGCTTGAGTAGTTGGCGTTCTTCCCTCTCCACATTTTTCATTGTTATAAAATTGGCCTTCACCCAAGCTAAATCTGATTTCTTAAGACCCTGAGGGGTAAGAAAAATATCAGGACGACCCAAATCCAAAGAGCACTTTTGTATATGTGAAAGCCAAATAATGTTTTTATAATTGTCTAGTTTTAAACAGTCCGCCAGTATTTTATGATTTAGACCCAAGTTTTTATTGGTCCAAAGCCTTATCCATAACAAGATAGGAGCCATAAGAAGGGTGTCCGATATATAACCAAGCCCAACTTCCTGGTGGACTGAAAACGTGGCTGTAGATTGGGGAAGCCCTAAGGTGGAACGCAGGAATTTATTTTCTTCCCTTTGAAGTGATTCACTATTTACATAGCCCCACAGACCCGAGCCGTACCTGGCTATTGCCACTGATTTTGCCCTGTACAAGTTAAGTAAGGCACCTGTTGGCTTCCCGCCCAGTCTCCTAGCAAAACTTAGGATAGCAGTGGCTGAGCTTCTAACCGCTTTGGTTTTAGCTACGATTTGCGGAGCCCAACTCCCCTTGGTGTCAAAAATTACACCCAGGTATGTAAAAATTTTAACATTTGTGATCACGTCACCGTTGCAATAAAACTGTCTGGAGTTGTTTTTACCAACCCCAAAAGCCATGACGTGTGATTTGGAGTTGTTTATCACTAGGTCTAATGATAGCATAAAATCATTAAAAGCATTTAAAAGTTTTTGTAGACCTATGGGAGTCCGAGCTATTAAAGCGGCATCATCCGCGTACAGGAGAACCGGAATACGAGTTTCCCCTGCACGCGGAGTATCCAAGGTAGCAGATAAAAGGGTTTCCTCAAGTGAGTTTATATACAAGGTGAAGAGCATGGGCGCAAGAATGCAGCCCTGCCGCACACCCCTGCTGGATTTGAACCAGGCGGTACGATTACCTTCTTGATCCATTCTGATTGAAGCTTTCAGATCTTTGTGTAATTCTGCCAAGAAATATACAAGGGGGGGATCAAGACCCAGCTTTAGCAACATGGTCCACAGCCGAGCTCTATTCACCAAATCAAAAGCTGTGGCCAGGTCCATAAAAGCAACAAAAATTGACCCTTTTTTAACAGTTGTGTATTTCGAAATTAACAAATGAAGATTTAGGCATTGGTCCTCAGTCCCCCTCCCAGCACGGAACCCATATTGGGCATCTACTAGAATATTATTATCTGTGGACCAGGTGTTAATTCTAGCAAGCAGGACTTTGCCCAAAATCTTCATTGAAGAATCCAATAGCGAAATTGGTCGAAAACACTTTGGGTCGCTTCTTAGGCCCTTTTTGAAAATAGGTACTATAATGGCACATGACCATGTTTTTGGCAAACCCCCCTCATACACACAATTAAAAACATTAGCTAAAATCTCAGCCCACATCTCCGAGTTAAGTTTGTATAGGTCCGGGGGAACCCCATCCGGGCCCGGGGCTTTGTTTGCAGCTGAGCCTAAAATTGCCAGCTCTACTTCTGATTTGGTAAAATCTAAATTAATGGGAGAAGAAGGGGAGTAAGGTATTTTAAACACCTCAGCAATTTCATTGCAACCATATATAATGGAGAAATGATTAATCCAGTCTGCTTCAGATATGTTAATATCAAGATCCAAATTGTTTGTGTGAGAGAACAAAGGATTATTAATTATAGCCCAAAATTTGGAGCTATGTTTAAGGGTTATGGGGTCCATCAAAGAGTCCCAGGCTTCATCTTTGATGGCTTTTTTCCGAAGTTTGACTGCCAAAGCGTACTGTCTTCTTAGATCTGCCACCAAAGTCCTGTCTCTAGGCGATTGTTTAAGTCCTTTCAGCAGAGCTGAGTGTGCCTGTGAGCAAGAGTGGTCAAACCATCTACACACTGGGACAGAACCCCTCCCTGGTTTGACTCTAAGCTCTTTATCCACTCTAGCACAGATAGCTTCAAAGGCACTCACAACTTCCCCTCCCCTCATCTCTCTATTCGTACATTTCCCAAATTCGACTCCCATATCCTGCACAATACGACCATGAAAATCCTCTGGACAGACTTTACACCATTTGAGGCGTCTGCCTTGGTCCTTACTCCTCACGTCCCTTATAGAGGTAGCCCTTACTACTCCTTTATACAAACCAGAAAGAGCATCCAGAACCAATAACACAGGGTTGTGGTCACTAAATCCACTAACAATTGCGTTATAAAACAATACATAACGAAGGAGCCCTGGGGACATAAAAAAGTAGTCAATAATCGATTCACTGCCCCTTGCATTGTACGTGACCACACGGTTTGTTGTATCTGAGAACCCTGGTTCATATAGGTCATTTGATGAGAGCAAGTTTTCCATCGCCACACCCTTAGAACTGTGTTCAAAGTGTGGCGGTGAAGTGTAATCAGGACCGTTTTCATCAATAATCTGGCAATGGGACTCACACAAATGAACATTAAAATCACCCATCATTATACACTGGACAAAAGTGGTTTGTTTTGACATGTATTTAGTTAAAAAGTCAGATAAACCATCTAAAACAAAATTTGGGGGTCCCCCCTGCATGGAGTTGTAACAGTTTATTAATACAATCTTATTCTTATCCGCCAAACAGATTTCCACCAGCTGAAAATAGTGAGAAGAACTAGGAATTTCTCTAACATTACCTGCAATTTTAACTGAGACAAGGAATAGCAAACCCCCTCTGTCCCTACCCGATGTGGAGCTCAGGGCATCAACAAAGAAAGAAATGTATCCTTCTACCCAGAAACCTTTATCTTTCGTCCAAGTTTCTTGTAATGCGACTATATCATGGTTCTTCACTGATTGTAACCAAATAGGGTCATCTTGTTTTGCCCGTAGGCCCGCGATGTTCCATGATACTAACCGTATGTGCCCTTCCCCTAACTGTAATGGGTCATTAATAACAGATTCGACTCTAACAACAGGTAGGGCCACATCAGTATTAACTGGGAGTTGGCAGGTCAGGTTATCCTGTTCGGGTACAGGTGCTAGTCATTCAATGTCTACTCTATCAGCTAATGCTGAAAACATGTTTGACAATGGTAGATCGTTAGAGGGTGTATTCCTTACAACATTTACTACACCATTAGCTTTAATTGGCTTAGTCATCCATACATTAGTAGGCATGGGTGAGATAAGATTGTCCTCTGCCCAAGTGTTATCAATAGACTGTAACTTGATGTTCTCATTTACAACTGGCCTACGAGGACGGGGATAAAAGAAACCCAGAGGCATCGCCCGAACCCCTTTACTTACAGGATCCAGAGGGGAGTCATCCCAGAAAAGTCGACTCGCGACATTCTTAGATTTAAAATTTACAATGACGCAGTCTCCAGATACCTCTTTCTTGCTTCTACCCACCCAGTTTACCCGTCTACTTGTTACAATATTGTCTGCGATGTTACTTTCTCCCGTGCAGTTGGCGTTACACCATTTTTTAACGTGCCTAAGCAGGGACTCATGTTGTTCTATCGCCCCGTCTTCAAGTTTAGGCACGTTAACCAAAATTGCGACAAAGGGTGTTGCATCCGGGGGTAAATTTATTGGAGGTACCCTTTTTTTCCGGAGCCCCCCACTGGCCTCTAGGCCTTGTGGAGCAACTTGCACTGTGGCCAGCCTCTGTCGTGGGGATATATATTCCATTATCTACTTTCCCTTTTGGTGGCACAGGTTTGACAATAGGTAAAAGAGGGATATTGACTGGTCTAGTTATGGGTGGGTCACAGACTTTAGGGGCAGTGATCTGTACAACTGAGGGACATGGAGCCAAAGGCATAGAGAATGCAGGGGCCCGAGTATTAAGAACATCATTGATACGATCACATTTTGCCATAAGGTTCTTAACACAGTCCTTCAGAGTTTCATTAATATCCGAGGCAATCTGGATTAAAGCAGTCTCAAGTCTATCTGTAAACAGTTTTTCCAATAAGGCCATAATGACTTCCTTCGTCAGAAGGGCTGGCTGGGTAGAACCAGCCACAGTTAAAGCCGACCTTCCAGCACCCCCGGGGTTCATAGGGGAGTTAGGTATCACGATTTTAGGTATGGCCGGGCATGGAAGAACTGTAGCAGGAAGTGACAAAGTGGGTCTACAGGCCTCAATAATGACCCGAGGCTTCAATGGTATACAATTTATGGTGGAGGAGTTCGAAGTATCAACAGTCCCAGGACTGGGAGCAAGGCCCAGTTCACGCTCGGACTCAGCAATCTGAGATGATAGTTCCCCCACCTTAGTAGTTAGATATGTGAGTATACTTGTAGTATACTTAGGCACCTTCGCTTTAGCTTCATCAGCCGCTGGTGTTGCCAATTTGCGCTTACCCATTGTGGAAGATGTTAAGGACGTGGCCCGTCCCGTCCCTGGTCGTCCTTGGACGGCCTTAGACGGCCCGCCCTCTGCCCGGGCTCCGCCCGGCGCCACCCGTGCGCGTCCCGCGACGCGGAGGGGTTGGCCCGCCTTTGTAGCGCCTCCGGGCGCGCTGTCTGCGGGGACCGGAAGTACACGCAAAGCCCGCTGGGAGCTGTAGTCTCCAGCCGCCGAGTTGGTGATGGCGGCGAGACCTACAGCGTTCCTGGACCCAGGGGCTGGGGCTGCGTGTGGCGAGATGTGCGCCCAGGTAGGGTTCTGCTGCTGCTGATGCGAAAGCCTCCCGCTCCACCGAGGGGCTGACCCGCCTTTGTAGCGCCTCCGGGCGCGCTGTCTGCGGGGACCGGAAGTACACGCAAAGCCCGCTGGGAGCTGTAGTCTCCAGCTGCCGAGTTGGTGATGGCGGCGAGACCTACAGCGTTCCTGGACCCAGGGGCTGGGGCTGCGTGTGGCGAGATGTGCGCCCAGGTAGGGTTCTGCTGCTGCTGATGCGAAAGCCTCCCGCTCCACCGAGGGGCTGACCCGCCTTTGTAGCGCCTCCGGGCGCGCTGTCTGCGGGGACCGGAAGTACACGCAAAGCCCGCTGGGAGCTGTAGTCTCCAGCCGCCGAGTTGGTGATGGCGGCGAGACCTACAGCGTTCCTGGACCCAGGGGCTGGGGCTGCGTGTGGCGAGATGTGCGCCCAGGTAGGGTTCTGCTGCTGCTGATGCGAAGAGAGGAGCCGGCTAAACACACCCCCAGGATGGCTTATCTCCATAGCCTCGCCCTCTTGCATCTGCTCATACCTTCCTTAAGCCTAGCATATGCTTGGGTTCAAAGAGAAGAGTTGTAAATGAAAACTGGTTTCTCTAGCTTGTCTCCTCCTTCTCTTGAAGAACAATGTTGGCTCTAGCATTCCTATGCCCCTCAACCTCTCCTCCCTGAAAGGCTTCCTAACCCCAGAAGTAATTTATCACCTCTTCAAAGCAGCCAGGCTAATCCACTTATCTTTGACCAATCAATGTAGAGCACTAGAGGGCTGAATGTTGGCTTACAGACAAAGTCTTATAACTTTGTGTCTGTACATTTTAGAATAAATTCAACAATACCACATTGTTGGATTTGTTATTACTGTTCTACTGAGCCCGTTATTCCTAGTTTTATGACATTCTTTCTCCAGTTATCAACTAATAACCTCTTCCAATGCTAACTTATGGGCTTGGGATCTGCAATGGAAAAAAGAACTGGGCAACCTTTCCAATACCAGGGCCTATAAAACATGTTTTCTAAAGACCCTGCTTATACCTACATGACCACTCACCAATGGAACACCTAGGAAAGACTTTAGGGGTTCTGAATATATCAAAATATTGCAGATCCTCATTTTACAATGCTCCTAGCACAAAAGTCAATTTTGGGAACCACTTATCTACAACATGGGGAGTGAAATGTGCAATTTCCGTAACCCCAAGGCATATAAAAACCTTTTTATAAGGATTCTCCTTAAAAGTACCTCATCCCCCACCACTGGGACACCTAAGGGAGACCCTGGGGTTCCCAACATGCCCAAACATTGCAGGCTATTCATTTATAAGTGCTCCAAACACCAAGGTTGAGTTTGGGCACAATTTGCATTTTAAAAGCAGTCCTGCAACACAAGGCTGCTTTTAAACAGACCTCAGGCTCCAGCAGTGCACACATGCAAGTGCAGAAAAGGCTGATAGAATCTAAACTGCCCTGTCCTATTCTATACTAGGGAGTTAAAGATAGTTTCAATCTCCTGTCCTATTATGTACTAGGGCCTTCTTGGGAAGGTCATACCAATCACAGTGGTTCCCTAACCCATAGAGTACCCTAAAATATGTAGGTGTTTTCACTGTATTATAAGTTTTATCTTTCAGCATAGCACTGGCCCCGGGCCTGGTTAGGCAGAGCCCAGGGTCAGTCAGAGTCAGTTACCACCAGTACCAGTCAGTAAAAGGTTGGGGAATGCCCAGGGCACAGGATGACTTTTTAACACTGAAGAATCTAAAGGAAGACTTGGACCTGCTTACCTTGAACGCAGGCCCCCAGAAAGCACTCCAACGTTCAGTTAGTTACCTCCTGTTTGAGTGACAGGGACACAGCAAGGTTTCAGAGTCCTCTGTCTCTGCAACTGCCCAGCTGACCAGTTGCGACCTGACTTTCCTAAGATCCTGTTGCTGGCCTCTGCCAAGCTTTGGATGCTTTAATTATATAAAGGTTTTCTCCTTCTGTCTCCAAACTGTAAGAAGTGGGACCAAAAACCAACAGAGATCGGCATTGCTGTCAAAGCTGAAGTCATCAACATTGAATTGCTTGTCGGCCTCAGCATGCTGTTTTGTTCCTTTGAAGGAGATCTGACTTCTAGAAGATTTTCTAAGCCTGAACATAGAGTGCGTTATCAGGGCCTATGCTGAGGATCATCTGATTAATGTTGAGGTCTTTCCTGGGATATATTTCGGACTTCACTAACTTGGAGCGCTTCTGCCTTGGTCCACCGGGACCCTGCTCCCCACCAGCTCTTCGATTTTGAGTCCCAAACTGAATCCAGCTTGCAGCTTTGCCTGCCAATTACTCATTGACAAATACTTTTACGCCATAAAGGTTTCAAAGACAGAACGTAAACTTTCCACCAGGAAACCTGGTCCCTGTATCTTACCCACGCTCCATAGCGGTTGGTATTGACTTGTGACTGGTGCGACCAGATAACCACAGTTGGTGCTTTGTGCTTTTTGGCAATATTTTTAATTCAAACTTTATTTTTAAGTATTTACTCCGGTTCTACTTGTTGGATTTTTTCTGATTTTGTTATTTTATTTATTAAAATGTACTCTACTATTTCTAAATAGAATAGTTTGGGGGTTTTCCTGTGTTGTGTTTTCTCTTTCTTACTGTCTAAGTTCTGCATGCATACTTTATACATAGCCTCAACGTTAAGCCTTACTGCTTTGTGCAAAATAAAAAAAAGAGTGTTAAGCACAGTTAATTTAGTAACTTTATTGGTTCACCCTGACATGGACTGTGAATATTATTTCAGGTGGGTTCTCACCCCCCCAACTAATGCCCAATTTCTTACACTAGTGTCTCCCCAAGGCCCTTGAGAGGCAGGAGGTGCAGGAAAAAATCTAACTAATAAAATAATTATTTGCTGGTGCCCCTCTAGGGTCCATTGGAACTCTAGGGGAGACGGGTTTTGGCAGGCAAATATTGAAGGAAAAATTTAATAATTGCTGGTGCCCCTTCAGGGTCCACGGGGGCTCTATGGGAGGAGGGGGCAGGCAAAAATTGCATACATTAATAAAATAATTGCTGGTCCCCCTCCAGAGGCCTTGGGGACTCTATGGGAGGCAAGGGGTTCAGGCATAAATCAAACTAATTAACAAAATTATTTCTGGTGCTCCTCCCAGGCCCATGGAAAATCTATTGGAGGCAGGCAAAATTCGAACAAATTAATAAATATCAACACAGTCCTACAATCAGCCACAAGCACAGATAAATAATTCAGGAAAAACAAACAAAAATGTCATGGTTCTCTTCTTTCAATGTTCCTAGAACATGGCTTTTTAAAGTGGGATAAAATTATTGAAACACATGATGGCTGCCCAAAATGGTGGTAGCTAGCTCTTCTACCACATGTCCCCTGATGAAGGGGGCATGAAAAAAAGACTAAATGGCCACCACACACACATACTCACTTCTGCCTCAAAATATTCGCCACCGCAAAGCCATCAAAAATGGAGGCATAGACAATAAAGAACATATTGCAACCTACGGCAAACACACACGCTGGCTAAATAAAATGGCAAACGCCACATGGGTAGCAAAGAATGGCGCTTGGAGAACAAAGAACACATGGTTGCCAAATGGGAAACACACACACTGACTTCACAAAATGGGAACTGTAGCTTGGACAGCAAAGAAGGGGACATGCTGAACAAAGAAGACAGTTTCCCTGTCCTGCCTGGAGCACCAATGCTTCTACCCGCGAAAAGCATCTTGCAGCATTGTAGGGAAAGAATTGTAAATATATACATTATTTACACATTATTTACCCAAATTGTGTCTGGGCACACACATGGAACTGCCCGTTACCCACCGCCATTAAAGTAGCTATGCCAAAAACGAAAATTACATTTATTAAAAAACTTCCCCAACCACAAACAGCCCAAGGCAACATCAATTACCCCTAAATAATGCATTTACTTGTTTTTAGAAAAAAAACATGATATATTATCTGCATCACACATCCACAAGCTCACAAAAATGGTGGCTAAGCACTTGGGGAACAAGCTAGCTGAGAACAACAGACGATGTCTGGCTACACGTGCCTGGATGCCAGGAGCCACCATGAAACTAGCCACCAACAAGCACACACAGACAAAAACTAACCTGCATTTTGCATTCAATACAAGGCCAACCAAATGCTCCTAAATGTTTCAAAAAAACATAGCACAGCAGCAGAGAGAATGTGTAAAGTACATCAAAAATTATGCATTAAAGTGCATACATCATAGACTTCCCAGTAGGAAAATACAATTCATAGGTAGAATGTCAGGGTATTAGCAGCAATTCATGCATAAAGAGGGGTCATTTGTTAGACGCCTGCCCGGATAGCCAGATAAAGTGCAAATGCCAATTTATTGCCAAATAAATAAGTAACATTGCAACATTCTTATCTATACTTAAAAAGTACTCTAATACAGAAATAATAAGAGCAAATTAAAACAGCATTGAGTCCCTCCTTTTAATAGCAACTCTCAAAAAGGAGCATATGTTGACACAGTTCTTTGGGGGCACCAGGGTTTGAAGATACTCCAGGGCCGCCAGGGATGTTTGAATGCCCCGCTTCCTGATAATGAGAAGTACATTTTTCTAAAATCCTGATAAAATGTGCAAAAAAAATTGAAATGTAGCAAACTTTGGGGTGAAACTTCATCACATGGGCGTATCACAATGCTGCCCACATCATACTGCCCCAACGCTAACTCAGGTTCCATCTCACAAAACCTAGGCGGAAACGCGCAAGTAACATTCTCTCCCAGGAGTAGTCTATCCATCCCAGATACGATGTCATACCTGAAGTGATGTGCAGAGCGGTATGCTCTCTGACAGCAATTTTAGAGAGCTCACTCACTTCTCTGAGGTCATGTCCATTAGTTAGCCATATCTTGCTTGGACAAAATTTCAGGATGGTGGAAGGGCTGCGACTCCCCCAAATCCCACTAGACAGACTAAGTGATGGTGTCACCCGGTGTGGTCCGCACCCTCCGCACCGCCCTAGTGACGCCGCTGGGCGCACGTAAGCGCGCAGCACTTTTGTTTTGATGGGATATATGTACAGTTATTTCAGCGTAACCAGATTGGTGTCACCCCAAGTGATGGTGTCACCCGGTGCGGTCCACACCCTCCGCACCCCCCTATTGACGCCGCTGACTACACATACTAAATCCAGGGGATATTCAGCCCTCTTTCACACGACAAGCAGTCTAGGAATATTTCCCTGTTGAAGGCAACATGTGGATTAGTCCATATCGAGCACCGCAACAACTGTGTTGGCTAGATTAATGGAGTCCTCCGCATATTTAATCCAAAGCTCCTGCTGCAAAATGAAGGTGGGACAAGTAGGTGGGACACCCAGGAGTTTCCTCAATACTTTAGTTTGCACCAGCTGGAGTGACTTAGGCTTGCTATAATTCCATATGCCTATGCCGTACAGTAAATTGGGAAGGCACTCTCTCCTGCATACCTCCAGTAAGGGGACCACAGTGTTTTCCCCAATGAGTCTGCCCATATTGAAAACATACTTGACAGATCCTGAAAATGTACGCTGTACCACAGGGATACAGGGTCCCCAGTTCCCCTTCAAATAAAAAACTATGCCCTAATACACCGGTACACAATTCATAAAAATCACACAAGAAAATGGAGAGAAAAGTATATTTAACACCAGACCGCCACCATGGCAAAAATGTACAATGATTTTCCCTTAAAAAGATGTTGATCTCACATGGAATTGTACCTACCTACAATGATACAAAACAAAACAAAAAAAACACAAAAAAGAACACAAACAGTGGTGCATACCCTCCCTCAAAACAACAAACTTTTTTCAAAGTCCTGCATTGAACCATACTTGATTTTGATCAAAACTGAAGATTCCAATTATTTGGAAGTAGGCATCAGCAGCCCCTCACCTTTTTGCAGATGGCTTACAGGTTTTTCTGTAAAAACACAATTAGAGATCAAATCGGTTTTGGCGGCAGCATTTAATTGGTCAAAAGGTGTTCAGCTGAGAACTGGCTTACCACGTAGGGGAGATAACCGGCAGCATGAGTGGCTGCTTGGCAGGATCTGGGCGCGATGGGCACAGACGGACTTGCCTTTCAGGCGACCATAATGTTCCTCTATGTCTGTCAATTCGTCAGTATCATACCAGTGTTAGATTTGCTTGAAAATGGGAAGTGTTGCAACACATTCCATTAAATATATGCTAAGATGCATGAAATAAGTTGACATCTGTCACTAAAGTGATGTAAAATTTGCACCACCATATGCTCCATGCATTTATGAAAATCTTTGTCTTTTCAGTCTCAGATTTGTTTGGGGGGGCAAATAGAACACCGAAGAATTTCCAATGAGAGTATTTATTAGAGTCTGGAGATTGAAAGACTAATGATGTTCTCCCCTGTCCCTCCCCACCAATTCTTCTACCTGAGCATGAAGCGAACACAGATTTTCCAGATGTGAAAATATGTCCAGATGAAGGGGCTATTTACTTTTCTATCCACTAGAGGTCTGGGCCTCCTGTCCATATAAAGGGGCTATTTGCTTCTCTGTCCACTAGAGGGTTGGGCGTCGTGAGCCGCCGAGGGCTAGAAGAGGAAATGGAACATGAGAGTAAGTGTATCTGGGTCCGGCTTCAGCTTTCAGTCCACCCCTGCCATTAACGAGTTCGCCATGTGCTCTTTTAACAGGCAGATAAGGACACTTAATGAGTTCATATGATGCGTGTCTTCCTAAAGGGGGAGCAGGAGTGTTGACGTTTCCGATTGTGAAGAATAGAGCTGAGGGTTTCAACGATGCTTTTTAACGTTGCTCCTTTTGACAGTACGATACAGGCGTTACAAAATGGCTGACGGCGCACTTATAAAACAATTTTCACAGGCCCTTGCTTGCTACGGGTTTTCTCAACGCATTGTGACAAACCTCACATTTCTTTTTCAATGTTATTTTATTTTTTGTGAGGTGTGTGTCAGAGGCCGGAGCAAATCTTAAAGAAGGGATGTACATTTCAGCGGATGTGTGACTGCATCAATGTATGGGGAAGGCTATGTGTACGTGTCAGGGGTTGAGTTGTACATATAACAAGTGTGTTAGTGCAAAGGTCGTGTCCATCGATCAGATACACGTGCATGCAGCAAACTGTGTACAAGCGACAGATGAGGCATCATGTTGCTGGTCAGAATGGTCATACTTGCTTACGAAGATGTTTGCACGTACCAGATGAAGTGTGGACATGAAAGGTGATATGTGTTTGCAACATGAGCCAAAGTGCATGTATCAGAGTATTTGTGTTCGGTTCAGAGGACACGTACTTGTTCCAAACTGTGTCCATGCACCTGAGGATTGGTGCATGTGTAAGATTATCTTTCTTTTTATCATAAAATAAGTGCATGGGTCTGTTACTTAGTGCATGTTTCTGAGTTGGTGGGCATGTCTCAGAATAGTTTGCCTGCATGGGCCAGATGATGCGGGGACATGTCAGAGGAAGTCTTTATTTCTTTATATAAGTATGCAGATCGGTAATAGAGGCTATCATAAGACTGTGTTAGAGGATGTAAAAAAACCAAAAAAGTGCCTGTTGAAGTGCTTGAAATAATTTAGGCCTATGGCAATGACTCAAGGCTCCAGTCCAGTCCACATTTTTGCTCACTTTAGGACGGGGATCCCCCTTCAAAATTAGGGCCTCTCACTGGGATTTGACCAATGTATCAGACAATCTGCACACCTGCTAGAGGATCAGTGTATGTGACATAGTGCCAATATCGGCCCACTCACCAGCCCGTTCACAGCAACATGCCTGTCGCAGAAATAAGCAGACAAGACAACTTTTTGTTGGAGAAAACTAGCTGCAGGTTTATTAGCATATACACATGCCAACTAGGTGGGTTATCTTACAGACGATCCAAAGGCAAGCCGCCCCTCGCGGCCTACCACCTGATGGGCCAATTTGCAACTTGGCCTTAGCCAATCGTTGCTTAGCGGTTGTGGTGAGGAGATAGCCCCTCCCATTTCCGGTGAACCATTGGTCCACCCTCTTGCTCACGCCCCCCCCCCCCTTTGAGGGGCGGAGCGTTCAAGCGACCCCTGGTTGTATAGGTTTCCAACCGCCCGTAGGATAGCGGGGTGCCATCGCACCCCCAGGGTCCACCGCACAGACTTCCTGGGGATATTAGGACTCAGCATCCTTTGTGCTCCTGAAGAGGGTACTCCCGGGTACCTTTCCGCCTCTGTACCTTCTCCACAGCCCTGGGTGTGGTGACCGTCACAGCCAGGGCCCCCCACCAAGGCCGGCATTCCAGCTTACATCCTGCTATTCTAGGGCCACTTCCCTAATCAGCAAGAATCAGTCCATGTTTATCCTGGGCAGATGTACGCTTTCCGTAATAACACACCCTTGTGCCTTTGGCGTGTAGCAGCCAGGTCTAATGGGCCAAGATTCCTCTGCCCAGAGAAATAACGCATAGCGCAGACTTCCTGCGCGCAGGCGCCAACGCCTCCCTTGCCAAGCTCCTAGCCACAGGAGCCAGGGGAAATTCCAACCACTGACGTTACCTGTCCTCCACTGGTTGTTTCATTTGCCCCGTGTGGTTAATGTGTTCTTCCTCCCTGGGTCATACTTAGCCACATAGACCAGACAACTTTAGTTTATTTACAAATTAACCCTGGTGCCCAAAGCAAAGGTGTCAGGCAGGTATGCAGGGATAGGCGTGTGGTGCCCATCCTTGGACACTGCCAACTTACAGGTGCCCGGACTTTGTTATCCACCTGTGACCCATGATACATGTACCAGAAATGTTGACAAAGTGCGAGATAGTGAGTCACATGTTTAATCAAAGGCCATTTCCCAATAGGGACTAACCTGCCCTGGTAGAAGTGACATAGAAACGGGTGACGGTGTGTCTTAGTCGTTTAAAAGGGAGAACACAGAAGGCAAAACACTTGACCCATATTGTGCAGTCGGACCGCCAAACAAACTTCCTTAATCATTGTAGCCCTTTTATGTTACCCCCACATTCTCCTCAGGTTCTTGCACCTCAACCCATGATTAAACTGGCAGCTATCACCACTGCCTAGCTCACTGGCTCTTGCGCAGGAGTCATTGTCTGCCTAGATTGGACTTGGGCATCCATCACTTGGTGCGTGTTTGCCCTTAAAGAATCACCTTGGTTGTGCAAGCCCATGCCTGGCCGCAAGCTTAGCTAAGCCCCTGCGGAAATCACCTGCCTGTGTAGGCTGACCAAGCTCCCTCCCTTGGCAACCTGTTCTTACAGCACATGGCTTACCTCTAGGCATGTCACTAAGTGTCTCTATCCTGCGTGATAAGGCTAGTTGGGACCTTCTTATCTAAACTCCCTTCTAGTACGCCGTGCCGAGTAGCTGATAAAGTCTGACTCTTGACCAGTCACCCCGTATGGGCACTCGTTGGACCCAAGGCGGCTATTTAACAATGTATATATCAAGTTGGGCAACTTTGAACACTACTACTTTCTCACTTCGTACTTCCCAGCGTGGAGATACTGCCTATGATCTCTCCACCTTAGATCCTGAAGAACGACTAAGTAGATGTGACTCAGGGCGAACTAATAATAGTGCACCTAGCCAGATCCATCCACTGCATGTGAACCCCAGTAGTTCGTTTTAAGGCTGTGGATATTACCTGCCCACATCTGGACCCTACAAGTGAAACCCAGCCAAATTCATTGCGGGCCCTCCTGCTACGACACAACCCTATCTGGCCGAACGTGCCAAAGTGTAGATAATCTGGGCACCAGAAATTACAACAACGAATAAACCAAAGGTAAAGACACCAATGATCTAGGCTGTTGTAGCGGTCTACTCGAAACCCAGACAGTTCTATGTAGTGACAAATGAGGGACGGTACAACGCGCCAGAACCAACCAACTTGTAAATAGAGCGCCAGTGAACTTGCTGCCGAAGTAGCAGTGGCGGGCCCTAGCCGCACTTACTGAAGTCCAGGCAGACTCTCTCACCTGTGGGGTTAAGAGTTACCAGGTGACAAGTGTGTACCCCGCAGCACTAGGCGAGGAGATAGGAAAGGGCCCCTTCCCCTTGTGTGTACTTTTGTATTTTAATGTGTCCAGATATTTTTGAATAGAGCCATCCAAAGCATGTTACCCCAAATCTTCTAGCTGCACTTAGTAGCGTAATTTGTGCTTTGCTCATCTATGCACGAAATATAAAGAGGGCAGTGATGTAACTAGTGGTGTTGGAAGTGACATTATCCGCCTTTTGACCCTTCTAATTATATCACATACTGTGACATCATCCTACCTCTGAACACCATGGGCTATTGCCCTTTTGTGGTCTTTATTGGAAATACTGGACTGCAGAATGTTACAGACAAAACCTAACAGGTGCACTTTGTTTAAAACATCAGTAATCAGAGGCCAATGTGAAGCGGCTGCAAACAGGGCATAGTCTTAGCAAGAACAACATGTAGCTACTTGTAAATGATGCCTGTGAGAAAGGCGTGGCTGTATGTCATTGAAACCTTCTGCTGCTTTCAAAGACTCACCAGCAAGCAAGAAGAACCAGCAAAGAAGCTCATTATCCAGAGTAGTCGGTGACCAACATCTTAGAAATATGTCCAGCTCGGCAAACTTTTTCAGCTGAAGATGGCGGCCATTTTATCTTAGTTAATGAGCTCCAAATGAGGGGTCAAAAAGCACAGAAGCTGAACTTGACTTGGCAGCGCGTGTGCTTTGTCGACTTGTCAAAGGCTGCTAAGTGGTGGGCGACGAGGCTTAAAGTCAGCCGTGACTCACTTTCCCGAGGCCTGGTGACACTGAACTTGGCGCCTCAAGGTTGTAAGGTCGAACAAGTGTTCATTTCAAGTGTTCCATATTAAGATCACTGAATCTTTCAGCACTGCTGGGAAGGCGTTGACTTGTGAGGAGCAGTTGCTACAGACGTTGTTTCCATATGCCTTCCTGAAGCGTTAACCCTTTCACCGAGGGTCATGTAACGTTATACATAATAAGGAGCTATATCACAGAAGTTCAAATAAGTCCATAGTGAGTTTTAAAGATAGCAGGCAAACCAGTCAGCCCACAAGTGTGAAAGTCAATATTTAGCAAGGGCCAACCGCATCTCAAGACAGCTTCTGGGTGAACCTAATTAAAGTTTTGCATTTTTTTTCAGCCATAATTGAAAAATAGTGAAATTCAGGGGCACAACTAGAGCAGAACTTTGGGGGTGGGTTGGAGGGACTAACACACCAAGCTGTAAGGTGGGCTAACACGCCAAGGGATAAGGCGAATATAAAATGCCAACCACATTGCCTATCTGCTCGAGAGTGAGAATGCATCCATTCATCCACTGCTGAGTCATTCTTGTAATCACTCACTTACCCCTCTGCAGTAAAACAGACAAAAACTCGACAGACAAAGGCAGAATAAATTAAAAGAATGTAAGTAAGGTGAGCGGCCCTATAGGATTGCCTGGGGAGCTGCCAAACACCAAAATACTTGTCTATTACAGTTATCTGGAGATTCTGTGTAACAATAAAACTGTTTAAGGCTTTAACGCAGTGTAAAAAGAATCTGCCCTTAGAAGTCTTTTAGCTTTAACATTCGATTCTCACAATAATTCAGGCTTACTGCATCTGTTGTGTTTTTTCCATAATAAATAGATTGAACCTATGGCACCGGGCATTACTTTTTCTTAATGAACCAATCAGACCCATAGCCTTTATCATTGGCTCATCACGAAAACCAATTCAGACCTACCATAACAAACATAAACACGCCTTCCCACAAGGCATCCATCAGGCAAAGAGTCAGCAGAATAACTAATCCTATAAAATGAATGTTGGCAAGACTCCTCCTAGGAAGTAATAACAAGGACTATTACAGTGCACACATTCTACCGCAACGGATAATTAATGGAGGAAACCAATACAAACCCTTGCATACTAAGGTAATCGGCGAGATTCCATGTAACAAAATACCATTCTACAGCCTTCAGCATAGTGCAATACGAGTCCCCTCTAAAGGCCTACTTGCTTTGATAAAATAAATTCACATTAGCAGTCAGGTCTCATTCCAGTACAATAACTTTAACATATGCTTTTTACAATAAGTAACTCACACAAGCTGCTTTTGTTGTAACTTAATAAGCAGACCAGGCCAGATCATTCTCAATGAAACAGTCAAGCCTACGGCGCTTTACTTGCTTCTCACCATAACTAACTCAGGCCGTATGCATTAAGCCTAAGCTTTCCCAAAAGGCAATCATCAGGTATGAAGAACTAAAAGTAAGAATATGTATAAAGTTAGAAAAGGTAACAACCTATCCTAAAGGGCCATGCAGGGATTATAACAGCTCTCTTGCCAGGGTGTGACAGAGGGGGTAGTCAACACCAAAATAATTGTCTACAACAGTAATCTGTAAGATTCAATGAGAAAATATACCTGAAAAACCTCTCTACAGTCTTTAGCCCAGTTTAAAGTCAATCCACCCTTACAGGCTTGTTGGCTTTAATATATGTGTTTCAGATAAGTTAGGTTTATTGACTTATCTATCTTTTCATAATATACAGATTAGACCTATGGCATCTGACACAAATTGTGCCAATAAACCAGCCAGGCCTATAGCGTTCATCAGTGGCTTGTCACCATAACCAAGTGAGGTCTCTTGTATTGTGAATAAACTGGGAACCATCCAGTATACAGCCATAAAATTATAAATATATACAGAAATACATCTGGCAAAACAATATACAACCCCACTGAAAATGGCCTAGCAAGGATTATCCCATTACAAATCTTCAACACCATGTGTTTGTCAGTTGGTATAACCAATGCTGAAAACCTTACTTACTAAAATAATCTTTGAGATTTCATTTAACAAAACTGCCGTTTATTACCTTTAATGCACCCACATGGCAACCCACTCTGAAATGTCTATTTGAGTTAACAACCCCCTTTTAAAATAAATGGGGCAGGCCTACTTCCGTTGTTGTAGCTTTTCAAATGTTCAAATCAGATATATGGCATCTGACATAAATGTTCCTAATGAACCAAAGAAAGTGCATAGGATTTATCACTGGCTTATCACCATAATTTACTCAAGCCTGCTGAATTCTGCATAAATATTCCCACAAAGCAACCCTCAGGCATACAGTAAGAAAACAATAAATATTCACAAAACTATACTCAATCCCCTCTTGCGAGGTTTTATAAGGGTTATTAAAGTGTGAATTTACTTGCAGGATTTGTCAAAGAAGAGAACCAGCACCAGAACCCTTGCCGGCTACAGTAATCGGTAAGAATACATGTAACGCAGTACATGTCTATAGGGACTTTGACAAAGTGGAATAACAACCCATTCTTAATCCATCCATCCATCCTTAGAGGCCTATTGCCTTTAACATGTGATTTCCACAATAAAAAAGTCAGGTCTACTGCGTTTTGTCAGAAATGTTCGTGTTACAAATAGTAGACCTATACCCTCCAATATACCCTTTCCAATGACCCCAACTTATCTATAATTGAAAGGATTTCTCCTCAGGGTGTTGTTCACTCATTTGCTCACCAAGGTCCTGCTCCTCCCTTGCATGGTGCTATCATGTCTCCAAGGTATACCGATCCCATCCTCTCTGCTAAGTGTACTGACCGGCTCCTAACTCCCCAGTACACAAACCAGACTTTCTCATAGAGTACACCCCTCTCCCTGGGCTGTTTTTAATCTCTCGCACACTGTTGCTCACTGAATCTGGGTGTTACCTCCATTGAGGTGCTGCTCTCTTGCTTTCAGGTTTCCTTTGATACTCATGGTGCTACTTTCTTTTTAGATGTTGCCCCTATATAGGGTGATCGTCCACTCTCTCACTGTTACCTCTGCCTACACATGAAGGAGGCATTCAATCCTTTCCAGGTGCTGTGCTGTTGTTCTGAGCATGCCGCTTTCTCTCTGGATACTCCCTCCTACCAGGTGGCGTTCTCTCCTCTGGACTCACAAAAACACACATACTCTCGAAGTGCTGTTCGTACTCCGAGCTCTTACTTCTGCCACCACTTACATTCGTGCCCTCAAGGAGAAGTTGCAGCCTGTCTGTAGCCCGGGGTGAAGAAGGCGACGGGGTGGTGGGGCTGAAATCCTTTTAGCCCAATGAGCGCTGTGCACCTGGTGAAATCCAATCATTTTTCCACTTTCACAATGTCTATTGACACTGTGAAAGTGGAAAAATGATTGGATTTCAGAATTTGAATGACATTCCGAAAAACAGCAAAATGATGCTCTTTTGATTACTTTGCTTTGTAAAGCAGAAGCAGAAAAGGAATTAACTTTTCTGCACAAGGGCAGAATCGCAACATACAGAAAGTTCTGCCCAATGCAATCTGTTTCACGTACACAATAGTCGACGTACACTTGTGTATGCTTGGTAACTCGGCACTGTCGCTCCAGGTGCACGCTGAGGCAAGTGAGCTGCATCGTTATAAAAGTGAGTAACTTAGGGTTTCATGTGACGTCATGATCTGACTCCTTCATACTTATGCCAGACCTCTAGAGACCAACCACTACCGCAGCTTTTCCCGGTCCCTGTTCAGTGGGGTTTAAGGCAGGGGCAAAGTGGGCTCTGGCCTTGGGTCGCTGCCTTCTGGGGGGGGGGCGGCTGATACAGCAAGCTATGTTCTGCAGAGTCTTGCGCTGATGACCTTGAATCATTCTTAAACAGATGGTTTAAACATCATCAAATGCAGCATTCTTATTGATACTGTTCAGTTTCCCTTAATCCCAGCGAAGACAGGTATGATGACTCTTGGAAGTAGCGCGGGTATTTCTCCATCCTCGTATGCAAAAATACATCAAAATAGGACCTCACATATGGGAAATGGGAGTGGGTCACCGAGATTATTAGCAGTAATGTTAGTGAGCTGCTGCTGTGTTACATTATTGAAAAAACACATCACCGTCCCTGAATATTAGATGTATACACAGTTAGAATGTGGACGAGTGTGCCTTTGACTGTCAGTGCCCTGGCCAAAGGGGGCATAAAGAGCTGAAACTGGATCATACATTCAAAGCTATTCCGATCAGGGACCCCAACATACGTTTGGCCCAGGACCCCAAAATCCATAGGATGTCCCTGTCTCTTTTACATACGCTTATCTTTTTTATTTAATAAACAAAATTATGGACGACATGTGACTGGCGCCTGAGGCAGGCAGCTAGCAACATAATCAAAGTAAAGGGTGAAAACTGGATTTGTGTGTGGAAGGGAAGGAGAAGGGGGAGGGGACATTGACCCAGGGCTTCCCAATGGAGAGTTGCAGTTAGCTGAACAACTCAAGAGAATATATTTTCGAAATGTTACATCTAGAGTCGCAGAAGGTTGAAGGGAGGAACCCACAGGGGGTGGTTTAAAACAGCTAACGTATATTACTCAGTTTCTGTTTCAGGAAATAAAAGATATTTTCTAGATGTACTCTGAGTCAGAATCTAAACAAAGGATCTGTAATGTCGCTCAAAACACTGACTACTAGGGGGCGTGGCTTGGACGCCGGTCGGGATGGCGGCGTGAGCTCGCAGCTCCGCGCGGAATCCCGCTAATTCTCCTGTCTTTGGCACCCTGGGCGACCCGAGGTCGACGCTCCTGCCCTCTGAAGAGTGAGGGGACAGCCGGGCACAGACGGAAAGTTGCTGGGGGACTGCTGGCCCCGAGGAGACCGAGCTGGGCGACGGCCGAGGTGTTGCCGAGAGTGAGAAGAAAATGGCGCCGATGAGGACGGGCAGCCCCGGACATCGACTTTGAGCCGAGTTGTCGCCGGCTGGCGGGAGGCCCTGCAGCCGATAGATCGAGACATTGGGGACAGAGGCGCCAGTTCCTGAGGTCGGGGAACAGTGAATCGCTCCGCCCGGGCCTTGTGGTCCCTCGCTGGCCGCCATTTTTGACTCCTTCCTTCCCCCCTCAGGCTTCCGAGGGGACCGGCGGAACAGTGCCCGCCACACTGGCCATTGGTCCTGAGGGCATCGGTGGCGGCGCTTGACCCTGCTCAGTGTCAGGCAGTTCACGCCGGACTACGAGCGCAGAAGCTGGTCGGCTTGCTGGCCTGTGACGCAGTATCCTGAGATGGCGGCGGCCGGACGGCTGGTGGCCGAGGAGCGCGCTGAGGGGGACCTGGCGGCATCGTCCCGGATGGGCGAGACTCCCCCGCCGGAGTTGGATCAGGAGCAGCGGCTGCACCGACGTCTAGACGCCATACTCGATGCGATCACCTCGACCAAGGAGGCGCTGCACCAGGACATTGCACAAGTGGCCACGGGACTGGGGCTACTGCGAGCTGACCATGCGAAGTTGGCAGATAGGGTCAAGGACCATGATCAGCTGCTGTTGGACCTGAAGCCGTCGGTGGTGACCGCGGAACACAGGATTACGGATATATTAGCCCGGTTGGACTCGCTGGAACGACGGGCGGAGGATGCAGAAGGCCGCAACAGGCGAAACAACGTGCGGGTCGTAGGCCTGCCGGAACGAATTGAGGGGGAGGATGCGGTGGCCTACATGGAGAACTGGTTTCGCACAGTGGTGGCACCGGAGGGGCTTACTCCTTTCTTTACTCTGGAGCGAACCCACAGGGTGCCTGCTCGCCCACCAGGGCTTGGCCGCCCCCCCCGACCAATGGTGGTGCGGCTCCTCCATTATAAGGACCGGGATCTCCTCATCCAGCGGGCTAGGATGTCGGGCCCGTATGAGGTTGAGAACAGCAAGGTCACGATCTTCCCGGACTACACTCAGGCGGTCCAGAAGAACAGGGCATCGTTCCTAGCGGTGAAGAAGGAGCTCCGGGAGGAAGGCATCCAATATTCCTTGCTCTACCCGGCCAAGCTGCGGATCATACTGGACGAAACTACGCACTTTTTCCAGACCCCAGATGAAGTTTGGCAATGGCTGGAGTCGTATAGAGCGGGGACGGACAGGTCACATAAAAGTAGGCGAGATCAGCCTAAGCAACCCCGGATCAGACAATCGCAGCGCATCAGGTCCCGCAACAGGCGCCAGCGGGAGAAACGGGAGGCTCAAATGGCTGCAGAAAAGAGAGATGCGCTCGCAGCGACGGCGGCCATCACGGGGTCGCAACAGAACAGTGACCGGGTGGAAACGGACTCGGGTGGAGAAGGCAGCAGAACGGGCGAAGACCTCTCGGAGGCGGAAAGCTCGAAGGGGCCGGTGGTGACCCCCCAGACCTCTGATGGAATATTTTGCGGTTGAGACTGTGTTGGGACTTGCTCGAGACCTACTGGTAGGGCGGTATCCTGTTGGAGATGAGTGGGTTGCCGGGGGGGGGCTGAGCGCGCAGTAGGGGATGAGGGCGCGGGGTGCGGGCTCCGCTAGCTGGGATCAGCGATAACTCACCCCCCTTGGGCCCTTAAGGCCTGCTGTGGTGGAGACCACAGGGTAGGAATATGGGTAGTTGGTTCGAGGTTTGGATTGGGGCTGACATTGGGTTTGTAGGCTCTGTCCTGGGGAGTGGGGTTTGGGGTGTTTTTTTGTTCAGGGGGTGTTCTGGGGGGGGTAACTGCTTTGAGAGGGATGTGAACTTTTGTTATTTGGATCGGACTGCTCGATGTTGGTATGGGGACATTACCTAACCTGAAATGCCTGACGTGGAATGTCCGGGGGCTGCGAACTATGGTTAAACGCCACAAAGTGCACGCATACCTAGTGCGAAGAGGGGTACAGATTGCTATGCTGCAAGAAACCCATCTGACTAAAAAAGAGTGCGCGGGGTTGCAGAAAAGATGGCGGGCCAGGTGTTTGGCACCACTTACTCAGCATATGCCAGGGGGGTGCTGATTTGGGTGAGAGTGGGGATACCGTTCCAGGTGCTGAATCAAGTGGTGGACCCTGATGGTAGGTTCGTAGCAGTGGAGGGGAGGTTGTATGGAAGGGATGTGGTTCTCTGCTGTGTGTATGCGCCAAATAATGATCAGGCTCGATATTTTGATGGCCTCTCTGGGTCCTTGGCTTCTTTCCTGGCGGGCCCGATAGTGTTAGGGGGGGACTTCAACTCGATTACGGATGTGGCTCTGGATAGGTCCCATCCCCCCCTAGTAGACTCCCCGGTGCGCAAATTGGCCATGCACAGGAAGGATTGGCAGGACAGATGGGGGTTGCTGGATGTATGGCGGGAACAGCACAGGGACACCAGGGATTACTCCTTTTACTCTGCTCTCCACGCTCTGCATGTGAGGATAGATTCGGTGCTCTGTAGTGGGTCCCTAGCCCCATAGATCTCTCATACGGAGTACTTGGCCAGAACTATTTCAGATCATAACCCCCTGTTGGTACACATCCAGTGGCAGCGGGAGCGCTCGGCGATACCAACATGGCGGCTTCGGCCGGAGACGCTAGAGGACTCAGTATTCAATGACGCTGTCCAGCAGGGTATCGACCGTTACTTTGAGGAGAATGAGGGCACGGCCACGAATCGGTCCACTGAATGGGATGCAATGAAAGTGGTGGTGAGAGGGGTGTGTCTGGGTAGGTTTTCGAATGCTCGCACGACTGTGTTGTATGCACTTATGAAAGCAGAAGAGACTTTGACTGATTTGGAGCGCCGCAGGCCGGCCAGCCCGGACTTACAGACCCAGTTGTTGGAAGCGAAGGAAGTGGTCGCCACCGAGACGGAACGGTTGAGGTGTTACGACTACAGGCAGTACACCATTAGAGCGCATGCGGAACGGGACAAGGTGGGCACACTCTTGGCCAGACTTGCTAACCCGGAACTTAGGGGTTGCCCGATCCTTAGCATTAGCAACGCACAGGGGGAGATGGTGTATTCCCAGGCAGCGGTGTTGGAGTGCTTTCGGGTGTACTATCAGGAATTGTATCAGAGTCAGTTGGGAGTGGAGGTCCAGGACATAGCGGAGTACCTAGGGGCGAGGCAGCTTCCGGTCCTAGATGAAGAGGACGCGAAGGAGTTGGGCGGCCCGATCACGCTCACTGAAATACGGGTGGCTATTAAACATATGGCTCGTAATAAAACGCCCGGGGTGGACGGGTTACCAATAGAATTTTATCAGCAGTATGTCGACAGTTTGGCCCCAAGGCTCCCGGTGGTGTACACGGAAGCCTTTGAGTCGGGAAGCTTGCCTGGGTCCATGCGTGAGGCCTTGATTGTCCCGCTCCTGAAGCCTGGCAGGGATGCAATGGACGTGAGGTCCTATCGCCCGCTGTCCATGTTGACGGTGGATTACAAGATCCTGAGCCGGATATTGGCCACCAGATTGGCCCCACACATGACGGGCCTGGTGCACAGGGATCAGGCTGGGTTTATCCCCACGAGGAGCACGGCGCTGAATATTCGCCGCCTGGTGGGGATAATGGACGCCATCTTGGATGGGGACGGGGCCCAAGCGGTCCTGTCCGTGGACATCGAGAAGGCCTTTGACAGCCTGGAATGGACCTTCCTGGATGGAGTGCTGGAGAGGTTTGGCATGGGTGAGGGGTTCCGCCGCTGGACGAAGGTCTTATATGCCTCGGCGACGGCGCGGGTGCGTTTGGGTGGACTGGTGTCTGCGTCATACCCGGTGGGTAGGGGCACGAGACAGGGGTGCTCCCTTTCCCCCTTACTGTTTGCACTGGCGATGGAACCCTTGGCGGTCCATGCGAGGTCGGGTGACCAGTATGCGGGAATAACCAGCGGCGGGCAGCAACATCACATATCGCTGTATGCGGATGACCTACTTCTGTATCTCGATGATACGGCGCGGGCCCTGGAAGGAGCGATGGACCTGTTGGCGGAGTTTGGCCGGCTGTCGGGACTTAAGGTCAACTGGGCGAAGACCTGTGTGTTCCGGCTGAGAGCGGAGTCGCCCAGCCCTGCTCGTGACTTGGGGGTGCTCTGGGAGCCATCTTGCTTCACTTATCTGGGAGTCCGCATCTACCACGCGACCGCGGACCTATTGGAGGGCAACATCGGTCGGTGCGTTCGGGCGCTGAGGGGCAGCATGGCCTTCTGGTCGACCCTCCCGCTGACGGTTCTAGGTAGGATAGCTCTTTTAAAAATGGTGGCGCTCCCCCGCTTCCTGTATTACTTCCGGACGTTGCCTATTTGGATTCCTCAGGGGATCTTTAGAGATCTGAGGACGATGATTATTGGGTTCCTATGGGGGCATGGCCGCCGTAGAGTGGCGCTGAGCACGCTGCTTCGCCCCAAGGTCGAGGGGGGCATGGCTGTACCCGACTTTGAGCTATATTATTTAGCGGCGCAATTGCAGGTCCTCACGCAGAACGTGGCCAGGGTGTTTAGGGGGCCGGAGGCGGACCGAGAGCAGGGGATACAACGCCATGTGTTGTCCTACATCGTCATGCAGCAGAGACTTGAGTTGCGGGGCCTTACTATGGAGGAACGGACACTCAGGCTGTGCTGGCAGAGGAGCCTTAGGAAAGCAAAGGCGACACGGCCTTATGCGCCGGAGATCCCGATAGGTATGCTGACGGCCTTGCCGCACGGGGGTGACTGGTCCCCATTGCTGGATTGGGAGGAGGCGGGCCTGCAGGTGGTAGGAGACCTGTACATCGATGGGGCCCTGGTACCCTTTGAGGTGCTTCGGGAACAGTTCGGGCTGCCTGATGGGGGGTTTCTCCTGCACGCGGCGGTGGTGGCGGCTATACAGAAGCACTGGAAAGGGGGGCTCATGGAACCGGCCACGACTATGGCGTGCCAGTATGTGGTGATGGCAGCGGGCACGTTTAAGGCTGTGACATGCCTCCATAATAGGATGCTGAACGAGGGACTGGAACCGCTCCAGGGGCTCAAGGCTAAATGGGAGGAAAGTGTGGGCAGACCCATTCCAGACACGGCGTGGAGTCCCATCTTGCAGCGCACGTGGAAGGGCACGAGAAATGCGCGCTTCCAGTAAGTGCATTTCTATGTGCTCCATAGGGCCTACCTGACCCCCGAGAAAATACGGCGGTATTTCCAGGTACAGGACGCCCGGTGCCCGCGGTGTTCGTCTCTAGGAGCGGACATGGATCATTTGCTCTGGGGGTGCTCGCATTTGGAGGCCTACTGGGCAGAGGTGGGGGACCTCTTAAACGAGGTGACCGACAGGGAGGTGGAATTTGATATGGCGGCGTGCTTGCTGCTCTGGTTCCCGCACACCAAACACACCAAGGTGACGAGCAAATTTATTGATCTGGGTCTGATACTGGCGCAAAGAGAAATAACATGGCATTGGAAGTCCAAGGGCGGGCCGTCCCTGCGGAGATGGAAGAATGAATTGCTGCGGTGGTCTGAATGCGAGAGTGTGCTCCGGATGAAGCAGGCTGTCAAGCTTGGTAATGAGAAGGCTTTGGATGCAGCGCGTGCGTGGGAGTTGGTGGTGCAGGCTTTGCGTGATTCTTTGGTGGAGGATGAGGACTGAGGGAATAGGACCAGTGGACACTGCGGGGCAACGAACACAGAGTTGTCATTGACACTGTAGTGGATCCATCCAACACATCAGCACGAAGCACACACCATTAGCAGTTGCCGGGGTGGGGACATAGGGGGGTTGTTCAGTGGGAGTTTGGGGTGGGTCGACAGCCGGGAAGCTGGTTGTCTGCAAGGGCGACTTCGAGTTAAGCAGGCCAGTTAGGCACCGCGCGGAGCTAGAAATGGTGGGGGGGAGCGGCCTGACATGTTAGGCTCTATAGCGCTCGGGGTGGGCCCTGGAACGGACAGTAGCATAGATCACGCAAGCGGAATGGCTGACGAAGGTATTGTTGAGGGTGGGGGGGTAAAATGCAGATACGTAAAACGATCTTTCGACCATGGTCCCAAAGGGACGCTCACCGTGATGTTTTCCTACTGAGTAGAGTATTATGCCGCCCGGCCTCCGGGATTTCGGGCTGAATGGCTGTGTATGTTATACGCTTTACTGTTGATCGGGGGGGATGTCACGAGTGGACTGGTTGACTACTTGTATTCTGTGGTTTCTAATTCTGCAATAAAAACAAATTTAAAAAAAAAAAAAAAAAAAAAACACTGACTACTACTTGATTACCATCATGGAAATGGAAGTAGTTTAGGACACCCTCCCTACATAAAGGCAGTGCTTAATTTGTGCCGGTGCTTTCCGGTGCTTAGCACCGGCACTTAAATGTCAGGGCCGGGTCTACTGTGCGCACACCCAAAGGATGAATAGGTTTTGTAAAAATAAATATATGGTATTGGTATATACCTTTTATTCTCTTGTACTATCTGCGGCCCCGGCCGCAGCGTGTTTTTTCATGTCATAGCAGTCACAGTGTGCGAGTGTCTGTCATCACCGATCACCGGCGTCACGTCAGGCCAGGGTGCAGAGTTTTCGGTTTTGCGAGTGTGACTCGAGTTAGTTGGTAGCGCGAGTGGACTGAGTGCCCCGACCCCCCCCTCCCCCCCGCCCCCACCTCCCCCTCCGCCGCAACCAGTACTGGCCGCCCGCAACTCACTTTTCATCTGCACGTGACGTGAGGTAGGTTAGGTAGTAGTAGCACTAGCTGTCCCTGCCCAGGCTAAGAGAGTCGACGAATATTAGTATTATAATTTATAAGTACTGATATTGATATAAATATCAAATGTGCCAGGCAGCCGCAGCCAAGTAAGCCAAGTTTCGTTTCATCGTGGCGGACGCAACAGACTTGTTGACAGTTTCTTTTTGAGTTTGCCAGTGGGTGGGCGGGCCGCGGAAGTTAAGAACGCGCACAAATGTATTTGGGCGGGCTGAGGTTCTGATGGGGGTAGGGCCGGTAGGCAGGGGCTGTGAACGCGGTAGCGCGCAGATCTTTTTCCACTTGGCAGGCTGCCACCAGTTGCCCAGCATAAACTGCGCAGTTTAGTTAACTGCAGTGCATTCGACAAATCGGGCGGCAGCTCCCCACGCCACGGTCGGACGGCCCACAGCACCACGAGTCACTGCAGTCAGTGCACATTAAGTTAGCCAGGTCCCCGGTGTGGCCCCGGCCCGACGCAACCACCAACAACGACCTCTGGTCAGGAGAGTCAGGACGGTCTGGCAGCACTGCAGACTGCGGCCTGGTAGCAAGCAGGCAGCACGACACGCAGAAGTACCACGTAGCGTGAGCAGTCCAGTAAGCCAGTGAGACAGTGCACTAGCAGCCAGGAGCAGTGCTAGCTAAGCGCCTAGCAGCAGTGTGTCCTGCCGACTAACCCACCACGAATAACGGTAAGACCGAAGTGAAGATAGAAGTTAAGCAAAGCACGGTGAGCCCCTAAAGTTTAGTTAAGCTCTGCAGCAGTAATTGAAATAATTGTAATTTGTATGTAAACTAACTAACTGGGTAAGCGAAGCCAGGCCAGCTTGGCATTTTACTAGGGATTCCGCAGACAATTTATGCCGTATGCATCACCACCAGACACCGAACAGAGAGCATACGTCTCTTCTTTGTAACAAGTACCCTACTGACAGAACAACACTTTGGACTTATTCTATTTACACAATGACCTGTCACACTGACTTATTTCCTATGTTGTGGGTTGGCATATCCAGTCATTCTCCGTCTGGCTGATATATAGGCCTGAATTTTCCAAACTTTCACGCACGCAATGCAGCAAAGGAACTTGCTGTTTTCCCATGGTTTGTGTGCCCGGTGTGAAAGGTGTTGATACAGAGCATTGCATACAAATTCTCTGTGAGCAAGACTTTTCGAGGCCTTGCTTTATGGCTGCCTGTTCATAAGCCAAGCAGAGAGAGGTTTATTGTGGTGCTGCTTAATTATTATTTCCGGTCTTTCAATAAAATTATACAGTACGTTATGGTTACATTTGGGCAAAACAATATTCAATAAGCTGTTGTCTTATGTCCACTTATGGTTGAAAACTTCACTTCTGAGCATCATTCTCTCAACACCATCAGAATGATGAAAAGCCTTCTATCTAGCCCTCATGCAGAGTAACACTGCCGGGCCCATAGGGAAATCTGGCAGTGCCAGAAGGGCTAGCCTGACATGATAGCAAGGGAACAGTTTTTTGTCTGTGGGTCTGTTTTATACTTTGGTAAGCTGTTTTTTATTGGTGATTTACCCCTTATTGTCATAAAAGTTACCTGCAGCAAGTACACCTTCATGCAATCTCACATACCTTTCAAAACACTTCTAAATTGTGTCTTTACAGTTTAAAAAATGCCCCGATTTGCAAATGAGCCACTTTTTTTGTTAGCTATCTGATGATTCGCTACTGGGGGCTACTTTTACGTTGGTGCCCAGTCGCTCTTTCTAGCCCAGGTCGGCCCTGCAGTTCTTTCTGTGTTGCTGGCAGAAGCCATGCAGCTCACTGCTCAGTGCTCACCCTTCTGCTTGGGCGGCGCCCTCGCACGTGCCTCTTTTTGCTTTGCTGCTGTGTAATTTCGAACGCATTCCCACCGTTTTACAGTATTGTTGAACAAATGAAATAATTGGGGATAAAAACTAGGGGCTTCATGGCTGCAGTGGGAGTTTGAAATCTTGTACACAGCAGCGACTCAGCTCCATACTGTGAGCCTGATGAGATGTTGAGATTGAAAGCACTGTAAATGGACTCTGTTTTTTGTCTGACTCTCCAGTAACGTAAAGGCAGATGGACTTTCGACTAAGAGGCTTCCAAATTATAATTTCTCCCCATTCAAATGCATCCAAATAAATAGATGCAAACGCCGGGACACGAAGATGCGCTCAATGCTAATGAGCAGCCACGCAATGGGAAAATCAGACAGCAACGCCCGTATTTTAACGTTAACCAGAAAAATAACGTCCACAAAGTCATTAACATTTTTCAGTTAATTTCACTGCTGTACCTGTCATTTCTGTAAAGGTCACGATGCGGCCGGGGAGAGTCAAGAGTGATTTTCCTAATGAGGAAGAAATAATACACACACACGTGGCGTTTATGGATCAATACAATACACTATCAAAAAATACCCGGGCCAACAGTAGCACAGACCGTGGCAGTGAGGTGCCTGCGCCGCCCACACCGGGGAAGGGCGCTGTGTCATGTGTGATATCAGAGTCAGACATGAAACTTTCGGCAGGGAGGGCACCACACTGGTGGATGACACTTAGAGGTTTAGCTCGGGCCCCCTACTCGGGCCTAATTAATCCCACAATAGTGGCTCGGGCTCGTTTCAGTTTCATGTCAGGGCTCTATGTGTAATTCTAGGGCTTCGTGTCTGCTTCACACAGGCTTCGTGGCACCCTAGTTTCTCATTTAACAGCCATCTGGATTTATCAAAGCGCACCAGTCTGGCGCAGCAGCCAGTCCTTCTTTGGCAAATCATGGCGTCTGACAAATCTCGCCACGTACCTCCTGTGTTTTAGGGACTACAACAATGAATATGTCAGCAATGTGCCTCTCACAAACCACCATCACCACAAGCACCATGGCACCCCTCATTTCAGCATGGCACGCTTTGTATCGTATGTATCAATATCATTGCAATATTCTGAACAACAGAATTACGTTGATGTCAGTCAGTCTATTTTCCGATCTAACTCCTGGAGTTTAGCTTGTCTCTCTGCACTCCAGCACCAGCAGCTTTTGGTTACAACCTAAAAGCAGAGAGAGGTGAAGTGACTTGCCAAGGATGATAAGGATCACTTGCTGTCACCTCCGTTCTGCGCGAAGACTGATAGCATGCAAGCAAGGTTTAAAAGGGCACAGCCCTCATGTTGTCTTCAGCACATTCCACGCACTCATGTATGTGTTCACTTTGCCCTGATGTCACCCGGGCGGACCACGTCACTGCGTGTATCTGCCATTATGTGAACAGCCCCCCCCCCCCCAGTCCCTCTCCATGTCCGTTTTTAATGCTTTCCCACTTAAGACCTCCCAAGTGTTTCAATCTTTCCGACTCTGTCAGCACAGGCGGTAAAATGTTCTCATTGCCCATGTGGAGGACGTGTTTGTTACCCACACAGTCCTAGAAACAATTCAGTGTGTAGTGGGCGCTAGGGTTGTCGGCCACTGAAAGTGACAGTGGCTGACTCATTCAAGTTTATCAGTTTGGACTAGTGTTTTCACAACATTTTGTTTTATTTTGTCACATAACTTAAGCTATGTCAACGTTGTACCTTTGAAATCATAGACTGTTAAAAATGGCATGCCCTACCCTCCCAGTATTGTCCTTTCCCCAAATCAGCACACAGAGCACTGAAATTGTCCCTTTTCGATGTATTAGTGGTTTTAGCTAATTTATTCCAAACTTGTGCTTTAAATGCACATTTGCTTTAATCTTTTTCAAAAAGGTTCACGGGAAACCTCCTAATAAAACCTTACGAAGGCTCCCGTTCTGAAATTCAGATCAGATATTATATTTGACTTTTGGCAGTGCCACTTGAAGATGTGGGTGGAGCTAATAGAGGAAGTGGGTGGAGCCAGTGGAGGGAGTGGGTGGAGCCAGAAAAAAGTGGGTGTGGCCTCTGAAAACATTTCAGCACCTGCACTTCATATTTTACAAATTAAGCACTGCATAAAGGGTGGCATGGTCCTGCCTCTGAAGCGTGCCAACTCTCATCGCTGATGTACTGCCCTTGGTGCCCACCTCTAGGGTACATCACCACTGGTCCGATGACGTCTGATTACACATTTGGGGGTTAAAGAGGCGGGTCCCCTCAACACAAGACAGGCTTCTAAAGAAATTGTTTGTTAAGAATCTGGTTTGGCCGCTGGTCCTGCAGGGCACAGAGGTCCGGAGCCTCTATTCCCTTCAGAGGAGACCCAGACCACACCCTTTCCAGGCTACTAGATTAGTGATCATATCACTTCCTGCCCTGACAGAGAGGTTACTTTATTAAATTCATCTGCACTGAATATACCTCCCCTGGGTGAGAATAATGCCACCCCGACCAGGCACGATGGTATTTCCCTTAGCGAGGCCGGCGCATAAACACTATTCTTCAAATAACCAAAGACAATTTAAAGTGACTGTACTTTGATAATATGAATGATCAGCTGGGTGCAACTATTCAGAGTTGAATTAACGTCAATGGTGTAGGTGAGCATTTAAGAGTCGCTTTCGCTCAGAGGGCGGTGTCATTGAACACGTGCGCGTTCTGCAGCAGCACCTGCCTCGTGTGGGGGACGGGGCGGCATCTGCTGGAGCTGTCTGCTGGAGTGTGTGGGAGACGGGGCGGCATCTGCTGGAGCTGTCTGCTTGAGTGTGTTTGGCCTTGGATATCAGGTCACGGCTGCTTGACACACTGAGCTGTGATGTCTTCTAGCCAGACCGAGCTCCAAAGTACACTCCAGGCTAATCTTTCAGTCTCAGGTCATAGGGCACCTAGGTGGAGAGAGGCAAGTAAGTGACAGATCGGATCTTTAACGCGTAGACACCAAATATCCCTGGCTGCACCTGTTTATGGACCATATTTGCCTTTGACAAGTACTTGGTGTTCCAAATTAGCATTCCCAGCTACAGTTTACGCGTCATTTTAAGAGTGCGAGCATGAAAGCAAATCCTCAGTAACAGCAATTAATACTATTGTCCAATCTGACATACAGAATTTAAATTTAACTTGGAAGGTTTCGCGAAGGTGACTAATGTCGCATTTCCCAAAGAAGGCAGAGACTGCCAACTTTGCAACACGTTCTTTGCAAACAAAATTCCCACAAAATCTTTTTCGATTGACAATTTTATCATTAAACAGTGGCTTCTTTTTTGGGAAGGGTGGTTACAAAGAAAAATTGTTTTTACAGATTTTTTCCCCTCTTTTCCCTATCAATTTGCAACAATTGGGAAGCTTTATGAAACAAAGTTTTGAAAAATTTGGAGCAGTTGATTGAACATATTGTGATTCAGGAATAATCACTTAGGGGCATATTATCAAGAGGCAGCCATAATTATCGCTGGCCGCTCTTACCGCTAATTTTCACATCGCAGGGTATCGCTGGATTATATCACCATGCTAGCGCTGTATTAACAACGCTTAGCACAATGGCGATTAATATTCCAGCGATATCAGGGAAATGGGCCAACATCTCTGGAAAACCAGCAATGTTGCAAGCAAAACGGCGATAACTTTGCTGATACGACCCTGGGTTCATATCAGCATAATCCACCCCCAATGTCATGTATATATAAGTCTGGATTTTAGCAGACGTTAAAATCCAGCGATAATGGCCAGTTAGCGAATTTCTTTTATGTCTACGCTGGCCGGGCCATTGCTGTAAATATCGCGAAGCTTCCTTTGTGATATTTTGTCATGAAGTTTTGTCAGGCACGCCTACTTTGCATCTCATTAGTGATGCGAAGTTAGGTGTGCTGGAAACGGGCCCTAAGTCAAGGAAACACGTGCTAGCGTGTCCTTGATGATATGGCAATAGAATTATCTCCGGTTTTTGCCCGGAAACTGACTCTAAAGCGGTGATAATTCTATCTCCAGCCCTTGATAATATGCCCCTTAGTCCCTTATTTAGAGTGTGGTAAGTGGCCTGCGGGCCTATCAAGTTAGTGAAAGACTGTTGGCTGACAGCCCACCAGAATAAGAAATCCCTGCCAGGCTTGTGGGGTTTTCTCCACCTTCAGTGGTTCTGCTGCTGTGGTGGGTCCACTGAAGGCACTGATTCAAAGAATTTGCTGTTGAAGAACAGCATGACAATGACCCAAACACCTAGAAAGATTCCTCCTGGGCCATACTGATAATTGTGTGACTTCCTTACCCGGCCCGCCATATCTCTCAGGTTTGGAAAATAGGTTATGAGAAACACTCCCTAGATAGGGAGTTGCCACCATCATTATTACTTGATAGCCCTGAGGCAGATGACCTGTTAAATCAAAGCAGTCGACCGCTGAGACAGATGTGTCTCTCCCCTCAGAAAACCTGTATATGGGGAAGGGGAGCAGCAGGTTTATCCGGATGGTGCACCCACTCTTTTATGACACATGCACTGTTGTGACAAACACTACATTTATTTTTTTCTACTTCTGCCTAAAAATATAAACATATGTGCTTGCCCAGACACCCAGTTTTAGCTTCACACAATTGCCATTCACAATAATATTGTGTACATGTGAAGTCGAAATGCTGTTGCGTGGTCTGGGATATACTTATCAGGGTGCAAAAGAAGTCGTGGTCATGTAATCTTACCACAAAGAGTTGAGCGTCATGTATAAGAGATAGAGAAGTACTCCATTAATTTGTGGCAGGTCGCAAATTAAGTCTTTCAAATTCGGTTTTGGGAACGATGAGCGTTTATGCCAGGATAGTGTCCTTTAAAGGAACAAAGGCCCATTATTAGCAAGGGCACCGTGGCTCAGTATCGAGGGGTTCCTTTTTATTAGAGGTTTTATACTGGAAGGGTACCCTTTGAGTACTAAATACTATGCTTACACATTTATTAAAACTTTTCTAAGATTGCATGTGCGTTGTACATTACAGGCACACAGGCAAAGTTAGAAAAGTTTTGATAAAAGAACAGTTTTCTCAACCATCATGTCTGCTTTAATGAGGTACACATCTTTGGTGCACAGCCCTGTCTACCTTAATAGGTAGGGCTATGATTGGTTGCACAGACACACGCGCCCCTGAGTGGATATCTGCATTTCAACCCATCTTTTGGAGGGGAGGCTGATTGTACAAAGACTGAGTGAAAGTTCTCCCAAGATATATATTATCTTTGACAATTTCCAATGGTTTTCCCCCTAATAACCAGTTGTATTTGTAATCGGTCTTCTTTCTTGTAAATGGTAAAATGTTTGTTTTGGTGATATTTGGAATTACATAATTTTTTTTCGGGGTATCTGGTAAGTGCCAACAGATTTCTTTGGAGGCCAAATGGGGTCAAGTCGAGGATTACTACATCATCAGCGTACATCAGGCAATGGATTTTAGTAGAAGCAATCTTCGGCGGAAAGTTGTTGACCTGGTTAAGATTTTCTGGTAGGTCACTCAAGTATAAACAAAACAATAAGGGGGCTAAGAGACACCCTTGACGCAGGCCAATTGGGGTTGATATTGGGGAGGTAAGGCCCTTCTCCCTCCCCATTTGGACTTGGCCCCATGTACCAGAATAAAGTAATGTTATTAAATGGAGAAGGTTTTGTGGGAGTCCCATTTTTTGGAGTTTGTACCAAAACTTGACTCGGTCGATCCTATCAAAAGTGATGGTAAAATCTACAAACACTGCATATACTACTTGCGATTTTTTGATCACATATTTTTTGAGTATTGTTTGGAGTACTGCAATATTGTCTGTGACCGAGTGTTTCGGTCTAAATCCAGCTTGACAGAATGGGATAGAGCTGGTTGTAAATGCCCAGTCTTTTAGATGGTCTAAGACAGCAGCCGCAAAAATCTTCCCGGTTGCGTCCAGGAGAGCAATCTGGCGATAATTACTGGGGAGCAGTCCGGAGCCTTTCTTATGAATTGGAATTATAATACTCCTCTTCCACGACTTTGGTATTTCCCCTGTTCTGATTATATGATTAAACAGGCATGCTAAAAGCGTACTCCACTCCTTTGAGTTATTCTTTAGACCCATTATAGAATTTGATCTGGACCCATTGCGGCCGATGATCTTGCCCTTTTTATGTAATATTCTATTAAAGATGGTGATGGGGCCTCGATTTGTAGGCCTTCATCCTGTCCTGTATTGGGTTGCATTGCTGCATCGCCATTGGTAATTTGATTTGTTTTGTATAGATTTGTTATATATGTTTCCCACTCAGAAGGTGGTACAGGGTATGATTTTAGCAGTTTTTTAGTTCCTGTTTCTTGCGCTATTATAATCCAATAGGCACGTTTGTCCTGACTTTTAGCTGCTATCTGTGAGTCCGTCCATTTTTTATCCTGTAACTTTTGTTTTTCTTTGAATTTTTGTCTTCTGCGATGATTTTTTAGTTTGTTAATTTCCAGTTTTCAGGTAGCAGAAAAATGCTGAAATTGGGCCCTAATTAATTTGTTTAGTTCTATTGCCTTGGATTCTGTATTCCATTTTTTATCGTTATATTTTTGTATTTTTCACTTTCCTTCAATAGTTGGACGAGAGTCTTGGCCCCTACCTCGAAGTTTGTTATTGGATTTATGTTGTGGGTAGTTACTAATAGATTTGAATTCACAATTGTATGGCTGATTCTTCCAAAAGATCTAGAATTCCTCACAACCCGGCCTTGGACTGGATTTATCACAGCTGTTCTGAGCAATTCCATTATGTGCACTGGGGAGGTTTCTTTCAATATTAGACCGGTTATTAGTTGGAGGATAGCGTGATCGCTTCCTTTCTCAAACTTTATTTTAAGTTGATGGGCTAATCCAAAGAGACCTGGGCTGCAGATCATATAATCGAGGATTGATGCATTGCTGCCTCCCCTTCTTGTGACGGAAGCTGGAATATCACCTTCAATGTTACCATTTAGTAGTACTCCATTTAGTGTGGTGAGTGATGATAAGATGATTTTCCCTCTCTTATTGGATTTACTTCCTATGGGGAGAGCAGCTGAGCGAGAGCAAGACCTGAGCGAGAGCAGCTGTTCGCGCAGCTGAGTGCGAGCCCGAACAGCGAACGCCGAAAGCAAAGTTCTGTGAGCCGCCGACTATCGCGGCCGACTGCAACGGCCACTGACCGCAGGGGGTCGGATCCTGGGTGCTGCAAGGCGGCCGGGCATTACCAGGTAATCCCAACAAGGCGGGAGCCGCTGGGAAGCCAGAGTCCGGTTGAAGCACCGTGCCTCATTCGGCCCGGCAGGGTTCCGTGATTATCCCATCGGCGCCTCTTCACGCGGCCGGAGCTGCTGGGGACACACGCATGTACCATGTCATGCAATGCCCACTTAATGGAAAGTAGTGCAAGAAGGTTTGAAGCGCTGCTAATTTGTTTTACTTTAGGGCTACTTTGCAGCACAAATCAAGATTTCTGCTGGAAAAGTACACCTCAAGTCAAGACTTTGGGTGGGTTTGTGACACTACTCCAGGGCAAAGCCTAGATAAATCTGACCCTGAGCTTCTAAAACAGATTTGATGGATTGTGCATAACCATGCCACGTTGATATATAACCATATTCTTTTTTTCAAATTATGAGAACACGCAGTTGGGCACTATAATATACTACAGATAAAACATTTGCATACAATTGTGAGATTGTGGAAATAGTAACATCCGTCTTGTTGTACTAGATTAGAAAGTCCTCATCACTTTCACCAAAGGCCAAGGTGTAAGAACTAGTCATCTAGCAATGCAAACCTAATTAAAGTATTTGACTCACAAATAGAGATTTTGTATAGCATGAATGATTAAAAGGTTATGGAACTGTAAAGACTCATACTGCAAAGTTAAGGTAAGGCTCCCACAATGATAGAAAATGGCATTTTATGCTTAACGAATTACCTTAATCAGCCACCATGGTGAGTTTTGCATCTTGCATAAATGGGGAACCAGATTTACAATGAGTTCATGCAATGCAGCAAAGCTACTAGTGATGCTGCACTGCGTTGCATGAATGACAGAGAGACGAATTGCGGCATATCTGCTAGAAAGTGGTGTAGTTCAGCTCTGCACTGGCACACTTTTTTCAGTCATGTGCCAATGCAGGCACCCTTGCATCATAGTGCAACAGTGTCTGCATTGTGCTCAGTATAGTTTTTGTGCAGGAATGGGTCCCGTTCTGTTAAAGAACTATGCTTTATTGCGTGTTTGTCTTTGAATGTGTACTGTAGAATGCAACATACATACAAAAAGTATATATAAAATGAATTCTCCAAGTTATGCCTGCCTCAAGAGGCGCAGGATTTTGGCACAGTTCCCTGTCTCCAACTCTTTATAGATAGGGATTTGCATCAAAACCCAAGGGTTGCTGCATGGGAATGTCTGTGCAGCACCCATGGAAGGCTCTTTGATGCAAAGTAACACAAGACATCACTTTGAGTTGCATTGGGACGCAATGCAACGCTAATCACGATTTGTGTTGGATTGTAAATCCAACCAGTAGACTTTGCATCAGGGCCCAGTTAAAAAATGGAAATTCAACACACCGTCTTTGTAATCCTGGTGTTGGACTTGACTGTCTCCAGGGTCATCCCCAGACTTTTTGCCTTCACCTTCCTGTTTTCTGAAAATGTTTTGTTGGCTTTTAGGACTCTGCACTCATTACTACTGCTAAACAGTGCTAAATTGCTTGTGCATTCCCCTTTAACCATGGTAAAACTGGCTAAAGTCCAATTGACAATTTTAATTTACGTTTAAGTCGCTAGTGAAGTCTTACTACAAGTAATGTGCACTGAATATGCCACCGACTAAAGTAAGCCTTTTAAACCTGTCTCAGGCGTATGATGGCAGCTTGTGTGTGCAGTTTTGAACTGTCATGTCGACCTGGCAAAATAAACCTTTTGATAGACCCAAAATTTTCTTTTTAATGAATATACGTCACTCCTAAGTTAGGCCTTACACAGCCCAGAGGGCAGGGTGCAGGGTATTCAAAAAGTGAGACATGTACTTTTAAGGTCTATATGTCTTGGCATTGAGAAACTCTAAACTTGTTTTTCACTACTGAAAGGCGTATCTTTCTCATAGGATAACATTGGAGTTACTTTATCACTTCTAATAAGCCATAGCTTCCAATTGGGAACAGGTAGACATGGTCAAGCTTGGTGTCTAAAGAATTACAATTAAAAGGCCTCTATAATGGTAACGTCACATTTTTTAACACAATTCTGAAAATGCTACTTTTTAGAAAGTTGGCATTTTTTTGTCCTAGCCATTTGGTGCCAGCAGCACATTCCTAGGTCATATTACTAGCTGTAGCTGGCAGTTGGTCTTTGCTCCCAGACTCTGAGCCAAAGTGAGGATAGGTGTTGGCAGGATGGATAACGAGGGGGAGGAACTGTCACCTACTACACTTGCACATCACAAGCCTCTGACCTGAGTAATCCCACAAAGGTATTGCCTCTAGTCTTCTGTGATCCCAGACAAACTGGGGCAGGTCAGGGACGAAGGGGATGCCTGATACCTCATGGGGGTTGAAACTTTTAGAAGCTTCCTCCACTTCAAATTGGGCGCCAGGTATAACTATTGGACCCTTAGACCAAACTCTTCAGTACAATTCTGGACCTGTGGACTCTGCCAGGAAGAAGGACTACTGTGCTGCTCAAAGGACTGCCACTCTGCTGGACTGCTGTTCTGAAGGATTGACCAACAATGGTAATGAACTTCCAAGATCTACTAAGTTTTTAGCTTTGGACAAATGCCTGCCACACCGACATTTCATGCAGGTGGTAGACATCGATGACCCTAGTAAGCCAGAAGACCAAATAGAGTATGACAATCCAATTGACAATTTTAATTTATGTTTAAGGCACTAGTAAAGTGTTACTACAAGTACCGTGCAAATTAAATACTACTAGTGATCCTGCAGCACTGAATATGCCATCGACTAAATTAATCTGAAGGCCACTAACCAGTTGGTTAACTTTACACCAAAGATATGGAACAGGCCAGAAAACAACGGCCTCCATGCAAGGACTGTGCCTGACCTCAAGAAGATGTTTGGAATTTCCTCGGACCATGGCTCCCCCCACCACACTATTCTGACATTCCCCTGAGTACACTTGACCCCTACCCAGACAGCGGAGGTCAAGCATTTTGTCCAACGCCCGGTGGAGCTGCTCTGTTCAGCTAATTGAGGAGATCAGCCTTGGTTTATCCCCTGACCGTCACCTGCCCAGCCGGACACTGTACACTGCTTCTCCCCTTCTCCTTGTCTTGCCTCCCCCCCCTGCATATTTTTGCCATTCTGCCTTTTCCATGTCTCCTTTCTTTCCATTTTTCTGACCGATGCCGGTTGGAGCTTCCTAGAGAGCAATAGAGGAGACTGGCCTTGGATTATGTCTCTGGCCGTCACCTACCCACCCGGTCTCTTGGCTGACTTTCCCTTTATCTCTTTTCCGTCTTCCCCCTCGTCCTCTCCCTTCTCACTCCACCTCTCCCCTTTCCCTCTCTATTTGTCTCTCCGGACATTGGACACAGTTCTTCCTGGTCTCCCTGCTATGGCTTCCACCCCTCCTTTCCTATAAATTCTCTCAACCGCGTTGTTTGTTTACTGTACCTTACTGTGCTATTGTAAGTGAAGTAATTTGTATCGCAATGTTCCTCAGCTATATCGCTCTGAGAGCTGCGGGTCTAGCCAGCGCTTTATAATCCTTTTGATGTACCTTCTAATGCAACGCCCCATTGGTTGTGCACTCTGATACCTCCGGGTCTAGATAGCGCTATAATCTTCGCAAATTCAAATAAACTAAAAACAGGTCTTGTAGTGTAGTTCCTAGTTTCCCACTAGGCCCTGCGCATTGGAATAACATAAACAGTAGTATCGACGTGGAACTGCAGATATTCCAGGCCTCCA